>NC_044306.2:113996165-114628665 GCF_007474595.2 Lynx canadensis | reverse complement strand
TTTAAAAATTAAAAAAAAGAAATTCTATTCATTTGAAAGTTCACAATTTAGTGCACTTGGAGAAAATGGGTGACCTACACTGGTTCAACTCCGATGAACACAGCAGCTCCAGAGCAAACTGAACCATATAGAATTTTAAATCTGGTTTTAAGGGTATTCAAATCCAAACTAATTGTTGGCAGCCTTGGCTGGCCCAATCAGAAATAGTTGAGAGAGAGAAAATTCTTTATCATCACTGTTGGGTAAAAGGAGCACAGATGACATATGGTGGCCATACTGTGTAGCCATCCTTCCTCTGTGTTAAATTATTAATAAAGTACACCTTTATTACATTTCTTCCTCTGCTTTTTAGACTGCAAGCTGAACATAGGCTTACTATATTTTAAAAACTGTAATTCCCCTAGTTTTTTAAGGATAAGGAAGGCAAGGTCTACAGCATTGGGCTTTCTCTAGGAGGACAGCACAACCTCAGTGATCAGTGTATGTTTGATGCCTGTGTGCTCAGGCACTTTTGCAAACATTACATTATCAATGTTCACAGTCCCCTAGGGAGGAAGGAAACAGGGAATATCCCATTTCCACTTGTTCAAATAGGATAAAAGCCTCAATTCTACAGATGGTAAGATTTCTGCCTACTCTGATTGCATCATAAAATTGGCCCATTGTGCCAATGAGATAAATGCTCTTAAGCCATATGTTCATGAATAAATTGAATTTGGTACCACAGTTTTTAGCAGGTGTCTGAAACTGACCAAAATCACAGGGCAAATAGTTTTAACAATGGAAAAATCCAGGCCTTACTTGAAAAATAAGGACCCTACCTATTTACATATGATAAATCTAGCATACTTCTGGGTAAAGTGCTTTAGGCAGTTAGCTTAGGTTCACTTGTAACTAAAATGTGAACAAGTGTTCCTCCAAGTATATACCTAAAACCTTGAACTCTAATATATAGCTTTTTGCTTTACTAGCATAATATATACTTTTAGGGACATTTCTTCCTAAAATCACCTCTTTTTAGTGTTTCATAGACCTTCAAATTTGCAAATAACCTCAACAGGTTATGTGTACATTTTAAACTTATTATGGAAAACCTGATGTGAAAAAGTAGGAGGTCCTATATATGAGTATAGATCTGTGTGTGTGTGTGCGTGTGTGTGTGTGTGTGTGTGTGTGTGTGTGTGTGTTTGCTTGTATACAATTTATTTTTAAATGTTTTGGAAAAAAGTAAAAAATAAAAAGTAAAAGTATAATTTGGAGAAATTTTTCAAAATAAAGTACATTAAGTGTCTTAGTGGTTAACAGCTCAAGCTTTGGAGTCAAACAGATAGAGACTGAAACCCTGGTTGTGATCACTTATGTGAACTTTGGCCGGTTAATTAAACTCTTTAAGCCTCAGTTTCTTCATCTGTAAAATGAGGAAAACAATGCTTATTGTTTTGCTGAAATGAAATACTGTCCATGAAGCAATTTGTAGAATGCCTGACTGACCAATGGTAGTAATCATTAAGTCAATGCTTTTAATATTTTAATTATTGTAAATAAAAAATGAAAATTTTTCTCAGATTTACCTGAAGATAAAGAAGGTAAACATATTGATTTCCTAAAATCAAAAGGCCATGTGGTAAGAAATGTGTTAGGTGAATGGTTGAAAATGTTTGGAGAACACAAAGGTTTAATATAGGTTCCTTGATATTTAGGAACTATTACGAAACAACAACTACAGCTACACAAAACTAAAACGAAAACAGTTCATTATAGTTTTAACCACGGTACTTTAATGACTAACCAAGACTAAACTTTAGGACCTAGAACTACCTGGTCACCCCTAGTATAGTAGGTGCTCAATCAATTCTTGCTGAATTGAAACACCCAGAAAGAAAAGAGTGCAATAAAACTCTCCCTGTTCAAAGCAGCAACATATAAAGAATTATACAAGAACCAGATTCACCGTTGCTGCAGAAGAACCGTGTTTATTATAGTGTCAAACTCTGCTAAGCCAGGGAACGGAATTATAGCTATAAACAGATTTATAGCTTCAGACTTTACACCTTTCATTTTGCATTGAAGATTAAAAGAGACCCAGCAGAAAAGGGGGTAGGTATAAACAGAAATTTAAAATATCAAAACCAGCCCCATTGATTGCAAAACTAATTTTTACAGCTATTATTTTCCGGGCATTTTCTGTGGTGCGATCGTAACTTTAAGTTCTTTTGTGATGTCAGTTCAAGCCCTGAACAAGGGACTATATGTGCCCATGATCAGTGTTAAATCATAAGCAGCTGCCATAAGGAAACAATTAGTGGGGGCTAGCACTAAAAGAAAATTTAGAAAAACCAAACATTAAAAACGGAATCTCAAAAGTAAGACTGATGTAGCTCAATGGAGTTAAGGGCTTATAAAACAGCAGGAAACAGGGAAGCTCACTCTGGCTTTCTTTTCTAGCACAATACAAATTAAATACAGCCAAATTACTTCTCCTGCCAGTCAAAACCAAGGGCTCCCTTCTCTGTAGCCTCATCCCTTGTATCCAAATGTTTTAAGAGACTGCTAAAACTTTTTTGTTTAACTTTGAATTTTTTTTTACATATTTTTAAAAGGTCAAATAAAATGAACTCCGTGGTGAGAGACTTGGAATCCTAAACATTCCTTTTGTCGAAAGAAAGTATCAACTTGCTCTCTAAATGCCCACAGTAGCCCCTGTGATTTTACAGCTAATGGTGTAAGCTATCCTACCATACTCTTACTGTCCTTAACACAATTCAAATGTGTTTAGAGGCACATCCATCTTTAAACCTTAGGTTTGATATACAATAGTTTATTTCAGCATGTTTCCTAATATACTGGCCCAACATAATTTGGCCCAGGCTACTTAAGAAAGCCTGGTTTGCAGGTCAGTTTGATTCTTTGCTTCATTTGTAGCATTTTATAAAGCCATGCAGTTTTGTGTAGGGCAACTCAGCACACCACAGGGATAAGAGTAGATATCTCTTGGAGTCTACAGAGATATGGAGAAGGGATAAAAAAAAACAAAAAACAAAAAACAATCAACTGTCAAATGAGGCTAGGAGAGACTGAAACTCAGGGCTTGCCTATGATTCCCAAGCTTCCAGTATAAATGAGAAGCCTAGTCTCTCTCATTCTCAGCTGGTGACTAAAAAGATCAAAAGCCTTTAAAGAGGCTCCTACAACTACCATGATCTTCATCTCCGGATTCTTCTGTAACCTCATCTCCTCTCTCTGTGGAGTGAAGGTAATATTGTACCCATGCACCCGTACCTCCTCCCCAACCTTGCATGCTATTTATCACTGCTCTCATTTGTCTTTGCAACCAATTCAGTTCCCTTGGGTTCCTTCTCTTCCTCTCCAAACACATTCATTTACCCTCCCCCCAAATCAAAGGGAAGAAACGTTGCACTTGCCCTCTATTCCCTCATCTAAAGGTCCTATCTTCTTCTAACCATCTCCATCAAACTTCTTTAATAATAGATTGGTCACAGAAATAAAGAAAACCTGGATTTGAGGAAAGAGAAAGGAGGTAGAGTAGAAGTCATATTTTTACAGTCTGGTTTTAGGAAAACCAAAGTAACATGAGTTGAAATACATATTGGTCTTGGGGGCATTTCTTTCCACTAGGAAGAAGAAAGCAAAGTGAAGCTATGAGAAGAGAAACTGCTGAGCCAGTCTTTGGGGCCCTGGAAAGGAGTCACCCTGGGCTAAACTAAAACTAAATAAACCAGAGCTTTGGGGAGGAAGAGTTGACAAAGCCCAAACATGTCACAATTGCCCAAATTTGTGTCTAACCCTTTTGTCTTTTCACTTTACTCCCTTCATCAGCTATCACATGTACCCTCAAGGCTATAATTTTTACCTGACTTATGTCCTCAATTCTTTTCCAGGATTCAGTGCTGCATTCCCAACTGCTCACCAGATGTCTAAGCCAAGATATGCTATCATCAGCTCAAACTCCTCTTTCTCAAACCAAACTTCTCAGTTTCTACTGCAAGCCACTCAGAACTCCTGACCTCCCTATTTCTTTTTAACGTTTATTTTTGAGACAGAGAGAGACAGAGTATGAATGGGGGGAGGGTCAGAGAGAGAGGGAGACACAGAATCAGAAGCAGGCTCCAGGTTCTGAGCTGTCAGCACAGAGCCCAACGCGGGGCTCGAACTCACGGACTGTGAGATCACGACCTGAGCCAAAGGCGGACGCTGTAACCGACTGAGCCACCGAGGCGCCCCCTGACCTCCCTATTTTTGTTAAACACACCATTATTCCTCCATCTCTAAAAGTTCAGTGTTATGTTTGATTTGGCAAGTGAAATCTATTGCCAAGTCCCAGAGATTTCATTCTCCACAAAATCCTTTGAATCTATCTTTCCATGTTTGTTTCTAGCACCCTTATTCCTGGAAAACAAGAATAGTCTACAAGCCTCTGGTCTTCCCTCACTGTATTTCATCCTGCATACTTTTGTCAGGTTATGTGTCCTAAAGCACATTTCTGAACATATTCCTCAGCCCAAAACCCATCAAGGGGTCAATGAAAAAGTCATTATAGGTTAACAATCCTCCATGATACAAAAGCTGTTAGAGGTTTCAGGGGATCAGGCCAATATTACTTAACGTGCTGATTAATGGAACATTACCTGCCTCTTGATACAATGAAGAAAGGAGTATACTACATCTTCATAAGAGATTATTTCTAAAAATTGAACCAGAACCTAATCAACTGCTAAATGGGACTTGCAGTTTACAAGAAATACAGAAGACAGGGGAACAAGTCAGACAGTACCTCGAAGTCATTAGATCAATCCAAAAGGTTGGGCATTCTATATACAGGTCAAATGTGGGAAAATTGATGACACAAAAACAATTTTTTTTTAAAAAGGAAGATGACCGGGGCACCTGGGTGGCGCAGTCGGTTAAGCGTCCGACTTCAGCCAGGTCACGATCTCGCGGTCCGTGAGTTCGAGCCCCGCGTCGGGCTCTGGGCTGATGGCTCAGAGCCTGGAGCCTGCTTCCGATTCTGTGTCTCCCTCTCTCTCTGCCCCTCCCCCGTTCATGCTCTGTCTCTCTCTGTCTCAAAAATAAATAAAACCTTAAAAAAAAAAAAAAAAAAAACAAAAAAAAAAAAAAAGTTGAAGAAAAAAAAATTAAAAAATAAAAAGGAAGATGACTGGAGAGTAAAAGACTGAAGAGTTACAGCAATTAAATGCCAATTGGGTTTTGGGTCTTGATCCAAACAAAACACCTATTAAAGAGATGTTTGAAACTGGTAGAGAAATTTGAATATTGAATGGGTATGATAATAAGAAATTATTGCTAATTTTATTAGGGTTGATAATAAAGTGATGGTTATATTTCAGAAAGACCCTATCAGAGATTCATTCATATTTTAGTATTTGTGGATGCAATAACATGGTATCTAAGTTTTGCTTTAAAAACATTGTTTTTAATTTTTATTTATTTTTGAGAGACAGTGACAGAGTGTGAGCCAGGGAGGGGCAGAGAGAGAGAGAGAGAGAGAGAGAGAGACAGAATCTGAAGCAGGCTCCAGGCTCTGAGCTGTCAGTACAGACCCAGACGCGGGGCTCCAGTCCACGAACCATGAGATCATGACCTGAGCCGAAATTGGAAGCTTAACCAACTGAGCCACCCAGGCGCCTCGTATCTAGGTTTTGCTTTTAAGTACATCAGCAACAAAACAAAACAAAAACATGAGGGAAAGGATCCATGAAACAAGATTAGCAATTGATAATTCTTGAAGTTGGATGATGGTTCTAGGGCAGTTTATGGTACCATTTTCTTTTCTTCTTTTTTTTTTTTTTTCCTTTTTCTTTTTGAGTATGTTTGAAAATTCCCCAAAGAAGTAGTTATATAATTTTTAAAAACTTTGTAAGTGACCCTTCAGATCCCTACCAAATAAAGTGTTAACTTCTGACTGTGTCCAAAGTCTTCTATGATCTGCTTTTAACTTTCCTTTTCCGTTTTCTCCCCTTCCCGCCCCTGCCTGATTCCCCGACCTCCAGTCAGCCTTGAACACCAGCTGTTCTCAGAGGGCCCTTCACTGCTGTCACTTCTGTATCTCTGCTTCTGCCATTCTTTCTACTGAACAAACACCATTAATTATCACTTGACTTGAAATAATTATAGCACCCCTTTTTGAAACCTCTTACCTGTCAACTTGAGGTATGGAGTTATTTGGAAAAAAAAAAAAAAACAACCTAGTAGAAATTTGAGTTTCTGAAAGAAATGTTATTCCCAATACAAATGTTAGTCCAGAAAGCATCCTGTCTCCACCTATCTACAATCTCACTATCATCACAACCAGTCATTGATGGCTTCTCTTAGTGACTTCTCTTCCCTAAGCTTTGCTTGACCCTCTTCTGGAGATGTTTTCTGTTTTGAACTCCTAAAGCACGGTGACTCTCTTAAAAACTTAGCTCGCCATGCTAGATATAAGATTTGTGCTTCATACTAAGCTATCAGGGCCCCTAAGGGCAAGAAGAGTGGTGTATGGGGAGATATAACAAATAATGCCTTTGGAGGCTTTAATATGTACTAACACATGACCTTTGGCCGGTCGCTTACCCTGTCTGACCCTCAGCTTCTACATCTGCAGGATGGGACAAACAATAATTACCTCATATGGGAGCTGCAGGAAGTAATTAAAAGAACATGTGCTCTGTAAATATTATTTCCTTCTCCTCTTCTCTTCCTAATTCAAAGGTAGTCTTGTACCTTACACATGGTAAGTATCAATAAATACATTATCATATTTCCTGCAACAGAGGTCTCTAAAAAGATATCAGGGCCAAAAGTAGTATTTCCTGACTAGCCTATGAATAATCAAAAAGTCACAGATATCTGTACGGCTAACATGCTACCAATTAATGTTTATGAGGATATATTTGATTGCAGCTAGAAATTGTGTTTTGGGAACTTACTATAATTTCTTATCTGTTGACCATGACTCTAGTTCACAGAGTAAATACTAATAGCAAGAGGAATAAAACAACTTTGCAGTCTCTTGATGAGACTCTACTCAATGAAAGTTTTTTTCTCACATCTCAAACATGGACAGATGTTTTTGGCTCCTGCCTGTGACCCCCAACTTTTAAAAAGAATGTTCTATTTTTTATTCTCCCCACATTTTCAATACTGAGTCATTCCTAACACCATGGCACATTGCTTTGAAAACCACCAGGCCACTAAAATTACTGAGTGACCTCATGGTTGGAAACCCAGTGACTAGAGTTCACACAGCTGACCACTCCTCTTTTTGCTTTTCTAGCATAGCCTTCTCCTGGGTCTTCCACTGCTGATGGGAGTTTCTGTGTAGGAGAACTTTCTTTTCCTCCCCCTCTCTATATTTCGTAACTAACCCTTCCCCCACCCATGACTTCTCTTACCCTCTATACACACTTTCTGGGCATCTCTCTCATTTCCACAACTTCAGCTACTGCTTGTCAACTGTACATCCAGCTGTGGCTTCTCCCCAGGACTATGCCGACTACCTACTCTACATTTCTTCTGGAGACACACTGTTTTCATCTGGGATAGTCGCACCCACCACTAAGACTGGTTAGTTTTCTTTGAGTAAACTGCATTCATTTCATTCAGGTTCTTGATGGCCCAAATTGAGACTGTATTAATTAGATAAGGAGGCTTTCCTCCAGGTAGATGCAGCCCCATGCCAGAGCTCATAGCTTGGTAAGTGAAGCCTGTGCTGAATTTCACACCTTCCCTGTCCCTTTGCTGACCAGCCTTGCACTGTACATAACCTACATGAATGTAAATGGTGGCCCTGAGTTTACTGCAAGGAGTAACATTTCTTTCAGAAGCTCAAAATTCCACTATGTTTATTTTTTTCCAAATAGCTCCTCAGTTCAGGTTGCCAGGTATGAGATATCAAGGAAAGTATGTCATAACTGATCTTACTAAATGATACTTGATATTTACCTAACTATATCAATTAAGGATATAAGTATATACAGATATAAGCTATTTGGAGTACAATGGAGTCTTTCATATAATTTTTTTTAATTGTCTATTTATTTTGAAAGAGAGTGCATGCATGTGCACTAGCAGGGGAGGGGCAGAAGGAAGAGAGAGACACAGAGACAGAGACAGAGAATCCCAAGCAGGCTCCAGGCTGTCAGTGCAGAGCCTGACAGATGGCTGGATCCCATGAATCATGACCTGAACTGAAATCAAGAGTTGGATGCAGGGGCGCCTGGGTGGCGCAGTCGGTTAAGCGTCCGACTTCAGCCAGGTCACGATCTCGCGGTCCGTGAGTTCGAGCCCCGCGTCAGGCTCTGGGCTGATGGCTCGGAGCCTGGAGCCTGTTTCCGATTCTGCGTCTCCCTCTCTCTCTGCCCCTCCCCCGTTCATGCTCTGTCTCTCTCTGTCCCAAAAATAAATAAACGTTGAAAAAAAAAATTAAAAAAATAAATAAATAAATAAATAAAAGAGTTGGATGCTTAACTGACTGAGCTACCCAGGCACCCCTCTTTCATGTCATTAATAAATTACTTAAATACCAAAAAATCTAAAATGCTAAGATTTTTATAATTATTCTCTTTATCATAT
Source organism: Lynx canadensis (assembly GCF_007474595.2). Classification (NCBI taxonomy): domain Eukaryota; kingdom Metazoa; phylum Chordata; class Mammalia; order Carnivora; family Felidae; genus Lynx; species Lynx canadensis. The sequence goes on along the minus strand of NC_044306.2, from coordinate 114,620,073 downwards.
AACCACCACACAAAATATAAATAATGGGGAATGATAGTACTTTTTGAGATCTAGCATGATTTATTTTGGATAGGATACATTACTAGTTTAACATGACAGTTCTATGTACTGACCAAAACAAAGACTTTCTGTACACACACGCACACGCACGCACACAGACACATGCTTTTCAAATTTCTTGGAGAATGTACATGTCCTCCCCCTGCCCCCAAGTGAGACTATATGGATCTGAAAAAGGCTGGACTGAAACACAAACATGAAATATGGGAATTGCTAAAGTGTTAGGTTAGAAAGAGCTTAGTATATAATTAAAAACATATGAACAGAAAGTTAAATATTGTCCCCAAATATAGTATTTTATTTGGGAATAATTCCTTACAAGGCACACACATTTTGATTCTTGTAAATTTTAGTAAAATATTGTGAAATTGCAATGACAACGTCAGAACAACAACAACAAAAAAGCAAAAAGGGATTTGGGGGAAAAAAGGCTATGTGACATCTACTTCTTTTCAAGTGCATTTGAAAAAATACAAATGGAAGCCACACGCCTTCATGTGCAGTTGTCTGATGGTATTTGCTTGTGGTTTTCTCTTACATTTTTTTCTCACTGAGTAATACAGAATTACAACATACACGCTGCTTTAGTCCTCCAAATTCCTAAGGGAATTATATCTCCTTTATGTTCACATGCAACTCCAAAGGGGAGTTATGAGGAGGGCTTTGAAATTCTAAAAATTTTATGCAAAAGAAATGCCCTTAGTATAGAAGGGGTACCTTTCACTTAATACAATGGTTCCACTATTTCATTACTCTGTACTGAATATACTGATGGAGTTATTTGGGGCAAAGAAAAGGCCACTGCATCTTTATAATGTGTATAAGATGGAAGCCTGAGAAGGCTTTTTAAAATGAGTTTCTATAATTTCTATTAAATTATTTATTAGTGGAAGAATATTATTGTTTAAGAAATGTGACATTAAACACAACCACCATAAATCACTTTCCATAACTGTCTTGATTATTAAAAATCAAAGATAAGCCTTGAACCCTACAAATAAATGGTTAAAAACTAAAATAGTACATCATATGTATGGCCCTGGGTTAGGGCTATCAGTTTATTTTCACCAAATATTAAATATCAATATAAGTATACTACTATAATGAAAGAAACTCTCCAAATCAAGTAGAAGTGAGATATTAAAATTAACAAATGTTCAGTAAAATCTCAGAGCTTAGAAACCTCAGAAGCCTGTTTTAAATGGCATTACTGATGACACATGGTATTACTGATGGGGCATTTAGAATCACGAAAAGCTGATCATTTTCTCTCTTCTTCAGCTTTCTTTCCTTAAACTCTTGCATATACCATTCATAGCTCAACAACATTTCTTGAACTTCTACTGTGTACCAGGAACTAAGTGAGGTGTTAGGGAGGATACTAAAGATGAAAGAAAGTATAGGGGTGCCTGGGTGGTTCAGTGGGTTAAGCGTCCAACTGTTAATTTTGGCTCAGGTCATGATCTCACAGTTTGTGAGATGGAGCCCCACGTCAGGCTCTGTGCTGACAGCACAGAGCCTGCTTGGGATTCTCTCTCTCTCTGCCCCTTCCACCCCCCCCCAAATAAATAAACTTAAAAAAAAAAAGAATAAAGCATTGCTCTGCCCTTGAAGACTAAAAAGCTAGTAATGAAGAGAGAAGGGATGTTTACAAATGACAATAGAAACAGGAAAAAATACAATAGAAGGAGGAAATTAATATTTACTAAGTGCCTGTCATGTACAAAGCACTCCATTAAGAGTTATACATATATTATCTTATTTTAATCCTCACACTATCTGTTGAGATAAGACATTATTAACTCTGCTTTACAGATGGGTGAAATGAGACTGAGAGTGATTGAGTAACTTGCCCAAGGTCATAGTTTACAAGCGAAAAACTAGGGTTTGACGTGAAATCTATCTGGTTTTGTTGTCTATGCCCTCTTTAGTGTAAAGCAAAAAAAAAAAAAAAATCCGTACTCATAAAGTACTGTGGGGATTCAACAAAAGGGAGAGTAGATATTTTGATGGAAGAAGTGGCATGTAAATATGAAAGGTGACCGGGGCACCTGGGTAGCTCAGTCGGGTAAGCGCCTGACTTCGGCTCAGGTCATGATCTCGTAGTTCAAAAGTTCGAGACCCACATCGGGCTCTGTGCTGACAGCTCAGTAGCCTGGAGCCTATTTAGGGTTCTGTGCCTCCCTCTCTCTGCCCCTCCCCTGCTCATGCTCATTCTCTCTCTCTCTCTCAAAAATAAATAAACATTTAAGAAATTTAAATATGAAAGGTGATCGTAACTGAATGTATGGAAACTGAGTATGGCTAAGAGGTAACTGGGAAACAATTTGAGAAAAGACTATTCTAAGAAAAGACAAATGAAGAAAAACGGATTTGAGGAGAAATAAATGAATAGCTTCATTTGGCTTAGATGAAGCATAGTGTTCAGAGAATGAATGAAAAATTAGTGGGAGATTGGGTTAGAAAAACAGGCCAGATCAAGGGATTGAAATATCAGGCAAGTAACTAGATTTTGTTGAACTCTAAATGGTAATCATGTTGAGATTTAAAGTTTTGGGGTCAGAAGAATGACATCATCAGAACCAAGATGGAAAAACTTTATCCAGCAGACATATATGGGATAATATTGGTTGATGCTATCTATGCTCTGTCCCAACCCTCGCTATCTCTGCTATAGAAACAGGAAAAAGCTAAATGCTCACTTTACTGACTCGCCTTCCTTGTAGCAATGCTTGACCAGGCAAGCAACAGTAATGTCCTCACAGTGTGCAGAACAGCAATGGGGAAGTCAGGACCAACAGAAATAGAAATGTGAAATTCTGTCAGGTAGGCAATGAGCTAGAGAGTTGGTTCTGTCAGCCATTACCAATGTCAGACAGAACCAAGGTTCTGTCAGCTCTCAGTGCATAGAGCATGAGTACCATGATTTTCATATCAAGTAGTAGAGAGGGAAGGACAAGGAGGGCCTGGAGTGAAAAGAGTCATGTAGACAGGGAATATAGACATGGGGAGCCAGGAAAGGACTCAGTTATCAGAATAGGACTGCCTGAATCTGGGCAGAAACTCAATTATTAGAAATAAGGCATGGCATCAGGATTACACTCAGACCAATGGGACACCTGCATTTTGGAAAACAGTCTTCTTAACTGCCTCATGTTTAAGGTCCCCACTACATCTGCGGATTACCAGATGTATAGGTGCAGGGCAGGACTTGCAGGTGGGATTGAACTCGTCCTCAGAATGGCGGGGTGGGTCTGTAAGAATTGACAGAAGTTCAATATTCCCCTTGACCACTAATATTAAAAGAACTGCCAAAAGAAGACAGAGATTGCCTCTGTCTTGTTCACCACAATTTCACAGCCTTATTGCTGTGCCTTGTACATAGGAGCTAAATAAATACTTGAGGTATTGACTTACACTGTGTTCATACGAATTAATGAACAAATAGTAGGGTGACCTTCATTTCAATAGATTAATTTTGCCCCACCTCCCAAACGATTCTCATGACCTCTAGTTTGAAATGCAAAAACTCATCTGTCTTTTTTCGAATTTCCTTTCCTCCTTTCTTCCCTTACTTAACTCTTGTCACTTGTTATTATTTCTCTTCTTACCCAGCCATTTTTTTCCCAGTCTCTGTGCCATTGTTTACTCCATCCCTTTCTTTTTCCTCTCCAAGGATTTGATTTCCTTTGATACAGTGGATTCACAGCAGCATCCTCGCCATTTGTTTCCCTGCCTCTTCTCCCATCTTAACTACAGGTGATAGAATTGCCTTTTTTTTTCTTTCTAATACCCTTTCACCATCTCATTTTCCATGTGAAGAATCATTTGTTCACCATTTACCATTTAGGTAAGTGCAAAGACTCACCTCTCTTCCCTAAGGCCTATTTTCATATTCAGTTTCATACTCTCACTGCGACAGGGTTCACTGCCGTTTAGCTGTCTAGTGTTTGCAATTTTTTGACAACATACGCTAAATCCATGTAAGCCATCTTCAGCTTTAGGAAGATGATCAGAAGAACTCCCTGAAGAATAGACATTTTCCCTTTTTACCACTGGTCTACAAAATAAAACCTCATTAATCTGGAAGTCCTTACTAAAGAATGAGTGATACCAAAGAAGCAGAATGGAGCCTCTCACTCTAAGGAAGAGATTTGCAGTGAAATATATTGTGAATAAGATGATATGGGAATGTTCAACCTATGCAGAACACTCTACTGACATAAACATTTGCACATGAATAACAAGTTACCAATTATAATTCTGTCCAAATACTTTGGTGAACTTTAAAGGATGTGCAATCTCTCAACTCAAACATTGGCAGCTCTTTTTTTGGAAGTTGGTTATTTGGAAATCTGATTGTATCTTCCCACAGGAATCCTAATAAAATATGGTTTACTTTCTCAGCTCAATTCCCAAAAGCCTATTGCTAATGCACACACACCACACACACACACACACACACACACACACACACACACATACACAAATTCTTATTGTACAATAGAAATAGGATTAGTAATAATGTCTTAACGGAAAATCCACTGTAAATTGGGATTTGGGATTTTAGAAATGTACCTCTCACAATGCTATCCAGTCAGAAGGGGGTATGAATTTTCAGTGGAGTAGGTAGCCCAGCTAAGAGTCATCCCCTGGGTGACACAGTTATGACTCAGAATGGGTCAGAAACCCATTGGATTTGAGGACTAGTTAAGGGAATTTGCTTGGAAGTATCTTGTTTAGGTAGCAAACTTTCTTCTCCTTAACTAGTTGCAAAAGGAGATGGGGAGAGAAAGTAAAGAAAAAGTTTTGCGACGTTTATGCTGTTCCCTTTACCCACAGTTAACAATATGTGCTAAGAAGAAGCCACAGAGATAAGGGAGGAGCAGAATTAGCAAGGAAAGAATGTAGGCACATTAGTTGTATTGAAACATAGATATAAAAAATAAGTTATGGAGAATTTTAGCTCATCCATCTTAAAAAATAAGGGAAATTAAGTAGATATTTCAAGAAAAAATGATTATCATTTTAAGTCACAAAAGATGAAGGGAAGAAAAGAGAAGACATATTCCAAATTATTGTTTTAATGTTTATTTATTTTTGAGATAAAGAGTGGGGGAGGGGCAGAGAGAGAGGCAGACAAAGGATCAGAAGTAGGCCCTGTGTTGGTGGCAGAGGGCCCGATGCGGGGCTCGAACTCATGACCCATGGGATTATGACCTGAGCCGAAGTCAGGCACTTATCTGACTGAGCCACCCAGGCGCCCCATACCCCAAATTATAAGCTCCTGTACACATTGTATATACCGTATGCGAATATTATTTTTAGTGAGCCAAAAAAACAGAACACGAACATTTCAAGAGAAATCTGATCAATTAAAGAAACCTTTCAACCACTTAAAAACCCATTTAAAAATTTCCTAATTTAGATTTTAAATGTACATTGCTTGCTTACTCACTGTATGTACATTATAGATATGTATTAAACAGATTTAGTGCATAGTTTATATAAATTTACTCAAGGAAAAAGTGAAATCATGGTAAGATGGTAATGTAAGATATAATTGTATAAAATACTGTAACTGTACTGCACATATTGATAATCCCATTTACTACATCATTTTTAAGTGTTCATATTTTTAGATAGATAAAATTTGTTCTTGGACGTAAAAGCCTATTTAATTTCTACTTTTTGCAGAAGAAATTTCCCAAGAGTAGATTAGAGGCTGGGAAAGTAATACATTACAATAGGTAATAGGGAAAATAAAAATACAGATGGAAAGGAGCCAGTGTATAAAAATACACCTATAATTTATAAAAATCTCAGAGCAAATTAAATAATCATTAAGCACTAAATGAAAAACTTCATTAAGAGTTATTTAATTTAAAATCTAAAATTGGAAGTTTCTTTTGAAAATTGTTATGATAAGGAGTAGAGTTAAGAGGTAAGTCAAACTTGTCCTTGGGGACATAGCAACAAAACTCTTTGCCTATTTTTTGTGCCATGGAAAGACAATGTGAGCTATTTCCTGGCTTTGCATTTCCCCTCATACCTATTCTTCCTAAATCTGTGGCTTTCCTTTTGCTGTGACAAGAGGGAGACATTTTGAACAAAATGATCATGTGATTTGAGCGTCCACTGAAGGAAAACTGATAGTCAAGATGAAAGAAAACCAGAACAGGTCACCATTTAAAAATGCCAGGGCACCTGGGTGGCTCAGTCGATTTGAGTGTCCGACTTCAGCTCAGGTCATGATCTCAAAGTCTGTGAGTTCTAGCCCCATGTGGAGCTCTGTGCTGACAACTCAGAGTCTGGAGCCTGCTTCAGATTCTGTGTCTCCCTCTCTCTCTGCCCCTTCCCCACTCGCACTCTCTCTCTCTCTCTCTTAAAAAAAAAAAAAAATTTAAAAAATGCCAATTCTATCTTCCTTGAAAGTTTCCAGAATTTTCAAGTACAGGCAGTTAGATAGACCTTACTTTTTTAAGTGCTGTGATATATTTTCAAATCTTGAGTGTACCTGAGTGGCTCAGTCGGTTAAGCATCCAACTTGATTTCAAGCAGGTAACAATCTCAAGGTGGTGGGATCAAGCCCCACCCATGTCAGGCTCCAGGCTCAGCTTAGAGTCTGCTTAAGATTCTCTCTCTCTCCCTCTGCCCCTCTCCCCCACTCACACACTCTCTCTCTCTCTTTCTCTCTCTCAAAAAATCTTGGTTACAGTGATACATGATGTTCTCCCCATTCTTGGCTTCCTGCGCTGGTTTACCATCTTTCTTCTGTTCATTAACTGTGGCTGCACACTAAAGGTTTATTATGATCATGTTCTTCTTCTGATAGCCATTTTCTTTAACATGAACTAATATGCTTTCAATGCTTTTTGTCCAATTATCCAAGTCCTCACACCTGTGTCTGAATTTTCCCCTTTTTGTTTTGTCTACAGGACTCCTTCACTTGTAGCAACTCTGTTGTAGCAGATGTCGGTGCCAACCTTCACCACTGCTTTTCTCAAAGGCAGTGTAAGGACACAGGACTCACATGTCCCTACGGCTTCCTGCATTCCTCTAGCAGCTGGAGCGTGCTGGACCTTCTGAGACAGGCCAGAAGAGCCAGGGAGTTAGCACTCAGCCATGATTCTCAACAGTGAAGGAAGGGAAATTAGTGGATAAATCCATCAATTTCCTGACCTTTCAGTGGGCAATTCTGAGGCAAGCTCTACAGTCTCCCACAGCATCCTCAGCAATACATCTGTTTTCTGGTCGTCTTGCCACTCCTGTGTCATTTCCCCCACTCATTCACAATGCTTCCTGGGATTGTCTCCTACATAAATTACTTATACCCAAATCCTTATCTAAAAGATAGCTTTAGGTTAGGTAGAAGTGATCCGGGCTAAGAAAGAGGTCCTGTTAATACTTAAAATGTGTTAAAGATTATAATAACCTCAAAACCAGCACTCCAACTTATTTTATTCTGTTAGCTTGCCTTTTAGTCTTCTCTTGAGAGCTGAGTGCTACAGGGGTATAAGGTTTTTACAGACACACTTGACTTCTGCCCCCAGTTTTATGGTGTCACTCCAGGTGAGTCATGTATCTCTTCTGATTCTGTGTGAGTGTGTGTATATATATGTGTATATATACATATATATGTATGCACGTATGTGTGTGCATATAACACACACACACACACACACACACACACACACACACACACAAGTAAAATAGTACTTTCCAGGGATGTTGTAGCATTAAATAAAATAAAGCATGCAAAGTACCTTTTACTTTGTCTTCATCCCATTATAATGTAGTAGTTTCAAATTTAGGACATAAGCTACAACTTTCTTTCATGGGTTTTTTTTTCCCTCCAATAATTGAGCTAACTTAGAAAATAAGAGTGAAAATCACAAATAATGAGAATATTCTCTGATAGGAACATAAATTAACTACATGGCAAAGTTTTTCTCATGAAGATATTACAGAATGGACTGCTCTACTAAAGTACGTGGGGTTTTTTGTTTGCTTTGTTAGACATTCCTTATACACGGAGCTCATAAAAACTATAAATAATATTCTCATGGTCTATTATGACAACTAGCCCACAATACACAATTTGGATATTGAATAACAGAGCTGTCAGGAAAATTGTTTGTGTACAAAACAATCTAAGGCAGAAATAGCATTTGGTATATCAAAGGGAAAGAGTCGTAAGAGGAACTCAATAAATAGCTATGTTGTGTATGGGTATTATGGTGTTAAAGGTAAAACATTAATAATGGCATTCCCTTCTCGATAGCTTCCTGAACACCACAATCAGTATTAATATCAAGTTTATTGTTTTTTTTTACTGATTCTTCATTTCTGACAATTCCCGTCTTTTGTACTTTTATCTCGCTACACATTCCTCCCCTTCCTAAAATTTCCTCATTTTCTCCAATATGATTTATAGCTCAAAAGATTTTCTGTTGACTGCATGCACATTTAAATATAAATCATGTCTTCAGCCGTTGGTTTATATTGAAAATGTAGATCGAATTCAATATCTGTGTGTAATGAATCAAAAGTAGCTGGTATGATCACAGTCTAAATAATCAGAGTCTGTGTGGATTTACAGCAACATTATTAGTACATGATTAATCAGTACCTAACACAAACCAGTTCATACCCGACATTTACTAAGTCATTTTATCTTACATTAAAGTCCTGTGGCACTGTTTCAGATCAGTTAAGAGTTTTGCTTTGTATGATAGTACATTGTTAAACTTGCCATCTGGTCCAACAGCTGATGTGGCTCACACAACCCTGGAGAGGCCCCAGAGCTTTACTCCTGGGAAATATTTGGTCTACTGCGTGGTGTCATGATTACTGGTTCATAGCTTTTTTTAATAGCCTTTGAAACGAATTGCAGAAAAATCTCCACACTGAGGAAATCCTAAATTGAAATTAATTTATTAGGAAAGAATTCACTTACCTGAGGACCAGGTTGGCCCTGAAATTGAAAAGAAAAAAAAGAAAAAAGGAAGGCAATTACAAAATTGTTTTTAAAGAGAATAACTTCACAACCAAAACTTAAACTAGTTCTGAAAATCTTTTCCAAATATTTTAATACCTAACTGCTGACGAATTTTACTTTGTGGTTTTAAAAAATCATATTATATCTTAATATTTTTATTGTATGCTATTTATCTAAAATCTTGCTATTATGGTCTATGTTAATTGAAAAATTACTTAAGAGTTTTAGTATGCTCTAGAAAATTGGAGAAAAAGAAGGTAAAAGATGAACTACATTATCATAATGAATGTGGTACTTGAGGGGAGGGCTTCTAGCCCAGACTATTACTATGAGCTACAGGTTCAAAGAGCACAGTGACAAGAAAAAAAGAGGCAGATATTTTTAGAATTCCCTGAGTCTTTGGATTTCTCATTGTTTCAATAATACTTTAAGTCAATTTTAAAAATAAACACCTATCTTTTACTCTGTATAATCCAACCTAAGGGCATTATAAAAGAATATGAGAGGTCTTAGGCTCAATTAAAGTGCGTCATAACTCCTCACTCAGTCAATAGATCATGTAACCACGGGACAATCTAATTCAGTTTGAATGTCACTTTCTTGTTGTTTAAGCTGAAAAAAATTTCAAAGCAGCATGACTGTAAATCCTTCTCAAGAAAAATCACCTGTGAATAAAAGTATTGATTATACCTCACCTTCTTAAAATCTCTAATTGGGTTTCATGTAAGATGGGATGAAAGAAAAAGTACACGTAGAGTTAGGGAATCTTTAAAAATAAATTAATAAGGTACAATCTCATTGTGCCAGCTGTATGTCACTGGGTATCAATACAGAAAAGCATGGAACTAATAACAAATTTCAGAGAATACTCTCCCTTTCTCTCCTTCTTTCTCTCTTACCCTCTTTCTCTCTCATCCTCTCTCCAGGCTTGGAATTTCTCTAGGCACTTGTTTGCTAACTGGAGATATAACAGATGACTTTCAAGATCTTTGTCTGAAAACGGGGTTAGCCAGGTTTTATCTAATCAAACCAGGGGAGAGAACTAAACCAGTTACAGTGGATGCTACTCACCCACTCCTGTACCCTAGTGGTGGAGAGGGAAAAAAGAATAACATTCATTTATTCCTTTCTGAGTACCAGGCACTTTTGGATATGCTATTCCATTTATTCCTTATAACTGCGCTGCATTTTACAAATGAAGAAACTGAGGCTCACAGAAATAAGCTAACAGTCGCACAGGCTATAGATGGAAAAGCCAGAATTTAAACCCAAATCTGATTCCAATATCCATGCATTTTCCACCAGGTCATTCTGCCTTCCAGCAAAGTTTAAACTCTCATTTGTATACAAACTTGCTCAGATCAACAGTGGTATCAGAACATTCTTCAAGTGAGTGGATGCTCTAAACCTCTCAACAACTCCTGCACTACAAGGCACTGTGTGAATCTCTGCTTCTAGATACAGACCTAGGACCAGCAGGAACCCAGCCTGTTAACTAATACTTGTACATAAACCAAGTCAACCACGGTTCGCGAGGGTAGTAGGCGACCCTAAAATCAGATATACACATGGGGAACCTACAAAGGCAGGGCTCTCCACCTACAGGTAGATCTTCCCAGATTCATGTAATGGATGAAATTGCAATATGTGCTCACTCTCACCTGCACTCTGCCTCTCTGGATGCTTTAAGCTTCTGACCTTTCTGAAGTTTTCAACTAATGCAAACTCAGAAATGTGAACATGCATCCTTTAAAGAACTTCAGAATACATTACATCTTCTACATTTTTTTCCTGAAAACTAAAAGGTAAGATTGTCTAAAATCAGAAACGATTTTTTCAAAAGAGTAACGTTTAGCATCATTGCTGAGACTGTTTGTTTCCTATGATTGTTCTACAGATGACAGACTTTTCCTGTCTATTTTTAAAATGTGGCATTTCTGCCATTACACAGAACAAATGATTTTAATGCAATGTATGCATACATTTATATGTTACTATATACAAATATTCATTGTGTTCTGGATTTTATGTTAGTGGTAGTGAAAAAAAATAAATGACAGTAAAATTTAACAGTGGACTTTGGGGCAGCTGGGTGGTTCAGTCAGTTAAGCGTCTAACTTGATTTCAGCTCAGGTCATGATCTCACTGTTTGTGGGATGAAACCCCACATTGGGCTCTGCACTGTCAGCATGGAGCTTGCTTGGGATTCTCTCTCTCCTCTCTTTCTGTCCCTCCTCACCACTCACGCTTGCTCGTGCTCTCTCTCTCTCAAAAAATAAATAAGTAAACATTTTTTAAAAAGTTGACTTTTACAAAAGCATTGAAAATTATATAGTACCAGGAAACTCAGACGGCTCTAATGTATGATAATAAGTTTCAAATGCCTACGGCGTGCATGTGTGCATACGTGTATGTATGTGTGAAAAAGAGGGATGGAAGTGGGTTGGTAGACAGGCGTCCCCGAAAATGATGCATATAAAATGGCAAGTTTGATAACTCTCCCTAAGACATGGATTACACAGTGCAAACCTTACAAATGTTACACAAGATTCCAGGAGGAGCCAAGATGGCGGAAGAGCATGGAAGTCTTTTGTGTGTCTCGCGTCTGTGAAATACAGCCAGACCAACACTAACCCATCCTGCACACCTAGAAAATTGATTAGAGGATTAACACAACAATCTGCACAACCTGAACCACCGAATTCAGCAGGTACGCGGTGTGGACAGGTGAACTTGGGGAGCGAGAAGGAGCAGGAAGGGAGGTATTTTTGGGAGCAGAGAGAGGATGGAGACTGGGGGGGTGGAGAATATGGGAAAAGCACCCCTCCCCAAAAGCAGTTGGAGAGAAAGTGTAATATTGGAAACAACCGCAGGGACTAAACTAAAAAGGGAGAAAGGAGAAAGGAGAGGGTTTAAATTCCATTAAGACTGTAAACAAGGGGCGCACAAAGTCTGCAGCTCCACAGCTTGATACCTGGCATTGCTCTTGTGGGAAGGGCAAATCCTTAGGAGCAGAGTAGGGCCCGGGAGGTTCTCAGGCCACACAGGGAAAAGAGGTTCCACTGCTAGAAGGACATTTAGTAGAGACTGTTGAAGCCACCTGGTCCCAGCAGACCCCAGAAAGCAGCCACATTCGTTGGTACTGGCACAAGGTCATTAAGGGTGAAGCCTGGTGCCAGATGTGTGTTGTAATTTTCCACAATCCCTGAAAAGCTGCTGCTACACTATCTTGCGAACTTTTTCTGGGGCAGGCTGGTACCTGGCCGCAGTTTCAGGGCACTGGCAGCAGCAGGGTCCAGCAAGCGTTCCTGGGTACAGCCCACATTCGGCCATTGCTCATTTGGCCATTGCTCTGTGAGACCCTCCCACAGAGGGGTGGAACGGGTCAAAACCGCAGTCCGTCAAAAGTAAGGGGTTGGGGAAAACAGACACATCTGAGACAAAACTCAGTAGAGAGGTACTGCCTGGGGCCTGGTCACAGAGAGTGAAAAGGCGGGGAGTGGACGAAAGCTGAAGACAGAGGATGGGTGCATGACTGCTGATCCGGGAGAACACACTGGGTAGCTGGGTGGCACCATTTTCATCACTCCCGTGCACGCGCATATGCACTTACTAGCACCACAACACTCCACCCCAGAAGGCTAGCAGCGCCATCTAGTGGAGAGCCGAGCCCCACCCAACTGGGCCAACTTCACTCTTCAAGAACACAAATCTCACCGCCTGCTTAATTTATGGACTATAAAGCGCTACATAGTCTGACTTCTAGGGGAAAATGAAGTAGTTTCGGTAGTACTTCAATCTGTTAGCAGCTCCATCTATTCAATTTTCTTTCCTTTTTTTTTCTCTTTTACACTTCTTTTCTTTTTCTTGAATACAGAAAGAGAAAAAATTCATTTTTATTTTCAATTTTTATTAAAAATATTTTTCTTTAATTTTAATTACTATATTTTTTACTTTTGTGTAATTTTCAAATTCTGTTTTACTTCCATCATTTTATTTTAGTCTATTTCAGTATATTCACCTTTTCAAATTTTCAAACGATTTCCTCTTCTTTTTCTTTTCCTTTCTTTTTCATTTGTTTTCTTTTTCTTGAATGCAGAAAGAGAAAAACTTCATTTTTACTTTCAATTTATATTAAAAATATTTTTCCTTAATTTTTTTACTATTTTTTTTTGTTTTTATGTAATTTTTTTCAAATTCTATTTTACTTCCATCATGTTATTTTAGTCTACTACAGTGTATTCACTTTTTCGAATTTTCAAACGATTTCCTTTTTTCCTTGTTTTAATCTTTTTTCTCTTTTTCGTTTCTTTTCTTTTTCTTGAATACAAAGAAAAAATTCACTTTTATTTTTAATTTTTATTAAAAATATCTTTCTTTGATTTTTTTCTACTATATTCTTTACTTTTTTCTACTATATTCTTTACTTTTGTGTGTATTTTTTCAAATTCTATTTTACCCCAATCATCTCATTTTAGTGTACTTCAGTGTATTCATTTTTTCAAATTCTCAAACAATTTCCTTTTTCTTCTTTTTTCTCCCCACCTTTTTTTCCCTCTAATCTTTCAAACCACTTTTAACACCCAGACCAAAACACACTGAGGATCTAGCATCATCTGTTTGATTTTTGTGTGTGTGTTTTTAATTTTTAATTTTAATATTTAATTTCAATTTTTCTACCTCATTAATTCCTTTTCTCCCTTCAAAATAACAAAATGAAGGAATTCACCCCGAAAGAAAGAGCATGAAGAAACGACAGCCAGAGATTTAACCAACACAGATACAAGCAATATGTCTGAACCAGAATTTAGAATCACGATAATAAGAATACTAGCTGGAGTCGAAAATAGATTAGAATCCCTTTCTGCAGAGATAAAAGAAGTGAAAAATAACCAGAATGAAGTTAAAAATGCTATAACTGAGCTGCAATCACAGATGGATGCACCGGCGGCAAGGATGGACAAGGCAGAACAGAGAATCAGTGATATAGAGGACAAACTTACAGAGAATTATTAAGCAGAAAAAAAGAGGGAGATTAAGGCAAAAGAGCATGATTTAAGAATTAGAGAAATCAGTGACTCATTTAAAAGGAACAACATCAGAATCATAGGGGTCCCAGAAGAGGAAGAGAGAGATATAGGGGTAGAAGGGTTATGTGAGCAAATCATAGAGGAAAATTTTCCTAACCTAGGGAAAGACACAGACATCAAAATCCAGGAAGCACAGAGGATCCCCGTTAGATTCAACAAAAACCAACCATGAACAAGGCATATCATAGTCAAATTCACAAAATACTCAGGCAAGGAGAGAATCATGAAAGCAGCAAGGGGAAAAAAGTCCCTAACCTACGAGGGAAGACAGATCAGGTTTGCAGCAGACCTATCCACAGAAACTTGGCAGGCCAGAAAGGAGTGACAGGATATATTCAGTGTGCTGAATCAGAAAAATATTCAGCCAAGAATTCTTTATCCAGCAAGGCTGTCATTCAAAATAGAAGGAGAGATAAAAAGTTTCTCAGACAAACAAAAATTAAAGGAGTTTGTGACCACTAAACCAGCCCTGCAAGAAATTTTAAGAGGGACTCTCTGAGGGGAGAAAAGATGAAAAAATATATATATGTATATATAGAAACAAATAAATATGAAAAGCAACAAAGATTAGAAAGGATGAGAGAACACCACCAGAAACTCCAACTCTACAAGCATCATAATGGCAATAAAGTCATATCTTTCAGTACTCACTCAAAATGTCAATAGACTCAATGCTCCAATCAAAAGACATACGGTAACAGAATGGATAAGAAAACAAGATCCATCTATATGCTGATTACAAGAGACCCACTTTAGACCTAAAGACCTTCAGACTGAAAATAAGGGGATGGAGAACCATCTATCATGCTAATGGTCAACAAAAGAAAGCTGGAGTAGCCATACTTATATCAATCTAGACTTTAAAATAAAGACTGTATCAATAGATCCAGAAGGGCATTATATCATAATCAAGGGGTCTATCCACCAAGAAGACCTAACAATTGTAAACATTTATGAGTCAAATGTGAAAGCACCCAAATATATAAATCAATTAGTCACAAACATAAAGAAACTCATCGAGTCTCATCGAGTAGGAGACTTCAACACCCCACTCACAACAATGGACAGATCATCTAATCAAAAAATCAACAAGGAAACTTGGCTTAAAATGACGCACTGGACCAGATGGACTTAACAGACATATTCAGAACATTTCATCCTAAAGCAGCAGAATATATATTCTTCTCCAGTGCACATGGAATGTTCTCCAGAATAGACCACATACTGGGACACAAATCAGCCCTATGTAAGTACAAAAAGATCGAGATCATACTGTGCATATTTTCAGACCACAATGCTATGAAACTTGAAATCCACCACAAGAAAAAATTTGGAAAGGTAACAAATACTTGGACACTTAAGAACATCCTACTAAAGAATGAATGGGCTAACCAAGAAGTTAAAGAGGAAATTAAAAAGTATATGGAAGTCAATGAAAATGATAACACCACAACCCAAAACCTCTGGGATGCAGCAAAGGCGGTCATAAGAGGAAAGTATATAGCAATCCAGGCCTTCCTAAAGAAGGAAGAAAGATCTCAGATACACAACCTAACCTTACACCTTAAGGAGCTGGAAAAAGAACAGGAAATAAAACCCAAAACCAGCAGAAGACAGGAAATACTAAAGATTAGAGCAGAAATTAATGCTATTGAAACCAAAAAACAAGTAGAACAGATCAATGAAACCAGAAGCTGATTCTATGAAAGAATTAACACAATTGATAAACCACTAGCCAGTTTGATCAAAAAGAAAAAGGAAAGGACCCAACTAAATAAAATCAAGAAGGAAAGAGGAGTGACCACAACCAACACAGCAGAAATACAAACAATAATAAGAGAATATAATGAGCAATTATATGCCAATAAAATGGGCAATCTGGAAGAAATGGACAAATTCCTAGAAACATAGACACTACCAAAACTGAAACAGGAAGAAACAGAAAATTTGAACAGACCCATAACCAGTAAGGAAATCAAATTAGTAATCAAAAATCTGCCAAAAAACAAGAGTCCAGGGCCAGATGGTTTTCCGCGGGAATTCTACCAAACATTTAAGGAAGAGTTAACACCTATTCTCTCGAAACTGTTCCAAAAAAATAGAAATGGAAGGAAAACTTCCAGACTCTTTCTATGAAGCCAGCATTACCTTGATTCCAAAACCAGACAGAGACCCCACTAAAAAGGAGAACTACAGACCAATTTCCCTGATGAACATGGATGCAAACATCCTCAACAAGATATTAGCCAACCAGCTCCAAAAACACATTAAAAAAATTATTCACCATGACCAAGTGGGATTTATACCTGGGATGCAGGGCTGGTTCAATATGCGCAAAACAATTAACATGATTCATCACATCAGTAAAAGAAAGGACAAGAACCATATGATCCTCTCAATAGATGCAGAGAAAGCATTTGACAAAATACAGCATCCTTTCTTGATAAAAACCCTCAAGAAAGTAGTGATAGAAGGAGCATACCTCAAGATCATAAAAGCCATATATGAATGACCCAACGCTAATATCATCCTCAATGGGGAAAACCTGAGAGCTTTCCCCATAAGGTCAGGAACAAGACAGGGATGTCCACTCTCGTCACTGTTATTCAACATAGTATTGGAAGTCTTAGCCTCAGCAATCAGACAACACAAAGAAATAAAAGGCATCCAAATCAGCCAGGAGGAGGTCAAACTTTCACTCTTCACGGATGACATGATACTCTATATGGAAAACCCAAAAGATTCCACCAAAAAACTGCTAGAATTGATTCATGAATTCAGCAAAGTTGCAGGATATAAAATCAATGCACAGAAATCGGTTGCATTCCTATACACCAAGAATGAAGCAACAGAAAGAGAAATCAAGGAATCGATCCCATTTACAGTTGCACAAAAAACCATAAAATACCAAGGAATAAATCTAACCAAAGAGGTGAAAAATCTATACACTGAAAACTATAGAAAGCTGGTGAAAGAAATTGAAGAAGACACAAAGAACTGGAAAAAGATTCCATGCTCCTGGATAGGAAGAACAAATATTGTTAAAATGTCGATACTACCCAAAGCAATCTACATATTCAACACGATCCCTATTAAAGTAACACCAGCATTCTTCACAGAGCTAGTACAAATAACCCTAAAATTTGTATGGAACCAGAAAAGACCCTGAATAGCCAAAACAATCTTGAAAAAGAAAACCAAACCAGGAGGCATCACAATCTCAGACTTCAAGCTATACTACAAAGCTGTAATCATCAAGACAGTATGGTACTGGCACAAGAACAGACACTCAGATCAATGGAACAGAATAGAGAACCCAGAAATGGACCCACAAACATATGGCCAACTAATCTTCGACAAAGCAGGAAAGACTATCCAACAGAATGAAGACAGTCTCTTCAGCAAGTGGTGCTGGGAAAACTGGACAGCGACATGCAGAAGAATGAACCTGGACCACTTTCTTACACCATACACAAAAATAAACTCAAAATGGATGAAAGACCTCAATGTAAGACAGGAAGCCATCAAAATCCTCGAGGAGAAAGCAGGCAAAAACCTCTTTGATCTTGCCTGCAGCAACTTCTTAACACGTCTCTGGAGGCAAGGGAAACAAAAGCAAAAATGAACTACTGGGACCTCATCAAGATAAAAAGCTTGCACAGTGAAGGAAACAATCAGCAAAACTAAAAGGCAACTGACAGAATGGGAGAAGATATCTGCAAACATATCAGATAAAGGGTTAGTATCCAAAATCTATAAAGAACTTATCAAACTCAACACCCAAAAAACAAAGAGTCCAGTGAAGAAATGGGCAAAAGACATGAATAGACACTTCTCCAAGGAAGACATGCAGATGGCCAGCCAACACATGAAAAATGCTCAATATCACTCATCATCAGAGAAATACAAATCAAAACCACAATGAGTACCACCTCACACCTGTCAGAATGGCTAACATTAACAACTCAGGCAACAACAGATGTTGATGAAGATGCAGAGAAAGAGGATCTCTTTTTTATTGTTGGTGGGAATGCAAGCTGGAGCAGCCACTCTGGAAAACAGTATGGAGGTTCCTCAAAAAAATGGGGCGCCTGGGTGGCGCAGTCGGTTAAGCGTCCGACTTCAGCCAGGTCACGATCTCACGGTCCGTGAGTTCGAGCCCCGCGTCAGGCTCTGGGCTGATGGCTCAGAGCCTGGAGCCTGTTTCCGATTCTGTGTCTCCCTCTCTCTCTGCCCCTCCCCCGTTCATGCTCTGTCTCTCGCTGTCCCAAAAATAAATAAACGTTGAAAAAAAAAATTTAAAAAAAATAAAAAAAAAAAACTAAAAATAGAACTACCCTAAGACCCAGAATTGCACTACTAGGCATTTATCCACGGGATGCAGGTGTGCTGTTTCAAAGGGACACAGGCACCCCCATGTCTATAACAGCACTATTAACAATAGCCAAAGTATGGAAAGAGCCCAAATGTCCTTCGATGGATGAATGGATAAAGAAGATGTGGTATATATATATATATATATATATATATATATATACACACACACACGTATACATATACATGTATACGTGTGTGTGTGTATACACACACACACACACACACACACACACACACACACAATGGAGTATTACTCGGCAGTCAAAAAGAATGAAATCTTGACATTGGCAACTACATAGTTGGAACTGGAGGGTATTATACTAAGTGAAATTAGTCAGTCAGAGAAAGACAAAAATCATATGACTTCACTCATATGAGGACTTTAAGAGACAAAACAGATTAACATAAGGGAAGGAAAACAAAAATAATATAAAAACAGGGAGGGGGACAAAACAGAAGAGACTCATAAATATGGAGAACAAACTGAGGGTTACTGGAGGGGTTGTGGAAGGGGGGTTGGAGTAAATGGGTAAGGGGCACTAAGGAATCTACTCCTGAAATCATTGTTGCACTATATGCTAACTAATTTGGATGTAAATTAAAAGTTAAATTAAAAAAAAAAGATTCCTGGGCTGCCTACATCAAATCTTCTCAGTATGATGTAACAAATATTCCCTAGAAGACACCTAGAATACCTGTAAGGAGACAGTCCAGTAGCTGGAGTCTTGTAGTCATTACGATAGAACTATCTGAATAAATGAGGAAAGTGATCAGAGGGCAGGTTTCAGTAGGCATGGCTGTGCCAGCTTCCCCCATGGGAGTGCACAGCATAAAAAGACATTGGACAAGAGCTCAAAAGTGAAGAGCATCCCAGAAACTCCCTGGTGATTGAGGACACTGGGCATGAACACTTTATAGACAGATCGCCAAAAGAAACATCTCAGAATTTCTTTAAGTTGCTTTTGAGTAGTTCATTGAGAAATCCAAGTATTTGCATTCATTTGCAGGGATTTTTCTAGTCTATTCTAATTTACGAGTAGTGAACACTATTAGAAATCAACTATGAAAGTTTTTTTCGGTTTTCTAAAATACACTCTCAACGAATAGTTGTAAATTGTGACTAAGGCTCACAAAATAGTTGAATTTTTAAAAATGGAATTCCGGAAAAGGACTTTTTTCCCAAGTTGAATTTTTAAAAATGGAATTCCGGAAAAGGACTTTTTTCCCAAGTTGAAGTTTTAAAAATGGAATTCCGGAAAAGGAACTTTTTTCCCAAGCAAATCACCAAACTGTTTATAGAAATAAAAACTCAAATCTAGTATAATCAAGAGCCATTCCAAGGGTTAAATCACAGAAATACTAAAGTTTGAAAAACTGACGTAAAGGTGGAGAATGCTGAGTGCTGTGAGTCACTGATTTACTGTATGTCAACAGCTCAATGCAATGCCCTCCAGACAGCTAAGGCACCAGCGTGAAGAAAAAGAAACAGCAGGAGGAGTGACTTTAAAAAGTGGTAATCAGAACAGCATGGTGAAAAACAATCAGCCAGTAGCTGAAGCTTGACAGAAAAGTGTTCAAAGCAAGTTGAAAGTTTTGTGAGGCAAGTAAACCACAATGGAGCATGATAAATGAGATGACGTATCACTCGACTATGTATTGTTACTTTAGGCAATTAAAGAGCAATATTAACCATTCTTAGTTAGGCTGTTATCACAATTACAGCTGCCAAAAAGTGCTAACATCCTTCTCTAAATCGACAAAGTCATTTAGATTTCTCACTGAGGCAATTAGTTTCACTACATGATATTTTTTTATGGATAGTAAATCTGTGTCATTCCTTTTCAGATGGGAAAAAAATGCCATTTTCCCATTAACACTAGCACAGATAAGCACACAAGTTTGCACTTTTAAACTACAATCTTACTTTTGAAATACTAATTGGAATAACAGACCCACATACATCACAGACTCACATACATCTTTACTGTGATACAGTTTGAAATGAAAACTTGAGGGAATATAGTATGGTTCATGCAACTTTAAAAGGTGCTACATCTGCTTCAAGGTAATTAGAAAGAAATTACTTCAATAACTTATAAATTCATCCTTTTTTTTTTAATTTTTTTTTTCAACGTTTATTTATTTTGGGGACAGAGAGAGACAGAGCATGAACGGGGGAGGGGCAGAGAGAGAGGGAGACACAGAATCGGAAACAGGCTCCAGGCTCTGAGCCATCAGCCCAGAGCCCGACGCGGGGCTCGAACTCACAGACTGCGAGATCGTTACCTGGCTGAAGTCGGACGCTTAACCGACTGCGCCACCCAGGCGCCCCTATAAATTCATCCCTAACCGTCTCAAGCTTGCTACCACGTTTAGTACCCTCAGATTCAGATTCATTTTGTTCTCTTGAATTGAAAGAAAATACTTAAAAATAATAACTTCTATGTGTTGCATTTTGGAACACTTACTGTCTAAAAAAGATTATTGGAAGGTGATTACTATAATTCATGATCTCTTGAAAAGTCTCAAATCCACACATTCAGATGTCAAGTTTATTTTTCTTTTCAGGGGAAAATAGTATGTAAAGTAGGCATCCAGGTAAAGCTGTAGAATGACATCATAGGAACTCTGAGTAGCAGCAGGATTGTCCTGATGGCAGGAGGTTTTAAGGAACAGAAGATGGTCCTAGCATGGTGCCTTCTCAATGAGATTCCTTAAACCAATGCAGTTTGACCTACAGTCTGTGCCACTAAGTGGAACAGATACATTGACATCTGCAGTACCAGGAACAGGAATCTCACCCATCCTCACTACATGTTGAAACTTTTCACATTTCATCCCCAGTATCTCGTTGCCCAAGTTATAAGGTGCTTCAGAAATAATTGTTAGATTACTAGAAGGTGAGAATATTTTGACTAGTCCAAAGATGGTTTACAATATCCTTAAAGAATCGTTAGTAAGCCTACTATTCTTACACTACAGGATTCTATTTTCAAAATGTACCTTCCCAAAAGAGTTTTCTTGGCTTCTGTTCATTGCAGAATAAACACATCTTGCCAAAGAACAAGTCCTTCCCCTCAATGGAATCTTATTCAGATAACAGAGATGGAACCAAGACAGAAGCCTATGGGGGCTTCAGAGGAGGATTTACATACCTATACACACGCCACTGAGCAAAAGGCATGAGAATTCTACCCTGAAGAAAAATCACTCCCTGGTTAGATTTAGTCTCCATATCCAATCAATGTGAGACTGTTATATCAAATTACTTTGTGAATTATAAAATGCTATACAAATGTAGTATGGCAATTTATACCAGCTTATAAAACCAATACCAACAATTCATTCTACTAATTCAAATTTAGACAAAAAGTGTCTCTTAATTTAAAAAACAAATTAACATGCAAATGATACACTACCGAGAAAAGCAATTGAAGAAATAAAGCATTATGGGTTATGTGTATTAATTTAAAAATGACTTTGCAAAGACTGCATCATCTCTCAACATCTATAAGCTGTTCATGCTTCCGGGGACTTACACGCTTGACTGAAATAAATATTATTCATAATTTATATTGCCTGTTGTGTTACCCTATAGGATAGATATTAATAATTCTTACCTTAGCCACAGTCACATAATACTACTTACATAACAGTATTTCAATTTAAGGTTTTCTTTTCAAAATTACTTAATCCCTGGTG
Organism: Lynx canadensis; assembly: GCF_007474595.2. Taxonomy (NCBI): domain Eukaryota; kingdom Metazoa; phylum Chordata; class Mammalia; order Carnivora; family Felidae; genus Lynx; species Lynx canadensis. The sequence continues at coordinate 114,597,843 of NC_044306.2, read as the reverse complement.
GTTTTAATTCTGGGAAAGAAAAGCCATATTCCACTCCAGAGGGGGAAAAAATAGCTACAGGCTCTAGCCTGGTGGGTATATCTTTTCTAAAATTTGAGATAAAGAAAGAGTGAGAGCAAACATAGAGACGGTCTTGTTGGGTTCGATGTACTGAAGAAAACAAAAATTGATTCAAAATGGAAGATTTCTTCCATTTTCTTTTCTTTCTCAAGAGTAAACGTTCATAATAAGAACACAGAAAAGTAAAGAATTTTATCATGTGCATTTTTTTGTCATTAAAAGTTTCACATACTAAACATAAGTAAGATAAAGACTCTCTGTATTAATCTACAACATTGAAACTTATTGGATGCCTATCCTTCTACTGAGGTTGATTCAAATTTTTGCTTACATCTTTTGATATAAATATTTGACTATATCACTGATTATTTCCTTATAATACAACACTGAAAACACAGTGTTACTCCAATTATGAACTTCATATGTTTTATTTACTTATTTTGTGGAACATAAAATACAGATTATACATTTTCTAGGCTATAGTTTTACATGTGTATACATATGTATTCATACAGATACATATTTGTAAATCTACCTCTATGAAGAGAATAAAGAAGGAAACAAAGAAGGAAAATAAGAGAAAGAAAGGGAGGGAGGGAAGGAGGGAGAAGAGAGAGGTGTGAGGAAGAAGAGAGGAAAACGTATACAAAATGGCAATTATCCCTGGGTGGTGGACTTATGGGTAATTATTTCCATCTTTAGAGTTTTCTGTACTTCTCAAAATTTTACTACTACAATGTCTTGATTATAAAAGTATTTGTCACATGATACAAATTCACTGAAGAAAATCTTAAACAGAATTTTAACTAAGTTGTTAAATTTTTTACATACTAAATTCATTCATTCAAAGGTCTAGGCCAGTGATTTTGAATTCGATTTTCCAACTTCTCCCAATTCAGTGTGTTTTTAAAACTTGGACGGATGTTGTGAAACAAAATTATCTCTCAAAATTCAATAAGGAAAGATTTTGAATTCACTTTCAGGGTGTGTCCCACATCACTTTTAGTAGATTAGGAGTAGAAAAAGGGGCAGGAAAGTTCCAGAGTCAAGCACTCAATGATAGGAAGTTGGCTCCACATAGCACAGGGATCCTTACTAGGCTGAGTTTGTTAGAACCTTTGCTATTTGGCAAACCAAAATATTTGGGTTTGGGGATTTAGCTGTGTCATTTCATGGATTCATTTAAAGAAGATATGCTTTAGGCTATAAATGTGTATTAAACTCCTAAAACATAATACTTATCCAAATCTTTTCACCAACTGGCATGGAATCAGGAAGGGCTATCGAGGTGTAAATAAATGACAAGTTTTACAAACATTTTAGTAGGACACAGTAAACATATAGAACACATGTGAGGAGAGACACCTGCACAGCTTCATAGTTTTAAAAATACATGCTTTTTAAAGAATGCAAAGGCAATTTTTACTTCCTTGACAATTTTTATTACATTGCATATAACGAATAACTTGGTTTCTGCCATGTTTATTAACATTTTTAAAAGTGTGCTATTTTGATTGTTCCAGATAAATACTGGAAGCCAATTTATAAACATCTCTCAGGCTTATTATATTTATTTAAGTGCCCAATTCCAATTTTCTAAAAATTGTGCAAAGGTGCACTAGACAGTGCGCTCAATAGCTGTATGTCCTAGATGTTTTGCGTTAACAAATCAGTGCTACAGAGTCAATTAATTCATAATGTACGACTCACATAATGCTTATTGCTCTGGGGAGAAAGAACCCTAAAAATGAAAACCTATTTTAAAACTGGGGAGAAGAAGTTTTGCAAATTGAGAAGCTTATGTGCTTTAGGATCCAAGATGTTTGGGACTGCATCATAATAACTACCACTTACTGACTATCATAAGACACCAAGAGCTTTATAAATGACACCCCTGTTACAATAAGCCTGTGAATTAGGAGTCATTTCCATCATTTTATAGTTGAACAAACCAAGTCTCAGAGAGGTTAGTAGCATCCCCCAGAGTCACACAGCTTCTAAAAGGGGAAGCTGGAATATGAACATGGGTCTGACTTGCTCTCACTTGCATCATACTGGTGGCTGAAGCTATGGGTTTGGAAGAGATTACCCAGGGGAAGCAAGAGGCATTGATTCTTAACCCTCTTTTGAATTGAATAAAAGTTTTTGTTGCTCTAGTTAGAAATATCCACACATGAAACACTTAAAATTTTACACACACACACACACACACACACACACACACACACACACACAAACCTTTAAGTCCATTCATCAATTCTCTAGTGAGTCATTCACCCCAGGATAAGAGAAATATACCTCTGGGTAGAGAAAGAGAAACATTTCAAGAACAAGAGAGGATGAGTGTCCCAGAAAGGAAATAGGAAAAGAATTAAAAACGGCAACAAGCTAGAGTTACAGAAGTCAAGCTTTGAGAGAATTTCAAAAAGAGAAAGTAAAATGAGGACCACAAAGAGTATATGGCATTTAACCAATAGGAAGTCAGAATCTTTATTGCAACTGGTTGAGGAGTGAGGTGAAGAAATTAAGACAAGAATAAGCTCCTCAGGGGGCACCTGGGTGGCTCAGTGGGTTGAGCTTCCGACTTCAGCTCAGGTCATGATCTCACGTTTTGTGAGTTCGAGCCCCACATCAGGCTCTGTGCTGACAGCTGGGATCCTGGAGCCTGCTTTGGATTCTGTGTCTCCCTCTCTCTCTGACCCTCCTCTGTCTCTCTCTGTCTCAAAAATAATAAAAACATTAAAAAAAAAGAATAAGCTCCTCAGAGAGCAAGCAGGTGTTATCTGAAGTGCCAAGTATGATAGGTTGTTAATGGCTGCCTGGAATAATGGGTTACAAGAAGGTTCTGGGATTGGGAAAGAGTGCTGGGATTAACCAGCAAAGGGCAAAAAAGCAGAAAGTATGTGTATCAACTATTTGCCAACCTGCATAGAGAATTCTTTTGAATAATTGTGTGTGAAGGGAAGGGAAAATAGGATAGTAGCTAAAAGGAACACTGGGCTGAGGAAAAGTTTTTTTTCTTTTTTTTCCATAGTAAAAATGAGAAAGATTTTAAAATGTTTACAAACTGACAGAAAACTTAGCTAAGAGAAAAGAAGCAGCTTGTAAAACAAAACAAATATGGTGTCAGAGAATAAGGGTCAGGAGATGGGGTGTCACTTTGAGAAGAGGAGAAAGAAAGTGAGGACAAAGATACATTTGGATGTACAGAAGCAGAAAATGGAGGTATTCTGTGCTCTAAATCTCAAGGGATTCTGAAGAAGTTTGCCAGGTATGTGATGGGTGTGGGAAGAGTAAGGCTGATTATTCATTCATTCAGCTAATATTGCTTAAGCATCTCCAGTGTGCCAGGCATCCTTTGGGTACTAGGAATATAGCAAACAAAACAAAGTCCCTGCTATCATTCTTATTGGGGGAGATAGATTGTAAGAGAATGTTTATAAATAATGTGGCAGGTGGTGATAACAGCAAAGAAGAAAAATATATGAGGATAAGGAGGCTAAGAGAGCGATTCAGTGGGAGGGTGCCATTTTATATGGTGGCCACAGAAGGACTGTCCAAACAGAGGAAAGGCGGGGGGGGGGGGGGGGAACAGCAAGTGGAGGGCCTGTAAGGTGGAAATAAAGTGTAACTGACAGTGCACCTGGACTAGAGGGAAAAATGGAAAAGGGGTAAGGAGTGAAGTCATAGAGGTGGAAGGGACAGATTGCATCCAACTTTATAAGTCATGATAAGAAGTTGGCTTTTAACCGAAATGAGCTAGAAAACTGCAGGGAGAAGGTTTTGCACAAAGAAATCATATAATGTGAATTATATTTGAAAAGGATCATGTTCATTGTGGGAAAAGGGCTATAAGAGGGCAAAGGTGTCAACACAAAGAGAAGCTAGGAGGCTTTTGTAATGATCCAAGTGCAAGACAAATGATGGGATGGGCCAGAGGGTAGTTAGTGGTGAAGGAGGTAAGAAGTGGTCAGGTTTAGCATATATTATGAAGAAAGCGGTGCCAGATTTGCAGAGAGATGAGTAGAGGAGTGTGTGAGAAAAAAGAAGAATCAGAAATGACTCCAGGGTTTGACTGGGGCACCCAAAGGAGTAGAGGTGCCATTTCCTGATGAGGTCTTGAAGACTGTGAGAGGAGCACCTTTGAAGAGTAGAGGCGGACGAACTGGTTTTAGACATGTTAAGTCTCAGGTGTCTGTGAAACACCCACGTAGAGATGTTGAGTAGAAAGTTGGATACATGAGACCAGAGTTCATAGAGGAAGTCTGGGTAGAGATATAAATCTGAGAGCTTTGGAGATACAGATAAAATTATATGAGATCACCTACTGAGTAAATATAAATAAGGAAGGAAAACAGCCCCCCCAAAACGAGCCTTTGAGCATTCCAACAGGTACTGGCTATGAAGAAGAGAAAGAACTAGCAAGAATGGGAAGAGGCCAGTGAGGTAGGAAAAGTGCCTTGAGAAGTTATATCAAGCAAGGGGATAGTCAGGGAAGGTGCTTCAAGAAGAAGAGAGCAATCAACTCTGTTGAATACAGTCCAGTGAAATTCACACTGAACCCTGACTACTAAATTTGTCATGGTGAAGGTAATCAGTGATCCTGACAAAAATGTTTCCAGCAGAGTGGTAGAGATGAATGCCTGGTTAGATTCAATAGAGAATGAGAAAACAGATTTGGTGACTGTGAACAACTCTTTCTACGAGTTTTGCTGTGAAGGGCAGTGGGAGTTAACAAATGCAAGAGTGTCTGGGGAAAGGTGTGAGGTCAAGAAGTTGTTGTTTAAGATGTCAGATAAGGCTTAGGGGCACCTGGGTGGCTCAGGTGGTTAAGCACCTGACTCTTGATTTCGGTTCAGGTCATGATCTCACAGTTTGCGAGTTTGAGTCCCACATCAGGCTCCCCGCTGACCAGGCAAAGCCTGCTTGGGATTCTTTCTCTGTCTCTCTCTCTCTCAAAATGAATAAATAAAATTTAAAAAATTAAAAAAGAAAAGATGGAAGGTATGGCTTCATTTTATGCCAATAGAATTATCCAGTAAGGAGGAAAAATCACTGATATAGGAGGGAGGCAATTCCAAGAACAGTGCCTTGAAGAAGGCAGAGGGATTAGCTCAACTGCACAAGTGAAGGGACAGTTGATCCCTTGTAACAGGAGGAAAGGATGGTGCAGATGTGAACAATTATCAGATCTGGTGGTGGGAGTGTATACAAGTTATATTCTGATTGCTTCTATTTTTTCGGGGAAATAAGAAGTAAGGTTACCAACAAAGTTAAGTAAGAAGAAGGTGGAGGATTCAGGAGCAAGAAAATAAGTTTGAAATAGCTATGAGACAAAGACAGTGACTGGATGATGAACATAATAGATCAGGGACCTGGGCAGCACCATGCATCCTCGTGAGATTAGTAGTGTGAATTTAAAATGAAACCAGTTAACTGGGTGGTTTTTGTCCTCCCTCATTCAGTGAGGTGGGTGCAGGTGCAGAGTGGAGGGTGAGTTGTATTTTACGAGGCTTGGGTTTCCCTAGGCCAAGCCAGAGAGAGAGGGAGAAGGGCTTTTAGAGGTGTATGCAAGAGTGTGATTAAAATGACACATGACGACATCTAACTTATTAAGGAGGAAAGTGAAGATATGGGGGAGGGTGTGTGGGTAATGGTTTCCATTCTTCCGTCAGATATAATTTTTACTCTTCCTGAATTACTTCTTTGACATAACCACTGAACTATATTTAATAAGTTCAATTGTACCAATGCTTTTATAAATTAGTAGAATGTATGATGTGTTGACCTGTGGTTAGTTTTTACCAGCACTGTTTCAACAGTTTCTTTAAACATGCTTTTATTTGAGTTATTTCATCTTTCTATCTCTTTAGACTTAATTGTAGAAATATAGTCTCAAGAACAAAGTATAACAATAATAAAGATGTTATCTATATTTATTCAAAAAGGACTCAAAAATGGTTGAAGTATAGAGTAATGATGCAAAACATTTGCCTAAAGTACTCAAGGTTTTCTTACAATTCTTAGTGTCTTTAGACATTGTTTGTGACAAACTACTATAGAATTTATATGAGTCACCCATTTCCTACATTTTCTGTAACAAGGACAAATAAACTTTACCAACCAAGTCACAGAACTTTAAGGGTTACAGTGGCCATGCAAACAAATTGTTGCTGAAATGCCAGAGAAAGAAATACGGCACTTGAAGCACTCAGGCACTCCCAGCAGGATAGACTAACCAAAGCATTTTTTTGTTTGTTTAATGTTTACTTGGGAGGAGGAGCAGAGGCAGAGGGAGAGAGAGAGAGAGAGAAAGAGAGAGAAAGAGAGAGAGAGAGAGAGAGAGAGAGAGAGAGAGAGAGAATCCCAAGCAGGTTCCATGCTGATTGTGGAGCTTGACGTGGGGCTTGATCCCACAACCGTGAGATCATGACCTGAACCAAAATCAAGAGTCAGATGCTTAACCGACTGAGCCACCCAGGTGCCCCAGGACTTCTGTCAGATTCCAGAGCCTATGCTTTTAAATTTTTATGCTATACTGCATCTTAAACAGTAGAAGGTAAACAATAAACATTTGGTTTAAAAAAACTCATCCTTATACAAATTTTTATTCTATCAACCTACTAAATTCTAGGCACTATGGTGGTGTTAGAAAACCAAGGAAAAGATAAGGCATGGGCTTTTCAAGAGGGAACCCACAGTCACAAACAACAGAGATGTGAATACATCTCCAGATTCCCATCCTTTATTGGGCTTTTTCTTCCCACACAAACTGGAAGGCCTTTTGACAAAGGCTCAAATTGTGAAAACTATTACAGTCTTCTCTTGTCACTGTAATAAAATTGATTATATTGAAAGATAAACCACCTTAATTTACTTTAACATTATATGGCTGTACAGTTAGTGATGCTGAGACTGAATTAGATACTATAATGCACTCTTCAAGAGTATATTGAATACACTTCATTTCTTCTGTAATATAAATGTTCTCAGTTGAGACAGGGAATGTAACTTAGCATTTTTAGAGCCACTGGCTAAATTACCTCTATTGATGAGGCTCGGCAGGTTCTTTCTCAATGATTCTAAATAACTGCCGAGGGATAAAAGATAGAGCTCCATGGGCCATAGCCACAGCATGCTCGGAGCCTACTGGGGAGAGAATAAAGCACAAGCTCCTGTGCATGAATGGTTCTATGTTCTGCCTGGAGCATGGCTGACCGGCCATCCCTGAAATTGTATAAATGAAAGGAAGTAGGCCAAGGTAGACATTTGTATTAATAATTGGCATGCATGAAGTAAATTAGGCTATCCCATCAGGTCCCTCCTAAAGGAGTGGAAAGGCAGTACAAGCCTCCAGAAATAAAGTCTGCTAAAGCAATCTTTTTCAAAGCTTTTGACAAACTGCAAACCTCAGCCATTTATTTTTTTCTCATTGAAAGCAGAGTTCAGGGAGAAGTTTCAGTTCGGTTCAACACACGCACACACGCACACACACACATAATGTATAGGTGTACGAAGCATGAACTAGGACATCAGAGTTACGTAGCATTGTCCTTATTCACAAAGGAAGTCAAGGGACCTGGTTCTGCCATTAAGCAGAGGGAGGATTTTTCCACCGATGTCAGAGGGCAGGTGTAGTGTAGTTCCAGGTTCCTTTGGCTCCTGTGCATATTCCCACGTGAACAATCTGTAGTACAGTGGGATCTGGTCCTCTTACTTGTACAGTCATGTTGAGACTGCAGGCAGGAATAGCAAGAGGCATCCCAATCAGAAGAGAGAAGTCAAGAAATTCAACCAAACCACACTGATTTCCAAATTTTTGAAGAAAACAGTACATTTGAAACCTCTTCACTTTCTGATCCTACAGAATAGAGTTTAGCCTGCCTATTTCCTGGTGTAGAAATTTCCCAGGTCTCTAAATTCTTCTTGCAACATCTCCCTTTCATGAAGAGACCATAGGAGGGAAAAAGAATGGTGAGAAATAGTAAACCCATTCAATAGTAATGCAGAATCATGTTTTCTTCTAATCTCTGTAGAAAACAAATGAATTTGTTTTGCAACAATATCTTTTACATCAAAAATATGTATCATTCAATCTTAATGACATTCCATAATAGATTTCCATTCTTTAACTTACACCAATACTCACCATGTCTCAAAAAGATTTAAATCCATAAAAGCAATCAAAGTTTGTAAGTAATGCCAAGTCGTTCAAATATTTTAACTCCATTCGATAATAAATAAATTCTCAAACTTTCTCTTAACCTATTTTCATTTGAATCATGGTAAAACATAGGTTTAACCCAAGTAATTAAAGAGTAATACTAATTAAAAGTAGGAAATAAATTTCCTTCATGGTGTTATTCTATTTCTTAACCATGCAGGCATTTAAAAAAAATTATACGACTTTATGGCTGATTAAAACCTGAAAGACATTATTACCTAAAAATCTTTCTCTTCAGAAACTGAAACATCCACGTGCAGAAACAGCACTAAGTCATGTTAAGCGCTGCACAAGAAATACACTTGATGTAGCTTGCGCCATGATAATGGGAACACAATAAACTGTGAAAAATGTCATTTCTGGAAAATTATTTGGCTAGCATTCAGCAAGAGATAAATCTTTGTAATAGATGTTATATGAGGACTTTGATGAATTGAACTTATTAAAATATGGAGCATTTTAGAAGATATTCCCTTAAAATGAATTATTTAGAGAGAATATACTATATACCCTTATTCATTCATCCATTTTCATCACTGCAGGATAGTTCTGTGTCAGTGAGACAATGTCTTCCTTCAAATACCTGCTTGGGCTCCACTTTTAGTTCTCTGATTTAAAGAATGAAAGAAAACCTGGATTTAATCTTGAGGTTCTCATCAATTAAAATTCTATTTTTTTTGTATTTTATGCACTCTGAAACTTTCCAGGGTTTGAAGATAAAAATCTCAGGAAAAGATCCTTCTTCTAAATTTTTTTTTTTCTACTTAGCAGAAAAGTCTGAACTACAAGGCATTCTGACTGAAGAATCCATACCTTGGTCAATTGCTACAGATGCATCATTTTTAAATTTGTTAGAAAGAAATTAAAAGCCCATAAATATCAAATATTAGAACTTAATACTCTACTATGGGGACTTAGTGTTCCATTACATATATATTTGGATGTTAGACAAGGAGCCAGTTTTATATAAGTACACATATTCATATTTCTGGGATTCATATGATGGCTTTAATGGAAAATGCTTAACAACATTTAGCTAATTTTGGTTATAGTTTAAAAGTAAGAAGTTTGGGGACTTGGGTGGCTCAGTTGGTTAAGCGTCCAACTTCAGCTCAGGTCATGATCTCATGGTTCATGGGTTCTAGCCCCACATCAGGCTCTGTGCTGACAGCTCAGAGCCCGGAGCCTGCTTCAGATTCTGTGTCTCCCTCTCTCTCTGCCTCTTCCTCCCCCCCACCTCTTCTTTTTTTCTCTCTCTCTCTCTCTCAAAAATAAACACACATTAAAAAATTAAAAGTAAGAAGTTTGAATACTTATAACTTAGGAATCTATTTAGATACCATCCTTGGTATCCTAAGGCATTTAAAAGGCTAGCCAGCACAGAATGAGACAAGGTGAGAACAAATACGTAACAAAAGAGATGTCATTTCTAAGAGATTTATCATGTTGATTTTAGCAGTAAGCCACCTGCTGTAGCTTACAAGCAAAAGCGAGATGTAGCAAGGAAACATTTCACACTTAAAATGATGCTGACTTCCAGTCCCCCAAAAGAAACATTCTAATATGAACTGACCACTTCGACTATCATCATAACTCTTCCTAAAAGGAATCCTTATGTTGTTCATGGAGTCTAATTTACTGACAATATAATAAGGGTATTATAAATCACTTAAAGTATTAAAAGTAGGTTACATCTTGGCAGTCACTGTCCTTAGGGTAATAGACCAAGTTCCTGCTTCCACAGAAAGATAAGACAGGTCAATTTCCAGTAATAATTTACAATGAATGAAAGCTTTCTTATTTAATCTATTTTTAACTGAACACAAGTCTAAATGATGATCAAGGTGGTTTAGTTACTAGAGTTTCCAGAAAGTATTGGAAGTTCTAGAAATGAAAGAAATCGCCTACTCCTTAATGACAAAATAAAAGCTTCCCCTCACAATGACAAACAGGAGGAACTTTCTCAATCCAAATTCATTTCCCTTGTGGTTTTGATTAAATCAATGCACATCAGAAACTTTACATTACAGAGAATGTACAATTTCTGTAGTGAGATTCTTCCAAATTATGATATCTGATACAAGGTCAAGCAATCTCTCATTTCATTCAAAATGTTCCAATGATCTGAAATTGCTATCAGTTTACGTTTTGCAAAGTCTCTCTTCCTAAAGGCTATTAACATCATGAAACTAAAGATAAAATAAGGATTTTTTTCCTCTCTCTAAACAGGAGAGTTAATGCCTACGGGAAAATAACAATATAAACAAATAAAACCCAGGGGATCTAGTGGGGCAAAGGAATAAATCCTCATCTTTCACACAACTTTCAAACTGGTAAACAATATAAGAATTCAAAAATAGTTTCTTTTCAACTCATGCCATATAATGTACAAAGTAAGGGTTTGTATGTAATGGCCATGCCAGATCCACTTTGCAGTCAGACAGGAGAATTCAATGGTTAGGGGCTTAACTTTAATATGCAAAGTAGAGGGTTGGGTGGAAATGGAGGGGGGGGTTTCAGGATAAATAATCCACACAACTGGAAGTAGAAGTTTAGGTCATTTCCTATCTGAGGATATACAGGGCATATTGGAGAATGGTCAGACTACCTGAAAGGAAACCACAAGCTGATTAGTTCCACTCCAAGGGATGGTTTTTTAAAAACCCCGTTCTTATTCTTTACCATTGATTGGACATCTAAATGGAAGGCTACATATGGTGAAAGATATATACACTAAGCCATTACAACGGAAGGGCGATAAATTATTCAGGGTGCCTGCAGAGAACTCTGTAATCCACTCTTTCCATTTTCACTCTCACCTGTGAAAAAGCCTGAAACTGTATGCCAATTGGTTGTTAATAATGTGCTCTGGAAGGGAGCAAGTTGAAATTGTTCCCAAAACTGCAAATCAAGAGACAAAGTACATGTGTCTACTACTGTTGAATGAAATTATATATCAGAACAAAAGACCGTGTCTGCAGTACAGGACTAAAGTATGCTTTCATGTGTCCTATAAAATCCAAAGCTCTGGGCAGCACAAAGCTCTGGAGTGCTTATATTTCTACTCCCAGAAGAATATCCTAACATAGATGTAGTTAACGGAAGCCTCCAAAAGGAAGTTTGTGATATGAAATTTAAAATAATTGTTTTTTAAATTTGTAGTTTCCAGATTGGGTTTCTACTGTGCCTGCCAAACATTCTCCTTCTTTTTCTGTGGGTTAGTTACACAAATATGGATTTCATTTGTTTATTAAGAAAAGGAAGTGGTGATTCAGCCACTTTGTATAGATGCCCTACTGTTCCTGTCTCTGATCTTCCACAGGACACTGGAAGATGTGACGGGTCAAAAGCTAAGAGAGCACAGTGGGGCGGTGATTAGGAAAGGTAAGCCCTTTGCCTCTCTGGTTTGATCTGTAGCCCAGAAGGCAGCCCTCAGGCCTTCTGATTCACCTCAGTCCCTGACCAGCCCCTGCTGCTCCATTTTTGTCCTTTCCCTCAATCTGGATAGGCTCTGGGCAGCAGAAATGCTCTTACCAAACTCTCTTTCTTTTACATAGGTCCCAAATGCCAGTTTTCCAGGAGTCTTTCATTCTCCAATGTGTCAGGTCAGAGATATTGTCTTGCTGTCTTTCTCTAAAAAGTTTGTGGATCTGTGTTTATTTGCTACAGGAAGATCAAATGCAAACATACCAAAGCTTAGTGCTGCCCACATGCCACTTATGAACCATGTGTCACAAGTGTGTCACTCCCTTTCCCTGAGCCCCTCTTAGAGCTGATGAGGAAAACACAGTAATACTAGCAGTCCCGCCTACTTCACAGCGTTGTGGCATCAAATGATCCATACAAAAGGGCTTTTGATCACCAACTTCCAACTGAATGTATTGCATAATAATCAGCCAAGAATGCTTGCAAGTGAAAGATGTACAATATGTATATTTACACATCATAGGCAAAGTTATAAGGCTATATAAACGGAATATGAAAGCTGAATCAAGTGAAGGGACAAAAAAAGGAAGGAAGAAAGATTTACAGAGAAGGAAGAAAACAGAAATAAAGGAAAAGTGTCTATTCTTGTCCATATTCATCAGGGATCTGAAGAAGTATGGCTTTAAGAAGTGCTTATTTGAAAACATCACTATGATGATTAATTTTGTGTCAGTGTAGGTAGGCTATGGTGCCTGGTTGTTTGGTCAAATACTAGTCTAGATGTTGCTAGGAAGTTATTTTATAGATATATTGACATTTACACTTATAATCAATTGACTTTAAGTAAAGCAGGTTGCCCTTGATGATTTGGGTGGGCTTTGTCCAATCAGCTGAGGGCCTTAAGAGCAAAACTGGAGTTTCCTGGGGCACCTGGGTGGCTCAGTCATTAAGTGTCCAAATTTGATTTCGGCTCATGTCATGATCTCACAGTTTCATGAGATTGAGCCCCACATTGGGCTCTGTGATAACAGCATGGAGCCTGCTTGAGATTCTCCCTCTCTTTCTGCCCCTCCCCTACAAGTGCTCTTTCTCAAATATAAATAATAAAATTAAAAAAAAAAAAAAAAAAACCTGGGATTTCCAAAAGAGAAGTAATTTTGCCTCAAGACTATAACATAGAAACCCTGTCTCAGATTCCAGTCGGCTGCCCTGCCTTACAGGTTTAATACTTACCAGCTCCCACAATTGCGTGGCCAACTCCTTAAAATAAACCTCTCTCTGATAGACATTCTATTGGTTCTGTTTCTCAGCGGAACCCTGACTGATATAATCACCAAAGCCATTTTGATTGGAGAACCCAATGGATTCCTTTCAGCCTTTGTCTTGTTTGCTGTTTTGCAGAAGCATCTGCATTCCACCCATGCCAGCAACGCAAGGCAGAGAGGATATAGCCCCAAGTGAATGATCATTTTTGGTCACAATGAGAAGAGTCTTCTAAGATCATAACTATCTCCATTTAGATATCTTACCAATAACTCAGACTCAAAATACTCAACATTGACATCTTTTCCCCTTTTATAAAAGGCTCCTTTTTTGGAACAGCTGTTCCTGCAGTGTCCTATTCTGTCTCCACTGTAGAATCATCCTTCACTCTTCCTCTGGTTCACTCTTCATATTCATTCTATAAATCCTATTACTCTTCCTTGGTAACTTTTATCAGATGAAGCCCATCCTATGTATGCTTTTAGACTAGCCTAGATTTTCTTCATGTTTCCTCCAGGAGCTACCCTGCAAGTTACTCTGAAACCAATCACTCTAAATTTTTTGCTTACCAACTTCACATAGCTTTTTCTTCCTTCCTTCCTTCCTTCCTTCCTTCCTTCCTTCCTTCCTTCCTTCCTCCCTTTCTCTCTTTTTCTTTCTTTCTTTCTTTCTTTCTTTTTTTCTTTCTTTTTTTGGGGGGTGTGGGGGTGTGGGGAAGAGTGAGCTAGTAGAGGAGGGACAGAGGGAGAGGGGGAGAGAGAGAATCTTAAGGCTCCATACCCAGCATGGAGACTGACTTGGGGCTCATTCTCACAACCATGAGATCATGCTCTGAAATGAAATCAAGAGCCAGATGCTTAACTGACTGAGCCACCCAGGCACCCCGCCCACAGCTTTTTTTATTAAAATTTAAAGTTCATACTGCTAAGTCTGGCATTCAAGGCTCTCCATGTGTAATCCTGACCAATCCTCCCAGAATAACCTCTATTACTTCTATCAGGAGCCACCTACTCCAGATACCTTGGCCTCTCCAATGACTCATTACCACCTCTCAGGCCACTCTCTCCCTCTTCACCGATCCAATTATCTTCCATCTTTCAAGTCTCAGCTCAAATTCCAAGTTTTCTAGCCATTCATATGCTTAATGGGGCTTCCTCATTCTGAACTAGTGCTCTGACTATCTGGCTTATTCATTTGGCATTTAAGTATAACATGACTTGTGTGGTTGATAAATAGTAAACATAGGCGAAGACTATTTTCTTGAATCAGATTAAAAGCTGTCTGAGACAGAGGCTATATTTTTAAAATAATATACAGAACAAAAGAAGGGAGGGAGAGATGGAGGGAAAAACTAAATGAGAGACCTTCCTTTGTACTCACAAGCTGTGAGTTACAACTTGGCACTGTGTGTATCTTCCATCCAAACATTATCCTAATTTCCCATAGTGGGAATAATCAAAAGAGGCATTTTAATAAAATGTGCTGTCCTGAGTATGCATGAGTTTTCCACTTGTGGTTGATTTGTATTACATCCATTTTACCTCCTCTGGGTAAAATGACTGATAGGTATAGACACCACGGTCAGGGAAAAAAAGTGATGCATGGAGATGCTCTGAAAAGCAGCACCAAGGCCTTCTGTATTGGTAAACACAGTGGACACTTTTCAGTCTTCATCCTATTTTCCAGTTTGCAGTATCTAGCACTGTTCACCACTTTCTTCATTTTAAGACTTCTTCCTTTGTGTCTCCCTTGACTGTGGTAAGTCATGATTCTCCTTCCACCTCTCTAAGCACTCCATCTCAGTCTTCTTTAAAAGCTCCAATTTTCCCACCTATTTCTTAAATGACAAACTCTAAAGTAGAGTGAGAGAGGGTGTCATCTTCATAAGCTGAGTGGCCTGATAACTTCAATCACTTCAACAACCAGCTATACTTTCATTATTCCTAGAGCTCTCACTCCAGCTCAAACCTCTCCCGAGTGGAATACCAACGTAGACAACTGGCTACTGGATGTTTCCATCTGGATGTTCCATATGCATCTGTAACTCCTCATCAGACCAAACCTCCCCTGCCTTTTCTATTCCTTGTTCCAGTGGCCTGAACTATTATTCCCCAGAGAAGGCCTGAAAGATCACCCCCACTTCTCCCTCCTCCTCATCCCTACATCTAGTCACAAATTTCTTCCATTTCTACCTCAGTAAGAGCACCTGAATCTATCCCATTTTCTACTTCTCTCCAGGCTACTGTATTCTCAGCTAAATATCTGCAACAGTGATTTAGTCATCTCTTGCTTCCCTTTTGTCCTCCTCTTGTCCTTTAGGAAGAGTGATCTTCTAAAATGTTTGTCTGACCATGCCTCCCCTCTTCTTAAATCCTTTAGACTCTGTATACTCTCAGGGTAATGACTTAGCATGGCATGCACAGTCCTTCACAGCTTCATCCATTCCAATCTCTGCTCTCTTGATTTGCTGCCTAATCTCCTCCCTGAACTTTACATTTCAACCTATTTAATATGCAGCTTCCCCAAATGCCATTCTGTCTTGTGTCTCAAAGCCTTTGAAAATGCTAGCCTCCCTGAAAACATTGCATTACTTAAATTTTTCATGTCAACAACTCCTTGACTTACCATAGATCCAGAGGTGTCCCTGATCCTGTCCCAACCCAAACCTAGGTTATTTATCTGCCCTGTTGTTCTTCCCTGTATCGTTCCAATTTTAGTATATGTGCTGCCGAAGCGAGCACTGCCCTGTTGTTCTTCCACTGTACCTGGACATAACCCAAGTGTACTTCATCTCACATAATATTGCTATGTTTTTGTTTTGCTTTGTTTCTACTAGACTCTAAGTTCCTAGAAGAGGGAATTCTTTCTGTATTATAGTCTAGGACCCAATTCAGATCAGACAGGTCACTTGATCAACTTAGGCCAAATGTAAGCCAATTTCATGGTGTCCACATAACTGGAAATTAAAGAGGAGCCACCCTCTTATAAGAGGAAATCATACCATTTAAAAGTAGCTAGTTTGGAAGAATGGGGACACCGAGGCCTTCTCTGCAATCACATGCCCCACAAAGATTATTGAATGCTCACACAGTCATGATGAAATGGCAATGTATCCCTTCAATTACTCATTTGACTTCGTTCAAAACACTAACACTCAAAATGACTCCAAACTTCTTTCTAATAGCACTTTATTTTAGAGTGGCTTTCTTGACCAGGGCCCACAAATCCATAATTGGGGAGGTCATATAATTACTTCCCCATTTGTCCCAGAAGATATATGCAGGTGCACAGGCAGACAGTCCTAGGAACTTGGCAACATGACTAAGTATTTGGTCACAAGAAAGCCAAACAGGAAAGAGTGATGTGACACCCCATTTGTTTGTAGACTGGCTATTAGAAAGGTTTGCAGGTGTCTGATCACCAACCAACAGCAAAATCTTTAAAACCACAAGGTTCTTTTTAATAATTCTGACTGCCTGTGCTACCTGTTGTTTTTTTTTATTTTTTTAATCTAAAGAGAAACACTCTTCTAGCTCTTTCTTATTTCATCTACCAAGTATCTTTGAAAGAGAGAGGATCCGTGGCTAACCTCTCTTTGGTTTTAATATCTATTTCTCACCAAAGAGTGACATTTGCTTACTTTTCAAGCCTTGTAAGAGTTGCTTTAATACTGTTAGTCATTTTTTTTCACAATACTATTACTAAACATTAAGCTTTCACCTGAAACAATTGGGAATATGAAACAAAATAGATAACCAAAATTGTTTCTAGTTGAGGAGGTCACTCTAAACCCAATACTATGTAGACACAAGGTTATGAAGTAACTCAGTGGCATGAGAGACAGGACAGAGAAGAGAAAGCTGTAACAGGGTCTGATGTTGCTGAAAGATCTTATAAGTGCTTAAAGTTAAAAAGCCCTCCTTATCAATGATGTTACAAAGCAACCTGGGGGTCCTGGAGCTTGTGGCCTGGCATTAATATCCTGCTCTTCTTATAAAGCAAACCCCAACGTAAAAAACAAAACAAAACAAAACAAAACAAAACCCAAACTCTTCCTTTTTACTTTTTTTTTTTCTGTTCAAGGATTCTAGTGATAATAGTTTTGATGAATGTTTTTCTCTTCTAAAATGTTACAATAAGACAGAATTCACATTATTACCCAAGTGACATACCCATGTACATCTCTCTGGGGATTTCTAGCTATTTCTATTTCTCTCTCTCTTTTTTTTGTTTTGTTTTCATTCTTTCTTTTCCTTTCTATTTCTTAAGGAATTGTTTCCAGACAGGGCAGCAGAGATTAGCTGTTCACCAAATTTGTTTACCTTTTCTTCTGAGCCCACAGCTACATTTCTTGATCTCCTTCACAGTTATGTGTGAAGATAGGCGTTGACGCTTGCCCAAGGAATGTGGTCAAAAGCAATATAAACCATAAAAACCTGTATATCAGGTGGTGGCAGAAGAAAATCTTTCTAACTGACCTTTCACTCTCTTTCTTTCTTTTTCTTATCTCATGGCTGCGTATCTATGCCCAGGGTAACTTTAGAACATTCATATGAAAGACAGCAGTCTCCATCACTGGATCTCTGCAAGATTGCCCCTCATCCTGTGTAAGAAATAAATGTGTATTGTGGCAGCTACTAGCATCTCAGGGTTTGTCTGTTACAATAGCTATAGTTTTCTAAAACAGATGGCATCTAGAAATAGACCACAAGAAAAAATAATGTTGCAAAAACTATTGCCAACATTTTTGTATGTCTATTTCCTCCTGCCCTCCTTCCTTTTAAACAACCTATTTACCTCAATTAGTGGGTCTTTACCCATTATTTTTTCCTTTTCAAGAGTTCTAAGGTTCTGCTTAATCTGGCACTAAATCTACATAAACAATATCAGAGGAAGCATTGAAGCAAATTACCACTGAGTGCAGTTCCCTCTTCAAACATGGCAGCTTGAACCACTCAAAACAGAAGACATAAAAAGACACTGGGGAATCTATTCCATGTAAGAATTATAGTTATATTTTCTTTTTCTACCTTTTATTCCAAGACACAACTTGTGTGCAGTGTCCCAAAATGAACTACCCATCTGTGACAGCCTATGGTCATTCTATTATAGCTATGTCCCCAAACAGCCTTTAGACACAAATTGATGCTCCAGGCTTGTTTTGTTTGTTTCTCTGGTCTCTTATGGTGACTGCATCTGAATTTATATAGTCATCCCAGAATCACTGCAGTGATTCTGCTTCCTATAAGATGCATCGTTTGCTCTATCAACAAGAATACCTTATTATTATGGAAAAAATAAGTCACCACACATACAAAAGCATATTCTTTGAGCCCAGATAGAAACAAAAATATTTTAATAATTAAGCAGGAACAAAGAAGAAATTAAAGAAACATTTGCTGAAATACCCCAAGACTATTTTATTCTTAGTTTTCTTGAATTAGATGACTTATAAGCTTGTTTTGAGTAGCCAGCAATATGAAAGAGCACATGGAGTTGGGGTGCCTGGGTGGCTCAGTCGGTTAAGTGCCCAACTTCAGCTCAGGTCATGATCTCACAGTCTGTGAGTTCGAGCCCTGCGTCAGGCTCTGTGCTGACAACTCAGAGCCTGGAGCCTGCTTCAGATTCTGTGTCTCCCTCTCTCTCTGCCCCTCCCCTGTTCATGCTCTGTCTCTCTCTGTCTCAAAAATAAATAAAAACATTTTTAAAAAATTAAAAAAAAGAAACAGCACATGGAGGAGACCTACAGATAACTAAGAAAAGCTTAATATGAACCATAGATGATAGAGGGAAGGGCACAACAGAGAAGGCATTTGCAAAGAAAGTGGTAAATCTTAAATCTTACTAGCCTGAAAAACATCTTACAGAAATATGGGGTAGAAAGGGGCTTTGCAGAGAGCTAGAGATAGACATGGGTTCAAATTTTGTTTCTGTCTCCTGCTAAATGTGAGCACTAGGGCAAAATAACTTGACTTGCCCAATGCTCAGCTTCTTAATCTATAAAATGGGTATCATAAATCTCTAGTTCACAAGGCTGGTATGAGAATTGGTCTATAAAGTAACACATAGGTAGGAAGTTACCATAAATTGTAATTACTAGTGAATCTGGAAAAGATTTACTATTGACTTAAAAGTCATGTTGTTTTTTCAGTATGAAGTAAAGATATCAGAGTTTTTCATCTAAAATTTCCTCAGAGATTTCTTTTTCCTAATTCATCTACCATATTGGCAGAAATAGCATTGTAAGCTTAACTTGGCTAAGTCTGCTTCATTCATCTGTCAACAAGATTCTGGGCTTCAAATTGAGTTGACAATTGTTGAAGGTAGATGGGACAGAACGGGCTACACAAGAGCGTCATATTTCGCACCTCAGAGGGTTCTATGCTACCAACAATAACATCATATCTCTGTCAGTCAAGCACAATTATATGGCTTGATAGACTGATACAAATACAAAGCCAGTTAAAACAGGTCTCTGGACTCTTTTCTGGCTACAGTTATAGGGCTTGTTTGAATATCAGAATAGCGTCTCCTCTGGGGACAAAAGGACAGAGAAACCACATCCCCCACTGATTCTAAGAAAGGTCAAAAGTAGTGCAAAATTTGCTACATTTAAAAACTCTGAAATCACTTTGTAAATTTTTATCTGACTCTTTGCTTCTTATTGAAACATGATTGCATTTCTAAGAAATCCAAAGTAGGCGGTACAATTTCATGGCATATGGAATCAGGTAACACAACAGTCAGGCAAATCATTCTAGAAACACATTTGTGATATCCAAGCTGGGCATTCAAGGCACTTTCATGGATTCCTTTAAAGCAATGTTTTATTACATGTTACCTTTATGAAAAAGAAAATAGAAAGAAGTACCTGTTATTCATGTAAAAGTAAATTACACATACTATTATAAAATTGCTGCATTGCAGCCTTTTATAATGGAGACCCCTATGGTAGCAATATCTTTTTGTCAAAATAGATAACCAAGTAATAAGCTGAACACCTTCCTAAAGAGTGAATTGATACGTGGGATCTAATTCAAGTTGTATTTCAAGTTTTAAATTATAAATGACCTCAATACGCAAGATACAGAAACTGACAGAAGAAAAAACACTTCAGCCACACACTAATCTAGTGTGATATATCCAATATATCAAATGAAGATGTAAATGTAAGGTTGTAAAATTAAATTTTATCATTATACTTTTTTGTTTTTTTAGTTTTACTTCAGAGTGATTACTTCAGAAGTGCAATGAAAAGGTGACTCTTAGTGACAAAAGAGATCTGTTACTGTCAATCAATCTTTCATTTGTTTGTTTCATAAGTGTCCACATGCTGTTTTTTGCACAACTGAGCACATGTCACAAGTGAATGACAAAAAAATACAAACCCCAACACCAGGTTACACTTCATAATCTTTCTGTACATGGGAAGCCATGGCAGCACAGAAGCTCGTGGCAAGAAGGAAGCTTGAGGAATTTCCTTGTGCTAAGTATTCTAACACAGGTTCAGTGTCACAAATTGCTCACCAGAAGGAAGACTATGGAATTTTTCAGACTACCTTTGTGCCTTACGTTGTATTTACAGGATGGAGGCAAGGGCAACTGCCATTACAATGGCGGCGTAAGCATTGATATTTCCTGTAATTTCTTATTTGTGCAGATAGCTAAATATACTTTTTAAAAACACAAAAAAGGAAAATAAAATTTCTCTAAAAATAAAATTACAGATTTCAGTTCATGGAAAAGAAATGGAAGGGGAAAATACACATAAAATTAAATGATGCTAAAACTAGGAAGACTATGGTCACTTTAAGTTATAATTGTTAATAATTGGATATTATATCTCAATATATCATTGGTAAACCTATTTAATCATAATAATGCCACTGCTTACTGATTTTTATTCAGATGCAAGATATATAATGGAAATATTTTATAGAGTGATCTCCTCTGAAGTGAAATTTGATATAAGGCAAATACTTCTTGAAAATCATATATGAAGGTTTATTAGAAATTAGAGCCTCAACAGGATTCCATTATAAGATATTTCACCCATAAGGATTCCCATGATACGGGGTTCCAAGTACTATAAGACTCCATTGTATTAGTAAAGATAGCATAATCAATACGTATTTTTTTTCTCCTTTTCACAATCGATGGTTTTTCATCTTACCAAATGTGAGTGACTTATCTTTTAGTCAGTGTAAAAACTCATGATTATACCTTATTTCTTAGATTTGATGCGGTTTCCTAAACACATTACAACTTCTTTAAAATGCAATCGAGATGGGACAGTATGAATGCTTACTTTATGGATTAACCACTTTACATTTTTTGGACATGTTTTTATTATACACAGTTATTTATATAAAGAAACAGGATTGGACCCATGGCCTACCACTGTTACACAATGATCCATGTTGCAACACACTCAAAACTCATAAGGAATAGGGATAATGTGGTAAGTGGAAAGGGTTTGAACCAGACACATCTAACTGAATTCCAACTTTGTAAACCCTCTCTAGAGGTAAAACTATTGATAATTAACCTCTATGAGTCTTCCTCACTGAACAATGGGAAGGGTAACACCAGGAATTTTGTGAGGCAAAACGGAAGTATGTGTGTAAAGTTCCTAGAATATTGCCTGCCACGTGTAGACATACCTCATTATTATTACATTTCACTTTTTTGGGCTTCACGGGTATCTTTTTTTTTTAAATACAAAGTGAAGGTTTGATAAGAGACTCTTAAAAACTGAGAACAAACTGAGGGTTGATGGGGGTGGGAGGGAGGGGAGGGTGGGTGATGGGTATTGAGGAGGGTGTTGGGATGAGCACTGGGTATTGTATGGAAACCAATTTAACAATAAATTTCATATTTAAAAAATAAATAAATAAAATAAAAGACAAATGCATTAAAAATAAAAAAATAAATTTGAAAAAAAGTGAAGGTTTGCAGCAATCCTGCGTTGAGCAAGGTACAGGCACCACTTTCCAATGGCATTTGCTCACTTTGTTTCTCCGTGCCACACTTTGGTAGGTCTCACAATATTTCAAATTTTTTCATTATTATTATAACTGTTATGGTGATCTGTGATCGGTGTTTATGATTCAGTGAAATCTCAGATGATGATTAGCATTTTTAGCAATAAAATACTTTTAATTAAGGTAGGTCCCTTATTTTTTTTAACATACTACTATTACACACTTAACAGACTACAGTATAGTGTAAACATAACCTTTATATGCACTAGGAAGCCAAAAATTCACTTGGCTCACTTTATTGTGATATTTGCTTTATTGCAGTGGTCTGGAACCAAGCCCATGATATTTTCCAGGTATGCCTGTACTTGGGGCTTAAACACATTAGTTCTATTTTCTTTTTATATACTAAGAAAGGAAAGAACAATTAAATCTTTAGTGGAGATCCTGGACTAATAGATGTTTCAAGAAAGCAGGATCTAGATGGCTGCCTAAATTTGTGAAGGACCAAAGAAGAAATACTAGAACCCGAAATGTCACCGTTTGGCAGAAGCAAGATGTAACTACACCTTCGCATGTCTAATACTTACTTACATCCACATCCACACACACAAAAAAGTCTTGAACTCTCTATTCTGGCTGTAATTTCCAGAGTTTCCTCTGGGTAGTAGTGGTTTGCTTCTAGCTTTAAAGACAGAGGCTTAAATATGAAGCGAAAGAATAAAGTTCCTAGACCTGGGGCATACCATCTGCCTAGCATTAAGCAAGAGCTGAAAGTCAGTTACAGAAGCAAAGTCATTTCTAACATGATTTATGTTCCACCCTTGAACGTGGCAGGAAGACTGCAAAAGATATTTGGAAGCCAATGCTTCCTCTGAATAAAGTAAACGAGTATATGCTAAGCCCCTCTCCCTGGACCATGCTGGCCTGTTAGATAAGTTGCCAATGTGGAGTCTTTGAACCCTGGAGCAAACTGGCTATTTGGGATGAGAAAGTATCTCAAGGCCAATGATCATGGCTACCGTAAATGTACAGTGGACAATGCAAACACTGGGGTCAGACAACAGATATCCAGGATATTATTACTCAAAAACACATCCAGCTCAAAGCTGACAAGATAATCTGTTCCTGTGAGTGCAAAGCAGGCTGGAATGCGGCAGCTCTGACCTACTCAAGGAACGAAAAAAGAGAGTGCAACTCTCCAAGGGCTCCATCTCATGTTCTTTATGCAGGCAAACTCCAAGGGACTTCAAAGGGAGTATTGCCTAAGGAGGGAGTACCAGACCAAGCCCCCGGGGGGTATCATTTCCATGATCATGTTGCCATCTACATTTGGTGACTGGCAAATGCAAATATTTCAGATACAAGTTTAAACAGATGAAAAAAGAAGTGCGAAATAGCTTGGGGATTTGCTTGCAAGAGAAACCTCAGAATTCCAGGAAAAGTATTTAATATCAGGAGCTTCATAAGTTTGTCCAAAAGTCCCAAGAGAGTAATTGGCTTGTGAGCATATCAAAAATAAAGTCTTTTTTAATTGACACATATTACACTTCAACATATCCAAAATAGTGTACTAAAAAAATAATTTCCCAATGTTAGATATCCTTCAAAGGTCAGTAACATTTTTCTAATTGAAATATAGATTATATTTTGATGTCTTAACATAGTTTTAATATACATGATCCTGATTAACGTAGAAGATCCCAAATGCAGCAAATATACTTACAGGAGGACCTGTGGGGTAGGGGTGGGGTGGAGAGAATAAGAGAAAGGGAGAGATGAATTAGTGAATATGCAAAATATGAAGATTAAATAAAAGATGAAAGCATTGTCATAATCATCATCAAAATACAAGGGACAAAGAAGTCATCTAGAGTTCAATGGTTCTTAATCTTTTTTTAGGTCATGGAAAACTTTGATATCCATATCATAAAAGTGTATTTACCAATACATTTTATCCATATCCATATCCATTTCCATTTTATCCATATCATAAAAGTGTATTTACATCTATCTGCACACAAACTTTATATAAAATTTCAATGGATGTTCAGATTCCCTGAGGCCTCTCTATGAATTACTGAAAGGCTCATCTTAAGATGGCCTATTTATATAGCTAAAAATTTAGATAAAATGTGAATCAGGAGGATCTTTGGTCATTGATGACAGCCCAGTTATAAAGAATTGATATATAACTTTCTGGAGTTTGGTAAAATGGCTAAATGAGAAATGTACCCATTATTTGTTCTAAAAATGTTTTTCATTCAGTAGCATTGTCAATATATAAAAGACTAAACCCTGATGTTTATATGTTTCTTTAAAACTATGTATTTTCATCAAAACATAGGCAAAGTCTAAGAAAATTTCAATATTTTGCACACTGTATGCTCAATTAAAACACAAACACAAGTTTTTAGTAGTCAAGAAGTTAGGAATTGGCTTTTTAAATTTCTATAAAACTTCACATAAGTACAAAATTTTTACTTTCCCCCCCAATCCTTTTTATTTCTTTTGACAAAGATCAATTCACCATTTGACTCTGCTAATGTTTTATTATTTCTTTTTCCTTAAAATACATTTATAATCCATCTTTAAATATAAAACTGCATTTTGTGAAAGGGATACCTGTACAAGCTTCCAATTACTTAGATTAAATGAGGTTGAAAGATAACTTTTAGGAACACTTTTAAGGGAATTAAGCAGGTATCTTGCCTAAATTAGTAAATTTTTCATAAATCTCTTTCACTTCAACATATTTTTTTCCAAAAAGAAGAGGAAATGAGACAAAAAACTAAAAACATTACAAATCAATCTGTTCCTTTTTTTTCTTAGATCAGTATTTTTACTGTTTCTACTGGAAAAGAGCATTTCTTAGCATACTTGAATCAAACCTTGAATTACTTTCAAAGTGAAGAAAAAACTCAAATAAAAAATGTTTTTTGAAACCAAATATCCAAATAGTGTGTGCACTTACTGTCTGACTTGTTTTATAAAGTCTAAGGCTCCAAAACGACCATGTGAAGTCTTATCAGGCCATCAACTCTTCCTTGCAAGGTAAGAGGAAGGTACATATAAGGATTTGGCCTAAGAGCAAAAACTCACTGAAATAAGCATCGGGACAATTGGTTCTGTTTCAAGTTCTGCTCTTAAAAATTTGCGTGGCCTTGGCTGGATCACCTGACTGTTCTGGGGCCTCCATTTCCTCAACTACAAAATGAAAATGCTGGATTGATTACTAAAGCTGCTGTCATCACTAAAATCCTAGGGTTATATGAGAGAAATAAAAATTCCAAATTTTGAAATGAATGAGAGTAAAAGCATGACAAAATTGTACCAGTTGGATAAAATAACAATAAACCTTTCCAAGACATGTGCCCCAGTGTCCCAAAGCAGATGTTTTCACAAAGATGTGTTCTCACAAAGATGTTTTCTCCATGCATGTACATGTATGGAGACAGAAGCATGGGTGATATTGCCACACTGTGTGCAGCTAAAAAAGTCTCCACTGTACACAAAAAGGACCAACTTAACCTGATACAGTAAATAACCCCAAATTGGGTGCCAGTGGTTATCAAATTTAACAACTTAACAATATCTTCCAAACTTCTATCTATGGTTTGATGGAAATAAGGAGATGATAAAAAAAAAAAAAAAAATTCTAGGTCTAGTAGAGAAGATTTAGACACATGCACAAGCTTGTGGGAAACCTCCAGCAAGACTATATAATCATTAATTAGGAGGAACAGATGCAGAAATCTAACCAAAACAATGACAGAGAGCAGCTGAGAGACTTACCAGATTCTCCTCTTCGGCCCCTCTTACCTCGTTTCCCCGGAGGGCCTGAAATACAAAGAAGAATTTTTTGAAAGTGGTTTAATTTTTTTTTCTTACTCCAAAATGGCTAGTAAATAATTATTGATGTATTTTATCACTATTTTTAACTAATAACATCAAAGAAAGGACCAGATATTTGTAAAGGCCAGCTTATCAGCATAACTCTTAAGCTTCAGTTAATTATAAAACCTATGCCAGATGTCTAATCATCTAGCATTACTTAAGAACACTGAACATTCAGAATTTTTATTCATGCTGCCTGTTTATCATCAGTAAAGATGAATTTAATTGCAAATTGGTACTGAGATTTCATGTGTCTTAGGAAAATTTCTTTTATAAAGATTTCATTATATTAATAATTAAAAGTGCTAAGTTCAAGATTATAGTTTCTCTTCAGTCAGGTTCATCATGATTGATGACTTCCTTGCAAATATTTAGTTGGCAGTTAAATGTATATATTTGTAATTGGAATTATCCTTACAATATTTCTATTTTATTAAATATGAATTTTCATATATTAGAATTTCTCTTATTGAGAACCAGCTGAGTTAAAGACATACTCTTTAATTGGAAAGTGTTTAGGTACTAACTATAGGTCTCATTTTTTTAAGGAGCTATCTCATTACTGTCATTCAGTAAATAGTCTTTATGATGATCCCACTTTGAAAGTAGAGAAAGACTTCTTTTTTTCCAGTGAATTGCCTATAAAGACCACCAAGCTAGTATGTATCAGACTTAACACAAGATTCTAGACATTCATGGCTTTCAAGCCATTACTCTCAATTATATCATTTCTGCCCTCATTTCCTCAAGTAGGAATAGTTCCCACTGAATTATGAATAGAAGAGAATAATTAGGCCACAATGAGAATTAAGGTCTTCTAATATTTGCTGTAATAAAGAGGCCAAGGAAAATACAGACCCTTCTGGTTTTAAAGAATGAGCTGCTAAGTTGGACTGATGACTTCCAAACTCTAGAAAGTTCAAGACACAAGCAGCACAGGCCTTAGCAGTCAGCCGGCTCCCAACGAGATCCTGAGCTACCAACTTCCACATGGAAACACTATCATGAGAATAAAAACATCAGTGGGCCAGTTAGTTTCCCCTCAAGCCCTTACACAGAGTAAGTCTGGTCATCTGTGTTTCGTAACAGGTTAAAAACAATCAAGCAATAAAATTGATTGAAAATGTTACGAGAAGCAGCAGAGTCCAAAATTGTTATTCAAAATTTCATATTTCTTTCTGTATTCTGGACTAAAGAGAAATTTCTTGAATCATATTCAAGATATTCTTGGCCAAACTGAAAGCAGAAGAAAAAATCACATGAACAGGTAGATAAACTCAGCAGGACCCTAGTAAGTATGAAAATACATATCTATTTACACCCGTTCAAACACACATGCACAGAAATATATTGACATATTCTCATATATACAATGTCTTTAAGATTAGGAATCAGATTTTTTTCTATTATAAAATTACTTAAACTAAGAAGTATTTAGCAACAAATATATACTTCTGATGTCTATGGTCTGCATAGTAAGGGTTATAGGTTAATGTATAAGATATCTATCTGCCCTGAAGAGGGAAAGAAGTTGAAGAGATTACATAAAATAACACATATGAAAAATTTGTTAGTATAGTGTTGTGAAGACAGCACCTTGAGTTTATGCTCTGATTTATTCCTTCTACTCAAAACATATGGCCAATTATAAAAAGAGAAAAAGTTTTTAGAAGAATTTGTATTCAAAAAAGAAACGGGCATGTCCACAGGCTAGAAATGGACCAAAAATGCAAAGTGGGAAGCAGGGATAAAGCCATGAGCCTGTTGGCTCTAGTTCCAGACACAGAAATAATGGCCATAAGTATGATTCCTGGAGAATAAATACTCAAAAGTTTTCTAACCAGAGTCAGGCTCACTTAATAAAGCCAGTGACTTGGAAATGCTGAAGATAAGCTGAAAAAAAACCAGGTCTCTGGCTTAAAGGCTGAAGAATATGGACATAGTCTCTCAATCAGAAAACCAGTAGATGCTTACTTGATGCCTAACTCTGTCATCTCTACAACATATATCTAGGACAGAAGTCTAGAAATGCCATTTTATTTTTTTTTAATGTTTATTTTTGAGAGAGAGAGACACAGATGGAGAGCAAACAGGGGAGGGGCAGAGAGAGAGGGAGACACAGAATCCAAAGCAGCCTCCATTTCTGAGCTGATAGCACAGAACCTGACGAGGGGCTCGAACTCATGAACTGGGAGATCATGACCTTAGCTGAAGTCGGATGCTTACCCAACTGAGCCATTCAGGCACCCCTAGAAATGCCATTTGAAGACCAGTCTGGTCTAGAAGGCTAAGGATGTCAGGGAAAGACAAACATAAAAGAGTTAGGTAAGAAAGGGTGAGTACAGAGGAAAGAAAAGCATAGTGAGAAAACTACATTGAAAGAAAGACAGAAAGAAAAGAGAGAGGGAGGGAGGAAGGCAGGCAGAGAGAAAGAATACATAATGAGTACACAAAACAAAATTCTAAAACATATGAAGAAATCTAATGCTAAGAAAGGCAACACTCAACAATAGGATCATGAATTCTTTCCAGGTAAAATTAATCTTAAAAAAATCAGACAGAAGTCAGTATATTAATTATACTTTAAGAGATAAATTAAAAAGTAATATTCATTAAAGAGCAAGGGTTTTTAAAGGTAAATAAGAAAAAAATCTATCTGAAACAGAACCCTTGAGAAACCTTGAAAAAAAAAGTCATTGAAATTAAAAAAAAAAAAAAAAAGAACAAATCATTTAAATGGTAGCCTGGATATGGATGAAGACAGAATTGATGTAGAAGATGCAGAATACAGCCCAGAGACAGATCCAATATTGATTTGTTCCTATCTATCTGTCTACCTATCTATCTATTCTGGTCTGAATGTTTGTATGCTCCCAAAATTCATATATTGAAATTCTAACTCCCAAAACTGATGGTATTAGGACGTGGGGCCTTTGGGAGATGACTAATTCATAAGGCTGGGGCCCTTGTGAATGGAATCAGTGCCTCATAAAAGATTCCCTAGAAAGACTCCCAAACCCTTCCACTATGTGAGGATAGAGTGAGAAGACACCATCTGTGAACCAGGAAGAGAGCCCTCACCAGAAGATGACCATGCTGGCACCTTGATCTTAGACTTTCCGGCTTCCAGAACTGTAAGCAATATAGTTTTTGCTGTTTACAAGCCACCCAGCCTGTGGTAATTTTTTATAGCAGCCCAAACAGACTAAGACAACTATCTGTCTATCTACATTTCTGTCTACCCACCTACCTAGCTGTCTGTGTCGAGAGGCAAAATTTTACTTACATCACCAAGAGTACCCAAAAGAAATTATAGAGAAGCCCATATTTAAGTGATAACAGATGAGGATTTTCCAGAACTGAATATAGAACCTTAAGATTAAAGTTATACCCAAAATGCCAAGTAAAAATAAATCACACTTAAATATAATAATGTTCAAGAATAAAGAGAAAAATGTTAGGAATTACCAGAGGGAAAATTACAGTGGAAGGTACTTTGACTACTGTCTCACCAACAGCAAAGGTGTCAGAAGAGCTTAGTCCTGATTTTCATAATAAATCTCAGATATCTCTTATTATTATTTGTTTATTGGAATTATCTTACCATTTTCCCCTGATGAATGTTCCTTTTAAATGGTAGAATTTATCAATAAAAATAAATTGCATAAGTATTTTAAATAGTTTGAAATAAGCTATAAAACAATATTTAAAAGATACCAAATTATGAAAAAATGGTCAAAAATGCAATATCTTTTGAAAACATCAAAAAACAAAGAATATTTCTGAACATGTCTGTCTTAAATATTCAATCATAGGCTTAAAGGAATAAACCAAATGCTGTGGGAAGTGTCTGTTATATTGAGAATTGAGAAAGAATAGAATCTAAGGAAACTGAAAAGACACTGACAAAACATACCTATTGAAAATGAAAAGGTTACAAAGAATTTCATTCTATGTGAAAGAGAAAATGAAGTTAAACTGAGTTATGATAAGATGAGAATCTAAACTATGGGATTTATAAAGAAAATACTAGATTGGAGAAGAGGATGTACAGTTACTACAAGAAACAGAAGACTGGAGTGAGCATTATACTAGGCTTAGTGAACTAATAAATTACATAAACCTCCTGAAAGACATAAATACAGATCTTGCTTAAAAAAGAATAAATAAAGTTTTTGAAAATAATCTGTGCAGATCAGATAATTTGATACTGCTTTTGATTTTAAGGATGAAAATAATTTTTTAAAAATGATTGGATGGGATGAATTTAACAATGGACAGCTGGACACTAGGATGAAAAATCAGAAAAGGCAAATGATAGATTTTTCCCAGGCAAAACTGATGTTAACAATAGTTCAGATAGACAGTGGCCATTTCCATTCTAAGCCGAGTGATGAAGTGTTGAGTAGTCATGAGCTGTATGAATGAATACAAAAGCTAAAACCTGACTCTTATTCACTGAATTTGGCCAGGTCCTTGGAGCAGAAATTCTCAGTGAACTCTGTCAGCAGAAAGCCATGACTCTGCAAGAGAAAGTGGTTCAAGAATATGAATGGGAAGCTATCAGCAACAGAAGAAGTGAAAACTTACAAGCAGAGAATTCATGAAATGAAAAATGAGTTATGGAAAACAGAGAGAGGCTATAAAACCAGATTGCTCTTTGTAATAACAAAATTCATGGCAATCAGTACTGTTCGTGTTTCAGAAAGAGTTTTTGCTTGAAAGACAATGCAAACTGTCAGCCTGAGACAGACATTAGTAAAAATTAGCCATAATGGAAATGCTTTAAAGACTTGTGTCAACAAACCCAGCTGGAGATAGATCCAGGTCATCAAAGCACATCATAAGAAGGTGTCTTAAGCTAAGCTAATTCTTTGTGCCCAAAACTAATATTTGCTGGAGCACTCTACTCCTTACTAAAGGTATACCCACCTGTCAGAAGGCTCTTTTCTAAGGTGAGAGATGTACCTAGAAGTAAACACATGCTTATGTATGAGCCTTCCCATGATCTTGGGGGGTGGGTGGTTATTGCACATGTCTGGAATAACCCTCATCTGGTTTATCAGATGAATTACCAAAACCTGTCAATTCTATTTCTATTACTTGAATCTATTCACTCTTCTCCACTCCAAGTATTTCATGGCTGAGTAACCTTTCTGGTTACATAGAGAAGAGATTTTTTTAACGAGGATTTTACTTGTCCTTTAAAAACATTTTACCACTTATAAACATTTACAATTAAATAAATAGGAAGCGTTCGAGAAAAGTTTCAGAATCTATAATGGGTTTTTTGTTTTGTTTTGTTTTGTTTTTACCTCTTGCTTCCTATTTCAACACACATTTCTAGCTGTCCCTGTTTTGGGGGGAAAAGAAATAATATGGATAGAAACAAAGGGAAGAACTAAAATCAAAATGGATTAAAGACTTAAATATAAGGACTGAAACAATAAATCTCCTAGGATGAAAACATAATGAAAAAGCTCCTTGACACTGGTGTTGGCAATGATTTTTTGGGTATCACAACAAATGCACAAGCAACAAAAGCAAAAACTAAACAAGTGGGATTATATGAAACTAAAAAGTTTTTGCACAACAAAGGAAATGATAAACAAAATAAAAATTCAGTCTATGGAATGGAAGAAAATATTTGCAAACCATATATCTGATAAAGGGTCAACACTCCAGATATATAAGGAATTCCTACAAATCAATAGCAAAACAATAAATCACCCAATTTAAAAATGAGCAAAGAACCCAATCGACATGTCTCCAAAGATGACCTACAAATGGCCAAAAAGTATATGAAAAAGTGCTGAACATCACTGATCATCAGAGGAATGCAAATCAAAACCACAATGAGATATCACCTAACCCCTGTTAGGATGGTTATTATTAAAAATAACAACAACAACAACAACAGGATAAGCATTGGTGATGGAATGGAGAAAAAAAAAAAACCTTGTACACTGTTGGTGGGATGTACATTGGCACACCCACTATAAAAAAATATGGCGTGGGGCGCCTGGGTGGCGCAGTCGGTTAAGCGTCCGACTTCAGCCAGGTCACGATCTCGCGGTCCGTGAGTTCGAGCCCCGCGTCGGGCTCTGGGCTGATGGCTCAGAGCCTGGAGCCTGTTTCCGATTCTGTGTCTCCCTCTCTCTCTGCCCCTCCCCCGTTCATGCTCTGTCTCTCTCTGTCCCAAAAATAAATAAACGTTGAAAAAAAAAAATTAAAAAAATATGGCGATTCCTCATAAAATTAAAGCTGGAACTAGAATAAGATCTAGCAATCCCACGTCTGGATATTTATCCAAAAGAATCGAAATCAAGATCTCAAAAAGAGATATCTATACTCCTGTGTTTATTGCAATGTTATTCACAATAGCCAACGTACGGAAACAACTTAAATGTCCATCAACAGATAGATGGTTAAAGCAAATGTGGCATATGCATGCAGTGGAATGTTATTCAGCCTCAAAAAAGAAAGAAATCCTGCCATTTGCAATAATATGGATAGATCTGGAGGGGATTATGCCACGTGAAATAAGCCAGATACAGAAAGACAAATATGATCTCATTTATATGTGGAATCTAAAATAGTCAAACCCATAGAAGCAGAGAGTCGAATAGTTATTGCCATGAGCTGGGAGGAGAGGGAAACGGGAATATGATGGATACAAAGTTACTTTTAAGGAAGATGAATTCTGGAGATCTACCATAGTATGGTGCCTACAGCTAACAATAGTGTACTGTGTATGTGAGATTTCCGAGGAGGATAGATCTTATGTCAAGCATTCTTACCACAAAATAGTAATAGTAGGGGGTGGAAGGAAACTTTGGGAGGTAATGGATATGTCTATGGCCTTGATCATGGTGATGGTTTCACAGATGTATACTTATTTCAAATTCATTGAGCTGATAGATTAAATATGTACAGCTTTTTACATGTCAATTATACTTCAGAGAAGGGGGTTAAAAAAAAGAAACAAAGGGAAGGCTCATACCCTGAGTGATCATGATTAGATGTGTTGTCATAAAAACCTGAACACAGGGAAAAACTCACCATCTTGTTACAAGAATGACCTAATGGTGACTACTGACCTGGATCACTTGAGCATTCCATAAAAAAGGTAATGAACATATGTAATGGCACAAACTAGGAGCTCAATAAATAGTAACTCGGTCTTCTGGTTTATTTATATTTTCTTGTTACATTTAGTCAATAGTAATAATGTATTTGAGTATTTGACAAGAAAAGCTGAATGTGTATGTGAATAAGATTGTGAGAAATTAACATTACCTTCTGATTAAAATATTCAAAGAGGCAAGTTAGTATAAAGAAAGAATATGGAACGCAAAGTTAAAAGACTTACTGGTTTCCACTGCTGTGTAAATTGATCTTACAATTAACCTCTTTGGTTTTAGTCTGCTAAAAGATCTGGTAAATAATACTAACTTTACCATATTTTTGTGATTATTGGGAAGGTAAAGGCTGTAAGTGCTATATACATATGATAAGTGAGTCTGCCCTTCATTTCTCATTAATTCATTGAAGCTTATAAACTATTTCCATGCTATATTACTGTCATAATCATCAATAAAAGTAGTAAGACTTCTAAACAATTTGACACATCCTAATAAAAAGCTTATTTATTTATTTTTTTAATTTTATTTAAGTTTACTTATTTATTTTTAGAGAGACGGGGGGGGGGGGGGGGGAGGGAGGGGCAGAGAGAGGGAGAGAGAGAGAATCCCAAGCAGGCTCTACACTGTCACACTGTCAGGGCTCGAACTCATTAACTGTGAGATCATGACCTGAGCCAAAATCAAGAGTTGGATGCTTAACCGACTGAGTCACTCAAGTGCCCTAAAGGTTGAAATTTTAGTCAGAAGTTTCATCTCCAGAGGCAAAGAGGTCATCAGAGAAAATGATGTAAAGCTACCTCAAACAACAGAAAATAGTCCAAAAATTCCATACTCTTATCCAGAATTCTGGAGGCAGAAAAGCAGAAATATTAAGGCAAAGGAAACAGCAGGAGACTGAGCTTGTGGTCAGGGAGGGAAAGAGTGAGTAAGAAGCCCTGGAAAGCATATGGAGCAACCCATGTGCCAATGCACACTGGAGTAGGAAGGCCTACAGAAGAAATGTGTGCAAGCCTAGGACCCCTCCCCTGCAAGTGATCCCAGGAATAGGTCTCCAACAGCTGCAGATGGCTCTCAGGAGAGAGGAACCTGTCTGGGCACAGAGGAGATGGTAGATCAGCCTTCCTGAACCATCCTCCCCCATCCTCCTGCTCCTTTGAGAATACTAAGCCACGTTTACCTTCAGATCTTCTGGATTAACCTTGCAAGTAGGCACAGATTAATTTCAGAGCCTTCCCCAAAGTCCTCCCACCTGCTTGCATGCTTAATGCCTGAAATTCTTTCAACATAGACCAAAGCTTTTCATTCCACAATTAGAAGTAAAAGGCTTAAACAGCAAATGTTTGGTAGAAGCAGAATATTAGCTAAAATGTATTTTCCCCATACTCATAAAATGTCCATACGACAACATACCCAAGAGGTCATACAGCCCAAGGTTTTCACACTGTGCTTGATACCCAGATACGAGAGCAGCTCCAATTTGCCATATTGAATTGCAACCATTTGCTGTAAAAGTTCATCGGCTAACACAAGCTTATAAATCAATGATTCATATTTCTGCAAATGTAAGATTGAAGGCAAGATAAGTGAAAACAACCTGCTGAGGGTCCCACACAGCAGACATCAGCTTCCTGATTCCAAGCTCAGTGCTCTTTGACTTAGCACACTGCTTCTCATTTTGGAACTCATGCTCTATGGATTGAAAGACTGGACACAACCATCGCCAACTTTCCAAACTGCTTCATTTTATCAATGGCTTGCTTCATATTTTTATAACATGGCTACTTAGAGGCAGATATACTATTATTACTTGTTACAGTCTCCCACTAGACTGTAAGCTCTTGAGGATACAAATTCCCTTGTTCATCTTTGTGTCTCTAGTAAACGGGCACAGGACTTAGCACTCAATAAAACTTTAAAGGAATACTGCCTATGGAGTATTTGATGCATGCCAACATTATTTCATACTGTGTTAATTTTTAAAAGAAATAACTTTTTTTTTATTTAAGAGATTTATTTCCCAAGATATTTTAAGTCAGCACGTACTGCACTATATGTAACAGAGGCTAGTTTGTTTTAAATATCTTTTATATGTGTGTTTTTGTTTCAAATTTCCTCAAGTTTCTAATCTCCATGGAATGTCAGTTTGTAAAAGAAAGGTAATCATAATAAATAATAGGTAATAATTTAAGTTTATAATAGCCAAGCTCCATAACTCTCGACAGAATATTATTCAGATATGCATTATTTATGTTAAAGGCAATGAGTTTAATTGAAAAATTGTAAAAGTAGATTTCCCTTTTTTTTTAGCAACACAAGATACACACTAACAAATGTTTAGGGGATTTTATTCTTACAAGTTATTTGAGTAATAAAAAATATAAAAATTAATAGTTTGTTAGTAAAAATAGTTCATTGGTATTTTAGTTATAAACAATAAAAATGAAGTTGCTAAATTTTTATTTTTGAGCCCCAACCACCTAATTTCAATAAGGCTAGGAAAATCTATAATGTACTAGACTCCCAAGATTAGTAATTAGAATTGTTTTGTCAAATTCCTAGAGGAGATTTAAAAAATCAAATAAAAAGATCAAATCTTTAAAGTAATTTTATGAATATTCCTCTCAAAAATCTGCTTATTTTCTAGCTTTTACACCCTCAACTTTTTCTTGGTAACAATTTCAAGTCACACTTATGAAACAAAATATTTGCAGAAATTGTGTTCAATTAATGAAGATGAAACAATGTAACTCATAGAAGATATAAAAAAAAAAAGGAAAAACTCCCTTCTTTTAGTAGCTAATAAATGTGAAAACATTAGGAGTGTACACATTAGGTCATCTAAAGCCAACTGGGTGGATGTGTACGGGTGCATTGGTTTAAATGTAAAAATGCAGGGGCACCTGGGTGGCTTGATCGGTTACGCATCTGACTTCGGCTCGGGTCATGATCTCACGGTCTGTGAGTTCGAGCCCCGCGTCGGGCTCTGTGCTGACAGCTCAGAGCCTGGAGCCTGTTTCAGATTCTGTGTCTCCCTCTCTCTCTCTGCCCCTCCCCTGTTCATGATCTGTCTCTCTCTGTCTCAAAAATAAATAAACGTTAAAAAAAATTTTTTTTTAATAAAAAAATTAAAAAAAATGTAAAATGCAATACTTCCTTGGGGTAGCAGCCAATTGGTTTTAAAGCAACTAGTTTAGAGGAAAAAGGGTATTTATTCCCAAATATACTTTCCATTAGAATTTTTAGGCAGCAAGGCATGCCCTTCTGGCAAAGTATGTTTTTATTTTCTCATGAAATACATTGAGAACAAGTGTTTTGTTTTGTCTATTTATTTTTCTCATTTTTAAAATGGAAGTTTTAACAACTGAAATGTGAATATTTTACATAAATATAAGCAACTTACATTGGAATTGTGAATGTTGGGGCTCCTGAGTGGCTCAGTCGGTTAAGTGACCAGCTCGGTTTGGTTCAGGTCATGATCTCACAGTTTGTGAGTTTAAGTCCCGTGTTGGGTTCCACAACTGGCAGTGTGAAGTCTGCATGGGATTCTCTCTTCCCCTGTCTCTCTGACCCTCCCTCACTCACACTGTCTCTGTCCCTCTCAAAATAAATAAATAGACTCAAAAAAAAAAAAAAAAAACAGAATTGTGGTGAATGTAATTCACAACATTACTATTATCATTAGCATTTTTTTAATTGGTTGAGTTTCTGTGCCTTGTGGAGAGAGGCCAACAGGCCACATAATAGCATTCTAAACCTTCTTGCCATTATTTCAAGTTCAATTCTAGCTTGTGCTTGATTTAAATGAAGTATTTCATATAAATTCAAGCACATTTTACACTTACCCAAGAATTAATTGATATTTGTAAGTTTATAACTAGAGAAAAATGACCATATTTATGAGACAACGGGGGACTCTCACAAGAACACACTGGATGAAACAACTCCACTTACACAATTAAAGAAGAGGGTTTCCAAACCAAGTGCAATGGGATCTTTTCTGGGCTTTATGTTGAGGCTTTGTTTCCAGAAATGGAATTCCAGCAAATGAGGAGTTGTCTTTATTGCTGTTTTCAATATTTAGATAATAAATATAGTACAATATTCAATAGAAGCTGTTCAAGACTACAAATAGTCCCTGGTTACAGTCCATTGACTTTAATGAGGTCTGATGTGGCACAGTTGTTATTTCTATCATTCGTCTCCCACACATAAAGTGTTTCATTATTATGGTACTAGAAGTTTTACCCCATGATCCTATAGGGGATTTGTCATGACAACCTTTTCTATTTCTACTTGCAGGGAAGGGGGCTGCAAGACGTCAGAGAGTAGGGGTTGGGAACTAAGAAAGATGTGTTTCTTTGTGAGATTATATGCTATATGATGAGTTGTTATTACATATACAATGTAATATATTAACATGAAGAAAAACTGAGTTCCCAAGTCTGCAGAAAAATTTAAATGAGCTCTCTAGATTCCATTTCCTAATGGAATGCAGAACAGTGAACAGATCTTTAAAGATAAAGAGAATTTTTTAAATAATAGAAAAAAAAAACAGGATCAATGGTTGAATGTAGTTTGTCATATATTCAGTAAGTTAAATAATGTTAACTCAATTTATCAGTGACTGAAACAATAGAAAATGAGGAAAAAGTGGGTTAATGGAAACTGGGATTTGTTTTCATTAATGGTTTTGCAAGGTCGCAAGCTTTTGCCAAAGAACTGATAGATGAATTAAACAGCAGCACCACATACATCATCACACACATGTAAATGGCCCACATTTCTTTAAGCCAGTGCTAAATGAATTATTTAGCATGCCTATTGCTAAAATTAGTCATCAATGGGGAAAATAATCCTAAGAGAACTGGTTTAACACTGAAAATTCGTGATGGAAGATAGTAAACAAAGAGTAGAGATGAAACCATCAGAATAGGGTTAGGAGTACTTCAGAGGGAAGGGGCAGCATGGAAGTCAAGATCCTCTGAAACAAGCATGAAGGCAGAGGGCACTGAGGCAATCAGAGCAGGCGTGAGCCAGTAAGAGCCCATCTGTGGAAATCAGCCAAGCTGATGGCCCCACAGTGTCATGGGGTGGGGGCCGGGGAAATACAAATACTTGCACATAATGAAAGGGATAATGATGATGGTTAATATTTACAAGTGCTCATTATCTGTCTGGCACCAAACTAAGCACCACCCATGCACAGTTTCATTTACTTACACTGGTTGAGTGACCTCAATATAATTTCAGAAAATGAGGATATAAAGAGGTTAAGTGTCACAAATCCAGTAAGTGGCAGGTAAGGGATTCATGCCCAGACAGTCCGACTCCTAAATTGTAAATTCCAAAACCAAAGACTTGCTTGTTTACTAAGCACACTATTGGATCCATTTTCTGATATAAACACACAGAGCTGCCATTAAGGAAAACAGAAGCTTTAACTGAAGTTGGAAAGAATTGGTTCATAAGTATTCCAGAGGTTCTCTGTTCACAATTCTAGTTTGTAAGGGGGCGTGTGGGTGGCTCAGTCAGTTAAGCGTCTGACTTCGGCTCAGGTCATGATCTCACAGTCAGTGGGTTTGAGCCCTGTGTCAGGCTCTGTGCTGACAGCTCAGAGCCTGGAGCCTGCTTCAGATTGTGTCTCCCTCTCCCTGCCCCTCCCCCACTCATGCTGGCTCCCTTTCTCTCAAAAATAAATATTAAAAAAAAAAATCTAGTTTATAGGTTTTTTAGCTTCTCATTCTAAATGCAAATTAATCATGAGACACTACTTGCCAAAACTTAATAAACTTTTATTTTACAAAGCTAAAAAGGAACCGTGCTCTCTTCATACACTGAAAATACTCATGGTTAACCCAGGCGGATGTGATTAGCACATATTTATGCATATGCTCAGAAAATATATTCTTACACTATGCATGCCAGTATTTTCTGTTTTTTTTTTATTGATGGTGAGAACATTTAATGTGAAATATTCCCTCTTTGCATAATTTTAAGTGTACAATACAGTATTGTTAACTATACCATGCATACCAATTTTAGTAAGTCTGTTACATATAAATATTTAGAATGAGACAAATAAAAACAAATTGGTCTTTACAAATAAGGGATGGTGTCTTTTTCACCATTGGGTTCTCTGTACCTGGAACATAATTAAATATTACGTAAATGGATGACTTTTTGTTAAAGCCAAAATAACAATAACAGTTTTGTAGTATTTCTTCTGGTTAAAAAAAACAAACAAACAAAAACCCAGCAGAGTATAATTTGTGAAACCAGCCACAGGGATATATGTTTGAACCTCGCACTGTAACAAATTAGATGTGACTTTGGACAGATTAACTTTGTAAAACCTAGTTTTTCATCTACACAATGTAGACAATATCTACCTCAGAGAGTTTAAGTCTTTACTTTTCAGGTTTGAATTCTTTCCTGGTCTCTCTCAAATCCAACTGCATCCACGTACAAGGGGAATCATTTAAATATATTTTCATCATATGATTCCCTGATCGATAAACTTCCACGTAAATATGGGGAAGTACTTATTGGCCCAACAGAAAAGGTTTTTCCACTAGGAAAACCCGGTCCCACTATTTCTCAGCCCTAATTCTCCATGCCTAATTCTTAGTCTTTCATAATTCTTGTCCTCTCCTTACTTAAATTTAATTTCAAGAAGACAATATAATAATCACAATCCTTTCTCTCTTGCCATGTATTTGGTCCATTTTTCTCTCCAATCTTTTTTCCAACATACCCAAGAATTGGTTCTATAGCAATGTAAATTCTACCTTCTTGCAATAGCACTACCAACTTAATAAACATTTTAACATGGCTGTTAAGTAAAAGTACACAATTTTTTTTACCGTTATTCTCAGTTTCCTAAATAGAAATGGCATTCCATACTTAAAACTATAGTTTAAGGAAGAACTGCTATTTGCCTGTGTAAGGAACTAATTTGCTCAATGCTATGATGTATTTGAAATGTCATGCATATGAAAAGCGCTCTACAAAATGTCAAATTATCTTGTTAGACTAACTGAGAACAAAATGTTGTACAGGTTAGGATAATGGTTGGCCTCCCATAGAAATGCTAATATAGGTGATCTTCACCAGAAAATCCAGTCCCATTTGGCCATTAAAAAGATACTTGAAATCCCCTAACCACCCCACAGAGTTTCACTGCCTCCTTCAAAACAAACACAGTTGTTCCCTTACAGTTAAATCTCAGATTCATCCTGACAGGCAAATTCCCTAGAATTCAAAAACATTATGAGTAGACTTCTATGAATAAAATGTTTCCCCATATGATTTCACAATAATTCTGGCACTTTAATGCTGCTATATCCATCACACAGCAAGCAAACATTTTCCAATGAAACTGCAGAAGGGCCAATCAAATACCTACGATTTTAACTTGGCAAATCGAGGGTTTTTTTTCTATATTGTACAGGAACTAATACAACGTTTTAAAAAAAGACAGACTTTTACTTTGGTAGACACACACTCTTAGGGCTTTAAACAATAAGGAAAGCATTCACTAAAATCATATTGGCTTCTTATCTGACATCTTCTGCTCTAACCAAGATGGGAACCTCAAAGCATACCAACGTTTAGATGTGTGTCAGAGGCCAATAAGTAAAATGTCTGAGACCTAACTACAAATGCCAATCACCTTTAAAGGATTTATGAAAGACCTCTGATAAAGTAGACCAGGAGCTCTGGAACTAACTATCAGGGGTGAAAGTTCAAGAGTTACAACTTTAGGTTATGAGAGAGAAGGTGATTTCAAAGTAGGATTTGAGGACTTTTATTTTGCAATTTGCTCTCATAACAGCTTTACATAAAATAGAACAGTTTTTAAATATGGCATTTTATTATGATACCAGGTAACTTTAGAGGAAAACTTTCAAGGAAAATATCAACTGTGGTAAATATAGTTGGAACCATGGTGCTCAGAAAATGGAATTGGTACTATGAAATATATTTTATGCTCCTTAGTAAAAGGACTCATATTTTTCATGTGCCAACAAGTGGGCCTGTTATGTGTCTTTCAAAACACAAGATTCTGTCTTGAATAAGACAAGTGTACAATATCAATAAAATAAACTTCTTATACAAAATACTTTGTGTAAAATGTTCAATAGAATACATTTTCATTTTTAGTGGTTCCCCATATCTATATGTGAGTGTGAACAAAAATGAGGAAATTAGGATCTTAATCCATTTTGACACTAACTATACCCCATCCACATGCATATTTATGAGTATATATGACTTAATCAGGGCATGCATCATTAAGCCGTCTTCATATTCAGCCTACTCATTTCATAATCATAATTAGGAAGTTCTTAAGTTCTACTTGCAAGCTTTGAAGTCAGTTGTTAATACTCAGCATAAAAAAGGATTCCTATAAATGAAATAAATCCCCTAGATATCTGATTGAATTTGACTGACCACTGGATATGTTATGCTGAGATAAAGGTGGGCATATCTAAAAGATTTGTTGACTTTTAAAACAGTTTAAGTCAAAGAATAAACAAGGTTCCTTACGCTAGCAACAGTGTGTATGTATAGTTTCTTCCTGAAAAGATCTCATGATCTTCCTAGAGAGATACAAGGCCTGAAACATAAACAATTAAAGATCAATGTTAACCAATATACACAATATGGTGTTATACTGTATATGGCATTGGTTTTACCACAGAAGCTCAAAGAAGAGAATTGAGAGAAGCTTCTCAGAGAGGTGGAGCTTAGCTTAACTTAAAAGAGTGGATAAAAAAAGAGGATATGGCAGGACATAGAATAACAATGAATAAACACAGCTCGCTGTGTGCACTGCAGCAGGCCGTAAGACCACTTTCACTGGAACATGAATTTTTGCTTAAGATAATGTTAGATAGGTAAGGTGGGTCTGGATTATAGAAGGCCTCAAGTGGCAAGAGAAGGAGTTAGGAAATAAGGACATGAAGAAGGTATTTTGGGAGAACTAACCTTTCAAGAGTTAGCAAAGTCAACTATGAGTCTCTTACAAGAGCTAAGGCATAAATTAATAAAGAATATAGTGGCAGTGGGACAAAAATTAGATACTAAAAGTAATTTTGATAAGAAGAATCAATCATGGAGGCTTACTCTGATGTAGGGGATGAATAATAGACGTTGAACATCAAAGATGGCTCCAAAGATTTGAGCCTTAGAGAATAAAAAATAAGTAGCACTATTTATGCTATTCTGAAATAGCATCAGAATACTGGCATGTTAATATGAATTAGATTTTCTGCAGAGTCTGCATTTCTTCTTTCAAGTTGTGATACGCAGACCTTCATAAATGAAGCTGCAAGCCCCAAAACTCAGAAAACATTGCTCTTATATTTGGACATCAATAACATTCAAGGTCAGTTTCACAGACATAATTACAAATTTCTACCCAAGTAAAAGGGATAATAACTTGATGATGATATTACAGAATATATAACAACAAATCACAAAACTGAGACCAAACCTGCAAGGTTTATTTGTATCTTTTGATTGATTCCCTTTAAAACCTATGAAATTCTTTCCAATATTTCCATTCACATACAATGAGCTAATTCAGGGTTTTCATCAGTAGAATATTGATTTGAAGCATCCTTGAAATAGGAGACAGCAGGATTAGGAGATTGAGAACCAGAGACCTCCTATCCCTTATTGTTGCTAAGTTTTGCAGTCTTAGACTTCTTATCTGTAACATAAAGAGACTGTACAAGACCTCCTCCCAACAATATGCTTCTATGAGAGACAAAAGAAAATGGTTCGTTTCCTAACTAATGGCCACACCTGCTCTCCAGTACCTACAAGTGATAATGCTAGGCACACCAAAGTAGATACAAGAATGCCAGTGAAGTCAATTGATTTCACATCAGACAGGCAGGTATATCATTAAGTGGATATAATGATAGCAGCCACTGCCCTATTTTTCTCTATCAGGTGTGGAGGTCCTCCTTGAAGGGGTAGAAGGTAGAGGCAGAGCAGTGGTGTATCACATACAGTGGTAGGGAGGTCAGCCTGAACCCATAATTGTTTGGCTACTCAGAACTGTGGCAGGAACAAGGCAATGGAAATGAACGAAAGCAATGTGGCCTGCTTCTTTCAGGCTCATCTAACCCCTCGGACTGATGGCTGCAGCTGAGAAATTCCACAGGGATTGAGGAGGGGAAGTGCCCAGGGCATGATGCAGGCACACAAATCCCTCTGGAGTCCTAACCATCCTGCCTGAGTACACACAATCATGAAGCACAGTTGTTTGATCTTGCTACACACTCTGCCTCCCGCACGAAGAAATGTTCAGAAGTAGGAACACTTCCATTCAGTTACATCACAAGTTGTAATAAATCAATAGCCAGTCTTTGTTCAGTTGTGTCAATTATAATCTAACCAGGTACGTTCTAAATTACAGAAGAATGTAGAAAAATGTCTTCTACAGCTACTTGACAGAAACATTTTGTTGTATTCGTTGTGCTATAAAATATTGATGGAGTAAAAAAAAAGCCAAATGGCTGGTAAATACCTTTTCTGTGCTTTATAGATGCATATGTATATGTTTAAAGAATAAATTTCATCCCAATTTTATTCCTTACTTCTAGTCTATTGGATGAAATAACCAAAAATATCTAATATTAACTTAGAAGATATCATACAGAGATAGCTGCTGAATAGTCTTTATTTGTATTTAAAAACTATCTCCAGTTTGGTCATTAAGCCCAGATTTTTGAGCCAAGACTGACAAGGCCTTCTTCATGCCGCTAGATTAAAGTATTCACTGTATGGCAAGGTTTTTCATTTCACTGCACCAACCAATGATGAAATGCAATATGGTCAGATTAAAGGTGGTACATAACTACTCTTTTGTAATAGTAATATCTTTGGTGAACCCACACATGCTATCAGTCATTTAAATCCAGAACTTCAAGTGAGCAGAGTCCCATCAAAGTCTTTACATGTCCCACCTGCCCTAGGGTGATGCATACATCATTTGAAGCAAAGCTTAGTGACAGCTGCAGAAATGTACTCAATGAATTTAAAATAGACAGCAATCTAGATTAACAGTGATGGAAATATCTGGACATTCATTTTTAAATGAATTGTAATACTCCATATCCAGAGCTGATTCGTAGCTGGTACACATCAGCACTACCACACTGGTTGTTAGTTAGCCAGTTTTGAAGGTACCTCCCAGCCAATTGCCTCTCCTTTTAATAGCCTACCACCCCAACCCCTTCCTTAAAGCCCTCTAGAACTCTACACAACATGGGAACTAAAGGAGGAAAGACCTGGCCCCATAGGAGATCTACCTAACTCCATTCCAGTACGGAGGCCAGTATTTATTCTGATTTGTTGGTGCACAAGCTATACTATTTGGTCAGTATTTTGAATGCCACCTTACCCACTTCCATCATCATTATAGCACTGATCGTGTTGTATCGCAATTATCCCTGTACAAGTCAGGCGCCATCTACTATTCTCAAGTACTTGAGGACAGGGAATCACTCTAATTCATCTTTGAGCCCTAGTGCCTCAGAGAATGATGACGTATTAATAGATGTTTGGTACATCTATGAATGCATGAGGCATAAAAATCAAATTTCATCAGGTCACTTTGGTAGTATATTTACAGATAAAATTAGTCTCATTCTGAAACAGTGTTTGTGATTTCTTATACAGATTTTCCTATAGGCACCTGTGGCCTTTAAATTTTCTT
The DNA here is from genome assembly GCF_007474595.2 of Lynx canadensis. Classification (NCBI taxonomy): domain Eukaryota; kingdom Metazoa; phylum Chordata; class Mammalia; order Carnivora; family Felidae; genus Lynx; species Lynx canadensis. The sequence goes on along the minus strand of NC_044306.2, from coordinate 114,553,113 downwards.
TGGCTGTCACATAGCGAGATAGCAAAAGAGAAGTAAAAATCCCAAGAGACAACTTTTTTGAGTTAGTTGTGCTTTTTATCTTATTCCTGCAACTTTCCAGGAAATATAATAAGGTTTATAAGAGATCATCCTATGAGTATAAAAGTATAAAAAATTCTTTAAAAACCTCTTTCATCTGACACACTATAGAAATCATCTTTAGAAACTGTGTTCTTCAAATGTCCATACTTTTTGAACGTGTACAATTCCTGAGAGACTCCACTGTCCCCTACCGGCCCCTTTCCTGCTTTAATGGGCAGCCTCATCATCTAAACAGAGTGTAAGTCTGACTTTAGGGGGGAAAGTCCTGAAAATGTTTTATCATCACAGCAAAACTGAAGTCACAGAATCTTTTGTAATGCTTTGGTGCCAGATGGGAATCCAAATTTTGTTTCATCAGGTTGGGAACCATTTAGGATATCAGGAAGCACAGTGGAAAAATCTCTTTACAGAAGAATATATACTCCATCTCCTGTTGAACAATTTTTGTTTTCTTTTCCAGGGAGTAGTTTATGTGCTATGTTTAGGCCACACATGAAAGTAATATCTCCCTCATGAGACTGACTTTGGCTTATGCTGATTTTTTGAGGCCAAGATTATGGTAATAATTTAAAGAGGGAAAGAAGCAAATGGAATAGGAGGAAAACATGGAAGAAAATGGATTAGTGAGGCAAAATTTTTCCCGACCTAATATAACACAAAGTATGTCTTAGGAAATTGAAAGGAGAGTCAGATCTCAAACAAAATCAAAGATACTGGGATGGTGTCTTCATCAGGCAAACAAGACTGTATATTCTGTAGACTGATGCACCAAAGGAATGTCAAAGATTCCAGCAATAATCCAAAACCAAAAACTTGCTTTCTAAGTTTAGGTCCTATTCTACGAAATGCCCAGAAGTCTCCCAGGGCACGTGCCGTTGCTTTCGGTGGCTCCTCCAAGGCCAGCTGTGCATGTCTTCAGTAGCTTGGAAGCTGGCCAGTGCAGTAAGCCCCATGCTGGACTTGGGAAACTAATCCCCTCTATTATTGCTTTTTCACAGGTGGGACACCTGCCCTTTTCTTTTATCAAGGTCTTCCTAATGACATATTAAAGGCTCCCCAAACTCAACACAACATTTGGATCATTATATTTGGATGAAAAGATAAATGCAATGAAAAAACACTAGTAACGGGTAAGTAGAATATTTAGTCTAAGGGCCTGGTGCACATGCAACAGATTTATCATGTTTGACAGCCAGACTGAAAGGGAGGGAGGGTGGGAGGGAAGTAAGAAAGGAGGATAGGAGGGAGGACAGAAGAAAGGAAGGAAGGATGGATCACAGCACTGTGAAAACCAAAACAAGCACACTTCCTAGGCTCTTCGTAAACAAAATAATCATATCTATCTATGGTTTTATTTTCTTTTCTGGGGGGAGAAAAGGGAACTGGAATGGTCTCAATGTGTCAAAGCTGCTGGCTCTTAATTATTTATTTATTCATTTATAAGGTAGGCATAATGCTACTTACGTTAGAAAAGTTTTAAAAGATGCAATTTTAAAAAAATAAGAGCAAGATAATCACATAGCAATAAATTTAGATAATTAGGAAAATTTTTTAAAAATTTCAGTTTCCTAACACAACTATTATTTGACTTTGGTGTCTTTTCATGTCCATATATTTGATATGCTTATTTTACATACATAAGATTTTTTAAATCTTTTTTTACTTAATCTCACATAAAAAAGCATTTTCCATATTGTATCAGTCATCATAATCATTATCTTTAATCATATTTGGTTAAGTAGATATTTCATTTTAGAGTAAATTACATAATCCTCAAACTGTTGAGCAGTTTGGTTGCCCACACATTTTCACTACTGTTAACAATATCATGATGAACATCTTTGTACATACAGTTTGTTATGGTCTGAATGTTTGTATCCCCCTAAATTCTTCTGTTGGAGTCCTAACCCACAAGGTGACAGTATTAGGAGGTGGGGCCTTTGGGAAGTGATTAGGTCATGAGGGAGGAGTCTTCATGAATGAGATTAGTGCCTTCATTTTTTTTTAAGTTTATTTATTTTATAGAGAGACAGAAACAGCATGAGTCATGGAGGGGCAGAGAGAGGGAGAGAGAAAGAATCACTGCCAACGCAGAGCCCCCTGCAGGGCTTGAACCCACGAAACCAGGAGATCCTGACCTGAGCCAAAACCAAGAGTCAGACATTTAACTAACTGAGCCACCCAGGCACCCCGAGATGAGTGCCCTTATAGAGGAAGACCCAGAGAGACACTTTGCCCTTTCCACCACATGAAGACACAGTGAGAAGTCGGCAGTCTGCAATCCAGAAGAGGGCCTTTACCCAAACTTGACCATGCTGGTACCATGACCTTGGACTTGTAGTCTCCTGAACTGAAAAACAAATTTCTGTTCTTTATAGGCTATCCAGTCTATAGTATTTTGTTACAGTAGCTCAAACAAACTAAAATAGGGTGTTTTGTTTTATTTTTTTTCTTATTAGGGGCTATTTCCTTGGGATAGAGCCTCAGAAATATGACTCATAAGCTAAAGGAGTTAAGGATTTTTTTTGGAGAAGTTGACCAGAAACGTGATAGTTCCAATCTCCACATCTACAGCGGCACTAAAAAATCTCATTAATTTTTAAACTTCTAAGTTAACAGATGAAAGATTTTACCTCAATTTCACTCACATTTCTTTCTTTACAAATTAGGGTGAACAGTTTGCATTTACTAGTTATATCTTTTCTTTCATAAACTCAGTTTATGTCTTTTATATGGGTGAGTTTTGAAAGAGAGTGAAACAATGAGAGTTCTTTGTTATTTTCAAAATTGGTACTTGGGGTTATTAGTATCACTGAAGTTTTATTTCCAGTGTGAAGCATAACCCACACATTTTACAAGGATCCCATATTTTGGAACTTTGCTTTTCCTGCAATTATAGGATCAATATGAGTCTCTCAAATCTGGTGGCTGATAGTGATTTCACTGTTTCTGTCCTTCCTGAAGTCTATAATACAGACCCACCCACATTCTCAGCTTGCAAAACCCTCTGCAAGGTTTCTGTCTTCTTTTTAAAACCTTTTGATTACTCTGAAATGACAAGCACCATGACCACTACAGACCCCCAGCCTCACCAAGATGTCTTATTTCCCAATAATAGATGTTGCAATCAGTGTGATAGTTGCCAAGCTATTCCTTGCCCAGATGTGCTAAATCAGTTACATAACTCTATAGGGGGCCCACATAAAACTTTATACTGCTCAGCACCATCCCATTCCAACCCCCAACATGAGCTGCCCTGACTCTCCAACACCGTGTAGGATTTAATGGTTTATTCCATTCCTCCACTGTATTCTGGACTGGTACCTGCAATCCAGTTTTATCAGCTTGGAGCTTTTCTCTGTGGACAGATTTACCACTATTCACCACGTTTCCAGATGGGACCATTATACTATTATACACACAATCTGGGCTATCTCAGAGAACCTCTGATAAACTCTGTGTGTGTGTGTGTGTGTGTGTGTGTGTGTGTGTGTGTGTTTTAGGTGAATGGCAGAAGGGGTATAGTCGTGTAGGAAGGAGAGAAATCAAGACATTTTAAGCCTTCTATTTCAGAATAAACAAACACCTTAAATACTTTTTACTCCTGAGCATAATTTCTGCTACTAATCTTCTATTAAAATTCTTCTAGTGTATGGAAATTATTCTAGAGATAACCACCATCATGTGCATCATGAGAACACTGAGATCTATTAGAACAGAGATTCCACAAGGACAAAACCCATTTTCATCCTTTGAGCTGGCTCCTCTACCTACTATATGTCTATTCAAAAAGAAAATGCAATTGCAAAAGATCTTTAATAAGTGTCACCTGGAATTATGGCTTTATATTATAGCATTTCATTATTGACTGCTGTGTATTTAAGGTTTAGCTCTGAACCACAGCAAAATATATCCTTTGGAATATTGCAGCCTTATCTGTTTTTGTAGCCTAGTGATAACCAATGTTATTGTACTCATCCTACCATTAACATATACTTTAAGATGCTATCATATCTTTTCTGGTCCTTTCTGTCAAGGGTGGCAAAACTCAATTTTTAAAAATATCTTTTCATAGATCATGTATCTTTAAGCTCCTACTATTTTGCTGTTCACCCTTGGATTCTACTAACTTTTCAGTGTCATTTCAGTGACATAAGAGCTACAAGTAAAAATAGTAGTTTAATATACAAAAAGAAAAACCAAAACAATGTCCTTTTGCTCACACCCTAATCATTCAACTCACAGAAAAGTTAAGATGTAAATTATCTAGGCTGGGTGAACAGTCAATATTTATGTAATTGTTTGAAGTCTTTGAAAAATTAATCAAAGTGGCTCCAGAGAATACGACCGATTCTACACCCCACCCCTATGAAACCCCCAAACGCATAGTATTACTGGCTTGCTTTAGATGAAATAAGCAACTATTTTGAAAATTGCCTACTGCTGTCATAGAAAACAAAGGGTACAACATAGATGTGCCAAATAATACAAAAATGTTAAACAGAGTTAGCTAATGTGTAAAATCCAAAGTGTTCTCTCAAGCTACGTAAACTGCATACAAATCTAATTCAAAGACAGATGGATTCCTGATGACATGACATAGTTTAAGTAATAAAATTAACATAAGATCCAAAGGGAGTTCTGTGTATGATTAATTATGAGAATACGATTAAAAGATTCATGCTATAATAATAACATCATTTGGAGCCTGAGAGTTCAAGAAAATCATAAAACCTTCATTTTTAAGAACACTGAGCTTGTTTTAGCAAATTTTACAAAGTTACTGGAGTGTCATTGATATTACTTTGGCCTAGTAGCATCAGGCTTTACTAGCACAAAGTTTCTTTCTTAATAAGGCTGCAAAGAGTATATATATGACTTAAAAAAACTGGTGACCCCAATTCATATATTCCTACCTACTAAAATAGGTCCCCGAAGACAAAATAATAAAAGAGAGTTTTTCTTTTATGTATCCCTAGCAAAAAAAGCAAAAAGACAAAAAAAAATGCAATTTTTCTAAAATAGGTGATTGAGGGACGCCTGGGTGGCTCAGTCGGTTGAGCGTCCGACTTCAGCTCAGGTCATGATCTCGCAGCTTGTGAGTTCGAGCCCCGTGTCGGGCTCTGTGCTGACAGCTCAGAGCCTGGAGCCTGTTTCAGATTCTGTGTCTCCCTCTCTCTCTGTCCCAACCCACTCGCATTCTGTCTCTGTCTCTCTCAAAAATAAATAAACATTAAAAAAAAAATTTTAAATAGGTGATTGAGTTTCTCAATCACAGATACAGTCAGGCCCACTAAAAGCAAAATTCCTCAGATAGCAACATCATCTCACAGTTTTATGATGGGAATACAATAGTCAGATATCAAGCCAAAATCCAGAAAACACCAACATTTACTGGGTTGCTAACATTGATGGTGGTAGTCTCAATAAGCAGGACAGAATATCATTATTGGTCTCTCTTTTGTTCTTTAAAATTTAGTTTTCAAGTAATTTATAGGGCTTTCTATCCTATTATAACAAAATACTTAATTATGAGATTAGTAGTCTACATATACTTTAAAATGGGAAACATTTTAGAATGAAGTGTACATACTAACAGAAAAAAGAAATTTTAAGTTATTCCATAAATTTGGGACTAAACTCAAGACATGAACAGAATCATATTTGATGGAGGAATCAGTCATAAGAATTGGTATTATATAATCTGAAAAGGATAAAATGACAAGATAGACAAAAGATTTAAATGTATTATATTAAAACCGCACTTTTCACATATTAGATCTCACCATAAAGTGTGGGAGAGCACACGCTTTCACACTTTCTCTCAAAGACTTCCATTAAAATTGAAAAAATACAGCCCCAAAGGAAAAATAATTAAGACAATATGTAATGAAAATGGATTGAGAATTTTAATATGTATTTCATTTTCTGTGTATATTTTACTCTCCACATAATTGTTTTATACTCAGTCAAATGAACAATCTGCATGATCTTATATGCTCACTTGAAAGCCCATATAAATGCCAAAACATCACATGCTTCCTGGGAGTTCTGGTAACATAAAATTTAAAGGTTTAGACATTCACAATAAATATATCTACATTCTAAGCATTCATTAGAATTTTCTAGATGGAAGGACACATGGTTACAATTTTTCAGGCGTTTTAAACTATGTAGGCAATACCTGTCTTGTACTTCACAGTAAAATGATAATTCCCTCTTTAAGAACTTGCTCTCTTGACTCACTAAAGTTATTAACTTATTAATCAATTTAACGTTTTGTGAGTGCTTATTACATGCCTCACCCTGGTGTTCTGTAGACTCCTAATTGAGAAAATGACAAAATTTTGTGTATCATTCCTAATAAGAAAACGTGTCTATACTCTTCAGATCATATAAATCTTTCCCTTTTTACTAATAAGAATACGTGTTATGCTAATAAGTAGAGCAAAGGGTCCCCAATGATAATCTCTATTGTTGTGTCTACAGTAAATCATCAAAAAAAGGGAAGGGAAGGGAAGGGAAGGGAAGGAAGGGAAGGGAAGGGAAGGGAGGAAGTTCAGGCTTGGTGGAGAGGTATGGTATAGCTCGCTCTGCTCTCCGCTACCTCTCTCCTCGCCTCTCCTCTCCATCATCTCCCTACCGAGCCCCTCCACCCTCTCATATGCCTCACCCACGTCCCAGCTCCTCTCCCTCTCGCCCTACAATACGATCATAGAGAAGAGAAGAAGGTAAACCATCAGGTAAACACCTGGTACATTGCCACACAGTAAGTTAACAGTCTGATTGTGAACATGAGCTAAATGAAAATGGAAAATCAAATTAGGAAGCATTAAAGCCATATAAAGAAAAATTTTAAAACAATAAATTTTTATAACAGAAATGCAGTAGAGAAGACTGGGAAATTGATATACAGATCTTCCTCAACTTACAATGGGGTTATGTCCTGATAAATCCAACATAAATTGAAGATATCAATAAGTTATGGAAACCAATTTGACAATAAACTTCATATATTGAAAAAAACATAAAATTAAATTAAATAACAACAACAAAAAAGAAGATATCAATAAGTTAGAAATGACTTTAATGCGCCTAACCTGCCCAAGAGCATCCTAGTTTAGCCTAGCCTACCCTAAATGTACTCAGAACACTTACATGAGCCTATAGTTGGGCAAAATCATCTAACACAAAGCCTATTTTATAATAAAGTATTAAATATCTCATGCAATTTTTGAATACTTTACTGAAAGTGAAAAATAGAATGGTTACATGGGTACAGAATGGTTGCATGTGAATCAGTTGTTGACCCTAGTCATCCTTTGGCTGACTGGGAGTTGCGGCTCGCTGCCCCTGCTCAGTATCACAAGTGTCATACCACATACTGCCAGCCCTAGGGAAAGATCCAAATTCAAAATTTGAAGTATGTTTCTACTGATCACTTTCCCACCATTGCAAAGTCAAAAAATCCTAAATCAAACCATTGCCAAGTTGGTGTGTGTGTGTGTGTGTGTGTGTGTGTGTGCACGCGTGCACGTGCCCGCCTGCACAAGGCCAGGCCATTGCTCTAGGGAGCATGGGATAAACTAACAGCTTGTGGAATTTCTTTCCAAATCTACATTTACATAATTCCATTAAAAACAAATCTAGCTTCCCACCGCTTGCCTCTTCCCCCACTTCCCACCAAGGAACAAAAAGAAGCAGCATAATCTTGAAAGGGCCCAGCTAACACTGACAGCCACAATTGCATCTAGCAGTCTAGGTCTGAGGACAGCTTGAGGATTTTAAATAGCCATAGGCCCATATTAGAACCCTGCTGAAGACCAGCCCCAGGCACTTCATCCCAGAACAATGGGCAGTCATTGATAGGTGATGTCAACTGTTTGAAGGGTAAGAATGAAACCATTTTAAAACGGAAACAGACAAAAAGGCAAACTCCCTCAAGCATTTTCAAACTATATCATAATCAATGGTGTTGAAAGCTGCCCTGAGATCAAGTGCTGAAGGATAAGACTTCGGGAGAAAGCGAAATCTGCAATGTAAGGAAGTCATTTATAACCCTGACAAGGGTAGTCTCCCCATTCACAGTGCTTTGGGTGACTCACTTCACATTTAGACTAGTTTGGTAGCTATATATCCAAATCTTTGGCCATCACCCACAGAGAGTAATTCTGGGAAGGGAGAGAGGATGGCCATGGTATATGCATAGTAAATAGCCGTGGGGGTGTTTTCTTGTCTTTTCTTGACTGATCCTGGAACATCACCATTACCCGGGTCTGTCCAGAGAGCTTCTTGACTTGCTTGTGTCTTAAGAAGCTTCGCGCAATGTTTGAGTTTCTCTGTTCAACTAACTTTCTGCAAATTTTCCTATACTCACCAGAACTCAAAGAAACCCTGGGATAATATTATCCATAACTTGTTTCTTGGAATGATGTGGAAGTTTTTGTTTTGCTTCATTTTTTAAACAAGAATCAAGGATCTCGGTATTATTTAAAAGTAGCCTCTGATATTTTATAATGCTCCTTTAGAACATTATCATGGTGTAATTAAATCAGTCATGCTGGTTTGGGATATTTTAGCATACTTTATGTAATTTTTGAGGTTAGCTATTTATCATATATTGCCAGACACTCTCAAATCTGCATTTTTTAGCCAAATAAAAGACATAAAGCATTTGTATCATCAGAACTGTCATGCAGGCTTTTCTCAAAAAATAAAAAACTAATAAATAAAGCACATTTTTAACCTGTATTATTGTAAAGCTGCTTTTCACAGCTTTCTAGCATGAGATTAAATATACACTTGTCGAAACACAATGGATCAAGATTTAAGTAGATTCTGAGTGGGGGGAGACACCATTTGCCATAGGCCCATTAAAACGTGCAAATAGGGCTAATCACATGTGGGAGAGGTATTTCTAAGTGAAATGTTGAAATGCACAGGGGAAAAAACCAGAAGGCAGGAGTATAGTGTGGACTGTTGTGATGGAAGCAGCAACACTGTAGAGTGCCTGCAACCTAGCATCACATGTCAGTTCATGCTGAAACTCTGGGGGTGTTCTTCCTACCCGCCCTTGTCACAAATCCTGAACACCTTCCTGGTGTGCTCAGCAGCTGAAAACCATTGGGATGGTTTTCAATGTGAGCAATGGGGCAAGAGCAGCCTACAGAGCTTTTGAAACCTGATTTTTGTTTCTGCTTACTACATGGCATACCAGATGCAAAAGACAAGAAGAAAAACATGTATGTTTTCACTGGCAAGCTTACAGAGCCTCACGGTCAGAGGGATCTTATAATTTCTGCCTATGCTCCTGGAAACAGATTCATGATCTAGGTTGCCGTGTGTGTGTGTGTGTGTGTGTGTGTGTGTGTGTGTGTGTTTTCAGGAAGTGAATGAAAGTATGGTGTTAAGACAGATCATTCTGAAATATAGTTTCTTAATAATCCCGAGACTCTGGGAACTAAAGCAAAGCCTCATATTTTTTTAGGTGGATTTTCTTCTACCTAAGATTTTCATTTGTTTTCATTTGTTCTTGGTGTCCAGACAGATTCCCCTGCTACTCAATTGAATGCTCTCATTGTTCTATTGAAGAATATTCTCCATTATTCACCATTAAACCACTTAAACTGTATAGGATAGAGTTTACTATAACTGGAAACTTCCTTTATAATTATTTGGACAATCTTTTGCAATGAGTCATAAATTCATTTGTTCAACAACACCAAAAATGTTGGCACTTTCTGGGCTAGATAGTATGCTAAGCACTGGGGATGGAAAGCTGAAAAATAACACATTGCCCTTATCCACGGGAAGTTTCCAGTACATATAGGGAGACATAAAACAAGATGATAAAAGCCATAAAAAATTTAAGTTCAGAGACCTAAAAAGTGCACATAGTAAAAGGAGTTAATTCTGTCTTTTGGGGGGAAGTAGCTGGAAAAAGTCGATGTCTTCCCATTGCAAAAAAATAAGAAGAAAAAAATATTTTTATTTATTTAGGGTAGAATTTTCTGCATTTTGGAGCTGACACACTAATTTTTATGTTACATGCTTCCAATCCTCCTGAAAAAGTCTTGTTTTACATCTCCAACCATTGACGTGAGTGAAAGCTAGCAGTTTTGAGAACTTGATCACATCTACTGAAATAACTAAGACAACAAGGGCAGTGTGGAATAGCAGTCAATGATATGGAATTTAAACCCAGATCACCAATGGGGTAGAAATGAGAAGTGAGTCAAATGGCTTTCTTCCCAGTCAGTATAGAGCTGTTTACACTCAGCAGATGAGTGCTTGCTTAACTCAAGGAAACGGGACTGTGCCAGCTTCTGTTCTCATGTCATGATCTCAAAATCTGTTATCATTATCATCATCACCACCACACTCATATAGAGCCCAAGCCACTCTCCCAGGCACTGCTCTACTACAAATATTACTCATGTGACCCTCACCTGAATTTATGTGATAGATACTATTGTTATCCCCATTTTACAGATAAGAAAACTGAGGCATAAGGAAGTTAAGTAACTTCTTAACCACTTAGTAAGTAATAGAGCTGGGAAATGAACCCAGGTAGTCTGGTTCCAGAAGCTTAGCTCTTAACCACTATACTAAACTAATTATAGATTTTTTACATATGATAAATGTAAGTACAGTAATATATTTACCTGGGATAGTGCATCCTAATGGAAAAAAAAAGTTAAAATACAAGTTAAAAAAAGTTTATATACAAGAAGTAAGGGATAAATCATCTCTAAGATTCCATAAGTCTGTGACATCCTTACACAAATATGTTTCACCACAAAAACTGACCAGTTCTTTCCCCAGAACTCTTCTATTTTTCTCACTTAAGTATGTCTCATTTTTAAGATTTAACTTCAAATATGTTAGTCATTAAAATTAACCTTAAAACCAGAGAGGAGCAGCCATTTTCTTTTTTTTTAATAAGTTGAGCATCTATTTTCTTCTGTAACTATTGAAAGATGTTAAACACAGAGTTCCAATGAGTATCATGTGGGATTTCTACGTTTTATGTTCTTTAGCCATCTCAGATTCACCTGCCTGCTATTTATTACTATTCTTTCATAATTGCATGACCACTAAATTTTATCTCTTAAGTTTTATGAATATTTCTTTTTTTGAGAGAGAGACAGAGAGAGAGCACGGGTGCACATGCAAGCAGGGGAGAGGCAGAGGGAAAGGGAGGGGAAGAATCTTAAGCAGCCTCCATTCTCAGCTCGGAGACCAATGGAGGGCTTGATCCCCTGAACTGTGAGATGATCACGACCTCAATGGAGGACACAATCTCACTACCCTGAGATCATGACCCGAGCTGAAATCAAGAGTTGGACACTTAACCCACCAAGCCACCCAGGTACCTTTTATGAATATTTATTAAATATATCCCTTCTTTCTCATCCTCAGTGCCTTCAGCTTTCATTTTTCACTTCAATTATTGCAATCAACTCCCTTAAATTACTGAGCTCTAACTATAGGCCATTCATTGTGCTAGAAGCATATCTTCACCTCATTTGATCCTCAAAAAGCTCTGAGCAGAGTAGTAATATTCACACTGAACAGGTAAGAACAAGCTTCAAAGAGATTAAGTAATTTGCCCAAGGTCACACTACTGGTGAGTGGTAGAGCTGGAAGAACTCAATACCAGTTCAGGTATTCCATATTCAGGTATTCCATACCAGTTCCATATTTTTTCCAAAACCACCATCTTAATTGGTTTTGCCTCTCCTCTGCCTCATACATGTGAATTGATAAATACACGTGTGATGTATAATAGGAAAAATGCACAAGGTCCGTCCAATCTACTATACCATCAAGACTTGGCTTTCAATACTCTATCATCCACTAGAGTTTTTACCTCATATCAGATAAATATGTTCTGGATCATCTACTAAGAAAAAAATATATATGAGTAAATGTCTTTATATTTGAAAGATAGAAAATTAATTCCATTTGTTTTCATTTCTTACTGTTATAATATTCAGTAAGCTTTAGGAATGAATCCAGTCTAACTGTACCATGTTTTCAGGATTGATATTTTCAACAAAATAATTTTTTCTCTAAAAAAAGAATCTCTCATGAAAAATTATTGGATGAAAAATACAATATGACAAGAGAAGGAAATTTATGAAAACTGTGGTATATAATACAAGTCTAACACAGCAATTTCTAAAATAAAACTTTCCAAAGGAAACAAGCAGTTTTTAAAATCTGATATTGTAATGAAAATTTAATAGGACTTCCAAACAAAGAAGCATTCATCTATTTTAGGACGTTTTGAGAAACAAAACCAAGTATTTGCCTAAGAAGTCCAGTCTCAGAGCTTTTGATATTGTTAACTCCATAATAGTCATCTATTTGATTTGCTGGTATAGTTTCTTTAATTATTGCTTCTAAAAGTAAAAAAAAAATTATTGACAAGCTAAAACAGGAAGTCTAATTAATAAAGTCTAAAAACAACTTCTATAGGGAAAGATAACAATTTGTATCATTCTGTAAATTCCATATTGCTCCATTTCTTCAACTACGTATTCAGTATGACAAAAATACAGCAACACCAATAGTTTTCATACTAAAATAAAATACTTATATGCAGTACTTTTCTGCAGAGTAAACAGCTTTATGTAATAACCTTTCATAAAGATATCAAATAAGGGGATAAAAAAAGAGTAACTTTCATCTCCCCAGTTTTTCATGGAAGTTTCCCTCCCATCTTTCCTATCATCTATTATTTTAAACTAAGCAACTTAAAAACAATTTAAATTAAAGAAAAATGACTACATGTACCTTCTTTTAAGAGAGAACAATACACCTGCTCATAGTTCAAGCTTCATCATAAGTGTCACAAACTTTCTAATGTTTAATTGTTTTTAATGTTTTTATTTATTTTTGAACCAGAGAGAGACAGAGCATGAGCAGGGGAGGGGCAGAGAGAGAGGGAGACACAGAATCTGAAGCAGGCTCCAGCCTCTGAGCTGTCAGCACAGAGCCTGACACGGGGCTCAAACTCATGAACTGTGAGATTGTGACCTGAGCTGAAGTAGGTCGCTTAACCGACTGAGCCACCCAGGTGCCCTATCACAAACTTTTTAAACCTTTTTCCTGATGATCCTACCCACAAGTAGAAAAAATCTCCTTTGTTTTGCATCCTTTTGAAATCATGTACACTTGTCTTAGAGGCTACACTGGATTACTGCATTAATTTGTTTCATCTGTCCCCACTACAGGATTGAAAGTTTCTTAAGGGCAAGGGATACATCTTATTTATTCACCTTTGATTCCTTGCTGCCTGATGCAGAGTTTGGAAAGGACTTCATTAACTAATGTTTGTAGAAAGAAAAGAAAAGAAAAGAAAGAAAAGAAAAGAAAAGAAAAGAAAAGAAAAGAAAAGAAAAGAAAAGAAAGGAAAAGAAAGGAAAAGAAAGAAAAGAAAAGAAAAGAAGAAAGAAAGAAGAAAGAAGAAAGAAAAAGAAGAAAGAAATAAGAAAGAAGAAAGAAGAAGAAGAAAAAGAAAGAAAGAAAGAAAGAAAGAAAGAAGAAAGAAGAAAGAAAGAAAGAAAGAAAGAAAGAAGAAAGAGAGAAAGGAAGAAAGAAAAGAAAATAAATAAATTATATCATGTTTTTTCCTAATTAAGGCCACAGTATTAATACTATTCTTGCAAAGTTGAAATTTAAAAACCAAAACTGTAATAAAGGAAACTGCTTATAAGTTACTTCTCAAAAAAAAAAAATCAGCAATATAAAGAAGAAAAACACGCACATTTTCCACTGCAAATTTTCAAGATCTGATAATGCCTGGTCACCCAGATGGTTGAAGCATGTTTATTTTCACATCACACAATCTCTATAACAAACACTACAGGGGATCCGAAACCACTTTTTACATTAAACTGAATTCCTTGAGAATTTATTCTGGTATGTTGTTATACAAGCAATGCTTATACCAAGAACCACATTTGTGTCTTATATCCAAGCCTGTATTCCATTACGATCTATAGGCCCAGCATGATTCATTTAGAATGCAATACCAATAGCTTACTTTGTAGAAATCAGCAGTTTTCACACCTGAGACATACCCGGTTGGTTTTCAGATTGTGTCATTTCAGTTTGTTCTCTTTTGTTTTCTGGGACATACTATTTAGTGCTCCTCTGTTTTCTCAAATAGTAATCACAGTAATATTTTCAAATGTGCCTTACTTTTTCTTGCGTGTTGATTTTTCATCCTTATAGTGTTAAAAGACCTCTCTCAAAATTCACCAATAACTTTCCAAACTCAATAACCTTTTTCTTTTTTCAGTCTCCATTCTTAGACTTTCACAGTAGTATTTTTGTACTTCTCTTTTGGCTTTTGTGACACCAAATTATCCTGTTTCTCACTCCACTCCTCTCTGACCACTGCTTCTCCATCCTCTTTGATATCAGTATGCCTGTTCTCCATGTGCTGGTCCCTGTCCCACAGTCTCCTCTATTTACACTCTCATCCTCTGCATTCCGGGCTCCATCACCTCTACTTGACCTAGCCCCGGGCCCTATACAGATGTAAGCCTGCATTTCTGGTTGTTTTATATGTCTACCTAGAAAACCTTCAAACTCCTCAAGTATAAATTTTTGAAACAGAGCTTACTTCTCCTCAGGTATAGCCCTCAGATCTCATTTCTGTTGCAATGTACACTTTAACAACTCTCTTTCTCCCTTGTCTATTCTGCAATATATCTTGCAACAATGCTTTCTTCTGGTTCTACTTACTTCGCCTCAATTTAGATCTTCATTTCCATCCACCTGGACAATTGTAAGATTCCAAGTCAACTTCTAGCTTCTTTCCCCTCTCCAACACAATAAATATATGGCTCTTAAATTAATCTTCCTTGAAGACATCTCTGATTATGTATTTCCACTGCACAAAAAAACATCAAGGAATAGAATGCAAAACAAAATAAACAAAAAAACCCTTAAGTCTAGCATCCAGGAACCTCTGCAATATCTACCACTTTTCCAACCTTATCTCCTTCTGTTCCCTTTGGGTATTAGACATTTCAGCAGAACCAACTTACTGAGTCATTGTTGTGCATGCTCCAAGTGAGTATGTTCATCTTTGCACTGCTAACATTAAGAACACTGCCTTGCACATAAAAATGTTCAATAAATATTTGTTAAGAGAATAAATGATAGCATATAAGAGTCGTTTTACCCTGAAAACATATCCAGTGTATTTTATAAGGATGAGATAGAAGTTACTGTAAACTTTATTAAATGCAGAGAGTAGAGTAAGCCAAAGGAGTAATGGGAGTGGAAGCTACGAAGGAAGCCCCAGGAGGACCCTCTCCCTAAAAATATTATTAGCTTTGTTGGAAAGCACTAGACTTAAGCAAAGGGCAAATGGTAACTTGCCAAAGAAGCTCCCAGTACTACACATTTTTTAGAAGAAATTCAGTTCTGCTGTTCTTTATTTACTTAAAAATGGGTGTGACCTATCAGAGTCATTTGTCAAGGACTGAACAGTTGCAGCATAACAAATTTGAACCTTTCACTATGAATAATGCATAATTAACATACTAGCCAGAGGATGCTAAATGTTCAACTCAAAAACATTCTGGTACCAAAAAGTAAAAAGGAATCTTATTTGGTAAATTAAAACATATGTTGCATGTTTGACTCTCAACATCCATAAAACTGAAGGAATAGATGCCAATTTGTCTAATGATGATAAAGTTGGAAGAATAGAAGGAAATCAGTTCTTAAATGACTGTATTCCAGATCATCTTTCTCCTATCATTGCTTTGAGATTTGTTTTGAGATGAAATCTTTATAAGAGGATTTGAACAATATAACATTAAAAATATTCAAAAAATAAACAGAAAACGTGTGTGGTCTGCTCTGTAATTGGCACTCTTGATTCTGTATTTATAATAAATAGAGCTCTTAAATGATTCTAAATAAGAAATCAGTGTTATATACCATTCCCTATGCTTGACCTTTGAAATTATTTCTTCACTATTAATAATTATTACCTGCACCTGGCTATTCAAATAAAATTCTTGCTAACTCTCCCTGGAAGAGTCCCTCCCCTCTTACTCATAACAGCCTAGTAAAGTTTCATTTTCAATGCAGCAGACTCCCTTTAGACACCTTTAATGGAGTTAGTTGAATGTCTCCTGAAGTACCCAAAGCATTATCAAAATATCACAAATACGGAGAATGCAAACAAGCGGTATTACAGCCAGGTGATGAAGGTCAACATCACCAGTCATAAATCACATAGACAGTAAGTACCCTTGATATAAGGTGATGAAAATGGTACTTTATGGTCTTATTCCCTGAAATCCATAAACATCAGGACAATCCCAACTGATGGACATTCTACAAAATACCTGATAAATAAGTAATCTTCAAAGCAAAGTTACCAAAAACAAGAAAAGTCTGAGAAACTGTCACAGCCAAAAAAAAGCCTAAGGAGACATGATGACTCAATAACTCAATGTAACATGGTAACATGGATGGGATTCTGGGACAGAAAACAGACATTAGGTAAAAACTAAGGAAATGGGAGTAAAGTACAGACTCTGGTTAATATTCTCAAATCAATATTATTCATTAATTGTAACAAATGTACCATGCTAATAGAAGATGTTAATAATAGGGGAAACCGTGACGTGACAGTGGAGTATAAGGAAACTCTCTGTACTATATGCTCAGTTGTTCTATAAATCTTAAACTGTTCTAATAAGTCCTATAAATTAAATACAAATACCACAACTAAATTCACTGATAGGACCTCTGACACAAGGTGCTGTATTATATGGTTCAGCATAGTGAGTCTGGAGGAGGGAGAACAAGAAACGGGTCTAAAAGTAAGTAACAGGGTGACTGCTGTCACCTAGCCTGTGTGGTATCCCTCTTACTCAGGACATGAGTGGGAGGATAGTGAAGGCTGAACATGGACCTGCCTATCAACCACTCAGTGTGTGAGCAACATGTTCCAAGAAGCTACTAGAGACACAACATTCAAGTCATCCAAGAGCCATGGCTGAAACCCAGCCCTCAACAATGCAAATTGTTCATATACATGCTGTGGAATTATTTTTTATTTTAGTGAAAACAAAAACCAAAAGCTTTCTTT
Organism: Lynx canadensis; assembly: GCF_007474595.2. Taxonomy (NCBI): domain Eukaryota; kingdom Metazoa; phylum Chordata; class Mammalia; order Carnivora; family Felidae; genus Lynx; species Lynx canadensis. Next base: position 114,535,901 of record NC_044306.2, on the reverse strand, counting down.
GGGGGAAACATCATGATCAAGTCCAACATCAACAGCCATAAATCCTGAGGACTGCAACTTTAGGTTTACACAAAACTTTTGACTAGACAGAGCGTATAAGGTGTTCTGCCCCTCTAACATATATTTAACCACATTACCTCCCCCAACCCCTCTCTTCTAACTGTCCTCTCTCCCCTGTTCCCTTCTGCCACAGAAATAGCACCAGGCATAGAAATAAAACTGCCTAACCTATGCCTTGAAGTCTAATGGCCTTCTCTGAAGTGATCCATGTACCACCCTTGCCTGAAAGACAGAAGTGACCTCTAACTTATGTGTACACACCAGGAAATAGACTCATCTGTAACGTTCAAGATCCTTGTTTCACATTCTATGGTCCTCTGCTTTTTTTGACCCCTTCAGGTTTAAGATCATATGCATTACTAAGCTGGTTGCTACACTTCCAGGAAGGCATGTTACTTTTATTCTGCCCTCTTTATTTTAATAAGCTCCGTTGTTAAATACAGACATTCAAGTATATACAGTAGGATTTATATTCCTCAAAAATTTATTGCTCTCTGCATAGTGTGTCTCACCTGTATTTTTTCTTGAATACGTAGAATTCCCATAATAGTTAAAATACTGAGATATACACTGTTCTCTGATTATTATTTAAGCTTCATTCAATAAACTATTCATATCATTATAATTTTAAAAACAACACACAAATTGACTGGCATCCAAAAAGTTAGTGCAGGAGTTATTTAATACCCTGAAGCTTCTGGGCAATGAATAGACTCTAAGTTTCTTTCTTTATTTTGGTTTTTTTTTTTCATTGAAAATACATTTTTAAAAAAACATTTAAAACTTAAAATCATATTTAAATTTTTTTTCAACGTTTTTTATTTATTTTGGGACAGAGAGAGACAGAGCATGAACGGGGGAGGGGCAGAGAGAGAGGGAGACATCAGCCCAGAGCCTGACGCGGGGCTCGAACTCACGGACCGCGAGATCGTGACCTGGCTGAAGTCGGACGCTTAACCGACTGCGCCACCCAGGCGCCCCTAAAATCATATTTAAAAAATAAGCAACACACATGGAAAGGCATATATTTACATTGCTCATTTTAGTATGAGATAAATGCTTTGTGACTTTTAATCTTAGACATCTTGTCTGATACTTGGGAAGGTTAGTTAACACAGCTGAGGGGCTGTCTCAGTTGAGTTTAATTGCTGAAAAGCATCTTATACAGTGCTCTGCACAGGTGTTCACCAAAACACTATTGTGCACATACAATGAGAAGATGGTCTATAAACTAGAGAAGATACCTTCCAAAAGAAAACCTTTTATCTTAGATACAAGCTCATAAAAACATCTATTAAAAGGCAATTGGGTCAATAATGTATACAAGGAATTTAGCCAGTGTCACAGATATTTAATGTAATCAATTATTATCAAAGTTAGTGGTAGTATCTGTGACTTCGCTCTTGATTTTGTAACTTCATCATTCTCTAAGTTTCAAAAATAGGTAATAGGTATGCAGTGTTAAACATTTTTTTCTCTGATTTGCCTAAGTACAAATTTAAGTTGAAGGTCCCAGGGGAGAGCTAAATGTAAACAAAAGCAAACTGAAACATCTTTTATTTTCTCAGCTTCATGAGCCTACATCTCTAATACTATTAGATGACAGAAATAATTTTGAATTTCTTAAGAACTGGAATAATTATGGCTCCACAACAAGGGTCAGGCAAAGGGGCACAATTTAAGGTTCTAATGCCAAGCGTGGTCAACCTGAACTGAGGTTCAGGTGGGCAGTTCTGAGATATTCACCACATACAAGTTGCAAGAATCAGCTCAAATTTTGAAAGTCCACATGAAATGATAAATTCTTAAACTTTCTAGTAGTAAGAGGGCTAGATTGCTTTCAATCCATATATATAAGGCAACTCCAAGTCTGAAAATAAAGATTTCATCCTAAATATAACTCATAATGAAGAAACAAGGCCAATTTTACTTTTCCAATTTTATTGATCTAAAAATACAGCCTTCAGACTGTATAAATGAGAGAACTTTGCATTGTCAGAGTCTATAGGGAGGTTCAGCGGTAAATAATTTTGCCATTTCATGAAAACACTACTTTTAGTACATTTTGTTAGCTCATATTTATTGTTCATAATGCTCCAGGCTCTGTGCTAAGTTTCATATTCATTATCCACAGAGGTCACAAACTATACACCAACTCAGTGTCCCCTATTCAATAGAAGCAGAAATAATAAAGGGGGCACCTGGATGGCTTAGTCGGTTGAGCATCCAACTCTAGATTTTGGCTCAGGTCTTGATCTTACAGTTTGTGATATCAAGCTCATGCTCTTCGTGTAGAGCCTGCTTGGGATTCTCTCTCTCCCTCTCTTTCTGCCACTCCCCTCCCCCTCCCCTCCCCCCCCCCTCCCATGCTGGCCTGCTCTCTGTCTCTCTCTCTCTCAAAATAAGTAAATAAATACTGGGGAGAAAAATTAATCTAATGATAAGAAAGCATTAAGGCATATTTTAAGAGTACTACTTAATTTTTAAATACTTCATTTTAACTTTGCTATAATCCCACAAATCAAGAATAGACCAAGTATCTTATCTCCATGCGAAAGATGGGTAAACACTTCTAGATAGATTAATTCAACAATTTAGAATTTGGGGGCAGATCCAGGACTAGAATCTACTTCTCTTTTATCTAAACTGCATTGAAGATGTGAAAATTAAGTTTACTATAAAAATGACTAGCAATAGGTTTTAAAAAAAAAATCCTGAAAGATTTTCCAGGAATAGATTTGAGATGTCTGTCATTTATTGAATCCACTGGATATCTCTATTATCACAAGAATCCTGCTGTACTAAAATGGGTGATTTATCTTTCTGCCTCCCTTAAAAATCTATAAATTTCAAGAGTGCAGAGACCTTGCCCGATTCAACTCAGTCTCATGAAACTTAACAATCTTTATTAACACAAAGTTTCAGGGAGAACTGAAACAGGAGTTGTGCCTGTACCTGACTGGCACCTGAAGAAGAGGGCTGGATAAACACAGTGGGAAACCTGGAAGTGGACGTTCAAGGACATCTTTAAAAAAGAACTGAATTAAAAGGGTCATTATGTGTCCCGGAAAAAAACTGACACAAAAAAATCAAACTGGAGACATAACCTTAAAAAGGTTATAAAGAATCATTTACTTATCTTGGCAGAAATATCAGATCATTATTATGAGAGAAAAAAAAAATCAGACTGACCTCACCCTTCTCCATGGCAAAATTCAACAGTAAAAGATAACAGAGTGTATCTATTTTAAAAATCCAGGAAAGAGGGGTGCCTGGGTGGCTCAGTCGGTTAATGGGCTGACTTGGGCTCAGGTCATGATCTCATGGTTTGTGGGTTTGAGCCCTGCATCGGGCTCTGTGCTGACAGCTCAGAGCCTGGAGCCTGCTTAGGGTTGGTTGTGTGTCTCCCTCTCTCTCTGCCCCTCCCCCACTTGTGCTCTGTCTCTCCTCAAAAATAAAAATTAAAATTAAAAAAAAATTTTTAAAGCCAGGGAAAAAAAGTTTTTCCAATGAAATAACTTTAATCCATTTTGGGCAGGTCAGTTTTATTTCTGATCTTCAATTTCTTCACTAGAATGCCTACTTCACAGAACATAAGGAAGGAACATGGCAACACTTCTTTATAACACACATCAACTTCTTTACCTTTCTACAAAGTGGAGAATTCAAAAGTGCTTGGAAGTAATTTGTTTTCTTTTTAATTTTTTTTAGAAATTTTTTTAAAGTTTACTTATTTTGAGAGAGAGTGTGTGTGCACATGGGGGAGGAGCAGAGAGAGAGGGACAGAGAATCCCATGCAGGCGCTATGCCGTCAGCGCAAAGCCCAATGTGGGGCTCAATCTCATGAACCATAGATCATGACCTGAGCCAAAATCAAGAGGCAGACGCTCAATCGGCTGAGCCACCCAGGTGCACCAGAACTAATTTCTTCTACATAATTGTACTGATTTCATTTATTCTGTTCTTTCATCAAAAAATGCAAAGTTAAACTACTTCAGCCCAGTTCTTATATGAATGATCGTAAATCATGAGGTCAGATCTATTTGAGGCATTTAGGATGGTTAATCTACTATGTGACTTATTTGAATATATTTTAGAACTATATTGCTGAATAGGTAATGTTTTCTCAAAGATGCAGTGGAACTGACGTAAATAGGAAGCACTATATTCTGCATGAAGTTGGAGCTTACAAAATTTATTGTATATATGTAAAACATTTCTATTTCAGAATAAAGTGCATCTATAAATATAAAATGTTTTCATTTCAGAATAAAGTGAAGTTACTTGTGAAGCAAATTGCTTTTTCTCTAAATAGAGTTTAAGTTCAAATTAGTACACGGGAAGTAGAAAAAGCACAGGGAGCTGATGATTTTACATAATTCCTTCTATAACATGTCTTTGATCATTTTCATCTGGGAAAGTTCAATCTGAGTCTTCATCTATGACTTCCTTGTTAACAGGTTTTCTTTATTTTTCTTCTATACTCTATCTTCACATAATAATTTTTTTCCCTTTGGTAAATGACTTTGCATCTTAATTAAATGTAGAGGAAGATATCTGTCATCAGTCATTTCATTGCATTTGTCCAAAATTCAAGAGACTGTTAGGAAACTCTGAAATTCTTTTCAGGAATTAAATTGAAAATACACAGTTCTAGAACATATAGCAACCAGAACTAAACAAATTGCTTGCAAGTGCTGAAATGTAGTTATGTTATGTCTGAATGCCTTATTAAAGATAATATACTTATAAGTAAGTGCTATTTCTTAAAAAAACAAAACTCTCTGTCCTCCTTAGGTTTCATACACTTACTCTTGGTCAGAATGCAACTAGAACATATCAGTTTTAAATTCCACTTGAAAGTTTATTTCCTGAATTAACATCGTTGAGAACTATAGTGAATCACATGATAGGTTTAACAAGGATGAAAACTGTCTTTTGGACTCAGGATTAGTGACCGACATCTTTAAAGGGTGAATGCTATCACCAAAGTTAAATCAAGGTTGCTAATATTTAAGCCTGGATCAAACAAAGAGACAATTTTTTTTTTTTATAAATGGTCTGAGATAGGTCCACTCTTTAGCAAAGCTTGTATTTTTTATGTACAAGAATAGAATCTAAATTTTCTGGTTTCCTTCTTTTTTTCCCCCACTGTGAAGGGAAAAATACAAATTTGGCAACATCCTCAGAAGACAAAAAAATCATGTGAATAGTTGAATAGGAAACTGGAGGAAGCATTTTTCGAAATGCTTCAGGATAAAGTTAAGTCCTCAGCCTGGCATGTGAGGGCTTCTATAATCTGAACCACAGCCTTAATTTCTACTTTGTTGCTTTGATTCTCCTTCCTGTAACCCCTTAACTATATTAGCCTCTTCCCTACTCCTCTAAAATGCTTTCCCTTTTTCTGGTTTTCATCTGAAGACCCTCCTTGTTCCTTTTGTCCCTCCAGATCCCATCTCTAACTTGCAGCTGAAACTAATCTCACTAAGGAAGTCTTAGTGCAAAGTACCCCCCCTGCTCTCAAAACCCTACATCAATTGTCTATACAATTTAATTCTCAATTATCATGCATTTCTTTCTAAAATGTCCTATATTGTTGCTTTAAAACACTATTCTAACCCAAATTGTCTTTGTGTGGTATGTGTGTCTGTCCTATACTTTTATGCATATCCATAACACTTAACACAGAGTTCACAATAGACTGCTAAAAAGCATATATCACTTCTTGAGAGCCCTTTTAGAAGTCAGCCAAAGCATTTCCAGGACAATTCTTCCCTTTCCTGCTTACTAGTAGTGGCTCACATGTCTGACTAATAACTCTTTGGGTGAAAAAAGCCCTGTGCAATACTGTTGTCCTTAACACTAGACTCAGAGGGAATCCATTTTAATCTGAAATAGGCCAGGACACATCACCACTTATTTTGAAGACTTTGGCTGCTCTGCATGAACACACAAGTGCAAGAGAAGTTTTCCAAGATTCATTGAGATGTGAGCCCACGCTATATACCTCAGATTAGAACCAAGCCCAAAGCTGAAAGAGCTGCAGACTCTTAAAAACATTTATGACATGTTGGTCAGAGGCAATGGATGACAGCCCAAGGAAACAGTAATGTGATACTGAGCTTTTCACCTTGAGGTGACTGGTTAAAACTCAGCTTGGGATCACGAAAAATTTATAGCCTTCTAATGCAATAAAGAAAGCTATTCGAGACCAAGGGAAAGTGACCATTGGACAAGTGACGAGCACTGGTCCACAATGAGATCTGAGACAGAGGCACACAGCCTGAAAAGAAGTAAAAACACATACAGGCACACATGCGTGCACATACAAACCCCCCCCCAAAACCCTGCCAGGCACAGTGGAATAAATATTGCTTTCAGGCAAGAATAGACTTTTTGGGGGGCAGCCCTCAAGGTTCAATCTCTCACCCTGTTACGTTTAGAAGCTAGAATTTTAAGGTACTTATACTAAATGATGGATAAAACAAAACTGTTAAAACATGTACCCCTTAGTCAATCAAAAACAAAAGTGAATTTCATAACCATACAAGTAGACAACAATGTTTGTAAGACCACTCTAGTGCCTCCTTATATAGAGAGAATTTTTATTAAGTGTCAAGAATTCTTAGAGGTAGCTAAGTTCCAATGAAAAAGAGCATGCAACTTGGCATGAGCAGATCTAGTCTGAATTAGAGCTCCAAACTTCTCATCTACCGAATGGGGATGACAATGAGCTATGTTCATAGAAGATTCAGAGGCTTGAAAGTTAAAGGAAAAACTGTTAGGGAAAAAAAAATTTAACTCTGACAACCACTTTATAATTCATACAAAACTACAGTCACGTTTTTATCCTCACTGGAAAGTTACACTGAACATTGGTCAAATTTCCTACTCTGTGCTGAACAAAACAAGAAATCTTAGACTTAGGAGCTCTTCCAGGCACATGGAGAACTTGGACAATAAAAGGAAACTATCAGACATGACTTTAATAATGCTTTGAAAAAAGACAAACTACAAGTAAAAATGACATTCCCCTGCCCCTCATTAGTCTGACATGGAGTTCTCAACCCTTTTGTGAATTACAACTAAAACTTCTTTGACGTCTCAACTATTTTAATTTTTCCTCTACAAAACACACACACACAGCTAAAAGGTAGGTTTAAAAATAAATGCGGTGGTCTTAAGACTAAGAAAAATTTCCAGAACTAATGACAATCCTGTAAAATAATATCTAAGGCAAAATATATTGGGACCAAAAAATTTTAAAACATGTTTTTGCACTATTCTTAATGTAACCTGGATGATAACATTTTGGTAACTTCAAAATTATCATCAAAAGACTTTACTACTTACTAAATCCATATTTCAAAAAAAATTAAAATGTTTATTTAGTTTTGAGACAGATAGAGGAAGAGTACAGGAGGAACAGAGAGAGAGAGAGGGACAGAGCATCCTAATCAGGCTCTGTGCTGACAGCAGATAGCCCGATGCAGGGCTTGAACTCACAAACTGTGAGATCATAACCTGACCTGAAGTCAGACTCTTAACCAGCTGAGCCACCCAGGTGCCCCGAGCCTTATTTTTTTATATTATGTCTCAAATCAAATTCGTCACTATGCCTGAAAGTGCTTTTAAAAAAATGTTTGTTGAATAAATGAAACAATAAATGAATGAAATAATGAATGAGTGAATGATGACTAAAGTTTGTCTTCCAGGGCTTTTTAAACTTTTCTACATGTGTAAAATATCCTTTCAGTGGGCGACAGGGATCTCTTCCTTTCTCCATTGATAGTTGCGTAAAAGTACAAAGGAAATCCATCCAAACCACAGGCACATGTTGGATAAGAGATAATATTTAGGGCTGACTAGTGAAACAAGTCCTCATTCAGATCCTGCCAGAAAAACTGAGGTTTCACAAGGCAAACTCTTGAATTTAATTTTCTTCATTTCCATTACATTTGCTTGGCCCAAACACAGAACTCCATCAGAGGAGAGCCACTAAATACATCACCGTAATCCTCTTGAACAGTCAAGTTCACTTTATACTATGATTTTTTTTTTACTTTTCTTTCTTTCTTTTTTAAATGTTTTTATTTACTTTTGAGACAGAGAGAGACAGAGAGCATGAGCAGGGGAGGGGCAGAGAGGGAGGGAGACACAGAATCCTAAGCAGGCTACAGGCTCTGAGCTGTCAGCACAGAGCCTGACGCGGAGCTCGAACTCAGGGACTGTGAGATCATGACCTGAGCTGAAGGTGGACACTGAACTGACTGAGGCAACCAGGCGCCCCAGTTTCTTTCTTTTTTTAAAGTTTTAAAAATGATTACTCAAAAATAATGTACGGCTTTATGTTTACTAACTTAGGAATTATCTATTCCTTTACTTGTCACTAAAACTTTCTTTTAAACTTTGTTTGATTCATATTCATACCTAGCAGTTGACATAAGCTTCTTGTGTTTGGTAGCTGACTATCAACTCAATCAAATCATTTACATCACACGGCATTGGGATACTACATTTTGGCAGCATACTTCATGCCACACGTCTGAAAACTTTAGGATTCCAGACACTCATCAGTGGAAATATGGATTGTTGATGATTAGTTTGCAAATCCTCCCCTGAAAGTCAAAATAAACCTTTCTTTAAGTCATCTAATAAGTTACAAAGATAGCATTTGAAAACAAGTTTTTCAAAAGCTACAGAAAGCAAAGCAGAGCCTTCTGATGAGTTAGACAATAACACATCAGCCAAAACATATACTAATCATGCATTTGAATCACTGGCCCGTATTTCTATCTTGTCTAATTTTTTCAAGTTGTTAAGGAATAGCATTTACTTTATTTTACTCCTATATAATCGACCATTTGTTGTTAATGTGGCAAAACATTATCCTAAATAAAACTATTTTCAGCTTGAATATCATTGCAATATACTAGAAATTTGAAGCACGTGCAGCAAAATGAGTTAAATATTCCGAGTGATGAATTAAAACTTCTGCTATTCCACAATTCCAACTTTTTTAGATGACAGTGAATAGACATATTATTATTTTATTGATACTAACTCATAAATGATTCTCGTATGCACTGAGAATCCATTCCATTTTACATCTGTCAGAACACTGAAGACACACTTTCTAAGGACTCAGCCTCCGCTAGAACAAAGTAGATGATATATGTATTTCTCTTCTAAAAATACAATGATAGTTTTTTGGTTTTTTTAACCTAGGAATAGTGAAAATTCGGTGCTCAGAAATGCTTTGGGGAACAAAGGAAACTCACTCCATTATTCTTTATTGGAAGAGGGTATAACAATGAAAAACCAAAACATCAGGAAATGGATAGAGACTGCGGGTTCTCTCTGACTTATCTTCTTAGTGCACACTGCTGGAGGGCAGCACATGTGCGGCCAATATGTCTGGGCTCAAGGGTTTCATACCAAGAGATCATACAGAGACACTGCAGCTCATGCTTCTCTTGAGAAAGCTTGGAAGATACTGAGCCAAACCCTCACAGACCCTGAAAACCAGCTGCCCTTCCAAAAACCCTTTGAAAATATTCTGGGTGAGACAACAATAAAATGAACCGTGAAGGGATAGGAGACCAGAGTATTTGTAAAACAAGGCCTAGCTGGACTTAAGAAGGTCCCCTTCTAACTTCCTACAAGCTCTTATCTAGACAATGAGAGAGAAGACCAAGCTGCCACATTAGCCCTGGCAACCCCTCATGGACACGACCACAGCAAAGAATTAATTAATTAATTAAGGAGGAGCAATACAAACTATTTACCAAAAGTAGAAATTTGGTCTTTGCATACCCAAAGATTCAGATTTGTATGGAAGTTGAAGACATATGCATTAACTGAACCGTGGGTTAAGGATATAGCAATAGAATGAAATTAGAAATAAAGCTGTGGAAAACAGTGAGCTGGTGACATGAAAGTCAAATGGACATTGCCATCATCACTCAACACGTAATGCATGCTTTTTTCATGCACATTAGAATAGAGTGTCGGCCGTAAACAAACTCTGCCCTACTATCATCATTTTCTTGGCAGAGTAAAACTTTTTCTTCTACAGTTCACTACACTAAGAGACTTGTTTTATTATTGTTATTATTATTATTCATTATTAAAAGTACTATAGACTTAAAATTCCAGGGCACCTGCGTGGCTCAGTCAGTTAAGCATCTAATTCTTGATCTCGGCTCAGGTCATGATCTCAAGGTCATGAAATCGAGCCCCACATCAGGCTCCACGCTGAGCCTGGAGCATGTTTGGGATTCTCTGCCTCCATATCCCTCTACCTCTCCCCCACTTGTGCACACACCATCTCTCAAAAAAAAAAAAAAAATTAAAATTCCATTTACCAACTCCTTAACCTAATAGAAACTTTTTACAAGTTCAGTTCCTTCTATTTATAAATAAACAGGCCTGTCAGAGCTGCAGAGCTCCTGACAAACAACTATTTCTCCTATCTGATTATGGGAGTAGTTGCTGACAGGTAGGCCATGTTAATCTAAATTATATTATCTTAGGTAAACAACACATTTCGCTTTTTAAGATGTAAATAACAATCGTTTGAAATGATGAAGGGACAACATTCACTAGGGACAGATGGTATATCACTTTTGTGAAGGCCTCTACTTTAGTAAACTGTATTTCTATCACTATATGAATGCCTACATGAAGGCCTTTTTGTTGCTCTAGACAGCACTTTTGTGACCCTGCATCAACATCAGATACTTTCTGAAAACTTGCTTGATTTATAGTGTGCTACTTTTCCTTCAGCAAGCATAGGAGTGCTAAATGGCTTAAGCTGATGCCTTGTTTCTAAAACCCGAGCTATCTTTCAGATAAGCCTCTGTGAGCCAGAAGAAGGCCCTGGGTAACCTGATGCAGCATGTGATGGTTACCCAGAGGTGCTCTGAAACACAGGGACTGGGGCTGAGAATCCACACGCCCGGACAAGTGCATGTTTCTGTTCGTGATACCAATCCTTGCTTAAAGTGAGGAGCCCAATAATCCATGCAAATGTAAGGCTTTGGATAAGATGATAAAGCAACCTGTCATATTTAAGTGAGTAAATATTTTTCCATATGGTAGATGCAATTTAAGTGTAATTCAAATACCTTTGATATTATGAATAATTTTCACTCTCTGAATTATCATTAAGCTGTCTTATTCTCAGAAAACCCCAAAATAAAACTTTGATTTTTGATCATTAAGGTTTTCATCAGCCTTCTTTACATTTATATTAGTTTGCTTTACTAATTTAAATAACTCTACTCAGGTCAGATAATTTCATCGGATAATAAGAAACATAATTTATCAATAAGATAAAAAACAAAAATAACCCCTTCCTCCTAATCTACTTCAAGCACAGGACATTTATATAAGCACTGTTAAGTGTAAAGTTTGAGAGATTAGAAAACCAAATGAAATAATTTAGAGGCTATATTAGATAGTTATTAAAAGCATAGATTTTTGAAATTAGACTGTCTTGATTCATTTCTGACTCCAGGACTTCAGTTTTGTGATATTGGGTAGGTTACTTAATCTTGTGAAAACTTAGTTTCCTTATCTGTAAAATGGGTGTGAAAACAAACTACTTCATAGGAGGTAATTCATGTAAAGTATTCAAGGCATACAGGACTCACAGCAAATGCACAATAAACATCAATTCTATTATTATCTTACAATATTTCCTAGTGATCTAAATATCTTTAACAAAATGTTTTCCTTTAAGAGGTCTATGTATAGTACAGAAAACATAGTAAAGTCAAACTATAAACTTAAATCTTTTGTAGAATTTTATAGTGAGATAGAAGAAGGTTGGCTTTGTTTCAAACAAGATAAATTTAATAAGTAAGGAACTAGAAATCCACATTAACATAAAGGTTACATCAAACTGATTTGGAAAATCCACATCATAAACAGAAAAATAAACAGATTTTCAAGTGAAGCATTTGAATTTCTAGACAAGAAGCAAGTATACAGTTAATGTTATATAAAAGAAATAATGTAGTAAAAATACCATATTCTATTTATACCAAAAGTTCTATTTAATCTCCATGAAAGTGATGTTTTAGCTCTATTACAAACGGATTATTTATATGTAATATCATAAAGAAGTGGTGAGAAAAATTTCGAGAAATTATGACAGCATAAAAGAAACGTGCAAAATTAACAAAGGAATCATCTGAGGGAGGGAAATGAAGCTTATGTAATCACATCTATGAGGGTAAAGAATGTTTGCATCACAAGTAAGCTTAATTAGATTTAAGTTACACACAGTCACCTTTATCTTCAAATATTGTCTTAAAGTTTCCTCAGTCAACTTTAAAGTCATTCATTATTCTTATCCTCAAAATCTTATAATACAATTATAACTTCTCACTTTTCCTGTCCTACCATAGGATTTTTAACACCCACCACCACTGTTTAGATCCACACTTTATCTTTCTCTCATGTATATTTCCTTATCAAATATAATCCATCAGAGCATGTTGGCTATATGCTTAGTCAGCCTTCAATCTTGAACCTCCAACCTCACCCATAAGATCTGCCCACCTCAGTTTCTAAGTGCTTTCAGATCATTTCTTACACATTGCCCACCTCCCAATTCAAGAACTTTTACTTTAAAAAACTGGAAAATTGCCACAAATGCCTTTCAGGGCATAAGGGAAATAAAATAATGAGACACTAAACCCCTTGCCCTAATTGCTTTTCTTGTCTAGCATGTCCCTATGCCATTAGGAAACATAGTTCTGGTGTCAGCGAAGACTTCTTTCTAAATCAGTAGAACGGACAAGTTTCAGTGGTCAAAGTTTCTGAAAGTCACCTCTCTTCAACAGAAACATCTATCTTGCTCAGCATCATATCTATCATAGTAAGAACAGTAGCAGATATAGAATGAGTATTTAATAAATACTTATGAAATCAACAATTGAATATCAGACATAAAATAGGACAGGAAGTCTTTTAAAAGTAAGTTCCCTCAAAGGTTAAAAAGTCAAACAGAATGATAATTTTAATACATGAAAGTTATATCCTCTACATGTCTAAAAACACCATAAATAAATCTGAAAAGTCAACAACGAGGAGAAAAAATATAATTAATATATAAAAAGTACTAATGAAAACATAAATGGTAAAGTAAACAAAGAGGTTAAAGCTAAATTTTTAAAAATTAGAATACCAATAGACATATTTTTAAAAATGATTAGAGGGGTACCTGGATAGCTCAGTGGGTTAAGCACCTGACTCTTGATTGTGGTTCAGGTCATGAGATCAAGCCCAGCATCAGGCTCCACGCTGAGAGTGGAAACTGCTTGAGATTCTATCTCTCCCTCTGACCCTACCCCACTTGCACATGCTGTCTCACAAAAAAAATTTTTTAATTAAATAATATATAAAATTAAAAAATAAAAAAATGAACTATGAATATTTGGGTAACTATTCATTGATAAAATTTAAAAAACAAAGAGATACTATTTTTTCTTACCAAATTAGCAGATTAAAAATGATAACATAAATTCACAGGAAATTGGGAACCCTCACACATTATTAGTGGGGTTAAAAATTGGTGCAATTTTTCTGAACTTGTGCATATTCTTTGATATATTATTTTTAGTAATTTAACCTAAAGAAATAATTTGGACGTACTCAAGGATATGTCTACAAGGAGCTGTCAACAATAAAACATGCAGTTTCATAAAAAAGGAGAAACCACTAAATATTCAACAGTGAAGCATCATTCAATACAGTATTCAAAGAATAATAGCTCTCATTAAAAATTACAAAATAGGGGCGCCTGGGTGGCTCAGTCGGTTGAGCATCTGACCTCAGCTCAGGTCATGATCTCACAGTCCATGAGTTCGAGCCCCGCATTGGACTCTGTGCTGACAGCTCAGAGCCTGGAGCCTGTTTCAGATTCTGTGTCTCCCTCTCCCTCTGACCCTTCCCCATTCATGCTCTGTCTCTCTCTGTCTCAAAAATAAATAAACGTTAAAAAAATTACAAAACAGAATGTGAATTAATGATATAAAAGTGTTTTCAAAATATTGGTTAATTAAATCAAAATTAGTTGCAAAAACTACATACAATATAAGCCCATTTTTGTAAAAATAAAAAGACTAGAAACATAGGCTCACAAGTTAGTAGTAGCACTCTTTGGGCAACCAAAAGAAAGAGAATTGTTATTTTCTATTTTTTAATCTTATTCATATTATCTAAATTTTTGACCATAAAAAGAAAAAACCATAAATACAAATATTTCCGCTATAGTATTCTAAACCTAAAGATCAAAAATACTCGTTAAAATCTCTGTAACACTTTTATAAACTTTTTCAAGTTTATTTATTTATTTTGAGAGAAACAGAGACAGTGTGAGTAGGGGAAGGGCAAAGAGAGAAGGAGAGAGAGAATCCCAAGCAGGCTCCACACTGCCAGTGCAGCGTCTAATGTGGGGCTCGATCCTACAAACTGTGAGATCATGACCTGAGCCGAAACCAAGAGTCGGACACTTAACCGACTGAGCCACCCAGGCAACCCATCTCTTTAACACTTTTAACACCAAGTTTATCTTCCCCAGAGAAAAATGTTAACTTTTAATAATTACTATTAATCACAAATTCCTATACAATAACCCTGGAGAGATTTGTTTTATAGGGCACAGAGTCTGGGATGTAATACTGGAGAAGGGTGTTGTATGTTATCCACTGCAATCCCAGAGACAGTGAAATACTCTCCCAAATTCATCTGCCTCCTGATCAGACTTCAGAACTGAAGGTTAGAAAGGTTAGAAGGTTAGAAAACCATATCATATTCCCAGTGATAGCTGGGAAAAGGTTACATCACTCACACTTAGGTTTTCTCTGACAATTTAATAAAAATTTATTAATAGCTATTTCTGGTCCCAGAATTCTAGAGTCAGCATTAAAGGGAAACTTAAAAGTACCCACTTCAAATGGGCTTTAAATGAATATCTAAGTGAAATATAAGAGAAATAGGTGACAATTCACAATTTCCCTTTTAAAGTGTGATAAAAGTATATTGTTTACATCACAGAATTGCCCTGGACAATTTGAAAATACTTCCAAGTAGAATTCAAAGAGGGTAAGGAAGAACCACAGCTATTCAACATATTTTGTCAAACACTATGTGATTTAGCTATGATAGCGACTGGAAGGGTAGAAGCTGAGGAAAAATGGACAGGGAAAAGCCAAATCCTCAATGATTACAGGTAAGAGAGGACTAGACTGGTGAATAAAAACTGCACTCAGTAGCAGCAAAGTCTGCTAAGTAATCTACAGTAAATAGTTCTTGATGCCCCAAACCCCAGCTTATCTGACCACTTGGAAGAAAAAATTGAAAAGAAATTTTTATGAAAGAACCATGTGATTTGGGAAGGGTAGTGCTTAAAATAGAGTTTTCAAAATACACAGAAATATACAAGAGAGTACAAAAGGAAAAAAAACATATTTTTCAACATAGCCACTTTGCTTATAGAAGCTAATAAAACCCTCCTGCTTTCCCATAATACCCATCAATTCCCTTTCCCCAGAAACAAGTCTAGGTGTCTCTTGAACTTGTCTATGCTCTCCTCCAACTGCCTTCCTCAGTAATTTATTCCATATGTTTATTATCTCGTTCATGACATACACTACCCAGCTAATAGTGCAGACAAAGACCACTCTTCTGGCTGACATCTGGCTGTCTCTTTCACAAAGCTAAGACCCTTCCAATGCTTCTCTTAGGTTTCCCCTTCACCCACCCTGAACTAATTGAGCTACTGCTGAAATGTTCTTTCTCATCTCCTACGAAAACCCACAACCAAGGGTTCAGCTAACTTCATTCTATAAATAAACAACCCACTACACATTATCCAGGCTATTATTTTTATAAAAAGCTTAAAGAGTAACATGAAGTGCACTGCACTTATACTTTTTGTGATATTTTGTTCCTCTAAGGAATTAAATTCTTTATGAAGAACTTTCTATCATACAGAGCTGCAGAATAATTATCGTGTTTGCCCTATAGAAATCAGTCATGTTCAACTATTCTAATTCTATTCATTTCAAATAAGCTCAAACATGTATGAAACTTCAACTATAAATGCATACACGTGTATTTATATGTAAAATGATATATAAAACTATAAATGTATAAATAATCTATTACACAGGTAGCTAAATTTAATTGCCGTGTGATTTTTTTCTTCTCAAACTTTGTGTAATTTATAAGTGTGTTACCTCATTTGCATATATCTTTTGTTGATTTCTGATTAAATTAATTAATGGTTTAAAAATATAGTCTGTATAGTTTCCATCCTCTAAGGTTTATTGAACCTTGTTTAATGGCTCAAGATACAGTCTAGTTGGTGAATGTGCACTTAGTACGATAAAACAATACAAAACAAAACAGTACAAAAAAAATAGTGTTTCTCTGGTCTTCTATTTCCTTACTGATTTTATGCCTACTTATTCCATTAATTTCTGATAATGAAGTGTGGAAATCTTTAACTAAATTTGTAACATTTTTCTATTTTCTTTTTGAAGTTCTACCAGTTTTTGCTTCATATATTTAGAAGTTCTGTTATTAGTTGCATATAAATTTAAGATTGTTGTGTCCTTTTGATGAATTGACCCTATTATCATTATGAAATATCCCTCTGTATCCCTGGGAATCTTCCTTGTTTGAAAATCTACTTTGTTTGATAGTAATATGGCCACTCCAGCTTTCTTCACATTTATAGTGAATTTCTGAGCAATGCACATATGGTTGAATCTTGCTGTTTATCCAATATGATAATATCTGCCTTTCAACTGAGGTGTTCAGACTATTTACATTTATTGTAATTATCATGTTTGGGCTTAACCTGCCATTTTGCTATGTATTTAAGTAGATACTTACAAGTCATGTAAATAATGAAGTCATCTCATTGGTTTGATAATGGCACTACCATTCAAAAAACAAAAAGTTCTCAACACAAAGAACTTTAATTAAGGGTCATAAAAACACACTGATGTTCTGAAACACTCATTCTTGTATTCAGAGGGTTGCTACAAAGAGGTCTAACTCCATTAACCTCAATTAAATTCATATATCACTATGCAAAACAGAGAATATGATCAAAAATATTTGTTTTCATAGAAAGCTCCTTCTTTTTCCTAGCAGTCAATTATATTTTTAAATGATAGTTTCACAAATCAAATGTCCATGCTAAAACATAAACTCTCTAGGCAAATTCAAGGAACTTTGCAACCTGTTGTCCTATTGGCACCATTACTAAATACTTTTATTTTCTGCCTCACCTTATGTTATGCTCAGTGTCTGTGCTAGTCAACTGTTCCATCGTTAAAGTAACAACTACCCACCTACTTTTTAGGAGCACACCTGAAATCATACAAGCCTGCCTATAAAGCACTAATATTCCACTTGCATATATAAACCATATCTACTCTCCCTTATGTCAGCAAAAATTTCAAAGTAATTTTCTTCAAAGAACAAAAGAAAACACATACATAGAACTGTGGCACTGAAATACCATTTTGCACAAAAAGGAACCAGGATTCCTTGGAATAATGTCTGAACTTAGGTCTGGGTAGGAAATGAGCAAGATGAACCTGAAACATTTTGTCATACTATATAACAAGGAAGCTATCAAGATCAGTTCAAAAGGCTCAGGAGACAACCTAGATAAAAGATGGGGCAATTTAAGCACTAATAAGAATAATAATTACAAAAGATTGAAACATTAAGTTCATGAGTTCTCAATGGAAGTAAACAAATGCACATTTGATCACTTTTGGCAGATGTTAGAAAACCAGTTCATTATTTTAAACACAGATACATAAAGGAAAAGAATTATGTACCAATCCTTCCTTTTCTGTACAAATTCTGCCTCCATGTAACTTTAACAGATGATGATGGGAAGCTGCTCTTTATAGAAATATTCCAACTAATAAATGAAAAAAAATATTAAAATTAGAGAATAACTTTCTCTGCAACCGCTAATGAATTGACAGTTCCAATGAATGTTCATCCAAGTCAGATAATGAGAGAGAGAGAGAGAGAGAGCAAAAATCAGGCATTATTTATCTCTTAACAGAAGCCCAAAATTCCCATCATGACATAGTCTTGCCAAAACATGAACTATACTCTGATCAATGCCTCTAACTCTAACTACCAATTTGAAGATAATACAGGGAACAGAGGGACACATTAAAAAGACACCTTTGGGAATGCAGTAACAAAATCCAGACTGTGGGAAACTCCAGGACAATTGCCTAATTTCTTCATGAACGCAACAAATAAAAAAAAAGGGATAGAGAGGCAGCCTACAGATGAGAGAAAACTTAAGGGAAATATTAACCAATTGTAAGAAGTTTGGGTCCTGATTCAAACAAAAGAAATGCTAAAAATTTACAACACACTCAGGGAAGTGAAAACAGTTTGGATATTTGATAATATTACGATGTTATTGCTATTTATTAGGTGTGATAATGTATTGTGATATGGTAAAAAAAGATTCCTAAAGTCTTATAGAAACATACTGAAATATCTGTATATAAAATGATATTTTACTTTGTCTTTTTTTTTTTTTTCAAAATAATCTTGGCAGTGGGAGAAAGTGGGTACAGACAGATGCCTACATATTGACAATTGTTTAGGCTGGCTGAGGATAAATTAATTTCATTAGGCTATTTTCAGTACTTTTACATTTGTTTGTAATAGTCTATGATAAAAAAAATACTTAAAAAAGAGAAAATTCTGCACTCTCATTTTATTCAAACTAAATGATAAAACAACTGAGAGAAAGTCATGAAATAATTTTATTTGTGATAATTTCATAATAGGTAACAGAAGGAAAAATGGAGTGCTATGAAATGTCTCCACTCCTTGGAAATGTGCCATTTTCCCTGTTTTAAGAAGTGTAAAATGACCCTAGGAAGAGTTCTGGTACTTGTCCTTAAGGCAGGTTCTCCCAAGGAAACAGAAGGTAAAGATATTAAATAAAACCCCAAATCCTCTTCAGCAAACTTTAATGTACCAAGAAGCAACCTTTTCTTTTATATATGCCTCAGTGTCCTTCATAAAACCTATCAATTTTATTTCTATTTATTGAATATGGTTAATTCTAGAAGCTATAAAATTTTCTGTCAAACTGCTTTATATTATAAATATATGATATATATACCTATATTTACATTATTTATAATAATCCTAATTACTAATTTTACTCAAGAACCTGTTATTACTAAGAATGTCAGACATGATCTTCTATTACACTTGATGAATGAACTGCTTGTACTTTCTACATTTTTAGTATGAGTTGATATCTCTCATACAATTGACATGAGAACATAAGAGAGGGAATATTCTTAATCTCTATATAAAAAAACAAATTTGTACCATAGAAATGAGGTATATATTTTTTCCTTGTCTCCCATCCCACAGTTTCCCGTTAAAAATTATTGTTACAGAGACATAGGAAGTATTTTTAAATTTTTGATTAAGATGGACAACAAAATTACTATTTCAACTCCTTTTCATTCCCACATACTTAAAATCAATAAACTAGCATTTATATTTACTTCAAGAGTGCAAAGGGTGTTGTCTTTATCTTAAAATTTGTCCAAAAAATAATCTAGGGAATTTTGAAATTATACATTTTCTACTTGCCATAAAGATTGATATATCTTTTAATCCAAACTATCTTACAATATTACTCATGACACATGAATATCTTGAAGAACTAAGTATTCAGCTATCTCAGAAGCCATAGGCAAATACTGTATGATTTCACTCTTATGTGGAATTTAAGAAAAAAAAGAAAGCAGAAGAACATAGGGAAAGTGGGAAAAAAAGAGAGGGAGGCAAACCATAAGAGATTCTATTTAATTACAGAGAACAACAAACTGAGGGTTGCTGGAAGGGAGGTGGGTGGGTGATGGGCTACATGGGTCATGGGCATTAAGGAGGGCACTTGTTGGGATGAGCACTGGGTGTTACATGTAAGTGATGAATCACTAAATTCTACTCCTGAAACCACTATTACACTGTATGTTAACTAACTAGAATTTAAATAAAATTTTGGAAAAACAAATAAGCCACAGAAAATTAAATAAGGAATGCTATGTGGGAAAGGTATGACTAAAAGCATTTGTCTCTCCGTATGTCTTACTAACAGTAGACAGAATATATTAAAGTATATAAAAGCAGGAATTAAAAGTTCTCACCAAAAATGGCCAAATTTCAGCCCAACAATCACATGGACTATATGCATGTGTAATTCTCAAATATCCATGTGAAATTTAAAAATGCTCCAACAAAAGTGTTTTTTAAAGGTAGTTTAGGATAAACCCTAATGATAAACTCAGCATCCCCCATAAATTCCAATGAAACAATTTAGACAGAAAATGATATTAAAGAAAGTAAAGCAGTTATTAAAAACACTCTTTATCCTGCTTCCATGAAATACCCAAGGAAAGATTTTTTCTAGGTTTCCATATACCTCAATGAGGTCTTCAAGAGTTAATTTCTACAAAGTCTATATTTACAGATTTTTCCCTATTTCATCCTCAAAGATGACTAGCTATTTTAAAGTTTATACCTCAACATAACAATTCAGAAGTGAGTAACATGCACTATAGTTCCCCTGAGCTAATAAAAATTGTTTCAACTGTTTCTACTGAGAAAAGAAAACTAACCATTTGTCATTTAGTAAGATAACAGAAGTTTTTCACCATGGAGAAGTGAAACGTGGAAATGGGGCTAAAAACCAGAAGAAAATGGAAGAGATAGAGATAAGGGTTAGGTATCCCTCCTCATTCATCACAAAATTTCACCTAAAATAAAAGAAGAAAGAAGCGAGAGATACCAGGGGTTCCTGGGTGGCTCAGTCGGTTAAGTGTCCGACTTCAGCTCAGGTCTGATCTCACTGTTCGTGAGTTCAACCCCCACATTGAACCTGCTTCGGATTCTGTGTCTTCCTCTCTCTCTGACCCTCTCCTGCTCACACCCTGTGTCTCTCTCTCTCAAAAATAAAAAAATAAACATTAAAAAAGCTTTAAAAGAAGAAGAAAGGGATACCAGCTCCTATTCAGAGAATAAGGCTGACATCTCTACTGTCATACTAACATTTATAAGAAACAAAAGAGGCCCTCCAATATGACTACTAAGGACTTACTAAAACAAAAACATACTTGAAAATAAATCCAAGCTCTTTGTTCTTTCTCTCACTGTCGGTGCCTCATGGATACACAGCTTACTACTGAGCAGAGAAAGGGATCAATATAGAAGAACATTTTTTTATATTCCATTTAACTTTTAATACCATGTGATCAACTCTTCCCTTTTTTTAATAAAAAATCTGAATAATATCAGCATAAACTTACTACATATCATAAAAACCTTTTTAGGCACATGACCAATTGTCATAAACTCTATATCTTAAGTAAGAGTATAGATAATTATTTATGGCATATGGTAGGAAGCCTCTTTTTAAAATTGTATACATTAAGTTTAAAAATGCCAATGTTGGGGCGCCTGGGTGGCTCAGTCGGTTGAGCTTCTGGCTTTGGCTCAGGTCATGATCTCACGGTTTGTGAGTTCGAGCCCCGCATCAGGCTCTGTGCTGACAGCTCGGAGCCTGGAGCCTGCTTCGGATTCTGTGTCTCCCTCACTCTCTACCCCTCCCCTGTTCATGCTCTGTGGCTCTCTGTCTCAAAAATAAATAAACATTAAAAAAAATTTTTTTTAAATGCCAATGTTTATCTGTGGACAGAGAAATCAAATATTGTGGTTAGGTTATATTTATTTCTATTACACTCTAATCCACAAAATACATGCATTTGCATAAATTATAGACATATTTAAATATATACATATAGTATTAAAAAGTCCAAGTAATTATTTCTGGTAAGACACGCCTGGAATAATACTAGAAGAGACAGAGAGGAGTGCATGTTGTAGATTCAAAGGACAAATCACTGCTGAAAAGATTTTTCTCTTATAGCTTTGTGTGAATTTACCATTCTTCAGGGTGGAAGGGGGTAGTAGCTATTGACCATCAAAAGTGTCCAAGATCAACATTATATCCATGTCTTCTGTATTTCTCGCCTTTATGGCCATAGCACATTGCTTCCTCTGAAGTATGAATTAGAGGAAATCCCTGACTCCACCATTCGGTGATGAGCTTGTGCTCTTGACAGTGCTCAGGGCTCCCATCACCAAGGGCAGAGACACTGCAAGCCTTGTCACAGGAGCACTCAGAGACTCAAGGGAGTACTCACTGTATTCTTCACCTTCTCTATGCTTGCTGATTTATAGCTATTTGCTACTTTCTTTTTTTAAATTTTTTTAATGTTTTTTTATTTCTGAGAGACTGAGAGAGACACAGGGTGAGCAGGGGAGGGGCAAAGAGAAGGAGACACAGAATCTGAAGCAACTCCAGGCTCTGAACCTACGAACCATGAGATCATGACCTGAGCCAACCGACTGAGCCACCCAGGTGCCCCTCTAATTACTTTCTGTTGACCAAAAACTGTTACCACCCTTCAACTTTGGACCTTTGTGTTACATAGTAAATAAATCTTCTCTTTTCCTCTATATTTCATTAAGATGATTTTTTTAAGGTGGAGTAGGTTTTTGTTTTCTTTAATGTTTATTTATTGTTGAGAGAGAGAGAGAGAGAGAGAGAGAGAGAGAGAGAGAGCGAGCAGGGGAGAGGCAGAAAAGAGGGAGGCAGAGAATCCCAAGTAGACTCCCTGCTGTCAGCACACAGCCTGACGCAGGGCTTGAACTCATGAACCATGAGATCATGACCTGAGCTGAAATCAAGAGACACTCAACTGACTGAGCCACCCAGGCACCCCTTCATTAAGATGATTTTAAAAAAATAGTACTCATTATTGTTTCTTTTTATATTAACTAGTGGCCATGCTTCCTAACACTCTGAATCATGGGCTGGAAGAAAGCAGGTACTCCCAAAAAGGTACCTAATAGGTGTTTTTTGATCTGTCACCCAGGGTTGCATTTCAGCTGGTACTTCTCCAGGAAGCCTTACTTACTCTCTGTAGTGCTTATGTTTTTGCAGTCTCCTTCACACTCCTTTACTCTTGGTTTCCATAACCCTATTCTGTTATTTATAGATTGCACTTGTTCTCACTCTCCCTGGAGTATTAATATTTCTCAAAGTTTGTATTCTTTTCACTCTTTTCTATTAACATTTTTGTGTGTGTGGCAATTTACCTGCCTCTATGGCTCATGCCTCCCAAATCTTTAACTGTAGCTTTAACTCACATATCATTCCTGACCTCCAGGTCATTATTAGCAATTTCACATGGGCAAATCCTCCAGATGCCTCAATAAGGTGCACAAAATCAAATTTTTCAGATTGTTCCTTCACTCCTCCCCTTCCTTGCCCCAAAGTCACACTCCCCTAATTTATCCTACTAAATGATAAATCCTCTAATTGTAATCAAAGGTAATGGTACCACCTTCTACCAAGACCCTTATCGCTGTGTCACCTCACACATCTAATAAGTCTCCCAAACCTATAATGTTTGGATAACATGTATTTTCCATTCTCCTTTCATGACTGCTACTCCGTCTCAGTTTAGTCTCTATCTACTCTTACCTCCACTACTACAAGAGCATCCTGCCTGGTCTCCACAACTTCAATCCCACCTCCCTGAAATTCTCCTCCACACCAGGAACAGAGTGATCTTTCTAAAATTCAAAGCAGATGATATTTATCCCTTAAGGATATAAAGGATATAAAGGATACAAGGGTATCCGTCATCTATAAAATCAGTTCAGAACTCCCCATGCTACACCAGCCTCTTCAAAATCTTGTCCTGGCCACTGTTCTGTATTTTTCTCTAACTTCTTGTACATGAACATGTGGAATCTTCATTGAGCCATGAATTGTGTTTCTTCAATGTACTATGCTCCGTTTTTGCAACTACTGTTAATTTTGTATGAAAAGTCTTCCCTCCCACTTCTCTGCATCCAGAAGTAATTGACAGCTTTACAAGTGTGAGTCAGAACCTAGTCGAGGAAAATGAATCCTTGGACTGACCTATGCCACCATCACTCTTCAGTTGCCCTTAGCTTCTTCTGAATTTGAAGTGCCAGTGTCTCTTCCTGGCTTCCCTTTTATATTTAGTCATCTATCCAGTTGACTTTACAAATTCTATCTGGTTGTTCCTTGCTTTACAAATTCTTCAGCCTGCAGCCCACTACTTTACCTCCTACATCACAGCTTGTTTATGTTTACCTGGACCAGTACAAATTAACCAGTATTGTGCCCTCCCTGTCTTGCCTTTGGAATCCTTCCTCTGGATTTCTCTCATGACACTATGGTGGATACATCCCTGTAGTTCCAGTCTACATTGGCCCCAGCCAGTTAGGCAATGGCCAGGTCACCTGGCAAAATCCTCCACATCCTGTGGGTCTTGGCTGGAACCTTATACTCCTCATGACGTATTACTGACCTTCCCAGTGTCATCAACTCTTTTTTATTTTTTTAATGTTTATTAAAAATATTAATGCATATATGTGCGCATGCAGGAGCTAGGGAGGGACAGAGAGAGAGGGAGACAGAGAGTCCCAAGCAGGCTCCACACTGTCAGCATAGAGACCAAGGAGGGGCTCAAACTCACAAACTGTGAGATCATGACCTGAGCCAAAACCAAGAGTCAGATGCTCAACCAACTGAGCCCCCCAGATACCCCTCGACTCTTTTTTTTTAATTTGAGTATAGTTGGCACACAGTGTTACATTAGTTTCAAGTGTACAACTTAGTGATTTGAGAAGTTTATACATGATACTATGTTCACCACAAGTGTAGCTACCACCTGTCCTGTTACATCCTATTACAGCATCATTGACTGTATTCCTTACATTGTGTCTTTTATTCCCATGACTTCCTCATTTCATATCTGGTGACCTGTATCTCTCAAGTTTTGAATAAACTCCTTTGTACAGCCTTCATATTATTTAATTATCTGTTTTCCTCCCCCATTTGGCTAGAAGTTTTTTAAAGGAAAAATATAGTATTTACTTATGTCAACAATACCAAATACTGTCAAGAATATAGTAGATGCTTAATGCTTAATCACATGATAATTGAAAAAAATCATACATAATCATTTTTCTCCAGTGACTATTCTGGTAAGACTAAAGAAATTCATATGCCAGTACATTGGAAGAATCTCATATTTAATCTAAGATTATGGTTTCCCCGGGCTTCTGATCATTCCCTTCAGTTTCTGTTTGCCTTTGTCTTTTTTTCCTCTTAGGCCTTTTACCTTTATCCCCCCTTTTTTTTAACTGTACTTCTGTTTTTCTTTTTTAAGCTTAATTATTTTTGAGAGAGAGTGAGAGATGGGGGGGGGGGGGGACAGTGAGAGAGAGAGGGAGAAAGAAAATCCCAAGCAGGCTCCATGCTGTCAGTACAGAGTCTAACACAGGGCTCAATTTCACGAACCATGAGACCATGTCCTGAGTTGAAATCAAGAGTTGGCCACTCAACCGACTAAGCCACCCAGGTGCCCCTTTATCTTCTTATTTTTTGTTTGCACTAAATATTTATTGAGTGAATTAAAGAAATAGTAAATGAATGAATGAATTGATTTATAATGCAAATTAAGTTATCTTACTGTATTTTCATTTTTTATGAATAAACATAGCAATAAACTGTTGTTCTGAAAGACTTTCAAAACATTTAAATAAGACCTGAAACTCCTCCATCCTCTCATCCCATTCTGTAGTGATTTTCTCCTTCTCATGAAGTCAGTGGGATTAAAAGCAGCAACTACAGTCTATTTTTTCTTAGGGCACATCAAAGCATGTATATCTTTTCTAAACTAGAACTTATCTGTTCATAATATGGTAAATTATGAATTTTCACCAACCTAAATTGTTTTGTTTGAAAATTACACATGCTTTTTAGAATATATGATTTTCTAAAAGATTAGAGAAAGCTGCATTAGAACATAACATCAAGGGGCACCTGGATGGCTCAGTCGGTTGAGCGTCTGACTTTGGCTCAGGTCATGATCTCACAGCCCATGAGTTCGAGCCCCGTGTCAGACTCTGTGCTCACAGCTCAGAGCCTGGAGCCTCCTTGGGATTCTGTGTCTCCCTCGCTCCCTCCCCCACTTGCACTCTGTCTCTTCCTATCTCTCAAAAATGAATAAACATTAAAAATAAATTAAAAAGACATAACATCAAAGTTATAGCAAGGTAGCTAAGAGCACAGGTTAGACTGCCTGAGTTTGAATTTCAAGTCACAACTCATTGACTATACGTGGCAGACATCACTGGCCACCCCTCCAACGTCCATATGTTTCCCTCCACGCCCAGTTTTCCTTGTTAACAAAGTTCCATTTTGTTCACTTTCTTCTGAGAGTCTATTTCTAGGTGAGGTTGAGTCCCTCTCCTTCTCCAGGGAGTGATCTTTATTGGATTAAGCCAGTTTGGTGGTGGTTTTCTCCTTTCCTGGAGACTGGTTTAAGCCTGAATATATGGGTGTGATTCTGGACAACGAGACACCAGTAGAGAACTGCCTGTGGAGTCTCTGGCAAGGGATTCCTCTTTATTAAGAAGAGAGCTCAGAAAAGGACTTTGCCCTTTTTTTTCTGTCTGGTGACAAAGTTTCTGTCCATGATGCCTGAAAACATGGCAACCATCTTAGAGGGTAGCTGGTCTGGGAGGACAAGACTATTAGCTAAGGACAGAAAAATAGAAAGATGAGAAGAAAATGGGTCTTCAGTGATCACTGAGTGAGTCAACCCTGGAGCAGCCCTATATTTAGATTGCTTGTTAGGTAAGATGTCCTTATTGTTTAGGTTTCTTTTACTTGTCATCAAAAGCATACTAACTGAAATGCTGTGTGAACTTAGGAAAGTTTCTTAATTTCTCTGTTTCATTTCCTCTTTTATAAAAAAATGAATAAAAAGTTAATCCTCATAGGACTCTTGTGAAGATTAATAAAACAATATATGCAAAACACCAAGAACAGTTCTTATTTATAAATATTAAATAAACATTCAATAAAATTATTATTGTCTTTTTTACTATTAACAAATTTAACTATGAAGCTTTAAGAATTTTTATCTTACTTTATGCTTTCAAAGGTTACCCAAATGGATGAATAAATCCTAAAAATCCAGTATCTCCATCTTGCTATGCTACCTATACAAAAGCAAATATTCTTTTTCCCTTGAATATCTCTCCTCAGTCTGTATCAAATTTTTAAGTAAAACTAATGCACAAATATTTCTTACTAGGAAAACTTATCCCCAAAAAAGGAAAGAAAAATGAGAGTCATTCCAAAGAAAGTATATTTTATGTATATAACCTAAAAAATTCATATCATTACAGAGCAGAGAAAAATGAATAAGTATCTGATATAAACTACTCCATCACTTCTACAAGGGTTTTTCTATTCTCTATGTAGTGTTCTTTCTGTTCTTATCCCACATCTCTAGAGGTGGAATCTTGCCAAGAATGCAAAAGTCTGGTGAACTCTCTAGCAGTTTTACAAACTTGGCAAATGTCCACAAAGACTTGAAGAAGGACCACCAAATTCAGCTGAGCTTTGAACTAAAGACCCCTGTGGAGACAAGTTAAAATCTGGTTGATATGGGGAAACCCAAAGAACGAATCAGCAGTAGTGACAGGATATAGGATCATTTCTTCAATTTCTTCGATAAGTGGGGAATAGGAAAGACTTCCACACTGGAGAGGGAAGAAACAAACAACTGTTTTAGTAGCACTGGGGCAAACGTGAATAATCTCCTCGTCTGATGTCTTTCCCTGATCTCTTAGGGGAAAAAAAAAAGTCTCCCAACAGCACAGGAAGAAAACTGCTTCTTTAACCCCCTGATGACAGAAACAAATTGTTTTGTAGCTCTGGGAAGAGATTTGTCACAAATGTGCAAACCAGACCCAATATCCCAGACACTGTGCAGAGCTGAAATATCACATTTTTAGGGAATTCAAAGTGATCTCCAAATAACACAAGAGATTTTTTTTAATACAAAACTCTGTCTTGATGGGTTAGCGTGTATGGATTTTGTGTATGTGTGTGATAACAAATGTAATTTTGGTTTTAGTTTAAGCATTATTATTAATTTGCTGAAATTCTCAAAGTATCTAAGAGACTCTGTACCAATAGAGTTTTTGAAAACGCTCACTTTATTGTTGTTTAATGGATATGTTAAAAGCCAAACATATTTAAAACTAAATAGCTATCCTTGGTAAATTGAGCAATAGAGAAGTGTTGGTGACTGAGCTAACTATTTTATGAATCACTCCTTTAATGTTATGTCCATAAGTGAAAATGTTCCTGGGGCACCTGGGTGGCTCAGTCAGTTAAGCGTCTGACTTTGGCTCGGGTCATGATCTCACGATTTGTGGGTTCAAGCCCCACATGGGGCTCTGTGCTGACAGCTCAGAGCCTGGAGCCTGCTTTGAATTCTGAGTCTCCCTCTTTCTCTGCCCTTCCCCCACTTGTGCTCTGTCTCTCTCAAAAATAAATAAACATTAAAAAAAAAAATTAGGGGCTCCTGGGTGGCTTGGTCAGTTAAGCGTCTGACTTCAGCTCAGGTCATGATCTCACTGTTTGTGAGTTCCAGCCCAGCATCAGGCTCTGTTCTGACAGCTCAGGGTCTGGAGCCCACTTCAGATTCTGTGTCCCCCTCTCTCGCTTCCACTCTCCCACTTGCACCTGTGTGTGTCTCCCTCTCAAAAAGAAATAAACATTAAAAAAAAATTTTAATTAAAAAAAAAGAAAATTTTCTCACAGTAACCTTTCAGAAGCACTTCATAAGTGGTCCACATGCATCTAAATAAGTACTATATACATATATAGTACAAAAAGATAGGAGCTCTAAATAATAGATGGACCTAGAATTCAAATCTTGGCTCTGCCACTTGGAAGACAAGCAATGAGCAAATTACTTAATATCCCTTAGTGTTTAGTTGCGCTACTGTATAACAAAGATGATAGAAACCAATCTTAAGGACACATCATAAGCCTTACATGAGAAAACATACTTAGCACCTAGTAGAAGATCTAGCATACACTAGATGATCAGTAATTGTAAGTGTCCATTCCTCACAAAAACTCAGCTAAACTAAAAATACTAAAAAACAAAAAATAAAACTAAAAAACTGAAAAATAGCACCAAGGGTAATGGTTCTAGAAGAAGATCTAAATACATTAAAAAATTAAAAAGTCCTTCCTATGGGATTTGTGAGTGAACTGGCATAGCACTAATCTCTGCATACATCATCCAGACACAATGGAAACACCAGAATGAGTCCTCAAGTATCCATAAGCAATACTCAGATCCATTCAACAAACTAATCGTCCGACTACTACGTGCTGGCAGTATGGAGATAAACGGCGTAGTTCCTACAATCAACAGGTTCACGATTGAGGATAGAGATTTCTAAAACTGTACGCTTTCAAAGACAATAATTATGTGTAAGTATAAATGCAGAACGGACACTCAATTCAGGCTTGAAGGAGAGAGCGGAATCAAAATCGGCTTCCTAAAGGATATGACACCTGAGCTGAAGTCTGAAAGACAAGGAGTTACACAGGGAAACGTGATAGAGAGTGAGGTTGAGAGGTGGCATGTGTGACATCTAGGTCAAGGGTGCAATGTGTGAAAGTCATGAAGACATAAAGAAGCAGTCTACACCCTGGGAATCAAAATACCTCAGTAAGGCTAGAGCACAAAACTCAAACACGTTTACCGAGAATACCAATATGACACATAGGAATTTCATTTTTGGCAGGTATTTGAGTGTGAGTTTGCCAACACTAGATAATAGGGTCTTTTCTTTATACAAGGCATATGCAGTACTGGTAGCAAATAAAAGTGGCAATCTGGATGCTAAAATTACTCTTGAATTTAAATTGTGGTTGTACTACATCATCAGGACCACCCAATGTTTTGGTCTTCTGAAGAAAGGAGTGGCTATAGACTTAAGGCACAAGAAAATTACCAGCAGAGTGAAAAACAGCTTCAATAAAGTATTTGTTCAGGCAAAATTGAACTGCAGTCAAATTAGACAGACCACTAATTGCTAGAACAGTAGGAAGCAGGATATTATTAAAAATTTATGAATATAGGCATCCAATGAAATACTTGTAAAATAGAAACAAAAGTTAGAAAATTTATGATACAGGCATCCAATGAAATACTTGTAAAATAGAAACAAAATGCATTGAAATGATTTTGGTCTAAAATCAAATTCATATGTGTAAATAAGAGTCAAATAAGGTATAACATTCTTATAATATTACTCAGAATCATAAAATTACACATCAGAAATTTCCCTTAAATCATCTCATGCAGTAAATTTTAAACAGCAACTGAAGAATACCCCTACTCTTACTTCTGGGGGGACTTATCTGAACAGGAAAAAAATTCTCCTTATTTTTCTCCTTTCCATTTCCACCAATTATTGTACATAACATGTTAACTCAA
Organism: Lynx canadensis; assembly: GCF_007474595.2. Taxonomy (NCBI): domain Eukaryota; kingdom Metazoa; phylum Chordata; class Mammalia; order Carnivora; family Felidae; genus Lynx; species Lynx canadensis. Next base: position 114,505,323 of record NC_044306.2, on the reverse strand, counting down.
ACTTTGAGATGGCATAAGCTATGGAAAAGTGTAATTTCAAAACCATGCCAAGAGAGCCAAGGAGGAGCCATTGGGTGGCAGGTAATCCATAAGCCTGTTAACTTTAAAAACAAAAACAAAACCAAAAAAACATATATGGTAATGGACCCATTCCTTATACAATATTGACTTCTGAGTACAAAATGGTAGTAGGAGGGTTGTGGGAATGGGAATTTGCAATTTAGATTATATTTAGGGAAATGTATTTGTTGGGTATGGATCTCTACTGCCCTTCAATCGAAATCACTTTTACATTTGGGAAGCATGTCTTTATGTGTGGTGTGTGTGGATATGTGTGTATGTTTGATCCAACAGTTGTCCACTTGATCATAATGAAGAATAAAGGGACAGAGCAATACCTTGTATTAGCAAGGGGACCTAAAAAAAGGTGCAGTATTGAATTAGAAAAACGCACCTAGACCCTTCTGTGAGAGCTTCACCACTTCACCTAATATTCCCTCTTCCGTGCTGAATTGAATATTTCAGGCTGTGGGAACTGCTGTAGGATTCATACATCTTACAGCCTCCTTTATATAGAAAAAAAGATGAGTTCTAAGAGGACCAAACTCTATGGGATGGGATTGGGCAGGGACAGACAGAAAGCCAAAATGTAGGATTTTGAAGAGTTTTGTCAAAAGTCAAAGGGTAGGCTTCAAATCACAGAGTAAAGTTAGAAAATTAAGTAGGCAAGGTTTAAATTTTAAACTCTTTTAATTTCAACTAGAGAAAGAGTCATAACATCAGTTTTATATCTATTTTCCTCTATATTCTAACTTAGGTAAAGATAAAAATTGTAGAAAGTGGTGTGGAGATGTGAGGGGGTCTAGTGGGAAGAAAAGTGGAGTATTAGGCAGTAAAAAAAAAAAATGTGCCTTTTCTTTCGTAACCTCTTTCCTGAGGCCAGGGTAAGGGCAGTTGCATCAAGGGTCCATAGTTTCCAAATTCTAGCTCCTAATGTATCAATGTGAGAAGCAGGGCCAGCAGTGCTTGGATCTACAAAAGGAGCATATGATGTGGAAGGCTGCTGCCAAGATGATGCCTCAACAGTGCACAGGAAACACCCCCACTGTTTACCATGTATCTTAGCGAATGTGACCTTTGGGTTACATATAAAACAGATTAAGATACGGTTTCCCTGATTGAAGATGAGACAAATCCCAGTTACATATTGCAACTGTTGTAGATTCAGTGTCCAGACATGCAGTAATGAAGGTGTCACACTTGAACACAGACTGGGGCGGAGAGAACAGAAACAGAATTTCAACAGTGGACAGCGATCATAGAAAAAAATATGAAAGTGTAGACATTGTCGTTCACTTAAAAGCACTTATTGAGAACCAACTATGTGGAAGGCAATGTATTAGTTATGTAAGAGGGTATATAAAGATGAATTAGACATAATCTGTGCTTTCAAGAAACATAAGTAACTTCCAGTTTCCAGTTCAGCATATAAGGAACATAGAAATCACCCCTGTGTCTCAACAAGTAAAAAGCTGAACAAACTGAACAATAAACATCTCTTCTTACATCTTTCAGAGACGTGAGGTCACAGGGTAAAGTGCTACCCCACAAATTGGAAGGAGAGACAGGCAGATACAGAGAATCACAACTTTCACAACTTCCCAAAGCAGGATCCCACAAGGAGAAACCATCACCAGAACTAGTGCAAGAGTGGGGAAATCTAAACTATAATTGATGAATTGCCAGAGGCTCAGTCAGTGTGGACAACTGAGAGTTAAAACCTCCAGGTTTTACCTCTAGGAGTTTACCAGGTCCTCATAATCAATATTGGAAAAACATCCTCTCATGTTTCGGCAGCAGGAAAGAAAAGAAACTATCTTTAAATATGCCAGAGAATTCTGGCCTGTTCTCAGGAGAAACAATTTTACCATGGCAAAATCTGTTGAGTTTCTATCAGGACCTAACTGACCCTGGGAAGGAGAAAAACCCAACTCCAGCCCACTTTAGCCATCCTACTGGACCTTAGAAGAGGATTTTTTCCCCTTAGAAGCATTGATGAAATCCACAGTCCAGGACAGAGTTTCACGAAAAGACTGAAACCTAATCACAGGACTATGGAATGCTTCCTCTCCCCGCCTACACCTTACCACTAATTAATAAAGGCCTATTTACCATACTTCCTTTATCACAGAACATCATATCCACCTTTCAACAGAAAATTACAAGGCATACTAAAAGGCAAAAAACATAGTTTGAAACTAACGAACAAGTGTCAGAGCCACAGTCATATATAGCAGAAATGTTAACATTATCAGACTAGGAATTTTGTAAAAACTATAATTAATACGATAAGGAATTTACTCGAAAAAACATACAATATATAATAACAAATGGATAATATAGTCAGAGAGACAGAAATGTTATGTCACTCATATATGGGTCTTGAGAAACTTAACAGAAGACCATGTGGGAAGGGAAGGGGAAAAAGAAAGTTACAAACAGAGAGGGAGGGAGGCAAACCACAAGAGACTCTTAAATACAGAGAACAAACAGGGTCAATGGGGATGTGGGGGAAAGGGGAAAGTGGGAGATGGGGATTGAGGAGGGCACTTGTTGGGATGAGCACTGGGTGTTGTATGTAAGCCAATTAGACAATAAATTATATTAAAAATAAATAGATAATAAAATGAAAAAATAAAATAAAAAATACAAACAATACAAATAAATATGCTGTATGATGAAAAAAATTATCACAAATCTTAGGTTGTATAAGATTTTCCCTGAATATAAAAAGCTGGTTGCCATATGATTTCAGATTTTCTTTGGTTTTAATAAATATAATTCCATTTTAACCGCCCCTCCAAAAACTCTATAAGATCAAAAACTCTATAACAGAAATGAAGAATGCCTTTGATGGTCTCATTAGTAGACCAGACATGGCTGAGGAAAAACATCTCTGAGTTTGAGAATTTGCCAGTAATAATTGCCAAAACTGAAAGCAAAGAAAAAATCGGCTAAATAAATAAATGCAGAATATCTAAAACTATGGGACAATTTCAAAAGGTATAACATATGTTTAATGAGAATGCAGGAAGAAGAAGAAAGACACAGGAAAAGAAACAATATTTAAAGTAATAAATACTGAGAATTTCCTCAAACTAATGTCAAACACCAACCACAGATCGAGGAAGCCTAGGGAACACCAAACAGATAAAAGACAAAAAACAAAACAAAACAAAACAAAAGCCCTATACCTATTATATTCAAACTTCAGAAAATCAAAGATAAAGAAAAAGAAGCTTGAAAAAGTTGGGGGATGGGTGTGAGGAAAACACCTTATCATCTATAGAGGAACAAAGAATAATATCCCAATTCTCCTCAGAAACCATGCAAGTTATAAGACAGTGGAGTGAAATATTTCAAATGTTGACAATTCTGTATTCTGTGAAATTACCCTACAGAAGTGATGGAGAAGTAAAGGCTATCTCAAACAAACAAAAATTGAGGGAATTTGTTGCCAGTAAATTTGCCCTTTAGGAAATGGTAAAATAAGTTCTACAAATAGAAGAACATTAATTTCAGAAACCTGGATATTCATTAAAAAAAAAAAAAAAGGAAGAGCATCAGAGAAGGACTAAATGAAGGTAAGTAAAATAAAAACTTTTATATTACTAATACTTTTTTAAAAAAAAAAAATTTAAGTTTATTTTTGAAAGAGAGACAGTGTGTAAGTGGGGGAAGGGCAGAGACAGAGGAAGACACAGAATCTGAAGCAGGCTCCAGGCTCCGAGCTGTCATCACAGAGCCTGATGCAGGGCTCAAACCCACAAATCATGAGAGCATGACCTGAGCCAAAGTCAGACGCTTAACCGACTAAGCCACCCAGGTGCCCCTTATTATTCTAATTGTTAATTAATCTAATAGATAATAGCTTGTTCAAAATCATAACAATATATGCAATTATGTATTACGTACATATCTATACGCTTATGTATACTTATGTATAAATGAAGTAAATGACAGCAAAGATACAAGGGATAGTTAAAAGAAATTAGGGTTATTCTAAGGTATTTGCACTACCCATGAAGTGCTGTATATAACATTACTAGAAAGTGAACTTAAGTTAGTTGTCGATGTATATTGTAAACTCCAGAGCAACCACTAAAAAACGTTTTTTTTAAGTGTAATTAAAAGTATAACCACTAAAAAAGTTTTTTAAAAAGTATAATTTTTAAAAAGCATAATTGATATGCTAAATAAGAAGAGAAAATGGAATCATATAAAATGTTTAAATCAAAAAACAAAAAACAGACAAGGTATGAAAGTCAAAAATAAGAACAAAAAAACAGGGCAACAAACAAAATAGTAACAAATATTGTAGGTATTAATCCAACTCTGAATTTCAATAAGCAATTAAAAGACAGAGATTAGATCAAAACAGAGTGGATCACAAAACAAGATTCAACTATATGTTGTCTATAAGAAACTCACTTTTAATTAAAAAAAGAACACATAGCTTAAAAGTAAATGAACAGATAAAGATATACCTCTAACAGTAATCAAAAGAAAGCTAGAGTACCTAATTAATTTCAGAGTAGACATCAGAGCAAGGAAAGTTATCAGAGATAAAGAGGGGCATTACACAATAATAAACAGGTAAATACTCCAGGAAGATATAACAATCCTTAATGTGTGTGCACCTAGCAAAAAAGCATCAAGTAACATGAAGCAAAAAGTGATAGGAGGAAAAAGAGATCAATCCACTATTATAATAGGCAACTTCAACACTCCAATATCAGAAATGGACAGATCCCTGGGTACCTGGGTGGCTCAGTAGGTTAAGGGTCTGACTCTTGATCTCTGCTCAGACCATGATCTCACTATTTGAGATGGAGGTAGAGTTCATGAGATCAAGCCCTGCATTGGGTCTGCTCATGTGCACTCTCTCTCTGTCAAAATAAATAAATAAACTTTAAAAAAAAGGACATATCTGGCAGGAAGGACATTGTTAAATTTAACAGCAACATCAATCAACTCAATATAATTGATATCTGTAGACTACTTTACCCATCAATAGCATATTACAAATTCTTTGCAAGCACACACAGAACATTTGCCAAGATAAACCACATTTAGAGACATAAAATCTACATTAATACATTTTTAAAAATGGAAATTATGTGTTTGCTCTCACACCACAACGGAATTAAACTAGAAACCAATTAACAGAAAGATAGCTAGAAAAAATCCCAAGATGTCTAAACACTAAAAAATACTTCTATACTGTATGAGTTCAACTATATGATATTCCGGAAAGGCAAAATTATGGAATAATAAAAAAGATCAGTGGTTGCCAAAATTTGGAGGGCTGGGAGATGTATCAATAAGCAGAGCAGAGAGGCTTTTTAAGGCAGTGAAACTACTCTGCCTGATACTATAATGGTGAATACAGGTCATTATTCATTTGTCCAAACTCATAGAATGCACAACACCAAAAATAAACCGTAATATAAACTATGGACATTGGGTCATTATATTGTGTCAATGTAGGTTCTTCATCAATTGTTACAAATATACATGGTGGGGAATGTTGATTATGGGGATGACTATGAATGTGTAGGGCAGGAAGTATATGGGAAATCTCTGTACCTTCCCCTCAATTTTACTGTGAACTTAAAACTGGCCTTTAAAAATAATCTTAATTAAAAAATAAGACACTTCTTAATAACACGTGGGTCAAAAATGAAATTATAAGAGAAATAAAGAAATGTTTTTCACAAAATGAAAATAAAAATACAACTTACCAAAATACCATATGATTTCACTTATATGCAGAATATATAGAACAAATGATAAACAAAAAAATACTGAAACAGACTAATAAATACAAAGAACAAACTGGTAGTTGCCAGAAGGGAGGGAGTGAAGGGATGGATGAAATAGATGAAGGTGATTAAGAGGTACAAACTTCTAATTAAAATAAATAGGTCATAGGGAAGAAAAATACAGCAGAGAATATAGTCAATAGTATCATAACAACATTGCATGGTGACAGATGTAGCATTGCATAATACATAGAACTGTTGAATCAGTACATTGTACATCTGAAACTAATATAACATTGTATGTCAACTATTACTTTAATGATAAAAATTCTGAAAAAAAAAAACCACAACAATGAGACTTATTGGGAATGGATGGAGTGGTTAGTAGAGAGGAAAGAGATAGGGCTTCAAAAAAATTGTTCTTTACTATTAAAACAGTAACAGTAACAACTATGCAAATGATACAATAAATGACAATTAACACTCATCCCCTGTGAGAAAACTGTAGGGAGTAGTGAAAACTGTAACAAATTAGAAGCTCATTCTCAGTCTTAAAGGGGTAACTGAAACTAAAATAATAATGATAATAATAACAAAAATTAACAAAATTGAAAATAAGAAATCAAGGGGCACCTTGGTGGCTCAGTCAGTTAAGCATCCAACTTTGGCTCAGGTCATGATCTCATAGCTCATGAGTTCAAGCCCCACGTCGGGCTCTGTCTGTGCTGACAGCTCAGAGCCTGGAGCCTGCTTCGGATTCTGTGTCTCCCTCTCTCTCTCTGCCCCTCTCCCACTGGCTCTGTCTTTCTCTCTCAAAAATAAATAAAAACATTAAAAGAAATTAAAAAAAGAAAATAAGAAATCAATATAAAATATCAACAAAACCAAAAGCTGGTTCTTTGAAAAGATCATTAAATTGATAAGCCTTTCACTAGACTATTAAAAAAGGAAGACACAAAATAACATCAGAAATGAGAGGGGGGACATCATTACAGCCATCATGGATAGCTAAAGGGATGATAAATGAACACTCTACAAAAACTTATGTCTACAAATTTAATAACCTAGATAGAATGGACCAACTATTTGAAAGACACAATCTACCAAAACTTAAGAAGAAACATTCAATCTGAGTAGGTCTGTAACTATTATAGAAACTGGATAAAAGTAACCTTCCCAAACAGAAAGCAACAGGCCTATATAAGCTTACCAGTGAATTCTACTAAATACCAAGGAAAAAATTATACCAATTCTCTACAATCTTCCAGAAGATAGAAGTGGAAGGAACACTTCCTAACTCATTCTATGAGGGCAGCCTTACCCTAATACCAAAATCAGACAAAGATGTTACAAAGAAAGAAAACTCTCATGACCAGTATCTCTCATGAACATAGATGCAAAAATCCTCAACAAAATATCAAGTTGAATCCAACAATGGATAAAAATAATTATACATCATGGCCAAGTAGGATTACCTCAGATATAAAAAGGCAGTCTCAACTTCTGAAAAATCAATTAATGTAACTCATCACATAACAGGCTAAGGAAGAAAAATCAGACAATCATATAAATAAATACAGAAAAGAATTTGACAAAATCCAATACCCATTCATGATAAAAATTCTCCAAAAACTATGAATAGAGGAGAACGTCCTCAACTTGATAAAAAAACATCTGCAAACAAACTTACTGATAACATCATACTTAATAGTGAGAAACTTAAAATTTTCTGCTAATACCAGAAAAAAGCTGGGTATCTCCTCTCGCACTGCTTTTCAGAATCATATTGAAAGTCCTAGCTAACGCAATAAGGCAAGAAAAGGAAATAAAAGGTATACAGATTGTGAAGAAGGAAATAAAACTGTTTTTATTCATAGATAACATGATTTTCTATGTAGAAAGTCCAAAAGAATCAACAACAACAACAACAACAACAACAAACTCCTGGAACTAATAAACAATTTAACAATGTTGAAGGATACAAGGTTAATATACAAAAGTCAATTATGTACCAGCAATGAACAAATGGCATTTGAAATTAAAAACTCATTACCATGTACATTTGCACCTAACAAACATTTAAATACTTACATATAAATCTAACCAAATATAAATACCTGCATGAAAAAACAAAACTATGATGAAAAAGGTAGCAAAGAACAACTAAATAAATGGAGAGAGAATCTATGTTCATGGATTAAAGGATATATTATCAAGATATCACTTCTTTCCAATTTGATCTATATATTCAACACAATTCCAATCAAGATCCAGAAGTATGTTCTAGATACCAACAAACTGACTCTAAAGTTTATATGGACAGTTCAAAAGACCAAAATAGTGAACTCCATATTAACAATTTAAAAATAGGGGCACCTGGGTGGTTCAGTGGTTAAGCGTCTGACTTCAGCTCAGGTCATGATCTCATGGTTCCTGAGTTTGAGCCCCACATTGGGCTCTGTGCTGACAGCTCAGAGCCTAGAGCCTACATTGGATTCTATGTCTCCCCCTCTCTCCGCCCCTCCCCTGCTCACACTCCGTCTCTCTCTGTCTCTCAAAAAAATAAATGCTGGGGCGCCTGGGTGGCTCGGTCGGTTGAGTGTCCGACTTGAGCCTCAGGTCATGATCTCACGATCCGTGAGTTCGAGCCCACGTCGAGCCTCTGTGCTGACAGCTCAGAGCCTGGGAGCCTGTTTCAGATTCTGTGTCTCCCTCTCTCTCTGCCACTCCCTGTTCATGCTCTGTCTTCTCTCTGTCTCAAAAATAAATAAACGTTAAAAAAAATTTTGTTTAAATAAATGTTAAAAAAATTTAATTAAAAAATTATAGATTAAAAATTAAGCTGATGAATTGATACTACCCAACCTCAAAACTTACTATAAAGCAACAGTAATCAATACAGTTTGATATTGATGAGAGAAAAGACAAATAGATCAATGGAGCATAATAAAAAGCCTAGAATAAACCCACATATAAACAGTCAACTGATCTTTGACAAAGGAGCAAAGGCAATCCAATGGAACAAAGTAGTCTTTCAACAAATGGTGCAGAAAGAACGGGACATCCACAAGCAACCAAAAAAAGAAAAAAAGAGAGAGAGAGAGAGAGAGAAAGAGAGAGATCTAAACTCAGACTCTACACCCTTCATTAAATTTCATTCAAAATGGATCACATACTTAAATGTAAAAAGCAAAACTATAAAACTCCTAGAAGATAACATGGGAGAAAACCTAGATGGCCTTAGGTATGGTAATGACTTTTTAGATATAACACCAAAGGCACAATCCATGAAAGACATAATTGATAAGCTACACTTCATTAAAATTAAAAACCCCATCCAGCAAAAGACAACGTCAAAAGAATAAGAAGGAAGTCACGGATTGTGAGAAGACATTTGCAAAAGAGATCTGATAAAGGGCTACTATACAAAATACACAAAGAAGTCTTAAAACCAGCAATAAGAAAATGAACAATACAATTTAAAAATGAGCCAAAGACCTGAACAGACAACTTACCAATGATATACGATGGTCAGCAAGCATATGAAATTATATGTCCATTGGCAATTGCAAATTAAAACAGCAAGATACTACTATGGTACCTATTAGAAAGTCACAACACCAACAACACTAAATGCTGACAAGGATGTGGAGCAACAGGAACTCTCATTCAGTGCTGATGGGAATGCAAAATGGTACAGCCACTTTGGAATAAAGTTTGCAGTTTCTTACAAAACTAAAGGTACTCTTTCCCTGTGATCCAGCAATCCCACTCCTCGGTGTTTACTGAAATAAAGGTGAAAACTTATGCCCACACAAAAACCTGCACACAGATGCTACGTTCATAATTGTCAAAACTTGGAAACATCCAAGGTGTCATCCTTCAGTAGGTGAATTGAAAATTGTGACACATCCAGACCACAGAATATTAGAGCTAAAAAGAAATTTGTCAAGCCCAGAAAAGACTTGGAGAAACCTTAAATGCATACTAAGTAAAAGAAGCCAATCTGAAAAGACTACATATTATATGATCCCAAGTATATGACATTTGGGAAAAGGCAAAACTATGGAGAAAGTGAAAAAAAATAGTGATTTCCAGGATTTAGCAGGGATGGATGGATGAATACAGGGAATAGGCAGAATACAGAGAAATTTTTAGGGCAATGAAACTATTCTGTGTGATATTACAATGGTGAACACATGCCAATATATACTTGTCAGAACCCATAAAATGCACAACACCAAGAGTGTTGTGAATCCTAACATCAACTATGGACTTTGAGTGATAATAATATGTCAACATAGGTCCATCAATTGCACCAAATGTACCACTCTGGTGCAGGATGTCCATAGTGGGGGAAATTGTGTGTAGGGGGGGGTGATGGAAGAGTGAACAGGGGTATATATGAGAAACCTCGGTATTTTCCACTCAATTTTGCTGTCAACCAGCAAAAAAAATCAAGTTGTCAACTGAAAAAAAAAAACCATAAATTCAGCAGCAAAGGTAGACAGAATCTGAAATGTGCTAAAGATGCTATGGGAATAAGGAAAGGAAGACATTTCTTAAACATTGTAATATAGGGGCACCTGGGTGGCTCAGTTGGTTGAGTGTCCAACTTCAGCTCAGGTCATGATCTCGCAGCTCGTGTCAGCTGTGCTGACAGCTCAGAGCCTGGAGTCTGCTTCAGATTCTGTTTCCCCCTCTCTCTCTACCCCACCCCTGCTTGTGCTCTGTCTTTCAAAAATGAATAACATAAAAAAAATTTTAAACATTGTAATATGGAAGTTAGAACCTATAGTAATTTTGATTATAGGACTGAAGTGAAGAATTCCCAATGAACTTTTTAAGGGAAAGTATTTATAATTCTAACTGAGAAATACTTGAGGCTGTGAGTGTATCAAGGATATGAAAATAAAAAGAAATAAATGTATGGTTTTTACATATACCAAGACGTATATTTGATACTAAATCTACTGAGCAATGACTTTCCAGGAACAGTACATGAACTATGAACATGGAGAAATATACTTCTTGAATTATTCAATTACTTTGACAACTCTCAAACATAAGGCAATTCCAAGGAAAGAATGTAGAGTGGAAAAGCAAAAGGACTGCAAAGATTTCTAATAGACGTCACCATGTGCTTTTGTGTCTACTCATGTTCATCATGCACAGGCGATGCAATCTGCAATTGGCTTCTTTAATAAAAGAAACTAAAATTTAACCACTGCAGACTCTCTAAGCCTATGCAAAAAGAATCAACTATTCTTATAATTAAGCCCACTATTTAAGAGTTGTGAGGGACACCCGGGTGGCTCAGTTGGTTAAGCGTCCGACTTTGGCTCAGGTCATGATCTTGTTTGTGAGTTCGAGCCCGGCATCGGGCTCTGTGCTGACAGCTCAGAGCCTGGAGCCTGCTTGGGATTCTGTCTCCCTCTATCTCTGCCCCTCCTCCACTCACATTCTGTCTTTCTGTCTCTCTCTCTCTCTCAAAAATAAACATTAAAAAAAACAAAAAGAGTTGTGAAACTTCCTCCCAAAGATCCCAATCATATTTATTTGGTACCTTTCAAGTGTGGAGAAGAGTATGATGAGTGACGTGCAAAGTGTTTAGCCAACTTTTCTCTGTTAATAAGAACTTTAATAAGGATGTCCTCCCTTGTCCAAAAATGAATAGTAGCTAGAAAAATAAGGCTCCAATATTAGTAGTATCAGATTTAGGGCCCCAAATCATAGACTTTTTGCGATAAATTTAAATCTAGAGATCTTTGCTTAATAAGGCAAAATTATATCATTCTATTAACTCTGTCTTCCTAAATGAAAACTTATTTTTCATTATTTTCACAATCTGACCCATATTAAACCAAGAAATAAGTTCCTAACCCATATTAATAATGTTTATTGAATGAATAAATGATTATTCATTCAAGTGAATGAATTTAAAATGAATTTAAATTGTTACAAAAATAGGGCTTAGGTAAAGTAATAAGTACATGGAAATACAAAAGTAAAGTATATCAAACTTCTCCCTAACAATATGTGCATGCAGTAATATGTTTATTTAAGGGCCAAAGATTAAGAAATAAGGCATTTCATAATTACAAAGAAAAAAATTCTATTGATGATATTGGAATTGAAAAACTGAAATTATTTCCACATTTGTGTAAAGAACCATGATATAATTATTTTAAGGTACTTGATGGGGCCAGCTGTTGTTCTTGGACAAGGGCCTGGGCCCTAAAACCATCAAGGATTACTTCTGCCTCCCTAGGATTTCTCCTTCATCTTGAAAACCCTGTATCTCATGATACTTGCTCACTGCCTCTGACACACAAATGCAAGTAAACAGAAAGGCAAGTTTATACAAATTGTGGGATAGATATATAAAATCTACATGCTACTTTAACCCATTCTCCCCAGTACCAGATTTTATACTGATGACTTTACATTAAAAGTTCAGAGCATGTTAGATTCATGAAGGGCAAGGGGGAGAGAGAGAGAGAAGAAAAGAAAAGAAAAGAAAGAAAAGAAAAGAAAAGAAGAAAAAGAAAAGAAAAAAGGAAAAGGAAAAAGAGGGAAAAAAAGAAAGGGGAAAAGGAAAAAGAAAAGAGAAAAGGAAAAAGGAAAGGAAAAGCAAGGAAAGAAAAGAGGAAAAAGAGCAAAGAAAAGAAAAGAAAAAAAAAAGAAGAAAAGAAAGGGAAGGGAAAGAAGGGAAGAGAAGGGAAAAAAGAAGAAAACGAAAGAAATTCACAAAATGCAAACCAGAAACACAAGAGGGAATTCATACTTCTATGATCATTTATCATGCTGTTTCAGGCATTGATATTGGCTTTTAAAACCTATCAAATCAGCATTTTACTTTGTGCAAGATGGATGTTGTATGATCTCTGCTCTCTATTAATCAAGTTTAATTTTATGTAGTAGAGTGCTATTCAGCTGCTACCCCCTCATATATTTCTCGCATTTCATCCTGACTTAAATTGAATGTTTTAATTAATATCCTAAAATGTACTGTTAAATTATACACATAATTATTTGTGGGCAAAGTACTCAGTGAAGGCTACAATTATTAGGTATGGTCATCTTCTAAAATAAAAGTTTAAAATATATGATTTTGTGAAATTTTCCATCTGACTACAACTTCTCCTTAATATACAAACTTTTTATTTTATATTCTGTCCTAAAAGATATTTTTTGAGAGAAAATATCACATGAGAGAGTATGAGCTCACAAAGAAAGGCAAAAAAATGAAATGTTTTCTTTATTCTCCTTCCAGAGTCTAACTTTTATTGCCAGTGGAGAATGAATAACCATATCTTTTTTAAAAAAGGTATGTTAACAGTGAAAAATAATTAGATTTTCCTTCCACAGCAATCACCAACACAATAAATGCAAAAGGGTCTATGTGAACTTGAATCCTAATTCCTAGAGAGAAAGATTTCTACCTTTCTACCAAAACTCAAAGATGCAAAACACGGACTTACATAGCCAAGTAATCCAGTTATACTAATTTTTTTAAGCTTATTTATTTTTTTAATATTTATTTATTTTGGGGAAAGCACAAGTGTGGGGTGGGGCAGAGAGAGGAGGACAGAGGATCCCAAGTGGGCTCTGTGCTGACAGGCTAACAGCAACGAGCTGGATGTGGGGCTTGAACTCACGAACCCCAAGATCATGACCTGAGCTGAAGTCAGACGCTCAACCGACTGAGCCACCTAGATGCCCCTAAAGTTTATTTATTTACTTTGAGAGAGAGGAAGAGAGAGAGAGACAGAGAGAATCCCAAGCAGGCTCCACACTACCACCATGGAGCCCAATGCAGGGCTCGAACTCACAAGCCGTGAGATCATGACCTGAACCGAAATCTAGATTTAAAAGCTTAACTGACTGAGTCACCTAGGCACCCCATCCAGTTCTACTAATTTGTTATCATTTTCGGATAGAAAAACATAGCAAGAGATAAAAGTATTATTTTTATTCCCCCTTTTTACTGTAACTGGGAATTTCTTAATACATTAAACTGTGCTTGATTCTTGGCTGAGTGTCCTGAAAACTTGGAGCGGCTTATTTGTTTATCTGAACACCCAATTTCTCTCAATGGGTATATTTTCATACTCAATCTAAAGCTGCCCTGAGTGCATCTTCAAAAATTGAGACTAAAATAGGCAAGTTCAGTACATCTTCTTAAATGAAGTATTTCTGGAGTATAAAACTGTCCATTTTTCACTTCATTTTTCTATGAAATTATTAATCCTAAAGTTTTTATGCCTACGATCATTGTCTAAGAAGGCTAGCAGTTGTTAGTAAAGATAATTCAGCATCATTACTATTGTTGTAATCCTCATCGATTTTCAGCCATCATTGGAATCATTAATCTGTCTCCATTAAAAAGTGAAACGGAGGGGCGCCTGGGTGGCGCAGTCGGTTAAGCGTCCGACTTCAGCCAGGTCACGATCTCACGGTCCGTGAGTTCAAGCCCCGCGTCGGGCTCTGGGCTGATGGCTCAGAGCCTGGAGCCTGTTTCCGATTCTGTGTCTCCCTCTCTCTCTGCCCCTCCCTGTTCATGCTCTGTCTCTCTGTCCCAAAAAAAAAACGTGGAAAAAAAAAAATAAAAAAAAAAGTGAAACGGAGATGGAGCGACTCTGGTAGGAAGGAGGTGACAGTTGCCCCATTTTCGAAGCCCCAGAATGCTGATAAGATGAAAATTGCAACTGATAGTAGATATAAATTTAGAAAGAATGAGTCATCATATGTGATTTCAAACCAAATAAAAACGTTTGCCATTTTTCTGGTAAGATTACTCATAAGCAATATTTTATGACTTCAAAAATACTGCATATTAATGGTTCCTCCTTGAAGGAAACAAAAAGATGGAACAAGATGCACATAATGACTCCAGTTCATATTCCGACACAAGTTTGTCCTCATTCACTGAGCTCTATAATTATTTCCTATGTGCTTTGTTAGGCAGTAGCATTTGTTTTTAGGGAAAACGTAAGTATGTGGGAATTTCATTATTTTGCTAATTGAAATGAAAAAAAGGTATAAAAAGATCCAAAATTTTTTTCATAAGTCTTGTGGCAAACAAGTAAAGCATCCAAATGAAAAACATACTTTCTCCACAAACGTTGACATTCCTTCTGAAACAAGACAAATTGCATCTTTAGAGGCCAGTTTATTTCATTTTATATACACCTTCTTTAAAATTGAGACTTTCAAGGAACCAGAATATATTGCAAGCAATGAGATTCAACATCTGAAATTCATTCCTGGAAAAACAAGAAGGTAAAACAACATTTCCTAACTTGGTCTGCTCTGATTTGAGAAAAGAATTCAAGAATATTTCATTACCATATCACCATGTCCTGTACTGACAATAAAAACAAAACACAATAATGATGTTAGAATGTAGTATAAACTCAAACAAATGCGTATTTTGATAATGTTTCAAAGTGTAGCAGCTCTTCTTGTTTTAAGGACAAAAGAAACTAAACTGTACCATCCATATATTACAGTCTAACACAATGTCTATTGCATTTATTCCAAATATTAGATAAGATGACCTGATAACTTTCATTTTAAAAGCTATGGGACACTACCTCACAAGATACTTCTCTCTTCCCTTCCCTTCCGCATTCTCACTTTCCTAGCTCATGTTATCATTCACTAAAGAATGAAATGAGAGCAATAACCGAAATGGAAAAGGAGATGAAAATCTTGAAAATACTGAATAAGAATCACTCATGATCAGGCAGAACATTACACTGGTAGAGCATACTATGTCCTAGCCATAAAATGTGCTTTGATATATTTGAGTATTAGGACCATGCCTTCATTCCTTAGTACGTGCTGCTCAAATCAAACATTATGAAGCATAATGAAGCCTCAGCATTGTTTGCCACAATTTGGTCCAGTATTTTTTCCAAACTCAAGGAGAGGATTACTATTGATGCATAAGTAAATTCTAGTTGAAACAGTATGCTAAAGGAGAAAAATCATTAATTTTGGATTCAGACATGTGTGGCATATAAACATAGCTCCATCATTTATTGGTTGGGTGACCTCAGATAAGTTACTCTCTGAGCCTTAAATTCCTCATCAGTAAAAGGGAAAAAAAACAGGACAGTAAAACCAATCTTGGAAGGCTGGTATGAGGAGTAGTGGACTAAACATCACTCGGTACTTATAGTAAACAGTAAATACTAGTTCCATTTATTTGAGATATTATAGTTTTACATCATATATCTATGCACAACATGGATCTAGTTAGCAAAAAATATTATTGAATGTGATGTGCGTGGTGGCCATAATGAGCATGTGAGTGGGGAACAATGTATATTGATCCTGTCTGCATGCACCATAAACTTAAACACAATTCCCAAACACTTGTGTAAACAAAACACTAGGTATGGCAACACTCATACCTTATGCATTGAGTGATTTTAAACTTTATGTTAAAAAAAATATATAGAATTGAAATTGTCAAAAATGATGAAAAATGACAAAATTATTCTCTGAAATGCCTACTCTGCTCTCTAGGAGATATGCTATATTCTATTTTAGCAAATGAGTCCTTAATTCACCAAGGAATAGCTCTGCCAATAAATCATGGTGAGGACTTAGCATTGCAGTCAGCTCTAAGACAAAGGATGTTTGGCTTTTTTGTGCCCAAAACACACTTGAATACCTACAGTTAAGCCCTTAGCTTTGGCCAAGGAACATCACCTTAGCTTGAGAGTTAAGCTAGTCCTGGGAACTGTTCATGATGAGGCTATTATCTTACTGGGCATCCTAAAGTAGGTCAATGACCACGCTCATGTTAGACTAAAACAAGGGCCCATGGTAGGTTCACTGAATAAACCTTACAATGGTGATTTCAGAGGACTGTCTGCTATCCAATCACCCAAGTGTCCTTTGAAGAAGATAGAATTAAAGAAGCTTACATCCAAGGTCCCTTCTGGCTTGTCTGCCCAAGACCAGTATTCCTTTTACAGCTTGTAAAATCATGGTAAGAATCATGTGCTATAACAATGTGTAAAACTGGGAGCAGGGGACCAGAGGATTTCCAAACTGGGGAGATCATAAAACTCAGATTCCAAGGCTGAAAAGTATGATTCAATGGGTCCAAGGGAGCTGGAGATGTACATCTTATGAAAGTTCTTCAGGTGATTCTGATGTACAACTAAGTTTGGGAATAAATGAAATAAAGCATATTTTTATTTAGTTATGCTCTTATTTTTCCCTTGTCTTGTTTTGTTTTTAATTATGGTAAAATACACATAACCTAATCTTACCATCTTAACCATTTTTGAAGTATACAGTTCAGTTGTATTAAATACATTCACATGTTTGTGTAAACATCATCACCATCATCTATTTCCAGATCTCTTTTCATTTTGCAAAACTGAAACTCTGTACCCATTAAACAATAACTCCCCATCCCCTCTATTTAGTTGTATCTTAGTGTATCAAACAATTTCTATAACTTTTCTGTAATTTTTCACTCAAATCCCAATTGCAATTTGCAAATGTAACATATAAAATAACTTCTCATTTTCTTCAAAACCAAAAAAATATAAATGTTCTAGAAAGATAATACAACAGTGTTCAGAGAGGACAATTTATGATTAACATAGGCAAAATTTGAGTTAAATGGTGATTGTATGATGTGATGACACTGGAGCCTGGGCCAAGCTGGGTTTTGATTTATGAAATTGGTACCATTCCTTTGACAGATGTCAAATGCTATCTTTTCACCTACACAATGTGACAGCTTTTCTGCTACTAAACCACATTGTATTTCCACTCCTGCTGAATTGTCATACTGAAATAACAAGTTATGGGAGATTATATAGACTTGGCCAAGTGTATTAAGCCCTTCAGGGAAACTATAATTTGTCCCTCTCTCTTGCAAAGACAAAGTTGTTGAAGAATAAAAGAACTGTAGGAACGCCTGGGTAGCTCAGTTAGGTAAGAGTCCGACTTCGGCCTAGGTCTTGATCTCGCTGTTCCTGAGTTGGAGCCCTGCATTGGGTTCTGTGCTGTCAGCTCAGAGACTGGAGCCTGTTTCAGATTCTGTGTCTCCCTCTCTGTCTCTATCCCTCCCCTGCTCATGCTCTGTCTCTCTCTCTCTCAAAAATAAATAAAAATTTTTTGAAAATTTTAAAAAAGGATAAAAGAACTGTGGAGTTCTGAGATAACAGAAAATTCAAGCAATTAATTGTTAATTAGATCCATCTTTCCACAAAACACATATACACATCAATCAATAAAATCCATCAAAACTATAGAGACTAAGATAGGTGCTACTGATGAGGACAATTAAAGTGAAAAACCAGGAATATTTAAATCTTAATTCTGTTTCGACTAGTATTTATTTATATAATATTATGTAGTTCCCTATACTATAATAGGCACTAAAGGTCACACAAAATACACAGGACGACCCTGTTTTCCAGATATTTAATATTTAGTTGAGAAAACAAAGCATACACTAAAAATAATAGTAATAATAATAGTAAAGGTAAATAATAATACGAGTGCATAAATAGATGTCAAAATATATGGCACAGAAAAGTAAGAACTCAGGCTAGAAAGACAGAAATATAAGATGGAGTGATCCGATCTCGCGGTCCGTGAGTTCGAGCCCCGCGTCGGGCTCTGGGCTGATGGCTCGGAGCCTGGAGCCTGTTTCAGATTCTGTGTCTCCCTCTCTCTCTGCCCCTCCCCCGTTCATGCTCTGTCTCTCTCTGTCCCAAAATAAATAAATAAACGTTGAAAAAAAAAAAAAAAAAGATGGAGTGATCATTCAGGTATGATACCCAGGAGGTGAAAATTGTGTTGAATGCTAAACAATGAACATTATTTCTATAACTGAAATGATGGAGAGAAGCAAACATGAAAATAAGCTTGAGCAAAGTTATAGACATGAGAAATAAGTATGTCAGATTCAAGCAAACATGAAGGAAATCTGGCATTCATTGGAGGACTTAATTTAAAAGACCCATGGGCAGGGAGCTCCTGGGTGGCTCAGTCTGTCTGACTTTGGCTCAGGGCATGACCTCACTGCTCCTGAGTTTGAGCCCCGTGTCAGGGCTCCATGCTGACAGCTCAGAGCCTGGAGCCTCTTCAGATTCTGTCTGTCTGTCTGTCTGTCTGTCTCTCTCTCTCTCTCTCTCTCTGTCTCTCCCCCCCCCCCCCGCGCATGCTCTGTCTCTCTCTCTGTCCCTTGAAAATAAACATTAAAAAAAAAGAAAAAAGACCCATGGAGGGAAATATTGGTGGCTTCAATGGGGTTAATATACGGGCAAAGAAAAATAACTTTAAAAACTAATCTGAAATATTTAACCTTTATCCTGTATGCCAGTGGTCATCAAACATTTTTCATCATGCATCCTTTCAATTTTGAGCCTGCACTTATAATATATATTTACAAGTTATGTATTACTGAACCATTCATTTGTAATTTTGCAACTATGAAATTTGCAATTTTGTAATAAAAAGTTATATTTAAGGAATGATATAAAAAAGAAATAAAAATAATTTTAATTATCTTGCTAATCATAATAGTTTCATACCATCATTATTTAATATAATCTCAAGGCACAATATCTACTAGGAATGAGTTTCAACATAATGGTAGTGAATGAAAGTTCATATTTCTAACAATTTTATTTCAAATTATTTGGCAATACGATCTGCTTAGACAATCACATTTAACCTATATGACAAGCTCTTAAGAGGACATATAAAATCATGTTTTACACCTGAAACTAATGTAACATTGGGTGTCACCTATACCTAAAAAACGAGAGAGAGATACAGAAGAGGTGTCTGTACCATTTTTGAAGACTTAGTTTGAGAGAATGAAAAACTCTCATTAGCAACGTTTTTCTTGATTGTTGAAAAGAATATGTTAGACATGTGAATTAAATAAAATCTATTATTAAAAGAAATTTCACCTGTTTCTTTTTACTTTTTTTAACTGAAGCTATTAGAAAATTTTAAATTGCACTTGTGATGAGCACTGGGTGTTGTATGTGATATATCACTAAATTCTACACCTGAAACTAATATTACACTGTATGTTAACTAACTGGAATTTAAATAAAAACTTGAAACTACCAAAAAAAATAACAGTAATAATAATAAAACAGTAAACAATAAAAAGAGAAAATTTTAAATTGCATATGTGCTTAACATTGCCTTTCCATTGGACAGCGCTACTCTAAATAATGAAGTCGCTGAAATGTAAAAGATGATTGAAAATAAGATTATTCTAAATAAGGGGCAGCTGGGTGGCTCAGTCCGTTAAGCATCCAAATTTGGCTCAGGTTATGATCTCACAATTCCGTGAGTCTGAGCCCTCTGTCGGGCTCTGTGCTGACAGCTCAGAGCCTGGAGCCTGCTTCAGATTCTGTGTCTTCCTCTCTCTCTGCCCTCCGCCTACCCTCTCTCAAGAATAAATAAACATTAAAAAAAAGATTATTATAAATAAAGTTTTAAATACACTGCTATATTCACTGCCTGAGTTCTTCAGATTACCTTTGGTAAGGTACATGTTTTGGTTTTTATACCACATATTTTACAGATATTCAATAAAAATATACAAAGAAAAAAGATGAAAGGAGTCCATGAGTATGGTACAGGAAAATGAAAGATATGTTATCAAGATACTGCCAGCCAGGGCAATAAAATCTTTCCTCTTATACACCATTATCTAGATGTAACCTGAATACAGAAGAGACAGAGTAGGGTGCACATGGAAAGGCAGGGCAGCACCTACCAAGCCAAATCCATCAGAGAAAGCAGCCTTCCTTCACTTCCACCCCTACCAGGAACTCAGCCCAATGCACATGGATAGTGACAGTACATGGCCAGACACCCTGCAGCGCCAGATGGGAAGCATGTGCCACTGCTGGACAACGTCAGCACACTTGCCAATGACACCATTTAATGGAAGACAGAGAGACAGTGATGCCTCCAATTCTCCCCTAGCTGCCAAGCTACCATGGAGTCAGATAGGAAGGAACTCTACCCTTTGCTAGAGATAAAGGTTGCTAATGAAGTTCATCAGAACTAAATATGGAGACTCCTGGTGCTGAAAAGTGCCAGTGATTAAAATTAAATTTAAAATTTTAAATATTAGATTTGAAAAAGAAAAAAAGAACAGGTCTCTGTAGAGGGATGGTTAGTCACAAATGCATCAATAAACAATGTCACAGAGAGAGTGTCTGGTGCTCACTCAAGCATCTCAGAGAGGGAAAGCCATTAGACTTTAAATAGTCTAGAGTCATGTGTGTGTGTATATGTGTGTGTACACACACACATATATATACATATATATACATATATACATGCACATATGTGTGTGTATATATATAATCATATATGTATAATACAGACACACACACATGTAATCTCTTTCCAGATTCTCAAGAAAAATGCTATTTCCAGTACCCTTTCAAGAACTTGTCTTGGAACCAAATACTGTCAGATTGGTTATAATTAGGAAATATGAAATAAGGGTCTTATCTCAGATTTGCTTTTACCCACTTTTACTATTGACAATATATAAAGATATTTTAATTTAAATATCAAAAGTTATTTGGTAAGTTGATTCAACAACCACATTTTAAATAAATTATATCGCAACATTGATTTAGTCACAGAATCTATTTTTTAAAGTAAAAGGAGGAATTTCAATTAGCTATTAGGAAAACCAATTGAACCCAAATAAAGGTTTTGATACGCTGGAATCAAAATCAAAGGTTTTGATAACACTGGGTTATGCATTATCTTCTGAAAATAAAGAATTAATGATACAATTTTTTTCATTTTTAGGAGATATAAGAATGGAAAAGATAATTTTCAAAGCTTCTTTTAGTAATATAATTCTTTAAACCTTCCAGAGTCTGACATTACACTGCAAAAATATACTCTGTTTTTATTTTTCCACTTGCAAATACTGCATAACAGTATTTAGAGTTATGAGAATTAATTCATGGTGATATAGTATGGCACAAAAATAGTATAGTTTCACATATTCATTTACATTTTTCCTAATAAAATACTTGATTTTTGGATCTGAGTTTTTCCTCTTGAAAGTGACTATATTCATTGTTATAAAGACAACTTTAAACATGGAGTCCATTTACAACACTAATTAGAACAGGGTCTACTACCATTAGACTGGAGCTATGGGCCTATCAACAAACAGGTTTATTCTACGTTCCTAGTTTCAAAGGTAAGATAGAATTCTTCTTTTTCTTTCTTTCTTTTCTTTTCTTTTTTTTTTAAATTCTTCTCTTTCTTAACATGATATTTAGCATGAACTATCTGTAAGGAAATGAATTTCACAATTTCGTTTGTGCAATTCCTGAAGAAATAATACATTTTGTAGATATATGACATTAACGGAATGTTTGCTGCTGCAATGCAACAGTAGTAAAAATTTAACTGAAACACTAGATCCTATTTTAATATTACTTTTCATTATTGTCCAATGCTGTCTAATATTAATATTACAACTTACATTTTTTTACAACCCCATCTAATATGTACTTGGCCATGAAAAAATGAAGAAATATCCATAGTACAAATTAAGAAAATAATTAGCAGAGATTCAATTATTCACTAGTGAAGTGTCCAGCTTGTTCAATGTTTATCAGGAAATCCCCTTCTTATCAAAAATGTTCATGTAACTATCAATGGCTATTATATTAACCTGTATTAACAAATTAATGTAAGATCTATGGGGGTAGGAATTTATTACCATTTTTAAAATGTATTACTGTAGTATTCAAAGTGCAGAATGATGGTTAACACACTGCAGGAACACAATATTTACATGGATATTTTAAGTGAAGGAATGCATAAACTGTTTAAATCTATTAATCCACCCCTTCCTTCAACAAACAGTAATGAACATATAGAGATACTATTTAGACATCAGAGATAAAGAGGAGTAAGACATGGTCTTCAACCTCAAAAAACTCTCATTCATTACATGAAAGGAATGAAAATAAAAAACAGATGATAATAGTGAACTATGGCAAATGCAATGATTTTCACTTTCACAAAATTCTATGTGCACACATTGAATATATCTTAGGGGGACTGTGGGGACAGGGAAAGGGATGGGGGCATGAAATATTTTTTTGTAAGAAAGTATTAAATATGATCAACTGTTAAGCAAATAAAGAACAAAGGAAGGAACACCTCAGACAAAGATGAGAAAAAGAATGTGATGCTCAGAAATGACAAATTCCACATGGCTGTGGATTACATGAAAGGCAGAGAATTGGAAAGGGAGACAGAGGCCAGATCATAGAACTTGTTTTTGTTTTCTTATGGGTAATGGGGAGCTTTTAAAAGTGTTAAGTAGGAGATGATAGGTTTTTATATTAGATAATGACTCTTGCAATTATGTAAAAGATAGATTAGACTGGAGATGAAATAGTGTTCCAGATGTCAGGTAGAGAATTGATAAAGACTTGAACTAACACAGTAACATCTGCAAGCAAAAGAGAATCATATTCCCACAATGCTTTGGGCAGCAATTCTCAATCTCAGGAATCTCTTAAAACCATGTAGAGGCCTGACCCCTTCACCATCTCTAAGGATTTTCCCTAAGAAGTGCACTCCCCTTCTTCAATGAGAATCACTGACATCGTGACCTATTATTAATGACATCTATAATTGTATCATAGTTCCAGGTGTCTGGGGAAGAAGAAGGTTGAGAACCACATATTTAGAAGGTAAGATTACCTAGACTTAATAATCAAATAATTGCATAAAGGAATGGATGATGGAAAAGAAGGAATCTAGAATCATTGCATGAACTGGATGGATGATAGAACCATCAACTGAGATGAGCAAGAAGGTACAGAAAAGAAGCAAGTTTAGAGCTTGAGATGCTTGTAGAACATCTAGGTGGGAAAGTCAACAGAAGTTGAAAATAAAAGCCTGACACTTGGAGAAGTGTGAGCTGGAGATGTGAAGTGATCAGAACACAGATGGTAGATATTGTAGACCAAGAAAAGAAGCTCAAGAAGACAGCTGAGAAGAAATTAAAAAAAAATGTTAAGAAGGAGTAGAAGAAGAGTTGGAGATGGGGAACCACCACCAAGAGAGTGGTATCTTGAAACCCTTTGAAAGGAGAGTTTCAAAAAAAAGGTGACAGGGCACCTGGGTGGCTCAGTCTGTTAAACGTCTGACTCTTGGTTTCAGCTTTGGTCACGATATCACAGTTTCATGGGTTTGAGCCTGCATCAGGCTCTGCACTGGTACTGCAGAGGCTGCTTGGGATTCTCTGTCTCCCTCTCTCTCTGCCCCTCCCTCACTTGCTCTCTCTCAAAATAAATACATAAACTTTAAAAAACGTAAAAGAAACAAAAGAGGTGATGGTCAGGGGTGAAATGCAGTAGAAAATTTCAATTACATAAGCACCTGGATCTCCCAGCTGTTAGCAGTAAGCTGGTATTGGATAGTTTTGCCAGAAGAAATTCCATGAAGACATGGATGTAGAAGATAGGTTACATCGAATTGAGGAGTATGTAGGAAATAGGGGAAATGAACAGACTCTCTGATTAATTTGTCCTTGCTGCACTGCTTCATTGTGTTTACTCACTAAAAATAATTTGCTCTTCTCAAGTCAAAAGATTGACCATGCTCATGGATCGGAATAATTAACATTGTTAAAATATCCATTCTACCCAAAGCAATCTACAAATTCAGTGCCATCCCTATCAAAATACCAACAACATTTTTTACAGAACTAGAACAAATAATCCTTAAATTTGAATGAAACCACAAAAGACCCTGAATAGCCAAAGCAATCTTGAGAAAAGAGAGCAAAGCCAGGGGTATCACAATCCCAGATTTCAAGATATACTACAAAGCTGTACTAATCAAAACACTATGGTACTTGCACAAAAACAGACACATAGATCAATGAAACAGAATAGGGAGACTAGAAATAAACTCATGCAGATATGTTCAATTAATCTACAATGAAGATGGCAAGAATACACAATGGAGAAAAGACAGTCACTTCAACAAATGGGGTTGGGAAAACAAAACAGCTACATGCAAAAGAATGAAACTGGACTACTTTCTTACACGGTACACAAAAATAAACTCAAAATGGATCAAAGATCCAAATGTGAAACCTAAACCTAAACCTCCTAAAAACAAACACAGGCAGTAATCTCTTGGACATCAGCCTTAGCAATGTTTTTCTAGATATGCCTCAGAGGAAAGGGAAATAAAAGCAAAAATAAACTTTTGTGACTATATCAAACTAAAAAGCTTTTGCACAGCAAAGAAAACCATCAACAAAACTAAAAGACAGCTTCCTGAATGAGAGAAGATATTTGTAAAATGACATCTGATAAAAGGTGAGCATCCAATATATATAAAGAACTTATATAACTCAACACCAAAAAACAAAAACAACAACAACAAAAAAAAAACCACCAAACAATCCAATTAAAAATGGGCAGAAGACATGAATGGCCATTTCTCTAAAGAAGACACAGATGACCAAAAGACACATGAAAAGATGCTCAACATCACTCATCATCAGGGAAATGTAAATCAAAACCACAATGAGATATCATCTCACACCTTTTAGAATGGCTAAAATAAAAAACATAAGAAACAACAAGGGTTAACAAGGATGTTGAAAAGAGGAATCTTTGTGCACTCTTGGTGGGAATGCAAACTGGTGCAACCACTGTGGAAACCAGTATAAAATTTCCACAAACAATTAAAAATAGAAATACCATATGATCCAGTAACTCCACTACTAGGTATTTATCCAAAGAATATGAACATACTAATTCGAAACGATATATGCACCCTTATGTTTATTGCATTTCTTATGTACAATAGCCAATTATAGAAGCAGCCCAAGTGTCCATCAATAGATGAATGGATAAAAAGATGTGGTATATATATATATATATATATATATATATATATATATATATACATACATACACACATACACACAATAGAACATTACTCAGTCATAAAAGAGAATGAAATCTTGCCATTTGCATGGACATGGATGGATCTAGAGAGTACAATGCTAAGTGAAACAAGTCAGTCGAAGAAAGACAAATACCATATGATTTCACTCATATGTGGAATTTAAGAAACCAAATAAATGAACAAAGAAAAAAAGAAACCAAGAATCAGTCTCTTAACTATAGAGAACCAAATGGTGGTTACCAGAGAAGAGATGGGTGGGGAATGAGTGAAACAGGTGAAGAGAATTAAGAGTGCATTTATCATGATAAGTACTGAGTAATGTATAGGATTGCTGAATCCCTATACTGTACACCTGAAACTAATATAACACTGTATGTTAACTAAGGTGGAACTAAAATTAAAAACAAAAAAAAATAAAAAAATAAAAATAGGGGCATCTGGGTGGCTCAGTCAGTTAAACGTCTGACTTCGGCTCAGGTCATGATCTCGCGGTTTGTGAGTTCGAGCCCCGCATCGGGCTCTGTGCTGACAGCTCAGAGCCTGAAGCCTCCTTCGGATTCTGTGTCTTGCTCTCTCTCTGCCCCTCCCCTGCTTATGCTCTGTCTCTCTCTATCTCAAAAATAAATAAAACATTAAAAAAAATTTTTTAATAAAAATAAAAATAATAAAATAAGTTATGGAGATGAAAAATACAGTGTAGGGAATATAGTCAATAATATAATAATGTTTTTTGGTGACAGATGGTGACTACACTTGTTGCAGTGAGCAACTGAATACCATATAGAATTGTTGAATCACTATGTTACACACCTGAAACTAATATAACATTGGATGTCAACTACACTTCAATAATAATAATAATTTGTTCTCCTCATTTTTAATTTAAAAAGAAATACATAATCCATAAAGTTGCCCCAATTGTCAAGCCAAGAAATACAATTCTGTCCACATTCCCAACACAGAAATTTTAATACCACCTTTGACTATATCTGGATTGAAAGAAAATATAGCATGCTCAAATTCAACTTTTCTTTATGATTCTTAATGTAACCCACTATCAACTGTCAAAACAAGTGAGGGCAGTTTAACTCAAAACAGGGACTAGTTTGTACCAAATAATTGCAGTTTCACTTAATCTCTTTCTTAATCTTATTCTCTAGACTCCAAATTCAATCTGTAACACAGGTTCACATATTTAGTCATAAGAATGATAAGAGAAAGAATAAAATCATATAAAACAGAAATCTTGGGGTGCCTGGGTGACTCGGTTGAGCATCCGACTTCGGCTCAGGTCATGATCTCACGGCCTGTGAGCTCGAGCCCCATGTTGGGCTCTGTGCTGACAGCTCAGAGCCTGGAGCCTGCTTTGGATTCTGTGTCTCCCTCTCTCTCTGCCCCTAACCCACTTGCATTCTGTCTCTGTCTCTCTCAAAAATAAATAAATATTTAAAAAAATTAAAAACAAAACAAACAAAAACAGAAATCTTGCCTTTTTTCCCCAAAGTAACAAATCTGAGACCTGGTTCAACAAAATGTGTTCTGAGGCAGTTACATGTGGTGGCTCTCTGATAGATCCATTTGTATCAGACCATAAGCTTTTGATCATACTGACTGCATCTTATGTATATTGATATTCATTTAGCCACTCATTCAACAATTAGTAAATGTCTAGTATTGCATTAGGAGAAGCCCTCACGTTAAGGATACAGCTTGCAACTGGCAGAAAAGGCACACAATTTAAAAAGCAATAATCTTAAAGTCTGATACATCTAAAATTGTGGAATAAGCAGGAGTTTTTACTCTAATTTGGGGACATGAGAAAGAATAGAAAATGCTTCCCACGAAGTGATACTGAAGCTGACATCTATGGAACACATGTGAGTTAGCCAAGTGGAGAATTCTGGAGGCAAGAGAAAGAGTAGAGCATTTCAGGAACTGAAAGAAGTTTGATTTGGCTGGAGTCTAGCATGAGTGGAAACCTGGCAAAGCATGAAGCTGGAGAGCTGGGTAGTTTGGGTCCAGACGATGGAAACCGCATGTGGTAGGCAACCTCTGAGAAGGCCACAAACATACCCTACTTGTATAGCCTTCAGCCCTGGAGTAGGGGCTGAATTATTGCCCCACTCCTAACGAAGAATATACAGCAAAAGTGATGGGCTGTTTGTTCCGCGATTAGGTTATAAAAAGACTGTGGCCTCTTTCTGTCTTGGGTGTTCCCTCTCCCTCTGGATCAGTCATCAATCTCTCATTCTAGGGGAAGCCATGTGCCATGCCATGAGGCAGTCCTATGGAGACGGTCACATGAGTGAGCTTAGAAGCAAACTCTCCCCATGTTGCAAACTGAGATGGCTGTAGCCCTGTTTGACACCTTGACTGAAGCTTTACAAGAGACCAGGAGTCAGTGCCACACACTCCTGGACACCTGACCCACAGACACAGTGAGATAATAAATGTGTGCCACTAAGTTTTGGGGTAATTTCCTAAAAAAGCAATGGATAGCTAATTTACCATGCTAAAGAATTGGGTTGAGCATTGATGTAAAGGAACGAGAATTAAAGGGTTTTAAGCAGGAGAAAACATTAAACATATCCATATTCACAATTTTAAACATTCAGTAAAGCTTAGTAAAACTTTTCATCAAATTCAAAGAGCTGAACCCATTAATCAAGGAGTAAGTTTGTCCCCCATGCATCTCAAAGGAGTCACAGTGTTGAAGCACTCTCGATTATTATCACTATTTTCAAAAGTATGCTCCAATTTAATGAAATTAAACTACTAGGAGGAAAAAAAAAGCAATTTCATTCTTTTTGATTATGAAGCAAAACACGTTTGGGAAAAAATTTCCAGACTCCCATCTCATCAGAAAACGATTCCATTTGCCAGTCTGACACCTCTGTGTAGCACTTCAGAACATAGGTAAGCCCATGGCTCACTTGGGGAGACACATTTTGTGAGTATTCAGAAACAAGGCAAGATTAGTACCCCAGGAGCCATTAGCGTTTCCAAAAGCATTATACGAATTATTCCTGTGTGAGACATTTCATTGTAAAAAGGAAACTGGTAATTAATTCACAGTCATTTCAACCACATGATTGTTTCAAGTAATATTGATGTCATAAAATCCTTTAGCCAAATAACAAACTGTTAAGTGAATATGGAAAGTTCCAATAATCAAGAAAGGAAAGGTCTCTTTTTCCTCTAAATCCAATGACCCTATCTATGCAATAAAAGTAGACAGAAGTTTTCAGCTAAAATCTTAGCTTTTATTTATTTAAATTATGTAGCCACATTCTGTGAAGTTTAATGAAAAAGTAGACCTAACCATTTATCCTTAAAATTGCCTTTCACTGAACAAAACTCTAATTCTTTATTTCATTCCTTTTATAACTTTTGAGAAGATCAAATATTGAAGTTCAGAGGTACCATCAAGATAGAAAGCTGGGGCGCCTGGGTGGCTCAGTCGGTTAAGCGGCCAACTTCGGCTCAGGTCATGATCTCACACTCCGTGAGTTCGAGCCCCGCATCGGGCTCTGTGCTGACAGCTCAGAGCCTGGAGCCTGTTTCAGATTCTGTGCCTCCTTCTCTCTCTGACCCTCCCCTGTTCATGCTCTGTCTGTCTCTGTCTCAAAAATAAATAAACATTTAAAAAAATTTTTTTAAATAAAAAAAAGATAAAAAGCAAAAAAATACTTTTTCTGTTAACCACTTGGATACATCTCCAAATATGAAATAACTCTCCATGTTAAAGTAATACCAATTGGCCTGTAAGGTAATTCTGCAAATTAAAACCCATTTTTTCCCAATTTAAGTGTGTAACTCAAAACTAATGTCAGAAACATCTTTTGTAACTTACTAAATAAACAATCAAATAAATTCTTCATCAACATGAAAATATCAACATCAAAAGGAAATGTTCACCTTGCCGTATATTATTTTAAAAAAATCTTTTGAGGTTTTTTTTTCTAATCAGGATTAGCACAACCATAATGAAGAAGTTAAGACAACTATTAGGTAATAGGTAAACATATATACTAACATATTGAGGAACTGTCAATAAGTAATAACACCCCCATAAATACCATGTTAACAAGAAAAATTCATTTACATCTTATTTGCAATTTATACTTCACTTAGACAGTTCAGAATCATAAGAGCATCCATGGAGAGAAATTTAAAAATCATCTTACAACAATATTTGTTTAATAGGAAGTGATGGCTTAAATGTTACAATATGTTTCTTGAATATCTTCACATTAAATAGTAATTGAACAAAAAGCCCCCTGGTTCTGCTCAAGGGCAAGTCCCACAAAGCTCCTCATTATTGGAATGTCCAACTTGGAAGCCAAACTAAATAACAAGGAGTAATTTGCCAATTAGAACTTCCTGCTCTTTTCTCTTTATTCCTTAAACACCATTCAGGGGCTGAACTGGTCAAACACTTTTAGCTTCAAAACAGCAACTGAAAGGATTTAATTTGTGTCTCTCCAAGGTGAACCTGTCAAGAGGCAGCGGTGATGTAGTCCATGTCCCCCTGCAGCAATTTCCCTTAAAGACAGAGAAGTGGGTTTCCACTCTTGCAGAATATGGAGTTTCCTTTTCTCATTTCCCATTATTTCATTTCAATTAATGACCTCCAAATTTTATACTTGCGTAACTACTGGGCTTAAGACTGTTGAGTCAATATGTCCCTGGAATCTGCTAACATCTTCAGACCAAACCTGTTTATACGCTGGAAATAAAGCACTTCACAGAGCCCTGACACAGACTGGAACGAGGACCACAAAAATGTGTAAAACCCAAAATGGTGCGGACCTAGAATCACCAGAAGAGAAGGGGTAAAATATCCAGCACTTACAGACCCTTGGCAACATTTGCATTCCTCACCTGCATTTTCCTAATTGCAATCCAAGCTTACATCTGAGCTTGTTATTCAATTTGAAATGTCCAGTGATTAACAGAATTTAGATGCAGACTTCTAAATTGCAAACATATTCACAGATTAACATTAAATCAGTGAAACTGGGTCCTCTTTTCCAACCTAAGGAGACCTAACACAAGGCTCTGGGCTTCCCCATCAAAGACCCACTAGCACCAGAAAAAGAGGCTTCACTTTGCTCACTGTGAGCCTATACAGGGTTCACACCTCTGAACCCTGGGCCAGGAAAATTAGTGAAGGAGAAACTGCTTTTCGAATGTCTACTTGCAGAAACTATTTGTAATCGGGTGTTGTTGTTTTTTTTTAATTCATCATATTTTAGGGTCTGTACTGACAACCCATTGAAAATGCAGTAGAGTATTTCTTTATTTTTTATGTTTTTATTTATTTTTGAAAAAGAGACAGAGAGACAAAGTGTGAGCAGGGGAGGGGCAGAAAGACACAGAATCTGAAGCAGGCTCAGGCTCTGAGCTGTCAGTACAGAGCTTGACGTGGGGCTTGAACTCACGAACCACAAGATCATAACCTGAGCCGAAGTCGGAGTTTAACCAACTGAGCCATCCAGGGTCCCTGAGTATTTCCATTTGTATATTTAAAAATCAATCTTAAAAGGAGAACATGTTGTTTCTATCAATGAATTGCTTGAATGGTTCTTCCCCAAATCGAGAGAAGATATTGTTTTTACTGTAGAAAATAATAGATGGTCAGGATCTTTGATCTAAGAGGTGACAAAATTCTCTCCAAACTTCAGGCTCCTCTGAACTCCTTTTCAACTAGGCCTCCATCTTTGGGCTTTCATGTTTGTCTCTGCATTGTTCAACTGTAGCAGGAATCATGTGAAGTTGGTTTAGCTAGAATCTCCCAACCTCTATACCTGATCACTCTCAAAATCTGATTTTAATCAGGTGGTGTGTGATCACTCTTGCCTGCCTTCAGCAAGAACCCTCACCCTGCTCCCTGGCTACAAATCCCCGCTTTTCCTTCTTGTCTTTGGAGTTGAGTCCAATCTCTTTCCCCCACTGCAAAACTCCATTGCTTATCTTGGCAATGCCCCTGAATAAAGTCTACTTTACTGTTTTTTAACAGTGTCATGAAAAACTCTTTCTTTAAAAGAGGTCAGAAACGACTAATCCTTCTTAAACTGGTTATTAGGGCAAGCTTCCTCACTTCCTAGGCAGTTTTATAAGGGTCCAGGAAGTATAAATTAAACTGAAAATAAATACGGTAGAGATAAAGTATAAAGAATTTGAACTTCATACCAGTGTCTTACTGTGACTGTTCTATGGGAATGTATCCGTTCAAATAAACTAGATCAACAGAAATTTATAGCCACAGAATTTGGAACTTTAGCTAATCTCAGTGATTTGGGTTTAATTCTTAACCCAAACCACACAATTTTCCAGATAAAGAAATTAAACTTGAAGAAATTGGGTTTAATAACATTATTTTAAGACACTAGCAAAGGTTGATTTTACTTACACATATTTTGCAATCAATTCCAAGCATTACTTAACATGCAAAAATAGCTTGCTCTTACCTTTACAAAGAAACTTCAAAATCAGTTTATCCAAAACAAATATCCATTCTACCATCTCACCAGCTACTCACATTAGAAAAACTGGAACTCTCTTGAATGGCTATTCATTTGACACCACTCATGGAATGTCTCCTGACTCTGTCACCAGCTCTCTGCCCTGCTCTCTCCCAGGGCCCGTCATTTCTCTCACTGCCCTTGTTCAGTATCAGTGCATCCTTGCTCAGTATCAGTGCATCCTCCATACTGCTTCAATAACTGTTTCTCATAGACACCCTTGTCACTCCCTTGCTTTCCAAGCTCTCGTGGCTCCTCATCACCACACTTTAACATGGCACTCAGTGATTTTTCATGCTCTAGCTTTAGCCTCTGACCAGTTTCCTCATTGTCCCTCCTCCACCCACATTTCGGGGATTAGCTGCGCCAGCCTTCTCACCATTTCACAAATATCCATGCCTCCATGACTTGGCTTCTGCTTCTCACTCTTTTGGAATCTTCTTCCCACCCACTTCTCTTCTCCCCCTTCTCTATCTTGCATATATTCACACACACCTTCTCCTCTTCTTTGAAGTTTTTTTCAGAAACACACAAAGTAGGGGCACCTGGGTGGCTCAGTCGGTTAAGCATGTGACTTTGGCTCAGGTCATGATCTCACAGCTCATCAGCTTGGGCCCCATGTTAGGCTCTGTGCTGACAGCTCAGCCTGGAGCCTGCTTCAGATGCTGTCTCCGTCTCTCTCTGCCCCTGCTCTACTCACACTCTATCTCTCAAATATAAATAAACATTAATAAAATAAAAATAAAACACACAAAATAAATCAATTTTTCCTCCACAAGAGTTTATTATCACAGCACATTTATTTGTACTATCATATCCACCTCTCTGAAATATCTTCAGTCTCCACATACTCCCCCTAAATTGTGAGCTGCCTACTTATTTTTGTAGGCCTACTTTCCAGCAAAGTACTCATATACAGTAATATCCTATAAACGTTTATGGATATTCACTTTGGCAATGAATCCATTCATTGCCAATAGACAATGCTCAAGAGGCATTTCAGAAATGATTTCCTGCAGGATCATTTGACATCATTAAGGAAAAGTTGAATAATATTGAATAATTTAATGTATATTAGATTTCAGCAATTAAATATTGAAATGCATGGAAAACTACACTATTCTTAAATGTTCATCAGTGAGTATGGATTGAGTCTACTGAAGTGCATGACAGTGCTATGTGCTAAGGTGATTTTATTTTATTTTTTTTAATGTTTATTTATTTTTGACAGAGAGAGAGACAGAGCATGAGTGGGGGAGGGGCAGAGGGAGAGGGAGACACAGAATCCAAAGCAGGCTCCAGGCTCTGAGCTGTCAGCACAGACCCCATGCAGGGCTCGAACTCACAAACCAAAAGATCATGACATGAGTCGAAGTTGGACGCTCAACCGACTGAGCCACCCAGGCACCCCAAGGTGATTTTAAGTAATATTCAAAAAAATATAATCGTTACCCAGGGGAATTTACAATATAAAAATTATGATATTGGCCACATATGTATTTCTGATTGTAAGCCATACAGATAATATGTGTGTTATGTCATTGAGGTTAGGAGTTGCTAAATATAAATGAGTCTACAAAGCACAGAAAATCAGACATTTATATGGATGTTGAATTGAGATCATTGTGAAACACCTGATTCAGTGCTACCTGTATTTTATTTTATATTCAAATTTTTCTTAAATAATTAGGATTTTAGGGGCTGCTGGGTGGCTCAGTCGGTTGAGCATCCAACTTCAGCTCAGGTCATGATCTCACAGTTTGTGAGTTCGAGCCCCGCATCAGGCTCTGTGCTGACAACTCAGAGCCTGGAGCCTCTTTAGATTCTCTCTTTCTCTCTCTCTCTCTCTCTCTCTCTCTCTCTCTCTCTCTCCCCCCCTCTCTCTTCCTCTCTCTCTCTCTGCCCTTCCCCCACTAGTGCTCTGTCTCTTGAAAATAAGTAAATGTAAAACAATAAAAATAAAAAAAAATTTTAAATAATTAGGATTTTTTAAATGGATATAATATATACATATTTATGAAAAAACGATGGAAAGCGTGTAATAGCTGGCTGTTCTACAGGATCAGATGGATGATAATGTAGATACATAGAAATGACCAAGAAGTCATTTCTGGTTTTTATACTTAAAGAATGTTTCTGGATTGATAGTCTGCTGGAAATAATTTTATCTGAACACAGAATGAATGTGTGCTATAAACACACACACACAGAGACTTTATCTAAGCTACTTCAAACAAATCAATTGCTATTACTTTAAGATACAGATTAAAGTCATACAAAGGTCATCACAATGCTATGTATGATCACATTCTGATCTATTTTTCTGTGATTTTTCTAAAAGCTGTCTAGGTCCATTACGATTCTTAAAAAGAGAAACTTTTAGGCTTCTTAAGTTTCTAAGGTCTTTGGCAGTTCTCTCCTGTCTAGTTAATAAAGTAATACCTCTTAAGGGTACTTATGAGATGAGTAAAAACTATGGTCATAATTTCTTTACTGTCAAGAAAATGGGAATTTATACTTTGGATAAACCCCAGGGATGTTACATAGCAAGAAGTTCTATTTTAGGCTGGAGGGGGCGGTGGGAAGGAGAAATATAGAGATGTAGTGAAAAGTTTCTTGCAGCTATCTAATTTATTTTAACAGCATGCTTCAAAAATAATTACCATTAATATAATCAATACTTATGCAAAATAGGAAAATGGCATCTATAGTTAAAGTGGGAAAAACAACTGTCTCTATGACCATTAAAACTTGACACTGGAGGGGCGCCTGGGTGGCTCAGTCGGTTAAGCAGCCGACTTCGGCTCAGGTCATGATCTCACATTCCGTGAGTTCGAGCCCCGCGTCAGGCTCTGTGCTGACAGCTCAGAGCCTGGAGCCTGTTTCAGATTCTGTGTCTCCCTCTCTCTGACCCTCCCCATTCATGCTCTGTCTCTCTCTGTCTCAAAAATAAATAAACGTTAAAAAAAATTAAAAACAAAAAACAAAAAAAAACTTGACACTGGGAACTTTATGCCCACTGACAAATTTTAATACTGAAATATATTATGTATATATTGACATTCTTTAACATTTTGCCATGATGGACCAATTTTAGATCCCAATATAATCTACATATGAAATTGTCACTGAATTTTGTGAAAGAAACTATTTACTCTTAAGATTATATTTCTTGACTGGAAGCTTTGAAAAAGTAAATAATGTTCTCATTTGTTAATTTAATATTTCGAACCATATTAGCTCCGTAAATGCAGTGCAAATGATTATTAGATATCATTCTCTGTTTCCCTTACTTCTATTTTGGCTGCTTGAAAATTAATTATGTATGACCTGCAAAAAGAGAAATTTGAATTTTTTAAAAGGTTTCTAACTTAACAAAAGTAGATTCTAAAAATGCCATAGGTACCACTATTTTTAGCACTTAGTTTAAAAAAGTATACTTTTCACAACATTGTGAATGTACAAAAATACCACTGAATTGTATGCATCAAAATGGTTCATCTTGGGGAGCCTGGGTGGTTCAGTTGGTTAAGCGCCGGACTTCGGCTCAGGTCATGATCACGGTTCGTGGGTTTAAGCCCTGCATCGGGCTCTGTGCTGACAGCTCAGAGCCTGAAGCGTGCTTCATATTCTGTGTCTCCCTCTCTATCTTTCTCTCTCTCTGCCCCTTCTCAGCTCATACTCTATCTTTCTCTCTCTCTCTGTCAAAAATAAATAAACATTTAAAAAATAAATTAAATTAAATTAAAATGAAATGATTCATCTTATGTGAATTTCACCTCAATTTACCAAAAAAAAAAAAAAATTAGTGTTTATTTTTTTTTTGAGAGACAGAGAGAGACAGCATGAGCAGGAGAAGGGCAGAGAGAGGGAGACCCAGAATATGAGGCAGGCTCCAGGCTCTGAGCTGTCAGCACAGAGCCCCACGCGGGGCTCGAACTAACAAACCATGAGATCGTGACCTGAGCCAAAGTCAAAGTCGGATGCTTAACTGACTGAGCCACCCAGGTGCCCCTCACCTCAATTTTAAAATGTATGAATGTTAACAGATGTCATTGCTATCCCCTTGAAATTTACCCACAAATGAATAAGTGCGCTAATGAATGATGTCTGCCTAACCATCAAGAACTGTCTAGAATCATTCACCATTTAGTGTCTTTTTAAGACACATTAGACTTAGCTGGCATTGTCTTCATCAACTTTCCATAATAATGTACAAACCTTAACTACAGAATAATCATAGAACAATTACTCTATATCCATTAGAGTTTTAGCGTTATCATCTTATTTAAATTCCTTGGTGAAGAAATAATCTATGTAAGTAAGATAGGTAGATAGAGAGGTAGATAGGTAGATAGATAGATAGATTTCCAATAACCTGATTTTTTAAAAATTCTTTATTTTCCTAAAAAACAAAATTTAAAGTCCAGTAGCAACATCAAAAATTCTTTAGTTTGTATCAACTGGTTCTAAGAAGCCTTCCAGTTTCTCCCTAGAATCCTAAAAATATTGAAAATAAAATCTCATACTCTTGGGATATATAAACCGCCATTTTCTGACTTATCTTTTAATTGCTCCAAAGCTGGCTAATCTCTCCTCAATTCTTAGAAATAGGATCATTTATGATTCTAAAGATGCTCTGGATATATGACTAAACTTTTATCTAAACTGATTATATCAGGCAATTTAGGCCAAGACTAAAGAAATGGTTACCATCCAGTGAATAAAGCTAACTTACTCAGCTAAGAAAGCATTGATTACAATTCTATGAATTTTAACTCCACTTATTTGGGTGTCTGGCTAGATCTAGTCCATTATTCCCTACTGATGCTCCTAGGTGAAGTGTATGTGTTCAGAAGAACTGCAATTTCAAGTTTACCAATTCTCTATATGAGTAGGTAATTTTTAAGCAAAAGCTTGACTTTGTAATTAAAAAGAAATGGAATTTGCCCTGCACTAGAGGAGAAGGACTCAATTTCAAGTGCATTGTATAACTTAAAAAAAAAAAAAACACACACACACACAGACTTCAATAATGAACCCAAGAGAAGATTAAAAATCCTCAATATTTATTGTAATGAAACACAAATGGAGCAAAATTTAACTTAGTAAAATACAGTAGCGGAATTCAAAAATTATACTTGAATTCTGATTAGTTTATATTATACCAGTATTTCCATGCTAGCGGTATTATACACTAAATTGTCATATCATGAAGTGTATGTAAATGGTGCGTAATTATGGCACTAAACCAAATAAAACAAACAGTGTTATTCATACTAGCAAAAGGCAGAAGCAAACCAAGTGCCCACTGATGGATGAATGAATAAGCAAAATGCGTTATATACATAAAATAGAATACTATTCAGCCTCACAAAAGAAGGAAATCTCACACACTGCAATATGGATGAACCCTGAAGACATGCTAGGGAAAATAAGCCAGTGACAAGAGGACAAATATTGTATGATCGCACCTATATGAGATACCTAGGGTAGTCAAATTCATAGTGACAGAGGTAGAATGGTGATTGCCAGAGGCTTGGGAGGAAGGAAGCAGGGAATGGGGAGTTATTGTTTAATACATACAAAGTTTCAGTTCTGGGAAGATGAAAAGTTCTGGAGGCGGATGGTGGTGATGGTTGCACAACAATGTGAATGAACTTCACGCTACAGAACCGGACCCTTAAAACTGGTTAAACGGCAAATTTTATGTTATGCATATTTTACTACAATAAAAAAGTACTTTTAGCACTTAAAAAGTACTCGGTACCTTTTTTAAAAGACGTGTGTGTTTAGAAAACAAAAACAAAGGAAAACAGGAGTAAGTACTTGTGTAGCTAGGTTCTAAGCCAAAAGGAAACATTTGACAAAAGATAGATCTGTTCCTTTTTACGGTAAAATGCAAGTCTTAACAAACCACTTGTCTTAACAAAACTTAATAGCCACCATCAACATCCTCCTTAGTTGGAGGAGTTTCATGAAGACACATAATATGAAAATACTAGAAAAAGGAGTTGATATTAGCTCAGTAGAATTTATACATGTTTAATTACGTTTATCAACCAATAATTATTTCATTAATATATTTCCAGTGACTGTCTTGTATATGTTTATCAAGACTGTAGGCTCCATATAATTTACAAAAAAAAGTTAAGACCAAGCAATAATTAGCTTTTATTAAGTGACTTATTGTGTACCAAACACCATACCTACTTTAGCTCAATTAATTACTACAACCCTGTAGGGTCAATGTTATTATGTCTCTTTTCAGAAAAGAAATCTGTAGCTTGTTGAGTAGCCCATACAGTGTTTGAGAGAGGTCTGCCTGCCCGAATCTGCACAACTGACACATGACCCCGCCCCCGAGCAATCAGAAACCAACAGACTTACACAAATGAAACTTTAGAGCAGTAGCGAGAAAATTTTTAAATAACCTATTTGCAAACTAGGACTATTGCACGACTTTGACTATCATCATTATAGTAAATCAAATCTAGGTTAAATGTATTTTATGTGTAGGTGTCAATGAAAGGCTACTCAAGGAGATGGGGAATTTCCACATATGGGAATCTTTAAGAAGACAGCATAGACAAAAACAACCATCTGTCTTATAGAGCTTATGTACAGTAATACCTAATATCATTTCTTGAAGTCCTTAGCCACTCAAGAATTCTCTCTAGATTTCTATTAATCATCTATGTACTTTCTCTGACTTAATTACAGCCCTAACCCAACTGCTGTACTTTATCCAGTTTGTGTTTCTTAACTCTCTCTTAGTTCCTCTCTCTTCCAGCTCCTTCTCTCCCATACGTGCACAATTATACACTGTATTTGTTTCCAAAGCCCAAGGACAGAGGGACTGGACAAGATAAGGGACTGCGTGGTAAAACTGTGAGGGCAAACTGTGGGCACTTAACAGAGACCCTGGCAGGACAGTTGTTCATCTCCATACCTAGGTGGTTCCCTCAATAGGAATAACATGAAAACACTACTGAATGTGAGTGGGGAAGAAAACATTCAGGATCATCATCAATAAGCAGATGCAAAAAGGAATGGAAAATTGAAACCATGAGCAGAAAATGAAAAACATCTTCCCTGAGGAATTAAAACCCCAAAATGTGTCAACTGAAGCAAAGTATTACAGAAACTTCCTCTTCTTTTAATTTAACTTTCCTCCTCTTGAGATTTAAATCAGGAGAAATCCTTTCTAATATTTAGATACTCTGTCTTCTTTCTTTAGTGGACAAGAGAAAAGGACCTGGCAAATGTATCCTTAGCTAGCAAGTGGGGGGGGGGGGGGGGGAGGAGGGGAGAGAGATAATCCTATTATACCCTCTCTGAGCCTCTCTTTTTCCTCCCAATATACTTAGATCTTTCTGACCACAAAGGAAGCTCTGATATCACTCAAAGTATTTCAAAGCAAGGCAAGGAAGATGTTTGTGATGTTAAGTATATTAATAATATTAAATTTTCCATTTTTAAATAACTCTGGTCAAGGGAGCACAATGCTA
Source organism: Lynx canadensis (assembly GCF_007474595.2). Lineage (NCBI taxonomy): Eukaryota > Metazoa > Chordata > Mammalia > Carnivora > Felidae > Lynx > Lynx canadensis. The sequence goes on along the minus strand of NC_044306.2, from coordinate 114,465,462 downwards.
ATCAAACTTTACAGTACTTAAAGTTAAGAGTCACTTGGCACTCTTGCGTCCACTGTTCAGAAACAATTCCTCTCCTTCTTCTACAAGAACACTACAGAACCCAGGAAAGAGAAACAGACTTAAGTTGTCTGACCTCCCCTGTTATCCCTCAGGCTGTTGGGAAAAAGCAACACATACTTCACTCTACAATTTATCACCCCTATTTTCACAGTCATAAATTACTTCTGAGCTTTTAAAACAACTGGATTCTAAAAGGACACTGTAAGTTACTTAAATTCCAATAACTGAACTCAGATGTATGAGGCAATTTAAAATCTTTATAAAAGCTTCCTGATTCAAAGTTACCCAAAATGGAATCCTAGAAAATATGTGCACCAAAATGCTATAAATTAAGATTAAAATTAACATATTAAGCATATCTTTTCAAAAATCCTGGTCCATGGTAGATAATCAACGAATCAATGAATCTTTCAAAAGAGTCTTAGACTACATCCTATCTTTGCTAATCAATTAAGTTTGGTTGTTATAATATTCAATATAAATTATCACCACCTAATCTACCATGCATTATTTTCAACAACTGACCAACAGAATAATTCAGGTGTTCAAAGTTCTATTTTGTTTATTCAAGCAGAATGAAATGTCCTAAGAGGTTAATAAATTCAGGAGGTTGGTTAAGTCAGGCACCATTATGCAAGTATGCTAGGTACGATACATAAACAAGAAAGTTAGCAAATGCTTTTAAATAAACTGAATCACGGCAAACAGAAGGCAAAAGCAAAGAGAACAAAGCAGAAATAAGGTGCTTAAGGAAAAACCATGGTTTTGGCACTGATCCAGAAGAAAAACAAGAAATGTCTATTAGGTACACAGTCAGAGAAGGGCCATTTGTCAAAAGTCTGTAGGAACAAACTCTAAGTGGCTGTCTTGCATGTCTCAAGAGGCAGAATTGAGCTGAGGCTGTCAACTAACTGCCAGTGCTGTAGCTTCGACTACGGGAGCTCTAATTTGACCCTCCTGAGAAAGAATCCCAATTAGAAACACATAAAGGAAGCTGTTTAGACATGGTGCTTTGGGACAAGTCTGACCCAGTGTGTCAATGTCAACTGAAACAAAAAGCTAAAGGAACTTTCTCAAGCACGTTGTCTGTTCTAGATAAAAGCTAGGGACCTTTGAGACCCAGGTTTTGAAGTAGCCCCTCCCCCAGACTAAAATGAGGACAACTAAAATACTGGCTTGCTTTTTTGCTTCCATGCCTGCTAGTGAGCTTTGTAAAAATTGAGGAGTACCATTCAATCTACATGTCACAGTCTAGCAAAATTCACTAGTTAAAAATTTTAATGCTTAGTGGTCTAACAGCAAGCAATGAAGAGTACTCATCTGTAAGATATTAAATCTGGCTTTCTGTATAAATTAGCCATCACGGACAATTCCTCAAATCTATACTACATTGGTATTATAACAGCTACAAAGCAAACTTATCTGTTGAGATACAGATAAGTGAACTGTATATCAAGGTTCTTATTTACACTCCTAAGATTCTGTCAAAAAGTTGTACACATGTACTTTTCTCTGTGTATAGGTACCATAGCTTTCACTAAACTCTCAAAGGAGTCTGCGACCCAACTATAGTCAAGAGCCATTGTTCTAAATGTATGTGAATTTGTATATGGATTCTAGCTACCTGTGATAACATCTGGAGCACCTCTTTTTTTTTTTTAATATATGAAATTTATTGTCAAATTGGTTTCCATACAACACCCAGTGTGGAGCACCTCTTTCATGGTTCAACCCAAAATTAACAAAAGCAAAAAGATGGTAGCAAACAGATGCACAAGACCTAGTACAAGATCATACACCTACTTACATTCAAGTTTTTAAGTGAGAGCTGATTGCCTTACACATAGTTCCTGAATTTGAAGAACTTACAAGGTATTCCCAGGAAGGGCCAAGTGACCAGAAGAGAGGAGCTGTATATTAGGACATTTTCAATTGATAAAAGAAATTGAGATGAAAGTACACAAAATAAATTTTGGCTTAACAAAAATTACGGGGATTTTAGAAATCTCATGTCGTCAAGATCAAGTCTCAATTTAAAAGTATGAGTTAAGAACACCAAAATCCAAAGAGCATACTCCAGCAAGATCATAACAATTTTTGATTAACTCAGCTTGGGAAACTCTCCTTGGCAGATGACCTCCAGAGTGCAGTGCAGTCAAACTGTTCCATAATTAAGTCAACAAAATAAGTTCTAGTACACTTCCTGTGAGGGTTTCTCCAATATATTCACCTGTACTATTTCAGAACTCCTCAAGGGACCCCTGAAGACAATATGTACTATGTGTTTTAACTTCCCTAAAGAAAGATAGCAATAAATTCAAAAGCATTTTGTTACTATTGCTACTCTTGATATATATTCTTAGTCATAATCAACTGAAGTGAAATAAAACCATTGCTGCAAAAAATATATATATATATTTTTTATTTTGTAGAGAGAGAGCGAGCACCTGAGTGGGGGGCGGTGGGGGAGAGAATCCCAAGCAGGCTCCACGCTCAGTGCAGAGCCCTACCCAGGGCTCAATCCCATGACCCTGGGATCATGACCTGAGCTGAAATCAAGAGTCAGACCCTCAACCAACTGAGCCACCCAGGCGCCCCTCATAGTTATTTTAAAATCACTAATCCTGCCTTTTAAGAATTTTGAAGTCTACGGTTAACCAGACAATCATCTAATATATAAAAAAAAATACATCTTTTAGAAGTACAGCTGCCTGTTCGTGCCCAGGAGGTACAGTCTCAGACACAAGAAACCATCCCGCTGGCACTAAGCACACAGCCCCGCAGTCACTGCCCCAAGCACTGTGCAGAGTGCCGTGCCGTGCCCAACACCAAAGCACACACGGGATCAAAGGCATGCACATAACTGGCATGCCATCATCTACAGTGCTAAAGCCTCTGAATACTTCTATATAAAATTACATAGATGTTGACAAACCACCTGTCGGACTAAAGAAAAAATAAATTAAATTGTGTGCCACTTTTCCCTATGTGCTCCATAAAATTTGTTCTTTGAGTTTTTTCAATGCATAGGTTCTATTTTAAATACTTTTTAGTACTGAACCTATGGAAAATCATGACCACTTAAGTACAAAAGAGAGAGACAAAAATAGTCTTAAGTTTTAGTTTATCAGAATGCTTTAAAGCTGGCAGAGGGAGGGGGAAGTGTCGGGGCACTATCTCTGTTATTTACCAATCTGTGTACCTTCCTATGAATGGCAAAGTTCATGAAAAAAAAAAGAGATAAAGAATTTTTTCAATACAATAATGCCTCCAACTATCCACACTAAAAGTTTCTGGGAAATACTATCAAAAACCCAAAGTCTTCTATACTACACAGATAGTCTTTTATTTAGAACATACTGATTACATAGCACAATGGCAATAATGTAAGGTAGAAATAAATATAAAAGATAATTAAATAAGATGTTTATTCACTCATTAAACAAATACATATTTAAGTATTTACAACATTCTAGGAGCAAATCTGGGATCCAGAGATAAAAAGAATGACTCATGGCCCTAGCCCTACTTTCAAAATTATCTGTAAAGGAGACAGAGATATAAACAATTACTGGAATTAAATGTAATCAGTGGATTAATAGAGGTATGTGCATGGTGGTGTGCTTCAATGATTTATGGGGAACAAGCTTCAGAATTCTAAGGCAAATACTCCAAGTTCTAAAGTGTTAACACTATTTTTTTTAATACAGCATATAGTCAGCTGGTTCAAAATTCAAAAAGAATAAATGACTAGATGGTGAAAACTTTCTTTGCCACACATATCCCTAGTCACCTATTTGCTTTCCCCATAAACATCCAATGTTAACATAGGAGTCTCTTATAATACCCAAATAATGCTTTGCTTAGACTTTGCCCATCAATGACACTCCTCTGAGTCTACTGTATTTTGTTATGTATTGATGAGTTATGCATCTTGTTATATGATTAAAAGCAACTCTGTAATTGGCTGTGTTAATTAACTAAGTGGGGGGAATCCTTTCACAGTGTATATGTATATCAAATCATCATGATGTATACTTTAAGTATTTTACAATTTTATTTGTCAATTATATCTCACTAAAGCTGAAGGGGGGATAAAAGCAACACTGTAGCAGGTAGAATGACCCATAAAAACAGACTTGCAGTGTTATTAAATATCAAGTAAAAATTTGTCTATATTAGCTAAACATGCTAAAATTTCCAGATTACTCCAAAATAGAGAAAACATAATGAACAGGAAAGAAATAGAAGAAAATATAAGACACACTCCAGTTGAAAACAGAAAATGGCGAGAACATTGTAAAGATCATACTCCAGTATATGAAGCTTTAGTTAAATCTCCAGTCCCTGTCACTGGTTCAGTTCAATATATTACTCAAGTGGCTCTTATTACAATCTCATAAAATGTTTTCAATGCTAGCAGTGATTCTGGCGATAATTTTTAAGGTTATAAATAATTTCTATGATGAGTCAGTTCTCACTTTTCTTCATAGTAGAGGCATGCATGAGAACAGGTAAGTATGACAGAGAGCCCTCTGCTCCCCACTGCCTCGCCACCAGCAGGATCCCACCATCCTTCGCTAGGTTTTGCCTCTACTGCACCAACTTCCTCAGGATTATTTCCAAATAGCTACAATGGCCGACAGCTAAAGAACTGGACAGTATGAAGTAGGGTGTGCAGTGCAGAATAGATGATTAAAAGAGAAAGAGCTGTGGAAATAATTCATCGTGAAGAAAACTATCAGGAAAAAGCCCTACTCTTAGATAGTCTAAACTCACAAGACAGGGTTCTAGATTTGGGGTTGTAATGACAGCAGGTTTTGGTGCATTATCAACATTTCTGGCATTTTGCAAATGGGGGAGTAGAATCTGCAGGAATAGAAGAAATATTCATGAACTGACAGGGCCAAAGGTATGAAAGTAAGTAGGCCTGTCACATCAGAAACAACCAGAAAATAATCTACTTAAAATGACAAGGCAATCAGAACAAAGAGATTGGTAGCAAACTAGGAAATAAAATTAATTACCAAAGTATAAATAGAGAAAAAATACATATTTGAAATCATGCACTTTCAAAAAGGACAAAGTGTAGAGTAACAAAAATTTGTACCTAACTAAACCAATGTCTCTTAGAATATGTAAATAGAAAAACCATAAAAGTCATCATGCTTGGGTAGGAATAGTGTAATAAAATCATGACGACAGTTTAAACACTAGGATCAAAATACATGCTGTTTTTTCTAACTTATGTTCTATTATAGAAATTTCTACTGTTTTTCTTAAGTGTCAAGATGCATCCATAAATGAATAAAGGTCTAAGTAAAAATATAATTCCATTGCTCACATCAGAGCTCTCCAAAAAGTAACAATTTTTGTAAAGTTGGAAGAGAAAAAAACATCTCTTTGGTTCATTTTTAGTAATGTTTGAACTAGCAAAATAAAGTCAAAACTTGTGTTATGTTTATAAATAGAACCGTTAGAAGAAAGTAAAATTGTCTTGGAAATTGGCCATAATTAACCCAAAATAATAGACACTATCACAACTTTATGTTATTCTAAGAATATAGAAGTCAAATTGTTCTTAAGTTCAAGGTGAAGAAAAGCAGACACTTTTTCCTATTTTCCATTTTCATATCTAAGTTATCCCTGCTTCAGTCTATCATGGATAAGCCACTACCACCTAAACGTTCTCTTGTGACCAGACTCTGTCCATCTGCACAATTTAGCACACTTGCTCTAATTACTACAAAAGTGGCTTATTGTTGGCCCAACAGACAGTCACTGAGCCAGAGGTCAGCAGGAAGATCTGTGTGACCCAACCACTGACCCTAAAGGACAGCCAGTGACCTGTTGACCTGACCTGTAAGTGAGGAAAGGACTAAAAATTCTCATTAGGATTTACTGTTTTTCAACCTCAAAAAATAAAGTTTTAAAGTAAGCATACCCCAAATCCCTTTACCATCCTACATACTATATAATCAGCTTACTTCCTATCATTACAATAAATTATTTTTTTTGTAAATTTGAATATTGTTACAGTCTGGACATTTTATGTAATCAACACAAAATATATTTATAATAATGTACATATTTCAACTTCTTTATATGGATTTCAACTGGAGCATGTTCTAGGTCAGTAGCTCTCAATCAAGATAATCTTGCCCCAAGAGACACTTGATAACCTCTAGAAACACTGATTCTCACAACTGGAGGGTGCTACTGGCATCCAGTGGGTAAAGACCAAGGATTCTTCTAAACATTCTACCATGCACAGGACAGCCCTCCAGAAACAAAGGATTATCTGGCCCAAAATGTCAATAGCTCCCACGATGTTCTAGTTAATAGAAAATCAAACTATTCTTGTTACTGATTTGCGTTATAACCTAGTAAATCAATCTTTCTTCATTTACTTTTAAATATCTACAGCAAGTAATGTTATGGTATACCTATAATGAAACTACCTGGATTGATTGTTTAAATATAAGCTTCCTGAACCCTTAACACTGAATCTGAACTGTTAAGGAAGAGATCACAGAATTTACATTTATATCCCAACCTTTACTGCTTCTCTTCCACTCTAAATTTTGAAAGCCAAATCTTTTCTTTGATTCATACAATAAAGTGTCTCTGTTACACTTAAACTCTAAAAGTTATGATCTACGTCCTTAAAACAAAACAGATACATCATTCCGGTCGCTACATTAATATTAATATTTTAAAGTTATACCTAAACTAGACAAGAAGTTGGAATTCACTTATACAACTTTCATATTTTATAGATGAGAAGATTAAGATGGGAAGTGCCTGAGTTCACAGAACCAGTTAGTGACTTAACCAGGTACCTCGTGCTAACTAGTGTCAAGTATGAAGAAGTGGTTCACTCAAAACCTCAAGTAACAGGTAACATTTAGTGAATCTTCTCTCTGCAGAGCCCTGAAACTTCATGGATGGTCTCTGCCAGTCACTCCAACACTTTTGTCCAAGGCTTTGTTTATGGGGCTAGGAAAGCAATGTTGATATTGAAAGAGACTTGTATATATTTTGTTTTCCTTTCATCCACTTAGACTATCCTATCACCCTACTCCTTTGGCAACCACTAGTTTGTTCTCTGTGAGTCTGTTTCTCTCTTTTGTGTTACTGTTGTTTGTTCATTTGTTTTGTTTTTTAGATTCCACATATACGTGAAACCATATGGTATTTGTCTTTCTGTGTCTGGCTTATTCCACTTAGCACAATACCCTCTAGGTTCATCCATGTTTTAGCAAATGGAAAGATCCCATTTTTTTATCACTAATATTCCATTGTGTATATAAACCACAACCTCTTTATCCATTCATCCATTGGTGGACATTTAGGTTGCTTCCATAACTTATCTATTGTAAATAATGCTGCAGTAAACATAGAGATGCATATATTTTTCCAAATTTGTGTTTTTGTTTTCTTTGGGTAAATACCCAGTAGTGGATTTATTGGATCATATGCACTTCTATTTTACATTTTTGAGGAACCTCCTTACTGTTTTCCACAGTGGAGTTACCAATTTACATCCCCACCAACAGTGCACTAGCGTTCCCTTTTCTCTACACCTTTGCCAACACTGTTTTTTTCTTGTCTTTTTGATACTAGCCAGTCTAACTGGTGTGAGATGATATCTCATGGTGGTTTTGACTTTCATTTCCCTGATGATTAGTGACGTTGAGCATCTTTTCGCGTGTCTATAGGTCTTCTTGGGAAAAATATCTATTCAGGTTTTCTGCCTATCTTTTAATCAGATTATTTGTTTTTCTGGGTTGAGATGTATGTTCTTTATATATTTTGGACATCAACCACTTATCAGATATATTATTTGCATGTATCTTCTCCCTTTCAGTACGTTGCATTTTCATCTTGTTGATGGTTTCCTTTGCTGTGCAAAAGCTTTATACTTCTTCTATACACACTTTGTTGAGTTTTTAACATGAATGGATGTTGAATTTTGTCAAATGCATCTATTGAGATATCACATGGTTTTTATACTTCCTTTTGTTAATGTAATACATCATGTTGATTGATTTGCATATACTGAACCACCCTTGCTTCCCTGGAATAAATCCCACTTGATCATAGTGAATGATTCTTTTAATGTATTTTTGAATTTGGTCTGCTAATATTTTGTTGAGGATTTTTGCACCCATCAGGGTGCAAATGCCTATCCTTCTTGAACTATTTCAAAAATAGAAGAAGGAATGCTTCCAAATTCATTCTATAAAGTCAGCATTACCCTGATGCCAAAACCAGATAGACTACTACCAAAAAAGAAAATTATAGATCAATATCCCTGATGAACTCAGTCTCAGAAGACTATATGTTCCTAGAAATTTATCCATTTCTTCTAGGCTATACAGTTCATTGGCATATAATTTTTTACACTAATCTCTTATAATCCTTTGTATTTCTGTGGTGTCAGTTGTAACTTCTCTTTCATTTCTAATTTTGTTTGAGTTTTTCTTTTTCTTGATGAATCTAGCTAAAGGTTTATCAATTTTACCTTTGCAATGAACCAGCTCTTAATTCATTGACTTTCTCTCCTGTTTTTTTAGCCTTTATTTCATTTATCTCTGCTCTGATCTTTATTATTTCCTTCCTTCTATTAACTTTGGGCTTTGTTCCTCTTTATCTACTTCCTTCAGGTGTACGATTTGATTGTTTGAGATGTCTCTTATTTCTTGAGATCGGCCTGCATTGCTATAAACTTCCCTCTTGGAATTGCTTTTGCTGTGTCCCAAAGATGTTGAACTTCTGTATTTTCATTTCAATTTGTCTCCAGGTATTTCTTGATTTCCTATTTGATTTCTTCATTGACCTATTGGTTGTAACATGTTATTTAGCCTCCACATATTTGTGGTTTTTTCGTGTAATTATTTCTATTTTCATCTTTTGTAGCTGGAAAAAAAATGCCTGATATGATTTCAATCTTCTTAAATTTACTGAGATCTGTTTTTTGACCTATTATGTGATCTATCCCAGAGAATGTTGCACATGCACTTGGAAAGAATGTGTTCTGCTGTTTTTGGGGTGAAATGTTCTGTTTATATCTGTTAAGTCCATTTGGTCTGATGTGTCTTTCAAAGCCACTGTTTCCTTATTGATTTTCTGTCTGGATGATGTATTTATTGATGTAAGTGGGGTGTTAAAGTCTCCTACTATTTTTGTATTACTGTCAATTTCTCCCTTCTGTTAATATTTGTATTATATAATTAGGTGTTCTTATGTTAGGTATATAGATACTCATAATTGTTATATCCTCTTGTTGGATAGATCCCTTTACCATTATGTAATGAATAAGATAATATAGAATTCAGTTTAAATTAGTGTAATATAGTGCAATTGAATTAAAAACAGGCAATTGAAGATACAACAGGGAGAAAGTATATCAGGAAAGTCTTCATAGAAGGTGAGTTTTTAATCAGATTTTGAAGGAGGAACAGGAGAAAAATTAACTAGGAAGAGGTGGAGGCCATTTTTATTCAAGGACTGGTACACGCAAAGACCCCAAACTAGAAATTAGTAAATCAAATTCAGAGGATTGCAAACAGTTTTAAGTTTCTGGAGCAGAGACACTAGATTAGATGATAATCAGAAATTAATTTGTTGAGGGGCACCTGGGTGGCTCAGTCGGTTAAGTGTCCGACTTCAGCTCAGGTCATGATCTCGCGGTCCGTGAGTTCGAGCTCCACGTGGGGCTCTGTGCTGACAGCTCAGAGCCTGGAGGCTGTTTCAGATTCTGTGTCTCCCTCTCTCTCTGACCCTCCCCTGTTCATGCTCTGTCTCTCTCTGTCTCAAAAATAAATAAACGTTAAAAAAAAAGAAAAGAAATTAATTTGTTGATATTAGCAAGGCAATGCAGAGTAAGGAAAAGATTGGTAAAAGCCTCCAAGGGCCAAGCTGTATAGATTCTCAGGACACTTGCAATTATTATACATCACCCTGTTTTATTTCCATCATGGCACTTTTTACTCAATGAAATTATCATATTTATTTGTTTACTTGACTTTTGTTGGTCTCCCCAACTACAATGTAAGTTCAATGCATGAAGTGTTTGGATTACGATGAAGAATGTCTAAAGTCAAGGAGACCACTTTAAAATGACTGGACTAGAGGGGCGGCTGGGTGGCTCAGTCGGTTAAGCATCCGACTTCGGCTCAGGTCATGATCGATCTCACAGTTCGTGAGTTCGAGCCCCGCATTGGGCTCTGTGCTGACAGCTCAGAGCCTGGAGCCTGCTTCACATTCTGTGTCTCCCTCTCTCTCTGCCCCTTCCCTGCTCATGCTGTGTCTCTCTGTCTCAAAAATAAATAAACATTAAAAAAAATAAAAAATAAAATAAAATAAACTAGACAGTATGGAAGTTATAGCAATCAGAATGAGTATGGGTAAAAATAATTAGATGGAAAGCATCAAAGTTTACTAAACTCGGTTTATGTGCCCCACTCTCCACCCCCATCTGAACAGAACTTTCTGGCCAGACTCAGCAGGAGCAATTCCTGAAGTCTTGCAGCCAAACCACTGCTAGAGCTGATGCACCCCCTTGGATGCAGTGGCCCTGCAAGGCACTGTCTGACAGAGACTGGATGGACCTATCTCTCAAAGAACTGGTATCCTAGCAGCTGCCAGGAGATGCAAGTGACATAGCATGAAGGGGTGAGAAGGGGAGTGGGGGAGGACAGGAGTGGTGAATTTTAACTTGTAGGAATTTTAACTAAATATAACAGGAGGGAGCCAACGGATAAATTATGCTATCTCACCCTGAGAGACCATTCTGACATGCAGTAGTTCATATATCCTCTCTGATGATGACCTACGAGACTGAGGAATCTTTGGGGAGCTTGCTAGAAAGCTGTGGCCAGGTTGGGAATGCACCCCTTGTACCCTTGTATTTATTTGTCTATCTTCCACCCTCCCTGATTTGTCCCTCTTTTCTCCTCACTTCTACTTCCCTGGGTTTGCACTCGCCTTTAAAGTGCTAGCGTGGGGGCGCCTGGGTGGCGCAGTCGGTTAAGCGTCCGACTTCAGCCAGATCACGATCTCGCAGTCCGTGAGTTCGAGCCCCGCGTCGGCTCTAGGCTGATGGCTCGGAGCCTGGAGCCTGTTTCCGATTCTGTGTCTCCCTCTCTCTCTGCCCCTCCCCCGTTCATGCTCTGTCTCTCTCTGTCCCAAAATAAATAAAAAACGTTGGAAAAAAAAAAAATTTAAAGTGCTAGCGTGTAAGCTTCTCATTCAAGCTATTTCCTGGACATCCTAGGCTAAGACAAAAGCTATCCTATCTAGTAAGTGAAATGCACCTCAAGCACTTAGCTGTATTGATTTCCAATCTATTTGAACAAATCCAGCAAGGTTTAGACATTAAGTAGGTGGCACAGATTTTAGGTTGCCAGTTCATCAGCCCAAAATTGTTTCCACCAGACTGTGGTCTTTGCTACAACCATGTAGCAATCAATTTTCCAGACTTTTTTGTTTTACATGACTAGAGATGATATGCAAGATGGGATTTGAAGGAACTGAGGGTGAAAAAGAGGTGGGCTAGCAACATACAGAAGAGAAGCAATGGGGAAATTGAAGTAGACTAATTGCAGAAGATCAACCATTCCCCCTCAGCAGGAAATTCTGCTAAGAGTGTTGCACGGCAGCCTTTGGAAGCCTAAACAGCATAAATGGCTAAAGGTGTTTTCTGATGAATGAGGCTTTACTTGTTTGGCAGGTAAGTGAATTCTGACTTTGGGAACAAGAACACCTGGAAGCCAGCTCAGCTCTTGAACTGCTCCAAATTCCTCATATCGAGTTCATTATGAGAAGCCACCTGTGCCTCTGCTCATCAAATCCTGCCAGTTTCTGGTTTTGATCTGTTGCAATACACTACAGAGTCATTTCTAATTATAAAAGTAAAATAAATAATTCATGAGGATTTCCTGACCCTTCAGCCTAGAGCCAATGTGAAATTGGCCTATGTTGATGATCACAGAATTGCAAATTGCTTCAACACTTCTGCTAAGTAATCACCTAATCCAAGTAGTAAAACCTAAGTAATATAGATTAACGGGTGGTATGGCTCAGTTTTAATTAGTGAAAATTATGAATTGCAAAATGTTTTCTTAGGAAATGCTTGTGGAGAGAATGCTATGTATTCACCAAACATTGTTTTCCTTTTTCTCAGGCACACAATGAAATGTGGGCAAAATTAAAATGGCCCACGTTTAGAGCTGGCTTGCGCAAAAAGCCTTCTGTGCAAATTCTCCATGATTTTTCTCTTTTCCTAGACATTGCTTGATAAGAAAGGAAGACAGGGCCCTGAAGGGATGTAAGCCCAGAAACACAGTGAAAAGATCCTGGATCCCTGAATGAACACATTGAGCAGAGACAACCCCTCCATCTCACACTTCCACCCCCCCACACTGTAGTGTGACCTCAGCAAGAAATACACATTTTTATGTTAAGAGACTGGATTTGGGGGAACTGTTGGTTAAACCAGAGAGCTGATCCTGACAAGTGCAATACAATTTCATATTGGTAATTCAAACTAGGTTAGTAAGATTCATGTAATCATTTATTTAACAAGGATTATTCACCTCTTTATTAAGACAGAACAAAATTATACAAGTCCGTTTCTCTAAATGGTTTCTATGTTATATGAGGATGCTTTTTGTTTTCTTAAATATTTTAAGCATTTCCACAATGATTTGGTTTATGATATTAATTTATAATATGACATTTTCAGCCTAGTCTCTATCTGAATAATCAGAATTAGGTCTAGTTTAGTATATCAGCATCTTCCTGCTTTTTAATACTTTGCTTATTACTAAGCTTGGTTGGATGTCTCAGAGAAATATGATCGCTAAATCATTTACCTCCACTTTATTCTGTGGTTTTAGATGCCATTCCTGAACTCAGAGAGGCATCTTTCAAATGTTTGCACTATCTACAAATGGAAAAACAACATATGATGATATGTTGATATGATGATAGTCATGTAAATGCCATCTGCTTATAGAACTAGATTGTATACTCTCTAAGTTAACAAAAATAAGAATTTAGGTATGCACGTAAACTGAAGTTTGGGCTTTGACTTCGATAGTTCTAATAAACAAGAAAGGGCAATTTTTAAATTTTTGAAGTAAAGTTTTAAAACTATAAAGCATAACATGTAAAGTGGTCACACAGTTCCTATGCAATTGGCTGAATATGAAACAGTTTCTCAACTCTACCTGACAACAGTCAAGACCCAAAATCAGTTATCGGGATCATCTCTAATAATTAATTTCCAACCATCAACATGAAAAAAGAAAACCAAGAAAACATGAAGTTAAAATTAATGGATACATGTAAATCTTAAAGATCTTTAAAGGGAATCTTGAACATTCTGCATTGTTAAAAAAAATAAGTAAGATTAGTGGTCATGATGGTGTAAGCTAGTGAGAAAAATTACAGTTCACATTAAGCTTATGCTATTCCCATGGCATTAGGAACTTTTTAAATAAAGTAAATGTAATATAAATATTGCGTTCACAGAAGGTTTGTTTCTAGAAGATGGGTTGTATATAAAAAGGTGTTCAATACAAATGTTCCTTGAGCTTAAGCATCTTGGGCATCTGAAAGCACCTGGAATTTCCACATTAAAAAAAATATATATATATGTATTTCTTCAGCCCTCTCTTTAAAAGATGACATTTTTTTAGTTAATATTGCCATTTTTACTTTTTTTTTAATTTTTTTTTCAACGTTTATTTATTTTTGGGACAGAGAGAGACAGAGCATGAACGGGGGAGGGGCAGACAGAGAGGGAGACACAGAATCGGAAACAGGCTCCAGGCTCTGAGCCATCAGCCCAGAGCCTGACGCGGGGCTCGAACTCCCGGACCGTGAGATCGTGACCTGGCTGAAGTCGGACGCTTAACCGACTGCGCCACCCAGGCGCCCCTCCATTTTTACTTTTTTAAAAACTCGCACAGAAGATGAAATTAGTTCAAATTTTTTATTTAATAAGTCATACACACATAGTACAAATCAGTGCAATCTATTCAATATGAGTTATCTGTGAGTATGTGAAAGTGTGCGTATTTTTAGTTACAATTTACAAGATGAGATACAGGTATTCACTGGCATATTCCAGATTCCCCACCAAACAACAAATGTATTTCATTTGGCATGTCTGTTAGATCAATTATCCCAATCTCCTTCCTTCCATCACTACTTACGCTTAAAAAACCTTAAAGCTTTTCTTTTAAATACAGCTGGGACTCATTAGCTCCTTTCTGCCAATCTAACTCCTCATTCTGTCGCATTTCCTTCTTTCCCTTTATGTCCTCAACCAAATAAGTGTCATTTGCCTGCTTTCATTTTGGCTGGGAATTCAACTGAATCAGCTTTCCAACAAATCTGGTGTGTAGAATTCTAATCTTCCCTGTTACTTTTGGCTCACAAATAAAAACAATTAAGCCATCTTCTAGTGGTGCTGTGACTCTGCTGTTTATTTGGGTTCTGCATTCACAGTTGGAACAGGTGCCATTTCTTCCTGGGGCCTAAACATCAAAATATTTGTGAACTGGGCTTTGCCCTCTACTGATCTGTGTCAATTCATAGTTACAGTGAAGCATATTTACAACAAAAAAGAGTTTCTGGCACTGTGAGAACACAAATCTTATTAAAGTTCTAAATGTTTCACTTTGCCAATATTTTTGTCTCTGAAAAGTAATGCACTCATTGCATATGAATCAAATATGCACATTATAGCTTGTGACTAACGACTTTTTCAAGAAGTCTGAATTCCTTCTTTTTTTAATTGTTGAATGATATTAGATATTCTGCTGGATTTGATATATCTGATAGTTTTCTTTGATTCTACCGAGCAACTGGGAAATCCGCAAGATGAAAGTTATTTAAAGGTGGTGGAAATGTATCAGATAAATAATATCCCTCTAAAATTAGAAAATTAATTTTAATCAAATTTCTAGAAAATGGATCTGCTCAATGAGGTCTTTGTTAGTAATGTTTTTTAACAAATATGTTGTTCATGAATTTCATAAAATAGAAGGAAAATGAGACCTTTATTTGGTTAGACAAAAGTTTGTAAGGGGGGCAGGGAACCTATAGGAATTTGTATAACATCTTAAGTAGGTTTAAATAATCCTTGAAATTGAACCAGAAGTACATTTTATAAAACTCATCTTTCTCTCTCAAGAGTCCCATTCAGGATAACATGTGTGCAAATCCCAGGCAATATATGGCTGCAAAGTGAGGCAAGGGACACATCAAGAATTGAGCCAAGTTCTTTCTGAGTTATACCCCATAACTCCTGTCTATATTCAATCACTAATTCCACCTAGATAGCACAAAATAAAGTCTTTTTGTCTCTGGCTTACTGAATAGATGAAGACCAATTTTGGGAACATTCAAGAAAAACAAATATGTATTAAGCCAGCCACTGTTCTTAAAATGTATCATTCTAATGGTTCTCACATGTTAAGAGAATGTCAATATAATTACATTCATAACTGTAATTGAAGTGATGAGATTTTACCCTGTTCTCTATTCTCTAAGACCAGCTTCCCTTCTTTCCCCTCTCCCTTCCAACCTCCACCTCCCTGTCTTTTGAGATGTATTTAATGTATATTAGCTTGGGGACAGGCACTGTGTTAAGTTCAAAATATGTACCAGCCACCAGATAAGTATAGTCTCCTATAGTCTAGTAGAAAAGACCATCACTGAACAAATAAAGGAAAAGAAGCTACAAGATGTAATGGAGCAAAAAGCATAAGGAGATCATCTGTAGTGATACAACAACTTATCAACAATTTCAGATAGTGGGGATGGAAGGTTGGTTGACTAACGATTTCTGAAAGAGGGAAACAACTTTGTCAAAGTTATTCATCTTGGTCTCCGTTTGTAAATTCTTAATACATTAATCCAATAAATTTGGGCAGAGATAACATGGATAATGGTAACTAGTTGAGCTTTTATGTGGACATTTCTGAGGATTCTAAGAACGATGAACTAAGAACTGAGAATCTAACTCTCCCATAATGGTTCATCATTTCTTCTGAAGGAGGTTCTGCATCTTGAAGAAAAATTACATGGACTGTGACTGTCCCTTGGCTAGGATTGTTTTCAAGGTTATGTGAAATTTCAGTGATATCCCTCTGAACTCTTCCTTCACATTCTTCTCTCTTTCCTGACTTTAAAATGTTGAAGATTTGAGGTGAATTTACTACAGCACTCTCACCATCATGGCCTGAAGAAATACTACCAAATAAATATAAGAAATTAAAAGCAAGTACCAGCAAAAGAGTGGGAGTTTTTGCTCATTCACTTTGGAAATGCAATGTATTTCTCTTGCTTTACAGTGTCTCTATAAGTTACAATTCTCCCGTTAACTAAAAAATAGGAAAAGATTATTATTATATCATGCCAACACATTTTATTGCATTATTTCACATGCAAACACGCACATAAACAATACTCAGTCATGAAAGATTCACAAATTTATATTATTATTTATAGCATACCCTTTGCTTAACTCAAAATATACCTATGAAGTTCCAGTTCTTGTTGACATATATGACTCTCAGGAGCTGTTATATATCATATTAAAGTTTCCTTGCAGGGGATGCTATTTCAGAGCTGTGCCAAAAGTTTATCTGGAACCAGACTAAACTAAACCAAGCTGTGATTCAAACTACTACAAAATGTGAGTTCGAAAGCTTCACAAGCTTATAAAACAAATGAAATATTAACCATTCTAAAGAGAACCAAAACTTATGGTTTCCAGAGGAGAAAGGGGAGTGGGGGGGGGGTTGGGCAAAACGGGTCAAGGGGGAGTGGGAAATACAGGTTTCCAGTTATCAGTGAGTTATTCACAGGGATAAGAGGCAGAGCATAAGGAATACAGTCAATGATACTGTAATAGCGATGTATTGGGACAGATGGTAGCTATATTCATGGTGAACACAGCATAATGTACAAAGTTGTAAATCACTATGTTGTATACCTGAAAACTAATGTAATATTGTGTGTCAACTAAAATTAAAAATATATATATTCTGACCAAAATTATAAGATATGCAAATTTTTAAATATGTAATATATTAAAACTTGTGTTATGCAAGAAGACCTTTTATCTTTTTTTTTAATTTTTTTTTAATGTTTATTTATTTTTGAGACAGAGAGAGACAGAGCATGAACGGGGGAGGGGCAGACAGAGAGGGAGACACAGAATCAGAAGCAGGCTCCAGGCTCTGAGCCATCAGCCCAGAGCCCGACACGGGGCTCAAACTCACGGACTGTGAGATCGTGACCTGAGCTGAAGTCGGACGCTTAACCGACTGAGCCACCCAGGCGCCCCTGACCTTTTATCTTTAACAATCAAGGATGGAGTTGTCTTGAGTCACACTGCAGTTTTGGTATGACTGCTTCTAACTTTGGCCTACCCAGCCTCTAAGGGTTAGTCCTCCATAGATAACTAGGTGATAACTAGGGTTCCCAGCTCATTGGTGGGTTTTGAACTACAATATTTATTTCCTAAACCCTGCAAAACTGCTGAAAACTCTGATTTTTCAAGGTACCACAGCTGAGCTTCTTAACATCTTGCCTCACTGCTACAGAATCTGGTAAAGGACTTGTGGAGAAAACCATGAAGGTTGTACTCACTTCTTTACCCATCCCGTTTCTCCAGGAACGTGGCCTCTCAATTCCTTGGAGTCTGCCTTGGAGAACCTGAACTCCAGTTTTTGTCTCCTATTATTCTGAGACTGACAGCACTCAGCTGACCTTTTTGTCCCTTAGATCTTGTATTCAAATTTTCATCTTTCAAACAATGTCAAGAATCAGCAAATGCCCAAGGTGAAAAACGGGTCATAAGGGTAGGCTCATCTCTCCCTGGTTCCCTTCTCTCAAACACCTTGACTCCTCAATTCATGGGTGTCTCAGGAGTTTTGTGGTGCCTTCAGACTAGTGACTTGTGTTTTATCTGACTTTTCCAACTGTTCTCTGTGGGGGCATCCTTGTTCTGCCATGTGCTAGACACAGCCAGGGGTAGAAAGGCCTGCACGACTACCAACATTTTTCACTCGGCTTTTCTGACTGATACTTGTAGTGTGAAAATCACTTTTCAATTAAAACAAAAGGTTATTTTATTGCCTTGTCATTATAATTTGGATGAATATTATGTTATACATAATAGTGAACATACATTGTCTAAGCGTATAAACAAGAGTCTAGAAGACTTATTTGTGGGTACATTTCAAAATATGATATATCTTGACATTTGTAAGACATATTAGTTACAGACCTAACTTTATGAAAACTAATTTTTAACAAAAAGCTACATATAGACTTTTATTTGGGTTATTATTGTTAAGACAATATTATTATTAACAAGCCTTGTTCCTCTTCCAGCATCACTTTTAATAATCAATATCATATCTCAATCATTACACATTACACACCAGGAAATACTTCAATCCCTGATTTTTATATGATATATAAATATATACTTATATATTTATAATAATCCATTAAATCTGCTTTTCCTATATAAGTGAGGTATCTGTCACAGGCTCATTAATGAATTTTGACAGTCCCAGAAAGTGATAATGGAGAAATGATTTTCAGCCCAATTAGATCTGAACTTGGAATTTAGAGATAAGACTCTGGTGGAAAAAGATTAAACAGCCCTATGTTAATTCAGCCAATAGAAAACCCCTACTGCCTTTGTTTGAAAAATACTGATGGAAGTTGATTGATAGACTTGATGGATAAAAAGAGAAACAGATTATGGGAACTGAATAGTTCTACTCATGAAGCTAGGCTCATTCATTATAGAGATGTGAATAAAAGTTTTACTACTTATTAAAAAAATAGAGAATCAAGTATTTTTATACTAAATTTCTTAAGATTTCTTTATAATCTCTTGACAAGTATTCAGTGGAATGTCCAAATTTGCCATTTTCCATCTGCACACCTGATGGCTTAGCATCTTTCTTGGCATCTCTCACCTGCATTATTACATGTGTCTCTGGTCTACTCTACCCACCTTCTCCCTCCTCCACACTTGCTAAAAATCTGATAACATCATCCTCCTGTTTAAAAGCCTCCACATGCTTCCCACTCTCTACAGAATACATTTTAATTGTTTAACTTGGCATAAATATTCTTATACAAATGTATTCCCAAGATACCTCTCCAGCGTCAGCTACTATCCCACTTCATTCACTCAGTATGTCCAGCCACATATAATACCGTACATATGTGCTCCTTAGTAAATCATGTCCTATACTTTGCTAAAAATTTCCTTTCCCTCTATTCTCTACCAGGAAACCTCCCTGACCCAGCCTTCTCTAAATTTATCCAGGAATGGTTAGCAACATTGTCACAGTAATCTCTTCACCTCTGTTACGACACTTACTCATATTGGCCTATATTCCCTTCTCCTTCACTTGCCATAGTCTTCATACTCTTTGAGGGCAAAGGTCATTTCTTTATTGCCTTCATGTGTGTGCATATATATCTCCATCTGTATCTATAGCTACCACTACCTGATGGTTAGTATAACTTCTCAAAGACAGCTGAATAAGTGAATTTCCTAAATGCATATTTAGACTGAGTTGAACTATTTTGGCTAAGTTAATCAGACTCCATCACAAGTCTAGAGATTTTAAGACTAAGTAGTCCAAATTAATTTATAGAACAAATTATGTCCATTGTACTATAACAAAGTGTACCTTTTCTTCAACTAATTTATCTGGATTTATATATATAAATTTACCGAAAGTCATACAAATATTTGTTTTTCTTTCCCAAAGGGCAAGAAACGGTAAAGACAAATCAAAACATTTTATATTGTCTTATTACACAGCATGTCTCTTTGCAACATACTATTATACTGGTATTGTTTAATTAACCACAAGAATTATATTACTCAATATTTAAAAATTTCCTGACTTATTTGAAACTATGTTATTTCACATATTCATGTATATAAAAGTGTAATATTTAGTAGATGAATTAACCTCCATATTAATTGTACAAATCAATAAATATCACAATTAAGAATTTGGTATTTCTAGCTATAAACATGAGTTTGAAGGAAAATAAATATGTCCAAAACGAATCCAAACTTATTAGTTCAGGTTATGAATTCATACTTGATTTTCCATAGGAAAAAAATGCAAGTAAGGAGGAAATTAAAGTGTTCTGTATATATTTCTTGATATTTTTATTCATTTGGGAGAAGAGACAATTCTCTACTAGGAAAGATGAAAATTACAGATAAAATTTTGTTAATATGCTAAAAAGTATAGTTCTTGAAATAGGAAATCCACACCAGGTCCCTCTAATAACATTCTATAGTAAGCAGCTTTCACAAGCTTTTTTGTTTAGTCCAAGTACAGAGCTGAATTTACTACAGTTCAGAGTAGGCTATGCAATTCACACATCTCTTCAGGTGTCTGAATATTTCTATCCAATAAGAACTCTTGGTGTTGCCAGGAGCTGAGGGGAAAGGGAAATGGGGGCGGGGGGGAGGGGGTGATGGCAAAAGGATACAAAGTTTCAGTTACACAAGATGAATAATTTCTGGAGATCCAATGCACAGCATGGTGACAATGGTTAACAACACTGTACTGTATACCTGTAATTTGCTGAGAGGATCACAAAATGCTAATTATATAGAGTTAATGAAAATACAGTTTCCCCTCAAGGGATTAGGACCTGACATAGTGGCTCCAGGCATTTTAAGGCCTAATATGTACATTAGAGTCGCCTGAACCACCAGCTCTGGAAGCCAGAGTCTATGTGGGAGATATGTTTACTGAGCTCACTTCAAACATTGTCTGGTACATATACCTCTCTCCACTTCTCTCTCATCCACTGTTCAGCAATATGTATTGTATAAGGCACCATGCTAAGGAATGGGTATAAAAACAGTAAACCATACATTTACAGTCTTTGTCTTCATAAAGTTCATAGTCTAACAAGGGAAATAGATATTTAAGTATGCAAATATAATAAAATGTGATTTAAAAAAATAATAGAGGAAGAATAAGGCACTTGGCAAGGACATTCCCCCCAAGAGATGGAAGTAGGGGTTAGGAAAGGCATCCCTGAGGCAGTAATGTTTAAGTTGGGACCTGAAGATGAGTTTAATTTATTTAAGCCTTTGTACAAATGCACTTCCTGACCACCATCTGATCCTTCTTGCCTCCTGTGGTCTAAGTGTCCTGCCGGCAGGACCATAATCCATCTTGATTAAAATCCATTTTGATTATACCACTTTGCCACAAACTATTTAAATTCTCCAACTAATGACTGGACTCCTATTTGTTCCATTAGGACACTAAATTCCAGAATCCCTCTCTGAGGCCAAAATTCAAAAGTTTCCTTAATGCAGTTCCGTTAAGCAAACAGCATCCTAGGAGCTCTTCAGGCTGAAAGTAGCAATACGACATTTTGTGGACCTTTAAACAAGCCACACCTCCTTCTGCCAAGCACTCACTGTATCTGAGTAGAATAGGGGAATTAACCAAACTTACATCATGGGAAAATCATTATGGACTAAACAGTAAACATGATGGGTCAACCATCTACAAATATAATATGCTATGCAAATACTTATATAAAACTTCATATTTAAGCATTTAAAACATCTTAGGAAACAAAACTAAAAGATAAAACATCTTAGGATAGATGAACATTCTATCTAGTAGCTTTCAATATAGAAAAACTTGATCCCTAATAAGATACTGCTAGAAGTTGTTAGGTTTCTTAAAAATGATATGATAGAAACCATGTAGTGAGATGGAAGATGTTTTTGATAAATGTCTTTTAGTTATGGTCCTATATAACTAATATATTATGGGAAATATTATTTTAAATGTATCAGTAAATTGCATTAAAGAAGTATGTAATTTTACTGCACATGAGGTCATGCAGTTACACTCTTTCTTAGTAAGAAATTTAAAGCAATTGCTTCTTCATAGCATTCTCTGTGAGCTTCTCTATGAGCATTTCTTCTCTGTGGGCCACCAAATGGCAAGCCTGAACTGGCAAAAATGCCAACGTAAAAGAAAATTAAGTGTAAAAATTCTCAGAGTAAGAACTCTATTTGTTATAAAATATATCAATAACTACAGTAAGTTTAAAATAAGTCGTTCAAACTCAAAAACATATTATTGTCAGGTATAATTCTGATAATATTCTGTATTGTTATATTTTCTAATTTTATAAGTACACATCTTTTAAAAAGATGTGACTTTTTTTCTTTTCGTACTTTTTTTTAAGTTCATTTATTTATTTTGAGAGAGAGAGCAAGCAGGAAGGGGGCAGAGAGAGAAGAAGAGAGACAGAACTCCAAGCAGGCTCCGCACTGTCAGCACAGAGCCTGACACGGAGCTCAGTCTCACAAACAATGAGATCGTGACAAAAGCCAAAATCAAGAGTTGGCCGCTTGACCAACTGAGCCACCCAGGCGCACCTCTCCTCATGCTTTTTAAGATTAAATATTTCCCTGCTGGTAAATAAAGTCAAGCTGCCCAAGTATTAACAAAACATGAGGTTTTATTTATTTATCCCAAGATATTTAATTTTTACAAATAATTAGTCTCGGGGTGCCTGGGTGGCTCGGGCGGTTGAGCGTCCGACTTCGGCTCAGGTCATGATCTCGCGGTTTGTGAGTTCGAGCCCCGCGTCGGGCTCTGTGCTGACGGCTCAGAGCCTGGGGCCTGTTTCAGATTCTGTGTCTCCCTCTTTCTCTGCCCCTCCCCTGTTCATGCTCTGTCTCTCTCTGTCTCAAAAATAAATAGAAGATTAAAAAAAAAATTAAAAAACAAAACAAAACAAAATAATTAGTCTCAATTTTCCTGAGAATAAAATACTTCTATATCTATTGAACTCCTAGCCATTCAATAAATATATCTAAGCCATACAAAACACCATGGTAGAGCTAAAATACAAGTAAATACAGCTAAAAATAAAAATACAGCTAAAATACTGTCTAAAAAGACCTACAGATGTCCAGTTATACCTAATCAATTTTTTCTTACATCATTATAGGGGACCCATGGCCTTAGTATTTACTAATTTTAAATTATTTTTAGCTTATATTTCATGACCAAATGTCTTCTCCAGTATGAATCAATCCCTACATTGAAGATGCTGTTTGATGTGAATGCATTAGAGAAGAGTATAATAGGTCATAAATGATTGAAAAGTTCTACTAATTATCGTACAATCATTCATCTAATCAACAAACCTTCACTGGACACCTACCAGGGCCATCCACTGACACTACAAACATAAAATATACAGTCCCTGCCCTTAAGGAATTCACACTGAATCTAGAGAAGAGATGACTTATTAGAGGATCCAGGGAAAATGCTGATAATTAATGCTTCTCCCAGGGAATAGAAAGGGTCAATAGACACAGACTGGAGGGGCAAAAAAATGGTGAAAATGAGAAAGTTCCTGAAAAGAGCAAAGTGCAGAGGAAATTCAGATGGCCTAAGAATGGTATAGTGGGTTGAATTGTACCCCTCCCCACCAAAGATATGTCCAAGTCCTAAACCCAGTACCCATGAATGAGGCTTTGTTTGGCAGGGGGGAGGGTCTTTACGGATGTAATTAATGAAGAGTCCCAAGACAAGATCATCCTGGATTAATCAGGTGGGCCCTAAATCCAATTCAAATGTCCTTATAAGAAGAGAAGATGGCATAGACAAAAGAAGAGGTCAACTGAAGATAGAGGCAGAGATAGGATTTATGCTATCACAAGCCAAGAAAAGTCTGGGGCTACCAAGAGCTGGAAGAGGTAAGAAACAATTTTCCCCTAGAGTGCAGAGGGAGCATGCATTGATTTTGGACTGCTGGCTTCCAGAACGATGAGAAAATACATTTTGGTTTTAAGCTACCAATTTTGTGGTAATTTGTTACAACAGCTCTAGGAAAATAATCCTGTGTATGGATTTCCTGGTTTGGGGCATGTGGCAGAAACAAATATGTAGACAAACAAAACCAAATCTCTAAACTGGAAAATAACATTCTCCTCTGTGATGACAAGAGATGGATTTAGAGGAGTCTGGATTGGCCTAGATCAGAAGTCCCATCTGTCACTGCCTAGCTGTGTCATTTGGACACATTTCTCTCCAAACCTCAATTCATTGTCTGTAGAGTGAGTGAGATTGAGGAAGAAAATGTTAAGGTAAAAATGCAGTGAAGGGACACCTGGCTGGCTCAGTCGAGTGAGCACATGACTCGTGATCTCTGGGTTGTGAGTTCAAGATTGGGTGTAGAGATTACACATATCGGATGTAGAGGTTATTTAAAAATAAAATCTTAGGGGCGCCTGGGTGGCGCAGTCGGTTAAGCGTCCGACTTCAGCCAGGTCACGATCTCGCGGTCCGGGAGTTCGAGCCCCGCGTCAGGCTCTGGGCTGATGGCTCAGAGCCTGGAGCCTGTTTCCAATTCTGTGTCTCCCTCTCTCTCTGCCCCTCCCCTGTTCATGCTCTGTCTCTCTCTGTCCCAAAAATAAAAATTAAAAAAAATAAAAAAAAAAGTTGAAAAAAAATTTTTTTAAATAAAATCTTAAAAATGTAACGTAAATAAAATCTGAACAATGGCCTACAAAACCACCATCGCTGCACTTGTGGATTGTTGATAAAAATCTATATCAAAAAACATTAAACAGAGGATCTTGTATTATCCCAGGGGCCAAAGCAGACTATAAACTTTTTATTGCCACAGGTTTTCTCCTAGGACCCTCCCCATCCCCAGACCCTTTGCCACCATTTTGATGCTGAAACTTTAGGCCAAATGTGGTGGGCACCATCTGCCATCAATACAGCCTACACTCTTCCCAGCCAAGATGAGTTCCAGGCCAAGTTTATCTTGTGAGTTAACAGGAGGTGACAAGCCTGGCAGGACACAAATTCTCCCTGCATGATTGATTCAGCCTGGCTGACCAACTCCATGCTAATGAGGATGTGCCAGAGCTCACAACAAAAACGTTTTTGAATAATTTAAAACTTTGGAACATGATTTGCCAGATAATGTGATTCATTGTGCAATTATAGCCCCAGTTGAATCTGCTTCTGTCGCTGCCTCCACAGCAAACATCAGTGACCGCAAACTGCCTGTTATCAAAATTAACTGTATAAATAATGCAAAAGAGCAGAGACATGTTAATCTCATAAGGGAAGTCGGCGAAGGCAAAGCTGGCCTAAGCTATCACAAACCGCTACTTTATGAAGAAATGAGTAGTATTTCATATGTCGTACTTTACAAAATATAAGTGAATTAAACACAAGTAAAATATCTTTTAATCCATTATAGTAGGCTTAAGTACAGACTGAGACTTCTAATTTCTAGTGAATCGACTTTAACTTCTTGCCCTAATTCTTATCTGTTTAACTATGTTTCTTTTTACCATTCTGGCAGTTTATGTTCCCTCCTGTATACAACCCCACACCAATGATTCAAATAACGTATAATAAATTCAAATATCTGAAATATTCCTTAAAAGGGGGAACTGTCAAGTCTTCTAATGAATTGAAACTCAAAAACTTCCTCAACTTTGTTAGGTAAGGTTTTATTAACTATGGGCCCAGAGTCATTTTTAAAAACATGTTCCTTTAGCCTGAATATCAGGGAGTTAAGGGGAAAAAAATAACCATAACTTTCCATCTAGACAGAGCCTCATATAGTAGAAAGAGCACTGAACTAAATGTGGAGGCAAATGATTCAGATTTACATTTGACCTTGAATTTGTTAGCTCTGATGAGGCTGAAGACAAACTGCCATGTCTCTAAGCCTCAATTTCTTCACTTGAAAAATAGATTTCATAAGACCTAGCCAACCTTAAGCGTCAAATCTAATAGAATACTGTATGTAAGAGTTTTTCCTCTAACAAAAGGCCTTAATAGAATGGTAGGATAGTAATTATTTGAGAAGGTAACGTTAAGGAAAATATTCATGTAAGCAATGTTAAACTTGCATTTTTTTAAAAAAGGAAAAAAAAGGGGTTGTCCTAAAATGTTCCTATCGGTCACTACCGACAAGCATTTGAGAAATTCTCACATCCTCACTTCCTAGTCTGAAGGCACAGCAAATCATCTGCCACTAATGACAGGAGGACCTTCAAGGTGACAATCACCACTTGTGTCCCTCTCTATTAAATCAACATCTCTGAGATTCCTCCACACTGGCAAAAGCAGCACATCCTCTATTGAGTCACAGGGAGCCTTCCAAGCAACCTGCCTTCACTGTCCTCACCTCCCCCCGCTGCACCTGACACAACAACTGTTTGGGTAGCTCCCACAAGAGCTGCTCATTTCAAAGCCCTGTACTGTTCAGCTATGTGTGTCCATCCCATCTCGTGACCCCACAGTCATCTGAGACTTCTGAGATACATTCGTGATCCTAAACATTTGCTCCTCACTTCAATTTCTCTGAATCTCAGAAATGAAACTCTTTGTTAGAAACCTTGCCTGACAGGACAGAGAAAGGTAGCTCCCAGGAAACATGTAATAATTTGTGTCAACTTGTTTTATGAATCTCATTATTTGAAATAATCAGTCACAAAAGCACTTAGCAAACACCTGTCCTATAGGTTATTTTCTGTGTTACAAACCTTTTTCATAGTTTCTGCAAAGCCAAGTTTAAAGTTTTTGAAGTTTCATTTTTGTTAATGCACTCTTCTGTAGAGTTTGGAAACTTGGAAACTTACACGAAGACTTTATCAGAATACTGCTTCATTTTTAAATAGTCATTTAGAAACTTCTGCATTTTTCTTGTGATTTAATCAACAATTAAAACTCAATAACTAAATGCTTCGCATCTGAAATCAAGAGGGATTTTCTATGAGCTATGACTGTAAAACCAGCCCATTATTAAGAGATTTGCATATTTTAATTCTTGTGTTCTAAGGCTTTTGTCAAATAGATGTTGCAATGCACTAAGCACCATGCAGTCTTGGTAAAATGTTAACTCTCTGCTCTTTGTGTGTGTGTGTGTGTGTGTGTGTGTGTGTGTGTGTGTGTGTGTGTGTTCACAGTTAGAAGCATAAATATGTTGAGAGGAATATACGTTTTTAGAGTGAGGCCTTTATTTTAGTACAAGTGTTTAACATCTTACTCTCAGAATTTCTTTAGAAAACAAGAAATTTAAGAAGATTAAAATGTAGATAAATTACTTGTAGCCTCAAGTTAATTACTTTAAGTACACAGAAATGACCATAGCATCTAAGACCTTTGGCAATATTGCCAAAGTGGCCTCAAAATACAAAAAATGAATTCTGAAATAAGTTTGATTTGAAGCCCAGATAAGGAGTCAAATGCGTAAGAATACAGCCTTCTAATACTCCAGCTGTGATGACCATATATAAAGAGAAAACAGAAGGATTGTGAAATATAACTATTTGTGTATTCACTCATTTATATCGTTTAGAGAGAGTATGTTGGGCAAGTTACCCATAACCTCTCTTTGCTTTAATTTTCTGATCTGTAAAATGGGGCTAATATTAGCACCTACTGCACAGGAGTATTGTAACTAAATGAATTAATACATGAAACATACAACAGTACCTGTAACAAAGGGCAGTGGTGATGGTTACACATAAGGCTTTCAGGATTCAAGGATTTTTTTAAAAAAAGGCTCTTATATTGGGGCACCTGGGTGTCTCAGTTGGTTAAGCATCCGACTTCTGCTCAGGTCATGCTCTCATGGCTCATGGGGGCTCGAGCCCCATGTAGCACTCTGTGCTGACAGCTCAAAGCCTGGAGCCTGCTTCAGATTGTTTTCCTCTCTCTCTGCCCCTCCCCCGCTCTCTCTCTCTCTCTCTCTCTCTCAAAAATAAATAAAACATTTAAAAAATTTTTTAACTCTTATATTAAGAAGATTTCCACTAATTTTGTATCTGAATTTTGTAAGATAAGCTTCAAATGTATATTTTTAAAGTTTAAAGATCCATTTGAAATAATGTCATAAAAGCCTACACTTTTGGAAAATAAAAGCACTTTTTGCAAATTACTTGAATTTTTAATGAAAAATAAAATATTGGTTGTCTAATGTTTTAATATTTGAAATATGCTACCAAAATAATACTTTGATACACACATTTGTAAATTTATAGAGATGTATTTTTTATGAAAGAAAGACAAATGAACATATAATATCATAATTCTTAACACTAACATTGTGCAATGCAAGTTTCATTGAAGGCCTTTCAGAAGGTCTATCTTGAGGGAAGTAACTTCTGAACACCAGGAAGTACTTTCTCACTGAGCTCTAGGTCATTAAATAATAGCAAACTTGGAAATAAATCCTTAAAGCTTTTCACTAGCCCACCAAGTTTTGCCAGCCCCTTTGACTTTATATTAATCTTCTGATTCTTGAATTTTGTATGTGTTCAAGGATGAAGATGGGGGACAGAGCCTCTTTAAGAATTTGACAAAAGTCATCGACCGTCCCCCAAAGAACTCACATAACATCATTTCACATTCAATTTCAGGGGCTTCACAGACCAGAATTCCATCCATAGAGCTCCCAATTCCAAATGGTGACACTTTGATTTTACCCTGAAATTAAATTTAATAATTCAGCAAAAGATCATTTACCCAAATGAAATATGGATGAAATTAATTGACACAGATTTAATTTCTATGTAAAGGCATTAGGTTATATTTTTATCTATTAAAGTTGTTATCCATCTTATGAAAGGAAACCAATTACTCCATGTCCAAACAGGATGTACTGTACTACTTTCAAGGCTGTTTATTATTGTCTTAAATTGTTTGTACAAAATACAGAGCAAAAAATATGGGCAAAAGGGTAAGTTTTGTTCAATGCTAAATAAAGGGAACCCAAAGGGTAAACTATAGTATGATCTTTGATCACAGCTATATAATATATAACAGTGTTTGAATAAGATAGCCTCCACCTAAAAAAAAAAAAAAACAATAAATGCTTTTATTCTTTTAAAAAAATAAATGTTTCAAAATAACACATTTGTCAAACGTGGTAAAAGTGTGGACACTTTCCCTGGTGAACTGGTTCTTGCTGTCTCCCAGTAGCACTAACTGGGTAGAAAGCACCAAGAATGCCCAGGTAATAGCTGAAAACAAAAATTTATTTAGATAGCACTACATCAGGTTTATCTAAAACTTAGTTACGAAACAAAACTAGAATTACAGGCATTTAGAGTTCCCTCACTTCATGGTCAAATGACTGAAGTCACACACCATAAGGCCATTAGAATTGGAGGCAGATTCAGAGCCCTGATGGCTGCCCCAGCAGGTGCTAAGATAAATTGCAAGCTTGCTGCCTAAGAACTTTCAGTATTATAATATAGAAAAGGTCTCCTATCAGCCTTTCAAGCTTCAAGCTGTTTTTCTGGGAACAATAGAGGCCACAGTACAAAAAACCTGGTTTAGCCTAGCTTCAATCAAAATCCTTTTTGACCCCACTTCAGTGTTCATTATACTGCAACGTTTTTACCTGAGTGTCAGGAATATTTAAAACAAGGATGGGCCTAGTTACTTTCATCACATTCAATTATTAAAACTCTCATGTATTAATCTTGTAGGACTATTAACCTAAGTAATATGTGACAGAGGGAGAGAAGGCTTCACCCCTCCCATGGCTGCAAACATATTAAAGGAGGTTGTCAAATGCATGAACACAACCAGGCTGTTCTCTGTTTCCACCACATAATTTTGATTATACAATATCAAAGATTCCCATCCTTTGCTCCCAAACTCACCTGCCACAAATCTAGAAAGGAGGAAAAGAGAAGAGAATGAAAGGCAAGGTGAGGGAGAAAAACCAATGATGAAAAGTTTGTGCCCATACCAAATGGTGAACAGAAACTCAAGTTCATCAGTTTCTGTTCATCAACCACATCTCAAGCTCCAGAAGCGAAGAAGCATGCATTTATTTTGTAATTAGTGGGAGAAATGCAAAGATTTTTTATTTCATTTTACAAGAAGTACTTTTCTGTGCTTTTCTCTTTCTTTTTCCCCTACCCCAAGTGATTTCAAATATAAAAGGTCATTTTAAAGACGATTTGAAGATAAAGAAAGCAGCTTTTTATCTTTATATTAATCAAGAACTATAATGAGGCATTTTGGATTCTCTAGGGCATCTTGAAAACATTTGAAACTCGAATGTGAAAAAAAATGCTATGTACTTTAAAGCGTTCTTTGTCATTACAAACAAATGCAAAAACCTAAAGGCAAAATTTTCAAGAAGGGCACAGCACACACACCCATATGCACACTGCCTTTGTTGGATTTTAATAAGACAGCTAAAATATTCAGAATAGCCTTGTGATAGATAGCATACAAGTTGAAATGGTAAAGAATAAACTGATGTTTAAACTTAAAGTATTTATGAAGCCCATATTACTAATACCTTTGAAATACACAGCAGCTTTAAAAAATGATCGAACTCCGGAAACTCTTTCAAAGGTTCTTTCACAAGTCTCCTTTGAAGCCTGCTTCATGAAGAAAACGCTGCTGTCTACAATTCTTCGGCTTGGAGAATACAATGTTATTATTGTCTTGCACTTCAGAGCTAGGAAAAGCACGTATTAGTTTTCTTGGCTCTAAGGTTCCATGACTGAGCAAGCATATGGCTTTGTTCCAGATAGAAATTTTCAAGGAATTTAGCTTACAAGGAAGTGTTAAACCAGATATTTTAATTAATATTCATATTTACGCTGTCGCTAAATGAAGTTAAGGATTCTATTGGCATGGGTTAACTGTCATTCCCATAAATCCAAAACCCTCTAGAGGATTTTACTCTGGGAAGAAAGTAAGATGCATTAACACTCCATTAATATCTTCCTTGGAAACATTCTTTTTAACATTTATCTCTTCATCATTTCCTGAATCTGTAATGAAATGCTTGTGCTGGCATTTAACGAAAGGATCATGTCCAGAGCCTAATGAAGTGTTAGACACCAAGGTAAGAAGCCAGTCTGCAGTACTGGCTCCTAGTGTCAGATACACAATGGTACTTTCTAGACTATATTTAGCTCCAAAGTCATGGTCAGTAGCCCTAAGACTTAAGGTACAATCTGAAAGAACTTCAAGTTCCAGGGCTGCCTGAACAACCACACAAAGTTCTATTTTCTAAGTCATAAGCCAGACACTGAGGTAATTTCCATTTGTACATCCTTTTCTAAAGTGAGAGACTTCCTGAAAGTGACATTCTGTAATCACAGAATTTCAGGGTGGAGGAGAGCTCTTAGGTCATGTATAGCAACTTCCTGTCCATTTCTTGAAACCCCTACCACAATATTCGTGCCAAGTGATCCTGGTTCAGAGATGTGGAACTCACCACCTCATGTGAAAACACATTCCTTATTCAGAGAGCCCAAATTGTTCTACCATTTTTTTCTTTAGTTGAGAGTAAACCTTTCCCCTGGGAAATCCCATCTCTTGGTTCTGATTCTGTCCTCTGAGGCCCCCAGACCAAGATGAGTCAGTGGAAAATCTTTACTGGTATTAACTGGTTTGGTATTTTGATACTCAAAGATTTGTAGAGAAAAATAAAGTGATGTAAGCCATCAAGAATTTTGTTAAGGTTACAAAAAGTCATTTTAAAGGCATTTTTTAAAGGTGTATGTAGCTTTGCTTCTTCCCTAATTATATACTTTATAATAATAGCTTTACTTCTCCTAAGATTATCCGTATCATAAGACAACCAATGACTACAAAATATTTGCTAATGCTAGTTTTACTATGACAAGGTAAATGGAGTCCTTGGGCTATACTGAACTTATGGGCTGATAATAATCACTTTCATATATTGAGCACTTAACCATATGAACACCACTGCACTGGGTGTTTTTTATATAATAGTCCTTAAGCATCATTATCATTTTACAAGTGAGAAAACTAAGGCTCAGAAACATTAAGTAGCTTATCCATAGTCACAAAATACTAAGTAGAGGAGCCACACGCTCAAATCCAGATCTGCCTAACTCAGAACCTATTTCTTCTGCGTAGACCAGTCACTTTTGCCCCCCCCCTTTTTTGGATTAAGAGTTTTACAGTGTTCCCCATTCTCTTTATTAGAAGCTACTATGTGTCTGTTGTGGGCTGGATGTTTTTGCTCCACCCTCACCCCCCACCCCCGCAAATTCATATGTTGACGCCCCATTGTAGCTGTATTTGGAGATGAAGCTTCTAAGGAAGTAATTAAGGTTAAATGAAGTCATAAGGGTGAGGGCCTAATAGGATTAGTGTTTTTGTAAGAAGAGATGCCAGACTCTCTTCCCTTCACCATGCAAGGACCCAGCAAGGAGGTGGCTCTCTGTAAGCCAGGAAGAGAGCTCTTACCAGAAACCAGTCCTGTCGGATCTTGATCTGGAACTTCTAGCCTCCAGAACTGTGAGAAAATTATGTTTTGTTCTTTAAACCACCCTGTCTATGGTGGTTTGTTATGGCAGCCCAAGCCAACTCATGTAAAGTCTTTCTGCCATTTGCCACAATCTACCAAATATATAAGAGAACAATGGCAAAAAGGCATCTCTCTAGCCAGGACCTTGAGCTGTTCTCCTGACCTTCAAGTGCCTGTGATCTGGTGTCACAAAAGAACCACGCTGGTCTCCTTCCCATGGCCCACCTGCTCACGTTAGAGAAACCACTTCAATTCTTTATGATTTTGTGTTTTCAGTAAACTGAGAGATCTCAGTTCTAATACTCCATTATCTTATATGCATGAAATCAAAACTTTTTCTAATCTCTGTTCATTTCCTGATTATTTTTGCATGTTTATCCCACTTTCCTTTTCTCAGATATGTTACTTCTTGGGATTTTTAAGGTAAAAAGCTTAAAAAAGCACTTGGTCTAAATGGTAGAAATTTTCAAGAAAAAAAAGGATCTCTAACTTTAAAGTTCATTTTGCTTGTGAATGTATGCCAGTCACCATCTTTTACATTATTGTAGGATGCCTATAAAAACATCACAAAACAATTTTTTAAAGCATCCTAAGAATGTTCTAGTAGATTCAGGAATTTTTCAAAATGCAAAAAGAAACACTCACCAAATGGAAACCCTTCTGTAATAGTCCTTTCAAGTGGTCCCCTCCAAAAGGGTAGCTCATTCCATGTCTGATAAATGAGACACGGTTACTACACCCAGGAGATAATAAAATGTAGACTTCCCCAACTGGGGATAATTCTGAGTCCTTCTAAAGAAATGTGGGAAGAAGAAGCATTTACATAATGCTTGCCTTCCAGATGTAAATAATCTGCTCCCAGGAGCTGATTTGATTAGAGAATGTTTCTGAGGAGATCCAAGGTCATGAATGCAGCATCAATATATGATTTGCTCTCTTCTGTGGCCAAAAACTAGACTCAAAACTGTTCATCCATCTCACAAATTCAAACTATTGATGGTCTGTGGAAAGTGGTATGAAAAAATAAGGAATGAGCCAATGCAATTTTATCATTGTTACAGGGAAAAACTAAGGCATGATATGGGGAAATCGTTGTTATTTCCATATACCAAAGAAGGCAATCATTTTAAAACTACTTTCAGAATAAATACGTGAAAGAAAAGAGAAACTATAGAAATCATTGTAGTGGGATACTACCATTTTTAGCACTAATGTATGCAATTGTGTGTATTCTCTGTGTGTGTGCGTGTGTGTGTGTGTGTGTGTGTGTGTATTCTCTCTGTGGATATATGAGAGAGAGATTTAATGAACTTTTCCATTCTTTCTTCTTCTCAAAGATTTTTCCAGGTTTCTTTACTTGCATTTAAATTAATGACATTCAAAAATACTTGAATTTGGGATTTTAGGATAAAAGTTCAGTCACTTGGCTTCTGGTTTCCTAACACAATGATTAAGAGCATAGATAATGGAGCTGTGCTGGCTGATTACAAATTCTACCTCTGACACCAACTATAAAACTTAGGGCAAGTTAGTTGACTTCTCTGTGCCTCAATGTTCTCATCTGTTAGACTTCGAATAGAATACTTCTACCTCATAAAGTTGGTGAAAGAATTAAATGAGTTAATATATACAAAATGTTTAAGATAGTACCTGGCACACTACAAGAGCTACAGTAGTTAGTTAGCATTCTAAACTCATCCATTATGGCACAGCTTCAAAATGAAGCTACTATATAATTCCAGTGTTTTTTCCACCCTCTGTAGTTGGCACCTTCATTTGATTGTAGTGATATATGGCAGAGTCACTGCAATGGAGAAATGTGGCCATTTTGCTAAAATCAGCTGTACCCCTTGCCCAAGCAACACAGGTGTGATGTGTTGTCTCTCATACTATAGCAGAGAAAGTATATTGACTAAAGAAAAAATGATTTAAGGACTTTTAAAAAATCTTTCCTTCCTCTTCCTACTTAAAATTATTTTTTGTTAAGCAGCCCCTGAAGCCAACTTTTCCAACTTCATCATAAAGTACCCATGGGGGAACACCCTCCCAAAAGGATAAAAGTCACATTTTAAAAAATGAGATAATGGGAAACCTTTTTAATAAGAATCTGGAATAATTTGCTACTAATTACAAAGCCAATTAAACTAATCAGGAATCAATCAGTAAATCATAACTACAATGCCAACTCTAACGTGTATCTATAAAGCCCATGTTCCTCAGCTGCCATCTCTTCTTTGATTTACAAACACAAGGACTACAACAAATATAAAACTGGCCAGCTATTCTTTCCCCCAGATTCTTCCCAAGCTAGCTCTACTCTGTTCTCTCCCTAGTAATTCTCCTTCTATGGAGACTGAGCTAGAAATAACTGGGCAACAAGTTTGGGAACAAGAGGCTGGGAACGAGTGGTGGTACACTGCATTCTATAAGTGAGGTGGACACAGGAAGTTCCCTGAAAGCAATAGGCTCCATATTCATATTGTAGTTTTTTATTTGCAGATTCTATTTGTTCAGAGAAATGTAGACTGGGTGAAAAATATAAGAGAAGACACTATTTCATACCAGCTGAGCTATACCAGATGAAAACTAAATAGACATGAAAAATTAGGCAAGAAGATATATGTATCAAACTTCCGGGTAGTTGCAGATTTGAGAATGGAATTGTACCCATGTGGTCTGAGAATGGGGCCAAAGGCAACTCATTGGCAATCATCAATTATAGGCTGATCTGTCATCTCACAACTGAGCAAGAAAATCAAATGTGTAACCTAAGGAAAAACGTACTGCAAAACAAAGTAAGGAGACCATCAATCTATAGAATGAGAGACATCTAAACATTATTAACCACAGGAAATCCTCCATAGGATGCAAGGTAGCATGTCTTCCATGAAAGAAAAGAAGTCCAGAAGAGAAGAGGGTATAGTTAAAAGATCATAGGATGAACTAAATAGTAATAATGATAAATATATGAAGGTTGAGTGTGCATGCATTTGCTTGCTTGCTTGTGTGTATGTGTGTATAAAGAGAAGGAAGGTAATGACAATCACACACAATTTCTACTCTTTTTTTTCAGTTAACATTAAAATGAATAAAAGGAATGTTTTCCCCACATCACTAAATTCTCTTCCAAAACAGGGTTTTTTTTATAGATGCATAATATTACATCATGTATGCATTCTGCTATGTATGATTCTCTTAACATTGGATATTTAGGTTTGTATATTTTCCAATTTTAAAGCATAGTGAGTATCCTTGTACCCTTAATATTCATAATATTTTTTATTATTTCTTTAAGGGAAATTCTCACACGTAAGATTTCTAGGACAATTAATTTTCTCCTTTTTATGATTCCCAACACAAATCAACAAGTTGGTTTTAGGAAGTTTGTTGGAGTTTGCTGCCCTATTAGCAAAGTTTGCAATTATACATCCATTTCACTAAATCTACTTCAGCACTGTATCTATTTTTCAATCTTGGAATTTTATATTTAAAAGTATCATGTTGGTTAAAAGTTTTTACTAATTAGGTGGAGCATTTGACTTGTATTTGTCAATTTGTCATCTGCCATTAATAGCTTGCAACTGCCTCTGCTAGGTTTTCTCTTAGAGTGTTGTGAAATAATAGAACAAATATTGGTTCATGGCACAGGCTCCTGAAACCCTTGTAATTTCCCAAGTGATATACTAGAAGCATCTTTTGTTCTATATTTGGTCTTTGACTCTCACAGGGTCCTGACAACAGGGCTCCTGGAAACCCTTGTACTTTCCTGGGTGATAGGAGTGTCTCTTGTTCTAATGAACAACTCTGGGGTGCTCCTGGATAGCTTCTGGATGAAAGCTAGTCACCAGAAAGACCAAGTCATGATTAGAAGCTTGGGATTTTCAGCCTCACCCCCATTCTCTTGAGAAGGCAGAAGGGCTGAAAATAGAATTAATAATCACCATGCCTATGTGATAATGTCTCCATAAAAGTTCCAATAATATCAGTTAGAAGAACTTCCCGGTTGAACACATACATGCATCAGGAGGTTGATGCACCCCTGATCAGTTGAGTGTTTCCTTCAGTTCTGTGAGCTGCTCTAGCAATTTGAAAGAACCAGAGGAAGGGATCATGGGAACTTCAGATTTATTGCCAGTCAGAAACCAGGGTGACAACCTGGACTTGTGACTGGTATCTGAAGTGGGGTGACAACAGTCTTGTAGGACTGAGTCCTTAACCTATGGGATCTGGTGTTACCTCCAAGTACATAGTGTCAGAATTGAGTTAAATTGTAAGACACTCAGCTGGTGTCACAAAGAGTTATTTGGTAGGAGAAAACCCCCACCCACTTAGTGATCAGAAGTGTCAGCAATAAAGTGTTCTCTGTGAGTAATAAAGGAGACATACAGGCTGGAAACACAGGAGGAAGGACTAGGTTTTTCCTTATATCGGAGGAAAAGATGATAGGTTTTTTTAGACAAGTTTTGATATTTTTTGAGTTGCAAGAGCTTTTTTTTTTTACGTTAAATTTGTAAATATTGGTGGCATTTCCCCCCCACCAAATATTTGTCCTTTGCCTTTCATTTTATTTGTGGTATTCTTTTAATAAATGGTATTTTTAAGTTTCATGTTAAAAAGAACTAGTAAAGTGGGGATAAAATTAAGTCTAAAGGCAATAAAGAATCAGGATGTATGCTTCATAAAACATAGTCATACGAAAAAAAAATTTGAGAATTTGGTATGTTTTCTATTAATGCAGAAGAAAACAAGAAGGAAAAAATGAAAGAGATGACATGTTTGTAGACAAAAGAATGGAGAGATAGCCAATTATTGTGGTATTTCACCAAAGCAATAAGAACAGAAACAATAATAGAAGACATAATCAATGAAAAGCTTTCTTAGACTGAAACAAATCATGGATATTCAAATGAAATGAGCTCATCATATTCCAGGCAAAATCTCTAGAAAGAGGCCAATGCCAAGAAACGTAATGGCAAATATTTTAGTTGCAAGAATAAGGAAAACTTTCAATAAAGAATGTGAGAGAAGAAACGGAGAAGGAAGAGAAGGAGGAAGATACATAGATATATACATACAGCACAAATATATATCCACACCTTCATGATCCAGTTAATTCCAATGTGGGGATCACTCAATTCTCTCTGGAACATAAACAGCACAACTTTGGCAGGAGCAGGTAAGAGATTGAAATTCTAAGTAGGGAAGAAGGTTGGTCAGTGTCTAAAAGAAAGTTATGTGTGATGTTAGCAAATTTAATTATAGGAGTGGGTAAAATAGGAATGTTTCAAGTAATGAAGTTTTGCAGGCCTAAAATTACCTGACCAGCTGAGTCAATTTCTTCTTGAACAAAATGTGGAATAGACAGACATAATAAGAACTGATCAGTTATTTAGGAAAGCCTGAATATTCTAAACCTTGTAATTTCATTACTGTTTCATAACCCATGTCTTTTCCTTTTATTAATCTGTAGATTTTAATGCTAACTAACAAAACGGAGTGCACACACCAAACCTGACATTTAGAGCTGCAGAGAGGCAGCTTTCATCTCTGGTTTCACATTAGGAAAAAAGATGATAGTCCAAAGTAAGACTTTGAGAATGGCCTTAATTTATGAGTCCTGAAATTATTGCATATCTGTTGCATAAAGCATATCACCCTCCCGTGTTATGGTAGTGTTACTTTTAAGGGAAAATGGCAAATTGCTTCAGCATTTTACCGCAAGGTTGCTAATATACACCAGATCACTATCCCGAAGCAGACAGCTTGCTGGAATGGTACACAGCAAGTAGTGTTTTAAATGAGCCACAAACCATGCTTCTTGGTTTTGTTTACATTGGTTCCACACATTAGGAAAACAATTGGCTTCACAGTAAATTCAGTGATGAAATAAATTATGCATTTGCCGGTCAGGTTGGGGAAAATACATTCTTGTGGGAAACCAAGAAGGACAATGCAGGAGGGAGGAGAGAATTTGTGCTATTTGACCAGGGTGACAAATTCAAACAGCTGAGGCCATGAACCCCAAACTCTCATTTTCATTCCCTTGCATGCCTTAGAGATTTGGTACTTGTCACCCACAAGAAAGGAACACACGAAACACAGAAAGCTCCACAGCTGCTCAAAAAGATTGAGGGCTTAGTAGGCTGCTTGCATCCAGCCACGTTTCTGAAAGCCTCACTTGGACCAACCACCTTTGGCATTGAAGACTCCTCTGTTTTCCATAAGAAATGCATTCTGCCCTCAGAATCCACACATTTGTGGTTAATAGATCCAATATTTATTGTCCAAAAATTGTATGTTCATTGAATGCTGATAGCAATAAGAATTATGAGCACATGCAGCAATATTCTGCTTTTTTAAAAATTATACCACAAATTATTGAATCTCTAATAAGACATTACAGAAAATGCATCTAAGTGAGTTTATACTCTACCAACTATATGAAAGCACTGTGGGAAACACAACATTCGATCTCTACACTAAAGGAATTTACACACTGGTACCAAAGGTAAGTAAAAGTCACATAAATTACTGTAACTAAAAGAGAATGCAGCACTGGGTGTTGTATGGAAACCAATTTGACAATAAATTTCATATTAAAAAAAAAGAGAGAGAATGCAGCAACTTCTGTAAGAGAAATAAAACTAAGTGTAACATGAGTAATGGTCAGAGAGGAATTCGTTTCAACAGAGAGTGTCAGGAAGAACTACATAAGTTTAGCAACCATTTAAGCTGAGTCTTGAAGAGCAGGTAGGATTAGAAATGGAGAGGGAGAGCCAAGGGAAATACATAATCTCCTTGAGACACAGCAGTAATTTAGTTTGACCAGAACAGAGGGTATATTGAGGAACAGTGGCAGCCAAACCTGGAAACGCAGACAGGTCCCCATGGTGAATGGCCTAAAGTGAGGCTAAGTAATCGAGGTGTCAATGATGAAAACAAAATCTTTGCTTTGAAGAGATTAATCTAGTGATCATGATGAAAAAATAGTCAGGAAATATTGGGCGTGAGGTAGTACAAGTACAAAGTATAGATTGTAGTAGCCAAAATGAGAAGTACAGTTGACCCTTGAACAACATGCAGGTTAGAGGTGCTAAACTCCCACCCAGTCAAAAATCAGCATATACCTTTTGACTCTGCAGAAATTTAACTAATAGCCAACTGTTGACCAGAAGACTTACCAATAGCATGAACAGTCAATTAACAAATATTTTATGCTATAATGTATTATATACTATATTCTTATAATAAAGTAAACTAGGGAAAAGAAAATCATAAGGAAGAGAAAATATATTTGCCATACTATACTGATTTATTGAAAAAAAATCCATGTATAAGTGGACCCATGTAGTTCAAACTTGTGTTGTTCAAGAGTCAACTCTAATAAGTTGACCAAAGGTTGTCAGTAGGAATGGGGAATGTTAAAGGCTAACTTACATTCCCCTCAAATTCTCATGTTAAAGTCCTAACCTCCAGTATCTCTGAATGCCACTGTATTTGTCTTAAAGAGATAATTAAGTTCAAATGGGGTCATTAGGCTGGGCCATATGCACTATGTCTTCATAAAAGGAGGAAATATGGCACCAGATATGGAGGGAAGACCAGGTAAAGACAGAAAGAGAAGATGGCCATATAAGCAAAGGAAAGAGACCTCAAGAGGAATCAATCCCAACAACATCTTGATCTCAGACTTCTAGCCTCCAGAATTGTGAGAAAACAAATTTCTGTTGCTTGGGACACTAAATCTGAGATACTTTATTATGGCAGTCTTAGCAAACTAATATAGGCAGAAATAGATGATGTGAGACATTTGGGGAAAGACTAATTCAGAGCAGTGAGAAACAACTGGAAGGAGGTAAGGGAGAGGGGTAAAAGTTCACAAGACATGAGTTCAGAAATAAGTAATAAACATTTAGGAAACTGGAAGAAGGTGATTGGAGGAAAAATGATAATTCAGTTTGAAAACATTAAGTTTGAATTCTGACAAGGCATTCTTACAGAAGTGTAAGTTAAAGTAATTGCAAATGTAGGGGCGCCTAGGTGGCTCAGTCGGTTGGGCCTCTGACTTCACCTCAGGTCATGATCTCATGGTGCGTAGGTTCGAGCCCCACGTCAGGCTCTGTGCTGACAGCTCAGAGCCTGGACCCTGCTTTGAATTCTGTGTCTCCCTCTCTCTCTCCCCTTCCTTACTCACGCTCTGTCTCTCTGTGTCTCTCACAAATAATAAATAAACATTGAAAAAAAATTTTTTTAAGTAATTGCAAATGTAGCAAAAGAACTCAGGAAAGAGTTAAATTTTGGAGTCATCCTGATGTAAGTGGAAGTTGAGGCTATCAGAATAATGAAGGCTGTTCAGTAAGACTATGAAGAATGAGAATAAAAAAATGAGACACAACTTGGAGGAGAACCTAAGGAGGAGGAAAACCTAAGTCTCATAACAAAATGAAGGGACACAGATTGAGGGAAAGGAGAGGTCAATGAACACTGAAGTCTTCTGGTTTTCTGACAACAAAATACAGAGTGACTTAATCACGGCTTCTACTTCATACTTTGTTCTTCTTATGTACAAACTTCTGTCAAAGACCCGTCATATTTCAGTGCCTTTGTTCACCTATTACTGAGTAACAAGATGCTGAGTGTGAGTTCCTCAGTTAAGGCCCCAGTGCCCAAGAAGCACTAAGTATGTCACATTATATATATAGTCACCACAACTGGGGCTGGGTATCTTCCCCTGGGTCTTACTCAGAAGCTATAGAACCAGCCCTACTACACCTCAACTGATAGCCACCACCACCCGCCCCCCCCCCCCACCAGCACACATCTCCTATTTACAAAAACTGAAAACCAGGAATGAGGGTGAGAGAGAGAAAGAGCTGAGTCACTACCTTGTTAGGGAGTATCATGTTTGTGGTGACAACAGGGTACTTCCCGCCTACCTCCATTCAGTGTACCATAGGATGAGGCTGGGGATGCCATAAAGAAAATTTAAAAAGACTGATGTTCTGTTCTTCAGTGAGATATCTACTTGGGCCATGGACTTGACCATCATCCTTGCCTGTGCCAAAAAGAAGTGAAGAGACCTAGAATACGATGATAGGGAGAGACAAGTTGCCAGTGAGGCAGCTGGGCCTCATACCATCTGGGGTGGAAAAGGAAGTATGAGTTTTCTGTGTTCTAGCGGACACTGAATTAGGTGTCTAGTCTTGAGGCACCTTTCTGGTTCTCACCCCAGAGGACTACTTACTGGATGATGGCACCTCATCCCTTAAACCTTTTTTCATTATGCATATATTTACTAAACACTTACTATGTTCTCAACAAGCTTCCTGGAATCATGCAAGCTTCCTAGAATAAATAGGTGCATGGAACACCATGCCTGGCATACAAGGATTTGCACAAAATACTAGTTGATTGGGCAGTCACAGCTTGTGGGAGCACCAACGTGAAACATGGGGACCTAACATCAAGAAGCTGTGACAGTAAGAACTACAAAGGAATGGAAAAGGTTGAGTATCTGGGTGCCTCATTTCACAATGGGGCCATAATATAAATACGTGCTTGACCCCAGAAGACAGCCACAGGGACAGCATCAAATGTCAGTTGGTACCGGTCAGAAAAACAACAAAGTGAGAATGAGAGCTGTTTGCCCACCTCAAGAGAGGGAAGACTGGAGCTGGCAAGCCTCAGGCCACACCCTCCCACCACCATCCAAAGGTTAAGAACTGGGATAAGGCATAAAAAGAGGAGGACAGCTTCTTTCTCATTTCAGGTCCTGGAAGCAACTGGTCAAGTCATCTACAGACAGAAGAGAGGAGATAAGATTTAAATCAAGTTTGAGATTAAAGTTCTAACTGGACTGGACTGGACTGGATTTTTAATAAATGAAAGTAACTGGAATAATAATAAATAAATGATAATAAATAAATAATAATAAATGAAAATAACTGGACTGGATTTTTAATAAATGAAAGTAACCAGAAAAATATGATATCAGGGCATCAGTCAGTTAAACGTCTGAGTCTTGATTTTGGCTTGGGCCATGATCTCATAGTTCGTGGGACTGAGCCCTGGGTCAGGCTCTGTGCTGACAGCTTGAAGGCTGTTTGGCATTCTCCCTCCCTATCTCTCTCAGCCCTTCCCCAAATCGTTTGAGCCCGTTATCTCTCTTTCTCTCTCAAAATAAATATTTTTAAAAATTATGATATATTTCCAGATTATCACTGAGAGACTAGAAAAAATTCAACAGAAGGCTGAAGGTTATGACTTTATGACTGGAAAAAAAATTTAAGTTTCATGTTGGTCCTCCCACAAGGCTGTGATGCCCCAATAAATTAGTTGTTGATGCAAATGCTTGTAAGCCAGGCATTGTGTTCTATGCACCTGTGAATTCCAGGAAGCTTGCGTAATGTTGAGAACACAATAAGTGGTTAATAAGTTTATATGCAGAATGAAAAAAGATCCAAGGGATAGTAATTTTTGGCAACCACTACAGACAGGCAGAGATGACACACCTTAAGAAAAGGATGTAGATTAGAAACTTGATCCTTAGTGAGCAGGGGCAGAAGTGAAGTCAGAGTCTGGAATAAGAAAGTAAAAGAAAGAGGTGGCAGGTACTAAAGTAGAAACAGCCTATAAGTATAAATACCTCCAAGAAATCTGGTAATGGAAGGAAGAAAGATGGTATGGCCCTAGGAAGTCAGAAAATCAAAGACAGGATATTATCAACTTGAACATTCTTTACATCTAAAAGAAGGAAACACTGAAAAGAGAAAGAAGATTTGAAGAATAAAGATAGTAATCGAGACATCTTTGATTAAGATCATTCTCTTTCTTAAATAATTAGACTGTGTCAAACAAGAAATTTGTTTTGGGGCTCCTGGGTGGCTCAATCAGTTAAGTGTCCAACTTCAGCTCAGGTGATGATCTCACGGTTCGTGAGTTCGGGTCCCACATCGGGCTCTGTGCTGACAGCTCAGAGCCTGGAGCTCCTTTGGGTTCTGTGTCTCCCTCTCTCTCTGCCCCTGCCCCACTCATGCTTGCTCTCTCTCTCTCTCTCAAAAATAAATAAACATTAAAAAAATTTAAGAAATTCTTTAAGCACTATTAAAGTATATTAGCTATATCCATTTTAATTATCAGGCTCATTAATGATGAGATTTCAACTATTTAGACAAGAGGGAATGATTTTGCTAGCAGTAAAGCCACACTCCTCATTCTGCCAGACATTTCTGTAAACTGTAAAGAAAGGATTGCAGTGAAAAACCCAATGTAAAAAAATGAATATTTCCACATGTGTTTTATTTCCTCTCTTTGAGGTCAGAGGTTATGCCTTTTACAATGTCATATCCCATAAAGTGCTAATCACGGTTTATTACATAAGTGCTCAATAAAACTATAAATCAATCTGGAAATTAAGAAAACCTGTCCATTTATACTTGCATCAAAAAGTATAAAATATCTAGGACTTAACAGTAAATTTAACTAGAGAGGTAAAAAAGCTGAACACCGACAACAATAAGACAACAATGAAAGAAACTAAAGAAGACACAAAAAATATCCTGGGCTCATGGATTAGAATAATTAACATTGTTAAAATGTCCATACTACCCAAAGCAATCTATAGATTCAATGCAATCCTTATCAAAATTCCAATGATATTCTTCATATAAATAGAACAAACAAACCTAAAATTTGTGGGACTACAAAAGACTCCAAATAGCAGAAGCAATCTTGAGAAATGAGAACAAAGCTGAAAGCATCATACTTCTTGATTTCAAACCATATTATAAAGCCCTGGTAATCAAAACAGCATTATATTGGCATAAAAACAAAGACATATATCAATGGAACAGAACAGAGAGCTCAGGAATGAAGCCACACATATATGGTCATTAATTTATGACAAAGCATCCAAGAATATACAATGGGGAAAAGAAAGTCTCTTCAATAAATACTGTTGAGAAAACTGGACAGTCACATGCAAAAGTTTGAAACCCTAATTTATACCCTAAATTATAACCCTAAATTATACCATACACAAAATTCAACCCAAAATGGAGTAAAGACTTGAACATAAGACCCAAAATCATTAAACCGCTAGAAGAAAACAGGTGGTAAATTCCCTGACATTAATCCTGGCAATGATTTTTTGTATTTGACACCCAAAACAAAGGCAACAGAAGCAAAACTAAAGTGGGAC
Source organism: Lynx canadensis (assembly GCF_007474595.2). NCBI lineage: Eukaryota > Metazoa > Chordata > Mammalia > Carnivora > Felidae > Lynx > Lynx canadensis. The sequence goes on along the minus strand of NC_044306.2, from coordinate 114,420,782 downwards.
TACATTAAACTAAAAAGCTTCTCACAAGCAAAGAAAACCATCAACAAAAGGGCAACTTGCTCAATGGGAGAAAATGTTTGCAAATCATGTATCTGATAAGAGGTTAAATCCCAAATATATAGCGAACTCATAAAACTCATAGGGAAAAAACAAAAAAATCAAATTAAAAATGGTCAGAGGATCTGAATAGACGTTTTTCCAAAGAAGACATCCAGTTGGCCAAGAGACACATGAAAAGATGTTCAACATCACTCATCATCAGGGAAAGGCAAATCAAAACTACAATGAGATACCACCTCACACTTGTCAAATGGCTAAAATAAAAAAAAAAAAATCAAGAAATGACAAGCATTGGCAAAGATGTGAAGAAAAAGAAACCCCCATGCACTGTTTGTAGGAATGCTAACTGGTATAGCCACTATGGCAAACAGTATGGAGGTTCCACAAAAAAATGATAAATAGAATTACCATATGATCCAGTAATTCCACTACTGGGTATTTACCCAAAGAATATGAAAATACTAATTTTAAGGGATGTATGCACCCTTATGCTAACTGCAGCATTATTTACAATAGCCAAATTATGGAAGCAATAGATAAAGATGTGGTGGGAAAAAAATTATATATATATGTCAGTCAGAGAAAAACAGAGAAAGACAAATACAATATGATTTCACTATATGTGGAATTTAAGAAACAAAACAAATGAACAAAGAGAAAAAAAAAAAGACAAACCAAAAAACAGTTTTAACTATAAAGAACAAACAGATGGTTACCAAAGGGAAGGTGGGGATGGTGGGGGAATGGGTGAAATAGGTGAAGGGGATTAAGAGTACACATATCTTGGGGCGCCTGGGTGGCTCAGTCAGTTGAGTTTCTGACTTCGGCTCAGGTCATGATCTCACGGTTCATGGGTTCAAGCCCCACATTGGGCTTTGTGCTGATAGCACCGAGCCTGTTTGGGATTCTTTGTCTCTCTCTGTCTGTCTCTCTGTCTCTCTGTCTCTCTCTGTCTCTCTGCCCTTCCTCCTGTCTCAAAAATAAAAATTAAAAAGTAATATAAAAAGTAAAAAGAGTACACTTATCTTAACGAGCACTGAGTAATACATGGAATTGTTGAATTATTACATTGTACACCAAAACTAATATATCACTTTATGTTAACTACACTAGAATTTTTAAAAATAAGTAAAAATAAAAATAAATACATAAAACAAACATCAGAAAAATACAAATTAAAACCACAATGAGCTATCACCTCACACCTGTTAGAATGGCTATATTCAAAAAGACATGAAATAACAAATGTTGGTAAGGATGTATAAAAAAGGGAACCGTTGTGCACTGTTGAAGGGAATATAAATTGGTGCATTCATTATGGATAACAGTATGGAGATTCCTCAAGAAATTAAAAATTGAACTAGTATATGATCCAGGAATTCTACTTATGGGTATTTATCCAAAGGAAACAAAATCACTATCCCAACAAAATGTCTGTTCCCCCACTCCTTGTTCATTGCAGCATTATTTAGGATAAGATATGGAAACAATGTAAGTATCCTTTGATAGAAGAATGAATAAAGAAAACATGGTATGTATATACAATGGAATATTACTCAGCCATAAAATAGAAGAAAATCCTGCTATTTGAAACGACATGAATGTACTTGAGGGCATTATTCTAAGTGAAGTAAGTCAGACAGAGAAAAGGAAATACTGTTTGATCTCATTTATATGTGGAATCTAAAAATAACCAAACTCATAGATACAGAGAACGGATTGATAGTTGCCAGAAACAGGGGTGGATGAAATGGGCGAAGGTCATCAAAAAGTACAAACTTTCAGTCATAAGATAAGTAAATCCTGGGGATATATAATGTACAGCATAGTAACTACAGTTAATAACACTATGTTGTAGGGCATCTGGGTAGTTTAGTCAGTTGAGTGTTGACTTCATCTCCTGTCATGATCTCGCATCAGGCTCTGTGCTAAGAGCTCAGAGCCTGGAGCCTGCTTCAGATTCTGTGTCTCCCTCTCTCTCTGCCCCTACCCCACTCATGATCTCTCTCCCTCTCTCTCTCTCTGTCTCTCTCTGTCTCTCTCTCTGTCTCTCTCTCTCTCTCTCTCTCTCTCAAAAAAAATTTGCAACAATGTGTGGTAATGGAATTTAAATCTATTGTGGTAACCATTTCACAATATGTCAAATCATTATGTTGTACACCTAAAACTAATACAATGTGTTATGTCAATTATATCTCAATTTAAAAATCCATTACTATATTATCTCAATTGATTTGGGGAGAAGCCTAGCTTTAGATAAAGTTCACTGATTCCTTGTAGTAGTATAAGCTGAGCTTTCATGCCAAGAACTATTCTAGACTCTAAGAATAAAAGATAAAGAATATGTCATCTTCACTCCACAAAGCATATAGGGGGAGCAAGAGAAGGAGAGAATATATATAATCAGGCAATTACATACTCAATCAAACAACAGACTGGGATGAATTACTTTATAAACGGCTTCCTTTGCTTCCATCAATCCATTGTATCTCTATGCTCCGTTCTCATCAATCGCATGAAATTAATAACCCTTGTGATAGATTGTGTAAAGGGCCTCAATTCTTTGCCACTCCCTATCTCAATGTACTCACAATTTTTCCAGTAAAGAGAACAATATTTCTGTTGCTTACTTTTGGATTTATCCACGTGACATGCTTTGACCAAAAGAACATTAGTGGGTGTAATGTGACTCTCCCCATTTAAAACATTGATGTGCACATGTATGATTGAACTTGCCCTCTTACACTTCTACCATCGCCATAAGGAGAACATGCAAGGCCCAGCTGACTGTCCCAGGAGGAGAAAGAGAGACGTGTGAGGCAGAGTAGGCCCAGTCAGTTACCTCGGATGAGCCCTGTCTAGATCTGCTGACCTCCCATCTGACCCACAGACATATGAGTTTAATAAGTGTTTTTTGTCTTATGTCATTGAGATAGCATGGCTGCTTGTTACACAGAATTATTGTAGAAATAACTGATATAACTTTTTATCTACTTAATAGATCCTAATTCTGTGTTCATCTGATAAAATAGAACAGGCACTTTACTGGAGTGAAAAAAAAAATTGCTGTAGGAGGTGAGGATGTACCTAGACATGTAATTAGGTGCTGCAATCTCAACAGTGAGAAACTAAAACTCAGTAAGATGAATTGCATAAAGAGAAAAACCAGGCAATATCAGTCCGCATCTCATTACAAGACTTCTTATCCTGACCAAAATGAAGTTCACAACTTAGCCCTAAAAGCTAGCTAAAATTTACTGTTTCCCAGACTGTTATACTGAACAGATCATGACATACAGAAGCCAAGGAAAATATACGAAATTCATGTTTTACTGGGTCCCACATGCTGTGGTGTTTTCAAACCCACATGCATCCACCAAGAAGCACTCAGAATGTTTGATTCCGAAAACAAACCCGTAACGAGAACAGAGCACAGAACAAAAATTAACTCAACAAGTCATTCCGTATGTTTTTCATTTTCTTGTATTCTGTAAAGGAAGTGAATGTGGTATAGTATACTTGATTCCCAGCATAGAAACATCCAGCTCTTCTTTTTAATTCCATATTTACAGAGAGCCCTGTGTTACCCTGTGCCCTGCCTCTGAAATAGCAACAGAAGTGAAAGAGGCAATCTACCAAGACGTAAATGTTATCTCTCCCAGTGTAATGGGTTTGGACTCATGCTCCATGCCTAATGTAAAGATGTGATCTGTGTATTGTACACAGGTTGCTGGTATCCACCAGAGAAGAAAATGTAACTCCATTACAGAAGATGAGACCTCTGGCAAATCACTATTGCAGTGTTAAAAGGAAACAGTCAGACAGCCTTCTTTGCTCTCTAAGTCCAAAGTAATATTTAAAGATATGCACACAGTCTGGATGCCTATTTAAAGTTAGCTATCTAAACAAACAAAAATTCCTCTTGTAGTTTGGAATGTATAAAAATATATGTATTACATACATACATATGTGTATGTGTATATACATATATACATACCTCATACATATATTTTGTATGTTAAATGTGTTTAACCTATATAGCTGTAAACACAGATACAAATCATGTATCTTCAATTTCATCTCTACCAGGATTCTATTCAATAACTATGACAGCACTCTAAACCTCAAATCTTTTAGAAGGAGGTTGCTGGGGTTTTTTTAAATCGTCCTCAGAAATATGGAGCCCATCATTTGTAAAAACTTAGTACAGCCCATGGGTAAAGTGAAACCATTTCAAAGCATTCTTCTGTGCATGTAGAAGTAAGAACAGACAAATGTACTCCATCTTACATATCTTACACATCAAAACTACTACTTCTATAGTGAATTTAACAAGAAAGCTATGGTACCCTTGAGCAGCACAGAAAATCAACCTGTTGCTGAGATATTGTGATTATCAATATACAAATACTGATAGGTGCCACAGTTATTTTAGAGAGGCTAGTTTTTAACATAATTGTCAGGTATGCTAAATTCAGGTAACGTTAAAATTCAAAGACTCTGGATAAATAGTATTGCTACTTCCTGTTACTTATGGTCCATTTATTTTTTTTTTTAATTTTTTTTTAACGTTTTTTATTTATTTTTGAGACAGAGACAGAGCATGAATGGGGGAGGGGCAGAGAGAGAGGGAGACACAGAATCGGAAACAGGCTCCAGGCTCTGAGCCATCAGCCCAGAGCCCGACGCGGGGCTCGAACTCACGGACCGTGAGATCGTGACCTGAGCCAAAGTCGGACGCTTAACCGACTGAGCCACCCAGGCGCCCCACTTATGGTCCATTTAAAATTTATTAACCAAATATATATAAGTCCCACAAACATATTTATTTAGTCACGCTATGTATGCTCAAATATTAAGTATTTTAATTCAATGACAGTATTTTTAAATTTCAGATTAAAATTTGAAAGCACTCACTGGGAAACCTCTAAATTTAAAGCTTTATCTTATTTTCATAAAAATAATAGCATAGAGGCTGTTTCTAAGCCTCTATTCCAATTAAAATACCAGGCCAACACCTTAGTCCAGAATCTTTAAAATCAACCAAAAACTTCTAAGAACTAATACCTGACAATATACTAGGTACTATTACACATTGAAAGTGACTGGATTCAACAGATAAATAAGTTATTCCTCCTGTCAAAATATTTTAAATTCCATGAAATTAAATCATTAACAAGTATCAGTAGGATGCCACTCCACTGTAGACTGTTATTCATTATACACATGAAACTTTAACATGATCTCAGTGTTACATCCATCCAATACATTTTCTCATTAACAAAAATCTATCTTAAACAACCTTGGATCCTGAAAATAAAATTTTTTATTTTTTTTTTGGATTGTATATACCTTAAAATTAATTTTTCCTTGTACTTGCATATCAACTGCTTGCTTTTACTTTGAACCTTTTCCTTTTTATCTTACACTAGTTGTTTCAAAGATGAGAGTGGGGTTCTAAATCAATGCTTATGTCTTTTGTAGACTCTAACCCAACACAACACGGGCCTGATGGCCCTCTTCAGAAATGACTCATCTCTTCTCAGCTTCCTTAACCACAAAGTCTCTTTTATTAACTACATCAGACTCTACCTATAGACACACACACACACACACACACACACACACCCTGATGTGTACCTATTAATACTACTATGCACTAATCAAGAGAAAAACAACATTGAAGACAAATTACCTTTCATCTCTCTAGCAGACTTCTTGACATCTGATTTCACTCTTTTTAAATGTTCCAAAGGAACTCTATTAGTACTGTAGAGAAACACTCCTTTGACCTCTTAAATTCACTGATAACTAGGTAAAACCCATTGAACAGCGAAGTCTTACAGGGAGCCTCCTGAAAGACTACAGAGGACATCAAGGAAATAGATGTCACCCAACAGTAATAACACCCTGACTGCATTCTCTGTTAGCACTGGAGCCTCACCCTTTAACAGACACAGCAAAGTGTTACAGGTAAATCTGTTTTGGCTGTGATGAGAAAAATGTTTCATAATCCATAAAATTACTACTCTTGCCATGCCCACACTTAAAATGGTTTACAATTTAAATCCTTAATAATGTTACAAATGTCTAGGATGCCTCCCTGAAGACGTCTAATATGTACATTTGTGAAGAACCTGTCAAATTCATGAGACTATGCTGGTATTGAAATTAGGATAATAAAGTATAGCTCTTGTTTTGAACTTTAAACACTTCCCTGTGTGGCATTTATAAATTGCAAATGGTCACTGAAGCTATGCTAACCCAAACATACATGATCACTCACACAAAGAAAATGTATCCTGCTGGAATGATAGGGAATGTTTTACACTGTGACTGTACAGTAAAGGGAGCTGAACTCTATACTTTGAGAATTTGATCAGTGTGACCAAGTTCAGATATTTGTTTCACCTTATATTTTATTTCTTTATACCACTTGACATTGTTTTAAATTTTTTTCCAGAATTTTTAAAAAATAAAAAGGGTCTTTAGTCAACAAATGAACAAATTTCATTATGTTGAACTTTAATTGTAAAGTGATAATTAGTAAAATCCAATGAGTCCCTTTCACATTTCTACCACCATATTGTGTACTTCTGGTACACAGTTAAAATTACATTTCCAAAAATGTTATTATAAATGTAAATCAGCTATAATTCAAATTTCTCCTTAGAAGCAAAGTTGTAATATAGAATTATTTTCCTGAAGAAAAGTCTAATATACAACTTTTTATAGAAATGAACATAAATGTTAGATTTTTGATAACTGTAATTCAATACAGTAATGCCAGTCAGTAAACTCCTTATGGTAGCCATTAAGGATGTTTACAAATACTCTGGTTAGCTCTCCTTCCTGCATGTGTTAAAACTGTACTTCCTCACCCTTGGAAAGACAGCATGGTCCTGTGACTTGATTTGACCAATGAAATGTGAGCGAAAGACTGAAAGTTACTTGCAGTTGGAAGCTTTAAAAGCCAGAATATAATTAAACATGTCTCTTTCCCTTCTGCCAGGATGCCTAGCAATGCTAAAGAAGGGGGCTACTCTATTAGCCAGGATCCTAGAGTAAGAATGAACTGCAGCAAACCCAGCTGTTGACCTGTTATACAGAATAATATATGTGGAGTGTCAGCAAGAAATACACCTTCGTTATTTTAAGCTGCTGAGATTTGAGGATTGTGGGTTATTGCAGAACAACCTAGCCTAAACTGATACATACTTTGTATATTAAAATAGTATAAAGCTTCCTAAAAGACATCTAAATCATTCAGTGACCAATCACATAAATGTGGACTTATCTTGAGGCAGCAATATATTCAAATGGTAACTTCATTCTACCTATTATTCCCTTTCCATCTTCCATCTTCAACATCCCTCTCCAGTGGCTCCTCTCATACAGCAGTCAGATAAGCGAAAAATCTCACTGCTGGTGAGATACCTCCTTTAATCTTGCTATGTCTCTGAGTTAACTTCTCTCTTCTCTTCACTGTCAATATTTCTGAAAACATAGTCTACGATCATTGTCTCCACTTCCTGTTTTACTTTATGCATTCTGGCTTCCATTCCTTATACTTTAAGGAAAAAATTCTATCGATGAGTTTCTAATTATCCAATCCATGGCTTTTTGCTTGCTCCCATCTTTTCAATTCTTCTTTCATATTTAATGTTGATTACCATCCCTGATCCTTGCAACTCCTCCCTTTACTTCTGTGACACTGTATCATTTTGGTTCTCCCCTAACATGTGCCTCCTCAGTCTCCTTTGGTGGTTCTTATTTCTCTGCTATTTCTCTATGTATGAGTATTCCCTAGGGTCCTTTCAGATCTGTCATCCCTTTTCCATCTCTCCCTTAACAATATCATCCATTTGTACAGCTTCAACTGTCATTAATATACAGATGATTCCCAAAACTCTCTACCTTCAACTTGTTTCCTGCTTATTCAGTTACTTGATATATATTTCCTCCTGGCCTAGACATACTGCTAGAACCACAAAAACAAGAATCTTTTAATATATTCACAAAAATATTGTATTTTTAATATCTATTTCTCCTCTTGTCTTTTCTTTCTCCATTAGTATTCTCAACAAGTTTCAGCAGAGTGATCTTCAATACTTTTTTCTTCCTTGTTAACTACATTCAATCAGTTTTTAAATCCTATCTGTATCTAGTACTAATTTAACACAAGACTACTATGAAAAAAGGCTACATTTTCTGTTGGTATGACTTGTTCTATTAATTTATCATAAAGAACAGAGTTACATATAATAAAAAAAATTGAATCCAATAAAGTACAAAAAGAATTATATGTCACAACCAAGTGGGATTTATTCTGGCTATGCCTGACTGGTTCAATATTAAAAAATCAATTAGTATAATCCATTATATCAACAGGCTGAGGAATAAAATTCACATCATCATATCGATAGATGAAGAAAAAGCATCTGACAAAAATCATAAAAACTCCCAGAAAGCTAGGAATAGAGGAGAACTTCCTCCATTTGAAAAATAACATCTACATGATGATGAAACATGATGCTGCTTCATGTAGATGAAACAGGTAACATCATACTTGATAGTGAAAAACTAGAAGCTTTCTCTCTAATGTCAAGAACAAGACAAGGATGCACCCTCTTATCTCTCCTATTCAGCATTATCCTGGAAGTTCTAGCTAATGCAACAAGGCAAAGAAAAAAAAAAGAGAAGAGAAGAGAAGAGAAGAGAAGAGAAGAGAAGAGAAGACATAAAAACTATATAGATTGAGAAGAAGGTAACAAAAATGTCTTTTTCACAGATGGAAAAATTGTTAATGTAGAAAATCCCAAAGAATCAACCAAAACAAACAAGCAACTTCTGAAACTAATATAGCAAGGTTGTAGGATACAAAGTTAATATACAAACAAAACAGCTTTCCTATGTACCATGTACTATGAACAATCGTAATTTGAAATTTAAAACAAATACCATTTACATTTACCAAAAACAACATAAAAATGAAAGAGGTATGAATCTAACAAAATATGTACAAGATCTATGTGAGGAAAACTACAAAACTCTGATGAAAAAAATCAAAGAACTGAATAAATGGAGAGATATTCCACACTCATGAATAGGAAAATATACTGTTAAGATATCAAGTTCTTCTCAACTTGGTATATAGATTTGGTATAATCCCAATCAAAATCCCAGCAAGTTATTTTGTGGATATTGACAAACTTATTACAAAGTTTACATGGAAAGGCAAAAGACCAGAACAGTCAACATAATATTAAAAAAGAGTGAAGTTAGAGGACTGACACTACCTAACCTCAAGACTTCTACAAAGCTACAGGAATCAAGTATTGGTGAAAAAAACAGATACATGAAACAGAATAAAGATCTCAGAAATAGACCCACACAAATATCATCAACTGATCTTTGACAGAGGAACAAAGGCAAGACAATGGAGTAAAGGCAGTCTTTTCAATAACTGGTGCTGATACAACTGGACATCCACATACAAATAATAATAATAATAATAATAATAATAATAATAATATATCTATACACAAACGTTATACTTTTCACAAAATTTAACCTAAAATAGATCATAAACCTAAATGTAAAAGGCAAAACTATAAAACTCTTAGAAGGTAACATAGGAGAAAATGTATCTGACCTTGGATTTGGCAATGACTTTTCAGATAAAATGCCAAAATCACAATCCATGAAAGAAAAATCGACAAATTGGACTCCATTAAAATTAAAAGTAAAAACTTCTGCTCTTCAAAAGACACTGTTAAGAGAATGAGAAGACAAACCAAAGACTGAGATAAAATATTTGCAAAATACATTATCTATATCTATCTATATCTGTATTTTTATATGTGTGTGTGCATGTGTGTATATATAGAGAGACAGAAATGTAGATATCTATCTATATAGAGAGATTAAATATATATATGCATAGATAGATACATAGATGATAGATGATAGATAGATAGGTAGATAGATGCATGCATACATACATACATAGATGATAGAGATAGATAGATAGATAGATAGATAGATAGATAGATAGATAGATTAGATAGATAGACATGAGAGAAAGATGGGGATGAGAGACAGAAAGCCAGAATTAATAATGGAAGTAGAGGGGCAGGAATCATCAAATAAATAATGCTTTGTCCCACCAAAAATCTCAAAACTAAAGGAAATTATAGATTGATAAGTACCCACCACCACGAATACCCATCTTAATGACTGAATAAGACTCACACAAAAGCATATCATACTAAAATTTTAGAAACTTGTAGATAAAGAGAAGCTTCATAAAACTACAGACAGAAAAACAGAATACATATGAAGAACAGAGAATCAGGAATGCATTAGAATTCTCAACTATAATAATGGAAACTGGAAGACAAATGTGGCCATGCCTTCAAAATTTTGAGCTAAAATGATTTCCTGATTAGAATAGTAACTGAACTAGGGGCGCCTGGGTGGCGCAGTCGGTTAAGCGACCGACTTCAGCCAGGTCACGATCTCGCGGTCCGTGAGTTCGAGCCCCGCGTCGGGCTCTGGGCTGATGGCTCAGAGCCTGGAGCCTGTTTCCGATTCTGTGTCTCCCTCTCTCTCTGCCCCTCCCCCGTTCATGCTCTGTCTCTCTCTGTCCCAAAAATAAACAAACGTTGGAAAAAAAAAAAATTAGAATAGTAACTGAACTAAAAAACAAACATGGCAACTAAATAGGAACATCTTTAGACACGAAAAGTCTCAAAAATTCACTTTCCATATACCCTTTCTCAGGAATTAATGGCTCATGTAGTCTGCCAAACCCAGACACTCACCCAAGGAAGAGGAAATGAGATCTAGAAGGAGAGGGAGGAAGCACAGAGAGTGCAGAGGATGAGGCTAAGGGGAAGCTTCAGGACAACGGTTCTTTGGACATAGAAAACACCAGTCCAAGGGAACCTGGAGCCACTGGGTGGCTCAGTCGGTTAAGCATCCTACTTCAGCCCAGGTCATGATCTCATGGTTTTCTAAGTTCAAGCCCTACGTTGGGCTCTTGGCTGACAGCTCGGAGCCTGGAGCCTGTTTTAGATTCTCTGTCTCTCTGTCTCTCTCTGCCCCTTCCCTGCTTGTTCTCTCTTTCTCAAAAATAAATAAATAAACATTAAAAAAAGAAGAAAACACCAGTCCATAAGGGAGTAGGATCAAAAGCTCTCAGAAAAGTGCACCAAGGAAACAAACAAAAAAGAATCCTATAGGTTGCCTGAGTTTTCTTTTTACCACAGTGACATGAATTTGATAGCTTTGACAAAGTGTCTTAAGGTGAAGTGAATCGTGAGAAGTACAGAAAGTAAGGAAGTAAACAAAAATAAAGCAATATTTAATTCCAAGGGAAAATGTAATCATGGAACACTACATGACTCAGTTGTGACAAATTCCTATATAATGATAATAAAATAATCATTGAATAATGATTGAACCACCAAAAATAAGACAGTTCTATATTTAAAGAGTGGGGGGTAAATATATGTGAGCAGTTTAAGGCATAATAGAATAAAATATTCATCTTAAAAAGTTAGATATCAATACAAAATGTGTGCAGACTTTTTAAAATAAAAACAAAAAAAATAGTCCTGCAAGTGTATTTCTTAGAAATCAGAAGACAAATAACAGAAAACCACAGCTAAATAGTTTCAAGTGGTTGCTTCTATGGGATAGAAATTAAAGGTGGAGAAATAATGGGGAAGAAAAAACCTATTTTTTCACATATTATGATTTTTAAGCTATATACTTATATTAACATAATTTTAAAATGTAAAGGAAAACATTTGAATCTAAAGGACCCCAAAGCAAATCCCAAAGTGATTTGACCATTACCAATTGGTATTTGACAAGTATCAGTTTTGCTTTACAACTTGAGCTTCTTTTTTGACTGTATCAAATGGAAAGAGGCTTGATATTTGCATAAGTTCTAGCCTGTGAATGAAGAAATTTTCTAAGGGATGTGGTAAGAAATTTATTTTTAAAAGCTGTTGCAATGCCTACAAAATAATAGACAAAAGAAGAAATATATACACCTACACCTCTAAAAACCACTCCTGGCACACTATTCCAGTAAGAATTTGTTAATTACCTTCTTTTGCAGCTAACTGGTACTTCTGATTGTATCATAGCTGATAAATTTGATTTTGTAAAAGAGTAGATAAGTAAATTCTTAATACTTCCTCCAGACTTTACCATCTTGTGTGTATGTATATGAATGTGTGTGTTTAAGTCATTTCTTAATTTCTTTACCATAATAGGATTACTCCAATGCAAAATATTAAGGAGCATGGCAAAAAGTAATGAACTCGTATTTGCCCTTTAATATAAGAAATACATAGTTCATTATCTTAAGGAGTCAGTTACATCATTAGTCTCAATTGAGCTAAGGAAAAATCTGTCAGAGAACATGTACAGTATTGTCTAGAAAGTATACTGGGTAGCATTTAGCACTGAAACAATCATAAAATTGATATATCTTAAAATAGATTAATACTTTGCCACAATGTTTCTGGGCTGGAGACTCTTGGTTTTAACTCACAATATCCATTCTCCCCAACTTGCTGTAGTCCTCAGTTCCTCATATGCTGGGCATATGGCTACCTAGCCAAAGACTGTATGAACCTGCCTCTCCTGAAGCTAGATGTGTCCATGGTCCATTGATATGTAATACTTCTAGTTTGTGCACTCGTAAGTAACAAGCAGGTTTTCCATATGTCCCAATGATTGGGATACTGACATGATACGGGAAAATAAAAACAGTCATCTTAGACCATAAAATGAAAGGTTCATCTTGAAGGTTGAAGACAGAAGGATTTTGGGTTCCTGATACCATCAAGCTGCCAGAACACCCAGACCACTTACCCAGACCTACAAAAGTGAATAAAAACTTCTATCTTGATTGTCATTGTATTTTCAGATTCTCTATTGCCTCAAAAAAACCTGTATCCTATCTAATAAAGTTCCACCTAACACTTTCCTCAAATATCATACAGGAGCTCTTGACAACATATTTAATTTACCAAACACCTTTTTCCTAAAGAGTCCAATTCACTTTCCATAATTTTTCATTATTTTTATTCACAGTGTCTCTGATGTAACTTGGTAACAATGCTTTAAATTTGGCTCAACCCCTGTATCCCATGACCAATGTGCTCACATCAGGCTGCTTTCTGCTCTGGAAAATAACATCTGGTTCTATTTCATTACTGCTAGGCAAGCTAAATTTCCAGTTTTCAAGGACCAAGAACAAAATTATTTTAACCCATTTTTCAGACAATTCATTTTCATGCATAGTCCTTTCAATTCACTAAAAATAGACCTAATATATAGGAAAAGTGATTTAACAGATAGCAACTTATTGCTTTTTCCCTAAAGTTATGGCAGAAAATTGTTAATACCCTTCTACTGTATACAACTCACTCATAATTAATAGCTTCTCATGTACTAAAGACAAGTTTAGTTATCTATACATATTTTCATCTAATCGGAAAGAAAAACACTACAAAACATAAACATTCTGTGCCTCTCCGGTTTCCCTTGGCACCCTATTTCTCTCTCCATAAAAGGGGATAATTATACCTGCCACAAAGTATTTCATGCTGAAGTTATGAAGATAAATGAAATAACCTATATATGAAAGCATTTTGTGCTTTTAGGAAGAATAAGTGCATCTAAATCCAAGATGGTATAATTCTTCATAATGTTTTCCAGGGACTTTCTGAACAGCTCCAAAGAGGTCATTACCCACAACAAACTTTTGGCACCGAAGGACCACCTTTCCAAAAAAATTTCATCCCCTGCACCTGACAACACTTTTCCATTAATTGAGGGTAAGTCCAGATGCTGTTCTGTTTGGTCATCTCCAATGTTCTAAAAGGATCCAGATTTCTCACTTCAATTTCTTGCACCAATGAAATGAACAAAAAGCCCACTAAATCACAGAGGTTTCAGTTGACAGGTTAACAGTGAGACCCATTTCAATCAACTTCAAATGCAAAGCAGATTTGGCAAGAACCAGGGAGGGGATAAGTGGGAAAAGGAAAGCCCCAGTGGCAGTCTGACAACCCCCTCATGTCTACCGTCTGCTGTAATACATCAGCAACCCCCAAGGACTGGTCCAATCAGCTGAAATTGGCCTCAAACTCAACCAAATGGGGTTCTTTTAGTTGATATTCCTGAGTTGTGTGTGGAAATCTGCTTTAGGTACCTAATTTCTGCAGAGAATTTGGAAATAAAATTTATGATTGCACACAAAAAAGCCAAAACTTTATCAATCCAACCCATAAATTACATCCTTTAACCTACTATCCAACACATTAGTGACCCTAGTTAACATCCTGTTTACCCTCACGCTGGGTTAACTAATAGTCTTCTTTGCTTTTTGGTGAAGTGCCAAGTGTTTCTGTGTGCCCCATGCTGCTTTAGGAAGTTGCCAAACAAAGAAATCAGCAATGAGGATGCCAGCTGCCTCTGGACCTCACTGTGTGTATATGTGATACGGCTGAATCAAGGCATCCCATATCAGATCATCAATTAGCTCTGGGGACTGGAGGGAAAAGCTGTAACATCTTGGCAGGCTTCCTGGAGCACAGTTATAGTGATGTAAGGTAATATCAGAGTCTGAGTAGATTGGGGAGGAGCATTGAGGTCCTCAGGACAGTTCTATTCTCATTCCCGATGGCTTGTCCCTGAGGCCTCTATCACTGACAAAACACTCAGGATACAGCTCAGGTGTTAAATGTCACATTTTACTGAAATTTCTCAAAATGCTAATTTTCTATGGTGCAGTTTTCCTTAAGAAAATGTTGGTGAGGAAACAGAAGTTTATCTGTTTAGGTAATGTGGAAGAAAACAAGTAATTGGCTAAATATTGTTTCAAAATAAGCACTAAACATTGTGTCATATTTCAAGATTTTCCTAATCTTTAAAAAAAATTTTTTTTAACGTGTATTTATTTTTGAGGCAGAGAGAGACAGAGCATGAATGGGGGAGAGTCAGAGAGAGAGAGAGAGAGACACAGAATCCAAAACAGGCTCCAGGCTCCAAGCCGTCAGCACAGAGCCCGACACGGGGCTCGAACTCACAGACCACGAGATCATGACCTGAGCCGAAGTCGGCCGCTTAACCGACTGAGCCACCCAGGCGCCCCAAGATTTTCCTAATCTTATTTACAATGAGTCACTGGTCACTAACCATACTTGGTATTGCTCATTAAATATTCAGGATGTACGGGTGTCTAGGCAGCTGTCAGTTGAGCATCTGACTCTTGGTTTCAGCTCAGGTCATGATCTCACAGTCATGAGATTTAGCCCCATGTTGGGTTCCACATTGAGCATGGAGCCTGCTTGGGATTCTCTCCCTCACTCTTCCCCTGTCATGTGCACTTTCTCTTTCTCAAAATGAATAAATAAACATTTTTCTAAAAAATAATACTCAGTATGTTGAAAAAGCTAAAAAAAAGTGAATACTGTATTTAATTTACAATTCATCCAAATAGACATACAGTAAAACCTTGGTTTGTGAGCATAATTCCTTCCAGAAACCTGCTTGTAATCCAAAGCACTAGTATATCAAAGCGAATTTTCCCATGAGAAATAATGGAAACTTAGATGATTTGTTCCCCAACCCAAAAATATTCATATAAAAATGATTACAATACTGTAATATATTACAAAATATAAAGAAAATACAAAATATAAAGAAAAATAAGCAAAATAACCTGCACTTACCTTTGAAAACCTTCATGGCTAGTGTGAGGGAGACAGAGAGAGGAGGGTTACCGTGTAGGATGATTTTCACTATCACTAACAGAAATGGTATCTATTGGCTCAATGGAATCTTTTTCTTTTCCTGAAACTTTAACAAGGAACCTATCCAATGATACTTGCTTTTGCCTCCTTTTGAGGATTTCACGGAAATGTGACATTGCATTGTCGTTAAACAGATTCATCGCTTGCATTGCTACAGCCTCATTCGGGTAGTGCTTTTCTACAAAATTTTGCACTGTTTTCCACATTTTACATATCTCCCTAATCTCATTTGAAGTGAGGGGTTCCTCTGCCTTTTTCTCTTCCTTCTCTGCAGACGAGATGCACATGTAGGCTTCTTACAAAATCTTGCAATTTCGGCCACTCGCATACCTCATTTGTACTTCTCAATGATTTCCTTCTTAACTTCCACTGTAATCATCTCCTTCTTATTGCCTTTCTTTTCAACATTTTTCTGCATGGGGGCCATTGTATACACTCGCACAGATGTTAAAAGTATTAATAAACTCTCTCATATACTGTATTTAATGTAACTGGCAGCAAGGCAGCAGAAGAAAAGGTCTGTATCTTTTTTTTTTTAAGTTTATTTATTTTTGAGACAGAGAGAGACAGAGCATGAACGGGGGAGGGGCAGAGAGAGAGGGAGACACAGAATCGGAAGCAGGATCCAAGCTCTGAGCCATCAGCCCAGAGCCTGACGCGGGGCTCGAACTCATGGACCTCGAGATCGTGACCTGAGCTGAAGTCGGACGCTTAACCGACTGAGCCACCCAGGCGCCCCAGAAAAGGTCTGTATCTTCAGGCAGCCTGAGCTAGAATGAAACAAAGCATTCCTAAGCTTTCTCTTATATGGAAAATCCAAGGACTGTCCATAGGTGCTTTGAAGTGACAAAAAATACATTAGTGCCAGTGTGGGCACCTTCCAACGTTCTGAAAAATCATTGATTTCTGCCAAACACCGCAGTCTGAGACCAAGCATTTGAGCATGGGAGACGATCACCCACAATCTCACAGCAATAGAGAGAGAGAACCATTGGCTCAGTTGTGATCATGTGACTTCTGGTATCATGTACTACTCATATCACAAGACGTCGTTCATTTATAAAGTTAAAATTTATTGGAAATGTTTGCTCGTCTTGTGGAACACTCGCAGAACAAGTTATCGCAATCCAAGGTTTTACCATATAGTTATGTTTTGCAGATCAGTACTACCTACACATTGCTACCAACAACAATAGTAGAACATGCTCCATGAAAGTTTTCAACAATGACACCATGACACCAGTTGCTAAGACATTCTTAAACTCCTTCCAAAATCTTTGAAAGGCCTTGCCTAGTCTTTCTAAAGCAGGCCCGTTATAATCACCATGTTTCCCAGCCATAAACAAAGTGTTTTGCAGCTTAAGAGAGCATTATGGAAAGTGGCAAACATATACCCTTCTATTTGTCCTCAGTTAATTAAAATATATCATGCAATAATATAAAATTATCTTACTAGAACAGTTAAAATGTAAGTAACAACTCTGAAGCAAACCTTTCATTTTATCTACCATGCATCAATCTGGGAAAAACTGCTTTCACTAGAGAAATGGGTTCCTCCAGGTCTTGGTAGCTAGCTCTTACTCTTCTGAACACAGGCATTGCAATACACCAAAAATAATGAAATCACTTAGCATACTACGTTCCTTTGGTCTGCGTGCATTCATTCCACACGCATACACCGAGGCATTCTTTTTTAGCAGACACACTATTCCATAACCTGAGGTTGCACTCTCTACCTCTGTCCAATAGAACTTGCAGATCCCTGCAGGCAAAAAAATTTTTCCCAAGAAAATACTGTCCATAAGAAAGGCATACATTTTTAGATCTCATTCAGGTAGTTTAAAAACAAAAATTTTTCTCAAAAAGTGATCAGTGTAGTGATTTTCTAATTTTTTTTTCAAAAATTCCAATACACTGTTTTGTAAAAAGTCTATTGATTATATTGGGAACACTACAAAGAATCATATAATGGAGAAAAGTGGTAACTCAAATATTTTTGTTTCCATTTTGGAGAGAAGGGGGCACACATATACCTGAGTCCATATAGCTTTCCTTCATCAAACCACATTGGATTTTCTTAGTACTAGGCTACAGACATGACAGAACCATCTCACATGGAATACAGCTGCGCTGAGCAGATCATCTCCCTCTCCATCTTCTGTATTCTCACTTATGCACACAAACATAAACGAGACTATTTCTTATACTTACCTATCTCTTACTGTTAGCACTATCCTGAGAAAACAGACAGTGTATAATAAACAGCAGTTAATTGAAATATTTTATTATTGCACTGTTGATTAAATTTAGTAAATATTTCTTCCATTCTTATCACAGACAATGTTTTTCACAAATTCTTTTCAAATAGATAACTGTTATTAAAGCAAGATGATTTTTTATTAATATCTTCAAGTAAATTTAATAACTTCAGTGAAAGTTTTATGCAACAAAAGATGGCCTGAAAACAATGGGTGTATGCTGCTGTATACATATTCAGAATAAGCTAGTATCTATTTCTGTTTCCAAAAGCAGGTGAAGCTAATCACACAACAATACTGAATGGTAAAGACGTTATTTTTATTATACCAAACAGCTGATAGGAGATTATGCCAGAAAAAAAAAATAAGAGGTACTAATATGCTCATATTTGACTGGATAACCCAGTAAACTTCAGAAATAAAATCT
The DNA here is from genome assembly GCF_007474595.2 of Lynx canadensis. Lineage (NCBI taxonomy): Eukaryota > Metazoa > Chordata > Mammalia > Carnivora > Felidae > Lynx > Lynx canadensis. The sequence continues at coordinate 114,402,195 of NC_044306.2, read as the reverse complement.
CATCCAAATCAGTAAGAGTATTTTACTCAATAAAAATAAATGCAACATTAAAATGTAAAATAAAACAGAAAAGATTCTTTCCAGATATATATGGTAGTAAATTTTGATGTCTTTGAGAAAATACTTCATTTACAAATACAAAAAAATAGAATAGAAAATGTTATCAGTAACAACATTAATACATTTCTTTTGTTTTCTTTCAATAACTTTTTGTAAATAAAACACAATTATTATCTTTCTAAGACAAGCTCTGAGAATTTCTATATAATGTATCTATCTCATTAGAAAGATTATAGGATTTCCCACTCTTTTTTAAATTTTTTTTTTCAACGTTTATTTTATTTTTGGGACAGAGAGAGACAGAGCATGAACGGGGGAGGGTCAGAGAGAGAGGGAGACACAGAATCGGAAACAGGCTCTAGGCTCTGAGCCATCAGCCCAGAGCCCGACGCGGGGCTCGAACTCACGGACCGCGAGATCGTGACCTGGCTGAAGTCGGACGCTTAACCGACTGCGCCACCCAGGCGCCCCTGGATTTCCCACTCTTTACTAATAGTAATCTCTCAACAGAAACACTTGTTCTCAAGAATAAAGATTAAAATATATGTTCCCTATTAAATATTAATTTTATTATAGTTCAATCATGGACTAATTTCAGAAAGGAAAGGGAGGGTGCAACATAAAGGAAAGAAGCCCCCAAAAAATCACTCAAAGAGCCGAAAGGCTCCTAATTGTATAATTATCAAAACAAATTGTAAGTCACATAATTAATATGGTCATTAGAAGACTCCATTTTATACTAAATAGCTGTAATATCTTATGCTGAAATTCTCACAATTTTAATAAAAGGGCAAAGAATCTCTGAGTCCTCTGTTAATACTAAGAGATCTTTTGCTTAAAATTTTAAAATTCACTTCTTTTCCAAAAGAAGCCATCGTCGGGGCACCTCGGTGGCTCAGTCAGTTAAGCATCCAACTTCGGCTCAGGTCGTGATCTTGCAGTTGATGGGTTTGAAACCCCGTCAGGATCTGTGCTGACAGCTCAGAGCCTGGAACCTGCTTCAGATTCTGTGTCTCCCTCTCTCTCTGTTCCTCCCCGACTCACTTTCTGTCTCTGTCTCTCAAAAATAAACAAACATTTAAAAAAAAAGGGTGGGAGAGAGAGACCATAGTCTAAATAGTACCTCTCTCTTTTAGGTTTCTGTGCAGCCTATTAAATACTGCACTGTGGTGTAGCTTCAAGATACCTTAGACGACAGGTGAGTTGGACCAGCCTAATTCACCAACATAAAACGACAATATGAACTTGTTTTGTCTCCCACTGTCTCTTTAGAATTTTCACGTTGGATTAAGGTCTTCCCCTGCCCTAGATGGAAACTCAGGCAATCATGACCTTTTCGATGACTCTTAAGTCATAAAAATGACTATATTTTCTTTACATTGGAAAATATCTCAATCTGGTATCTAGAAACTTAGGCCCATAGTATAATTAAGGCTGCCAATATCACCCCATACTCCAGCTAGTTCACCTATCCCTAAATAAAACCTACCACCTGGGAAGGGGATAAGTGGGTCTTCTTTCTTTTTAGATCACCTCCTATCCTATTTTCTTGTTGTTTATTCTGACCCTTTGGTGGTTTGACTGAGAAATGGGTGATCATAATTGCAGAGAAAGAAGAGGTATGTGTAAAAGAACATTACTTAACTGTCATTGTCAGAGCTGGATCTATGGCCCACTCTATAGAGCTGGAAGATGGCTGAAAGCTCTTTGTTTTGCAGGGTGACTATGGGGGTTTCAGGATTCACCCCCATTGCTGGGGGATCCCTGACCCTGCCAAATATATTTCTAGTCTGGCTGTTCATTTTATCTCTGTCTAAGCCCTGAGGAACCCAAAATCCAACTGGGACTTCTTTTTATTTTTTAAATGTTTATTTATTTATTTTGATGGGGGGAGGGGCAGAGAGAGAGGGAGAGAGAGAATCCCAAGCAGGCTCAGTGCCTTCAGCACAGAGCCCTACACGGGGCTCAAAACCACAAACTGTGAGATCATGACCTGAGCCAAAATCAAGAGTCCAATGCTCAACTGACTGAACCACCCAGGCACTCCCCAAATGGAACTTCTATCTAACATCCCAGATAACCGTCTTGAATAATATCTAACATTATTTCACAATGGCATACAGCTTGACCTGAAGAATGCTGTAGTAGAAGGAATACAGGCTTTCATATCCCAAATACTTGCATTCTGAATTCCAAGACTTTTATTTCTTGTCTGTTTGCCTTTCAAGAGATATAATTAACCTCTCAAAGCCTCAGTTCCCTTGTCTATAAAATAATACACAAATTTCAATGTTTTTAGTCAGGATACTCTAGTCATGACTCATAGAAGGGCATTAATAATTGGGAGACCTGGTAAGCCAACAAGGGGAAATGATGTTCTGGTTATCTATTGCTGCATAACAAATCACTTGTAAACTTAGCGACTTTGGAGAATAATTTATTATTTTCGCTCATGGCTCTGGAGGCTTAGCTGGGTGGTTCCCTTATGTGGTTACAGATGATGGCTGGGACTACAGTCATTTGAAGGCTTGACTGGACTGGACATCCAAAATGGTTCACTCACCTGGCTGGCAGCTGATGTTGTGTATCAGCTGAGTATTCAGCCAGGGCTGGCAACTAGAGCACATACACACAGACTATACGGCTTGGCATTCTCACAACATGGAAGCTGAGTTCCAAAAGTGATCATCCTAAGTGCCAACATTCTAAGAGCCCTGGTGGGGGTGGAGGGAGAGAGGTTGCAAGCCTTCCTAGAATCTAGCCTCAGAAATCCTACAACATCATTTCTATCACATTCTATTGGTCAAGAAATCAGCAAGGCGAACCTAGATTAAAAGAGAAGAGAATTAGACTCAACTTCTTGACATAAAGAGGAGAATGCTCATATCAGAAGAGAAGGAATTCTTTTCAGACTTTCTGTCACAAATGGAGAGAAAGAAAAGTGGGAAGTCAAAGAAGGAAAAAAACAGTACTCTAGAGTTCCCTAAAATAAAGTGTACAAACCCAAGCACATGAGGTTAAAATATTATAACATCTCAGTTATTATCTTTTACATTTTTAAATTTCTATTTTTTATAAAGTACATAAAATATTAGCACTCCAATGTATGAATGGTGAATGCTCAAAATATTTCATTAACAAAGATGAAAGGAAGGAGTTATCTGTTCTCTGCTGCAAAAATGATAGAGTATGGGAATTCGTGATATAAGTCTCTAACGTTCTTCATCATTTAAACAGAAGAAATATTTTCTTTTTAAAAGAAATAATAGAGGTGCATAATCAAAACACTTTGAAACCATTGACAAAGGGTGTCCTGTTTCTGCCCAGCAGTGGTGACGATTTCAAGTTTACTACAGGAGAATCATGTGTTAGGATGTAGCCAGAAAGAGAAAAACACTAGAAAAGCTAGAGTGGATTTCTAGAATACTAACTATCCAATCACGATTCTGTTGACTTAATTCTATTGTTTTGGGATGTGATGGACATATTCTAATCTAAAAGTACACAAGTAACTAAGTACCTATACTTTTACTGAGATGATGATAGTCTTCTCTAATCACTATAAGAAATGTCTGTGGGGGTGCCTGGGTGGCTCAGTTGGTTAAGCATCCGACTTCCACTCAGGTCATGATCTCACGGTTTGTGGGTTCGAGCCCCACGTCAGGCTCTGTACTGACAGCTCAGAGCCTGAAGCCTGCTTCAGATTCTGTGTCTCCCTCTCTCTCTGCCCTTCCCCCACTCTCATTCTGTCTCTTTCTCTCTTGCTCTCAAAAATAAACATTAAAAACTTGAAGAAAAAAAAAGTCTGTGATAAATAATAAATAGCTGCAAATTATTTGACATTCCTCTCATTAAGGTGTCAGGCCTATGTTACCTCCCCTTAAATCTGAGTGGGGCCTGGGACTAACTGACCAATAGAATATGGTCAGAGATATCGAGCCAGTTTCCAGACTCAAACCTTAATATGTGGGCAGCTTATATTTCCTGTCTTCTGGAATACCTGCTCTTAGAATCCAGTTGCCATGCTGTTGAGGAAGCTCAGCAGCCCAACAGGGAGGCCCCTGTGGAAAGAAACTGAGAACCTTTGTCAATAACCCAGTTAAAGTCCTAGCCAACAGTCAGCACTAACTTGCCAGCCAAGAGAGCCATCTTAGAAATGAACCCTGAAGCCCAGGTTGACTATCCCAGTTGACTCCACATGGAAGAAAGGACAAGCTTGGTAGAAACTGCAGATGTGTGAGCAAATAAAATAATGGTTGCTTTGGGGGGGAGTGGCTTATTACACAAAATACAGGTAACCAGAACAATGTCCTGAACCTTAGCTGTCCAAACTGCAAACTTAGTTTAATGCTCCCTTTGTTCCCCAATAAATTAAAGACAATGAGTTTTATATAACATGAGAATCCATCATGTCTTGTTTTATGACAAGTAATGCAAAAGAAGTCTGCTATAACATGACATTCTATCACATAGATAGGAAAAATAATGTCCTTTACACAATAATCTTCATCCCTGAAAGTGACCTTACTATCACACATCAGAATCTGGTGTCCTGTAGTCATGATGAATTAGCCTCAAGACATCATCATCCTTTCTCCCAGATTCTGGGATGAAATTGCTGATGAAATTGCTGATATGTGATTAAAGGGACAGTGTGCAGTCATGTAAGAGAATAAAACTTTAGACTCACAGGGGTCAAATCTGTTTCCTTGGGCTCATAAAAGGCCCATTTTAACCAACCTAATCCCAAGCAAAAAAAAAAAAAAAAAAAAATAGAATAGCAAACTACATTCATAATTTTTTAAATTTATTTATTTTGAGAGAGAGAAAGTATGCAAGCAATGGAGGGACACAGACAGAGAGAGACTGGGAGAGAGAGAGGGAGAGAGAGAGAATGAATCCCAAGCAGACTCGGCACTGACAGAGCTCTGATGCAGAGCTTGAACCCCTGAACTGTGAGATCATGACCTGAGCCAAAGTCAGAAGCTTAACAGACGGGGCCACCCAGGCACCCCATTGATAATTTCATATTATCAATTAGGCTGGTTCATACAACACTATTAAAATGAGATTCTATTGTGGCAAACTAAAAAATTCTAGGATGAATGTGAATAGCATTATTCCCTGCCTTTAAAATTAATATTTCACATACATACTCTATAGGAAACTGGGAATGGCCACAAAAAGCTACATTGTTTGTGTGAAAGACAAGTAAGACTAAGAGAAGTCATAGATTATCAACTTTGTTAGAAAAACTAATAAACAGTAGTTTCACAATTACTAAAAAGTATATATTTTATTTGCTAACAACAGGACTTTGACAGTCTCAGCGTGGATATAAAAAAAAAATCTGTAAAACAAGCTCCCTGTTGGAGGAGGGCCAAGGGACAGAAAAAGAGTATTAGGAATAAGATGAAACACACCACAAAAGGGAAGAAAGGATGCATCTACCCTCAACTTTGGTAAAGCGGGAGAGCGTCAGAAGTGGTGATGTTAGTTTGTCAAATATGCCAGACAGAAGCCTTACTAAGTGCTTAGTGAATGCCATGTCCGCCCTTGGATCCTAGCAAGGTTGGCACAGAACTGGTAAGAAAGATCTTGTCGGGTTCCATTCTGGTTTCATCTGGTTTTCAGACTAGTAACAGATGCATTTCACAATTTTTGTTTTTAACATGATATACAAGAAAATCTAAATGTACAAACTGCCTGTGTATCTGGAGAGTTTTCCCTTTAGCTTGATGCATTGCCTTTTGATGAATATTTAGCTCAGCAATTTTTATTTCTGTACACTAAGGAATTTTATAGTTCTAAAAGAGCTTTTAAATCCTCTGGCAACGATTCATTCGTCTTAGTAAAACAATAGCTGGCAGATATACACAGTCTACAGGAAATCAGGGTAACAACTTGGGTCATTTTCTAGGTGAGCTCTTCAGCAAACTTTGATTTGTCCTCTACAAAATGAAGATTTGCTTTCTTAAACGAAAGTGCATGATTTCTTTTTACTCTATATTCTGAAAGTCAATAAACAAATCATCAGATAAAACCTGGTCTATACCAGCTTTCATAATTCACGTCTGGGGCTATGCAGCTCACAATGTTTTCCACCATACTACTTCTGTAAAATCAACCCTAAAACACATTAAAATCAAGGAAAACAATACAGTTTATCTGGGGCCAGCCATCAACACTCATACTAAAAACTGACCTACTTCCCTATTTTGATAGATGACTTTTAGTCAATAAGGTATGAGTATTTAGGAAATGTCTTTTAAACAGTTACTGAGATTATATTCAGTTCTTTGGCCTAGGAATTAGCAGAAAGGAAATAGTAGTATCAGATTCAGATTGACTCCTTCCCAGGCAACAATCAGCTGCTGCTTCTTTGTTACCCGCTGTTCTTTGTTATGTTGGTTCTTTGTTGGTTCTTTGTTTCTGCATTATATCAGGATTTTGAGAGGCAACCCTGTAACATACACTTCCATGAGGGCAGAAGCTGCCTTTTTTCTTGCTCACAATTCTGCATCCCCTATGCCTAACACAGTTCTTGGTACACGGAATACATTCAGCACATATTAGCTGAACGAATACAGGAAGAGACCTTCCTCAAAGCCTTACCTTCTAAAATCAAATCAGTATTGGGGCGCCTGGGTGGCGCAGTCGGTTAAGCGTCCAACTTCAGCCAGGTCACGATCTCGCGGTCCGTGAGTTCGAGCCCCGCGTCAGGCTCTGGGCTGACGGCTCAGAGCCTGGAGCCTGTTTCCCATTCTGTGTCTCCCTCTCTCTCTGCCCCTCCCCCGTTCATGCTCTGTCTCTCTCTGTCCCAAAAATAAATAAACGTTGAAAAAAAAATTTTTTTTTTAAAATAAAATAAAATAAAATCAGTATTTGCACCACTCCTCTGACTTAAGGAATCGTTTCTAGAAAGATCTTTGTTATATATTACATAAATGAGTCAACACATCAGGTTCGTGATAACCAGCAACAGGTTCAGATATATTTGTTTAGCAGAGTAGAGAGCTGGGTACTGACCATCCTGTCGGAAATGCAGCTCCAGTACACATGCCATGCCTAACTATGCCCCCCATCTCTCTGAATCCTCTTTCTATGCGTTATCTTTGTAGCAGTTATTATCAAAGATAATTTATATCAAATTATCAAAGATAATTATAAATTATATCAAATTATCAAAGATAATTTATTATCAAAGATACATTTAATGTCTGGATTGCCGACTCCTAATAGAATGTAAGTGCATGAGGGAAGAGATTTTATTTTATTCTATCCTGTATTCCCAATGTCTATGACAATGCCTAGTACACAGCAGATTTCATTCCATTTCTTGGATGGGTGGATGGGTGGAATAAGCAAGATCCAAAGATAGCAGAAAATAAGAAACTCAGTAGGCTGCCATTAAAGAGCTTAGGTAATTAAAGATAATTCATGGGTGTTATGGGTTGAACTGTATCCACCAAAAAGAAATGTTCAAGTCCTAATCACTGGTTCCTATGAAGATCACCTTATTTTGGGCATTTGTAAATATAGTCAAGTTAAGAGGTGGTCATACTGGATTAAAGTGAGTCCGAATCCAATTAGACTATTGTTTTTATAAAAGAGAAGAGACATAGACAAACACAGAGGGAAGACAACCATGTAAAGATGGAAGCAGAGATTGGGAGGTACACTGCCACAGGTCAAGGAACACCTGAGGATAAAAGCTGGAAGAGGCAAGGAAGGATCCTCCCCTAGAGGCTTCAGAAGAAACCTGGTACGGTCAACATTTTGACTTCTGTCTTCCAGCCTCAAGAACTGTGAGAGAATACCTTTCTGTTGTTTTAAGTCACACGGTTTGCGGTACATTTTTACAACAGCCCTAAGACACTAAAACTAATAATTTTATTATTCTGTTACTAATACTAATAATTGTAGTAATTGTTAATTTTGTTACTTTGCTATTATACATTTTTCAAAGAGATCCCTAATTGGAGATATTTTATATTTTATTGAAGTTATTTTCAAAAAATTTTTTTAATGTTTATTCATTTTTGAGAGACAGAGAGAGACAAAGTGCGAGTGGGGGAGGGGCAGAGAGAGAGGGAGACACAGAATCCGAAGCAGGCTCCAGGCTCTGAGCTGTCAGCACAGAGCCCGATGAGGGGCTTGAGCCCATGAACTGTGAGATCATGACCTGAGCCAAACTTAGATGCTCAACCGACTGAGCCAACCAAAGTTATTTTCAATTAAACCATTAAAAAGCTTTTTCCATTCTAACTTAGAAAATTCAAATATTATTTTTCAAACTACTTAGCCAGTAAAAACAGTTGGTCCCTGCTTTTGATTAAAAGAAAAAAAAAGTTAAAATATACCCTTAAACAGACAAATCAGGAGGTTGTTAGGTTTATAAAAGATGATTCATTTTAGAATGGTAATCTCTGAGTGGTAATCTCAACTGATGTGTTTAAAATTATTCTACTTTACAAAAAATCAATTTGCAATTTCCAGGAATATCATTTCTGTATGTAGTAAAGTCCAAACATGAGCCGGACACATGTTCAAGCCACTCCCTTACCTATTGCCAGACCCATTACAGAGAGAATTAAATGTGCTCATGAAGAGGGGCGCCTGGGTGGCGCAGTCGGTTAAGCGTCCGACTTCAGCCAGGTCACGATCTCGCGGTCCGTGAGTTCGAGCCCCGCGTCGGGCTCTGGGCTGATGGCTCAGAGCCTGGAGCCTGTTTCTGATTCTGTGTCTCCCTCTCTCTCTGCCCCTCGCCCGTTCATGCTCTGTCTCTCTCTGTCCCAAAAATAAATAAACGTTGAAAAAAAAAAAAATGTGCTCATGAAGAGAAAATTAAGACAGCAATAAAAAAACTAGAGAACTGGTTTTCTGGGCCCATTTAGCTCCCGCTGATGAAGTCTTTGAGAATACTTTTATCACTAGCTTCTTCAAATACATAAAAGGTATCCTGGGAAATGAAATTTAATTAGTTAGATAAAATCCAATATAATCTAATATTTCCAAGGTATACTAACAAAGTGGGTACGAGAGTGTGCAAATTTTGTCTTATTTAGGTTTTTTCATTGATATCTCTAAAAGGAAAAAAGCTAACTTACCTTTGCTTTACATTTCACTTTCACTTTTTCTACATCCACACAAAATCAGAATACCTGATGGAAATTTTCCAATAGCGTTAGCATATCAAGACATGAAAATATTAGAGGTTAAGTTTGAAGTCGTAATTGGCACTATGATCTTGGTAAGCTTAAAAGACAGGGCGGGAAGTGGGAGGATGCAAAGGTGGTATCACATTTTTGGCAACTGAGTCAATCAAGCAAATGCTGCTTGTTTTTTTATAACCTTCGCAGAATCAAGATAAGACAATGTCTCGTAAAAATGAAATCCTGAGAAATAATAGTAAATCTGTAATTCAAGTGTATTGAGGATTACAAAAAAGGAAACGGGGAAATTTCTTTAAATTTTAATTCTTTTGGAAATTATACTAGATCTGTAAATGAATTTTTGTCCAAGAGCTACAAAAGTTCTCCCAATCTCTCAGATTTTGTTAATAGAATTATTTCATAAGTCCCTTTAGTTATACAGTATTTATCTTTTTACCTACTAAAAATATCTGTTGTTAACATTAGTATATTTTATTTTATTAATTGTTTTTAATGTTTATTTACTTTTGAGAGAGAGAGAAACAGAGTGGGTGGGGGAGGGGCAGAGAGAGAGAGACACAGAATCTGAAGCAGGCTCCAGGCTCGGAGCTGTCAGCACACAGCCCGACGCGGGACTCGAATTCACAAACCGTGAGATCATGACCTGAGCCAAAATTGGATGTTTAACAGACTGAGCCACCCAGGCACCCCAATGTTAGTATATTTTAGATGTTTGTTGTTGCTATTTGTTAGAAGTGATTATTTATTCGTATTTGTTTGTTTTTTACAAAATTCAACATTTTAAACATTTTTTTAATTCAACATTTTAATTATCTAATCCTATACAACCAAATATTTTATTGTTCTATGTTAATTCTTTAATTAAAAACATTTAGGACTCTTAGAGTGAGGTTAGAGTATAATCTATATAACTGCGATGTTAGCCAAGAAAAAAGAATACACTAGATGGAAAGGTTACAAGTAAAGAAAAAAGAATTCAGGAATTCAAACTAACAAAATTACACTGCTTCCAATGAATACGATATTTGTGGAAATTTTAACTTAGTTTACCACAAATGAATTAAAGAACTAGAAACATAATAGTAAACTGGTAACTCAAATTCTTTTGCTAGCCACAAACAACTTACATCCAAATTAATATTTTTCCTCTGAATTTAATAAGTAACATTTAGACAGAAAATTAATTTAGTAATGTATAGTAGGGAATACAAAAATTATTTGACTTAAGAAAATTAGCTTCAGGTGAGACCAAATAACTGGCATAGTAATAACAAAAAACTGCCAATGATAATGATTTATCAACTGAATAAAAAAAAGAGACTTTATTACACAATACCTTTAAAAAAATCACACTCAGTTTTTCATTTGATGGGAACAAATTAGATAAAGTCCAGATTTTGGAAAGAATATGGGACTTAAATTTACAGTCGACTGATTTTTGATAAGAGTGCCAAGACCATTCAATGGGGAAAAGACAGTCTTTTCAATAAATGATGCTGGAACAACTGGATATCCACGTGCAAAAAAAAAAAAAAAAAAAAAAAAAAGGGACGTTGAACCCTTACCTCACACCATACACAAAAATTAATTCAAAATGGCTCAAGACCTAAATGTAAGAGCTAAACCTATAAATATTTTAGAAAAAAAAAATGGAAGCAAATTTTCGTGACCTTAGATGAGGCAATGATTTTTTTTTAAATATGACACCAAAAGCACAAAGGAAAGAAAAATAAAGTAGACATCATCAAATTTAAAAACTTATACTTCAAAGAACATCATCAGAAAATGAATAGACACCCCACAAAATGGGAGAAAATATTTGTAAATCATATATCTGATATAGGATTTATATCTAGAATAAAAAGCTTTTAAAATTTGACAATTAAAAAAATCAAATTTTAGAGAGTGCCTGGGTGCCTCAGTTGGTTAAGCATCAGACTTTGATCTCGTGTTTCGTGAGTTCCAGCCCCACACTGGGCTCTGTATTGTCAGCATTGAGCCAGCTTCAGATTCTCTGTCCCCTTCTCTCTCTGCCCCTCCCGCTTCTCTCAAAAATAAATAAACATTTTTTAAAAATCAAATTTTAAAATAGGCAAAGGAGGGCGCCTGGGTGGCGCAGTCGGTTAAGCGTCCGACTTCAGCCAGGTCACGATCTCGCGGTCCGTGAGTTCGAGCCCCGCGTCGGGCTCTGGGCTGATGGCTCAGAGCCTGGAGCCTGTTTCCGATTCTGTGTCTCCCTCTCTCTCTGCCCCTCCCCCGTTCATGCTCTGTCTCTCTCTGTCCCAAAAATAAATAAAAAACGTTGAAAAAAAATTTTTTTTAAATAAAAAATAAAAAAAATAAAATAGGCAAAGGATTTGAATATATACATTTCTCTAAAGACATTTTACATCTAGCCCATAAGTACATGAAAAGATGCTCACTACCAAAAGAAGTCTTTTCTTTCAAACAACATAACCACAACTGATGTGGAGTTCTCTCTTGTGCTTGGAAGTAGAGTTCTTTGCTATACTTTGCTATCAGGATAGAAAACAGTAATATTCAGTATGGCTTGTGCATAAGATGATTTTAACGATCAGTCCTCTACATTTATTTGAAATGAGACTTAGTTCTTCTTTGATATATTTTAATGCTGAGTCTATTTGTTCCTTTGGCTATCTAAACTTAATGCAATATTTATATAATAATACAATAGCTAATATTTTTAAGCACTTACTATGTGTTAGACATTAAGACTTTTCTTGTGGATTAGTTTTTTAAGCCTCAAAATAACCCTAAGAGAAAGATACATTGTTATCTTAAGTTAGCAAATAGAAATACTGAAGCTTTGAAATGTGTAATGCAATGGTTTCAAGGATGTCAACTTGGTTATACATAGGATCTGACAGCCCAGAAATTTAGTCATGTGAAATCATATGTAATCTGTCTACATTCCCACAGCTGGTAAATGGTGGAGCCAAATTTATACTCAGGTGACCTTGCTCTAGAGCCTACACCCTTTTGCACTATTCTATAGTCATGCCTTCTTTCTGGAGGTGTTTTTCCCAAAGTTGGCCTTCTTTTTGTTTTTCCCAAAGTTGGCTAACTCATAGAGATACCTGGCAGCAGCACCATAGATCAACTAAAATTTCTACAGTATAATCATTTCTCAGTTGCCAATAATGATGAAGATGACACTCACTTTTAGGATAAATCCTGGAATAGGGGTTGTTCTGTTTGAAAAGATGTGATTTGAGGCTCCACAATACTTTATAGATTAGGAGACATGGTTTGTTATTGTACTATTGTGGAAAGTGTTACTAAATAATAAGGTTCTGTAGAATCAATTGCTACTTTTTTTTTTTTTTGGCTTTTTGGCTTTTAAACTAAATTTGCTTTTTATGGCAGCTAAACAAGGGAAGCCCCATGAAGGTTCTAAACTCTATCCAAACTCAGGACAATCCAGCCTCTGTCTAGATTTTGCCTCCACCCATTTCAGATTTTGATATTATTTGTCATTCTTCCATGTCCTTGTTCAAACCATGCATTCTGTATTCTCTCAGCTCTTATGCCAGAAACCACTGTAAGTCTCCTAACTTCAGGAAACTGTTGGATACATATTCTCACCTAATAAAGTACTTTCAAACTTTAATTGGTTTGAACCAAATATTTACATCACTAATTTTCACTTTCTTCACTTTAAAAAAAAAAAAACTCACCGAAAGTACATATTCCTGAATATATAAGCACCATACTCCTCTAGCAAAAGACCAAATTTCACTCCATGAAAATGGGAGTTTTTGCTCTAATGGGGTTATACTGATCTCTACAATTTAAGTCTAAAATAGATTTGGATTTAAGATCAAAGTGATCATTCCTCCTCCTTTATAATATTCATGACCAAAATAGGTTGAGCTAGATTACCTGTACAAGACTCTAGATGCCTTATAAGACTTCTACAATCCAACAGGATTATATGTCAACTTAGCTCTAGGGGGAAACTGGCCATTTATAAATTCTAGAAATTAGTCAGGGGCAGACAAACTTAGATTTAGATGAATGAGTTAATATAAACTTTTCCTGGACAAGTTGTTTATGACTCTCAGTTGGAACCCTGCAAGTGAGAAAGCAAATACACCTGTCCAAAAGGCTTTATTTATAGAATTGTTGAATCACAGTAACAGAACTAGGAGGAATTGCGTAGAAAATCTATAAGTTTATTGTTCTACAGGTGATAAAATTGAGGCCATAGAAGACCCTGATTTACACATGACTAGATTTCTGGGTTCTTTTATTTCTAGCCCAGTGTACTACTCACTAATTCATACTGTTGCTCATATCTCCGAAGCCTGTACTTTGAGGCAGTAACTGTCAATGGTCACAAAGAGAATGAGTTTTGCTTTGTTTTTAAGGTACAATGAAAGACTGAGAGCAAACTATTTAAGTCTTTTAATTACCAGCTTTAATCTCAATCTCCATTCCATGTTATCTGCCCTTCCTCTCACTCTCCCTCCTGTGCTTACCCCCTTAGCCTCCCACACCACCACACTCTACGCTCAAAAGGAAACCTAAAGCTGGGTATAAGTTTTAGTTATTCTTTTGCCTCTCCTATACCATACCTTTATTTTTATTAACACCTGTATGTCATTCTTGATGAGCTGAAGAGGAACTTATACATTCTAGTACCAGCAACCTCCTACGCCTTTGCATAGTTTAGTTTTGCTCAGCATGAAGGAAAATAATAATTCTTTGATGTCCAAGCTACAGCTATAATTTTGGTTTCTTCTTGAGATCGCCTTCTATATAATATTACAAAATTTCAAAATGTCAATTAGCTTCCAAGAAATCAACTTCTTTTGGTACCCTACTAAATAAAAAGTCATGTTAGAAAAGAAGTGGTCTTATGTTTATTGTTTCTATACTATTATAATCCCCTGAAAAACAAATCATGTTTATTTGTATATCTGTGCTCAATAAGGCAATGGAAAATCTGTATGTATTTTCTAATTTGAAAGGAGGCTCGGAGATACCATCCATCATTTATGGCCTTACTATAATCTAATAAGGCAACAGACTCATACCATAGCCACCAGTTGTCTTAAAGTCTCAATCAATTGAGTCTTTGTATATTCTATAAGGGAAAAATTCATCAAAATCATACTATGAGAAAATCTGTTTTCTGGAAGACATTTAGTATGATGTCAGCCACTTGAACTGTAGTTCTTTTATTGGTTCATTACATTTTATTTTAAAGATTAACTGATTTTGCTCTTCAGTGACCTCATATTTCTGAACCTGAAGATTCCTTGAGATTAAGCAGACATCTAGTTCACTTTAGGTATTTGTGCTTTATCTTAAATGATGAGATATTCAGAAATAACTCTACACAACAGATTGTTAGGAACAAAAGCAACTCAACCTAGACACAAAGACTACCTAAAAGGTTTTCGCCAGGCATCCCTTAATGGAATGCAGAGAATTTTAATGTTATTTTTAATGAAGATTTGAAGACTGAATAAATTGTACCGTGTAACAAGTGGAGCAGTAATATTTTTAACATATACATAGCGCTATTATAATGAGTAGAATTTTTCTCATAAGTATATATAGAAATGTGTTTTGCTACTAAGACCAAATCAAACCTTACAGGGATAACATCACTAAGATTACAATAATAGAAAAAAGTTCAAAACAGTTTCAAAAATACTTTACTGAAATTTAAATTCTGGAAGCTAAATTCAAATTCTTTTAGACACATGGAAATAATTTTCTCTCTTTTTAGTAACCAAACATAATATGATTTATTTCCTGTAATATTGTTACTTCATTGTTTTCGGTATCACATTGTTTATGAGTTTTCTTCATCCATAATTCCTCTGAAAACAATATAAACTAGAGAAATATCTTACTGGTATGAGTGGATAGTTTTACAGGAAATTTATGGCTGAAATATAGAACCAAGACTTAAAACATGCAAATTGAATGCGAAGGTAGGTCTTTAGAGGCAAAAGTTCCTAGGAGCAAGAGTGTCTCAACCTAGCACAATGTCTTATCTATATCAGATATTAAATAATTCGGGTGAATAACTGACAAATTCTATGAGGGGAAAAAGACCTATATTACCCTTTGTGTGAATAACTTTTTGATGAAAACTGACACAGTTTCAAATTTTTTTCAAGTTTGCCTAATCTCCATTAAATCAGACTACAATGTAAGCTCATGTAAATTTTTCTGAGGAGTTCTGAAAGTGTCGACCCAACTTTTAAAATATTTACCTGTTAGGGATCACATCAAATCACTAAACCTGTTTGAAACAGTAATAGATGAAAATCACAGTTATTGTCTGCAAGAGTATGCAGAAATACATCTGAACCCAGCAGGCTTCTGCTTCCTTAAAACACACTATATAAGTGTTTCATTTTTATACTCAAAAACATATATTCATACTTGTTATAAGAAAGTGGGGTAAAACAATTGAGACATAAATACAAAATAACTCTTTTAAAACTTCTATTATTTTAAGCAATACTGTTTTTGAATATCGGATTGAGGGCACTGCAATGCTAAGAGTCAGGAGACCCAGGGGTACTTGGGTGACTCAGCTGGTTAAGCGTCCAACCTCTGCTCAGGTCATAATCTCACAGTTCATGGGTTTGAGCCCTGCGTCGGGCTCTGTGCTGACAGCTCAGATCCTGGAACCTGCTTTGGATTCTGTGTCTGCCTCTCTCTCTGCCCCTCCCCCACTCACACTCTGTGTGTTTCTCTCTCAAAAATAAACATTTTTTTAAAAAAGTTTTTTAAGAGTTAGGAGACCCAATTCATACCTTCTGTATAAAGGGCCCCAAGCCAATGTTACCAAACACCTAGTTGTCTTAGCCTCCCTTTCACTGATCAACCTACTAAATGTATGGGTTTATGATCTGAAATGTAAAAACTTTATTATTCAGTAACTATATCTTAATATTCCTTTTATATCCGCCTTCTTCAGCGTTATAAAATTTAAGAGCTTTGTATGCAAAGAAACAAAAAAAGGACAATCATGGCCAATGTTGCTGATATTATTACCCCTAAAAAAAGGGGGTGAGGGGAGGATAAAGTGGGTATAAATCTTAGCATAATCCACATAAGTGCTTCAAGAAAAAATTTAAAAATTTAAAAATAAAATGTACCATTCAATCATGGTTTTGTAATTATACTTATTACCACGCTTTATAATTCAAGCATAGTATTACAAATAACTATTTTCTTTAACCTCAATTCTAATACTTCTCAACATTTGAAACAATTATATTTTTTTTACGAAGCTGGCTTTCAGAGTAAGTTGATAAACTAAAAACTCAACTTTTTAAGCTTGGGGCCTGCTACTAAATATTTATAAGAATTTATGTTCCCAATAAGTAATATTAAACTATTTACTAATCACTTTAGTAATTACTATGTAAATAAACATTTTAATACATTAAATTTAAAATTCCATCTCCTTTTACATTAATACTAAATGTAGAATTTAGAATCCTTATTTTACACACCTAGTCAACTATTTCCTCAGTGACCCAAGAGAGTTTTAAAAGGTCACGCTGTCTTCGCAGCTATAAACCAGACATATTCCCCAAGGAGGCTGTCAGTCCTGGGCTCATGAAGTAAATCTAGATGAAGTAAATCTACTCTGCTGAACGAAAAGGCTATATTGTTGGGTTTTTGTTTTTTGTTTTTTGTTTTGCATTGTTTTAAAGAACTCCCTGACTAAAAAAGATTCTCTACAAATTTATTTTATTGGTTCAGTAACTCTGTCTTGCATGCCTCTGGAAAGAAATATGTTTCGCAAATTAAAGAATAAAAAATCTTTAATTAAACAAAAATTGATTAGAAATTTTTAAAAATTTTTAATGAGCGGGGTGCCTGGGTGGCTCAGTCAGTTAAGTGTCTGACTTTGGCTCAGGTCATGATCTCACTCACAGCTGGTGAGTTCGAGCCCCACTTCGGGCTCTGTGCTGACAGCTCAGAGCCTGGAGCCTGCTTCGGATTCTATGTCTCCCTCTCTCTCTGCTCCTTCCCCACTCATGCACTGTCTCTCACTCTCAAAAATAAATAAACAAAAAAAAAACTTTTTTTTAATGCATGACTGTGTGTATGTAAGAATATGGGCGCATGTGTGTCATATCCAGGGGGCTAAATGGACCACAGAAGCTGATCTTCTTACCCTTCAGTTGATATTACACATAAACCAACTCAAATAGACCAAGACTTAATTTTTGAATGAGTGGTATTTCAGTACCTTTTCTTAAAGATGCTTTATCTAAACCCATACACTATCAGGAGGAAACACTTTATTCCCAGCCTAAATCACCTCATACCATAATGTTAAATTTTACATAGTAATGTATTGTACAGGTCTAAAAAAGTAGTAAAATCTGAAAGTGAGAATGAACAAAATTGCAAATAGAAATACTAATATCTTAAGGAAAATCCCAGGAGAGGCATCTGGCAAAAATGTAGTTCTGGGGTTGCCACCCTCCCCTAAGAAAAACTGATTTCTAAATCACTACATTTGAAAAGTCTTCTTAATTATTTTGGAGGCATTTTGTTGTAGCTCCAACTATAGTCTACTCTTGTTATTTGCAGGCATTAAGTTCTATAATGTCACCAGAGCACTGGATTAGTGAATTCTGAGCCATTCCTCTTAGGGTAAATACATAATGAGGCTCCTGTGAGCCTCTGATCCTATCATTTTTGTCAGTTGTTCAAGACATATCCCTCTTTTATGTGTTTCTCTTTAAAGACATTTTATGTGATAGGTATTTCTAATTCATTAACATTAAACACAGGCAACAGCACTGTTAGTCATGACTGAACAAAGCTTGTCTGGCATAATTTCTCCAAAGGGCACATCACAGCCTTCTTGTGCTTAGGAACACTACACAGCACTTGAACACTATTCTTGGGGGCCATACTAAATGGTGAAACAACCAAGAAAATGCACAAAAATACAGAAAAAAGGGACCCTAAATAGACTGCAAAAAAGACACTTCTTTGCAGTTAAGGAGCTGAGCCAAGAAGGCCCAAGAATCACCTTGTGGGATGTCAGTTGGAAATGTGAGCTCAAAGTTGTCATCAGTATGTGCATGTCCACAAATGACTGCAAAAGTGATGCAGGTATTGATTTGGGGTTACAAACAAATGTTTGCAAGTAGATGAAATGCAAATACGCAATCTGTGAATAATAAGGATTTACTCTACTTTTACTATCAAGGTGAACGTCCTTAGGTTTTATACACAAACAGTAACATTTTCTAAGGTCCTCTTTCAGTAATATAATACCTAAATAAAATATATTATTACACCGTAAATAGTGTTATTTGCAACATTTTCAATGATTTCTCTTTCCTACCTCAGGGCAATCAACAGTTGTTGCGTTTCATCAAAAATTTCTAATACAGTATTAATTACATATGTACTTAACATTGTAAGTGTTTAGGTGCCCATAAGATGCTATAAAATTTACCAATATATGTTAATAGCCAAACACAGGCTCTTTAAATTGTAAAAAAGGGGCGCATCTTTGCCAATCTCAGTATGCCAATCCAAAAGTTCCATTTCAAAAGCACATAGTTAAAAAGATGGAAAAAGTACATTCAAACACACTGCTTACATCAGCAGCACAGAGAAGAGATTGAGGTTAGATGACATAGAAATAAATTTCTATTACTAAAAATACAAACCTGATGTTGATAAAAATTAAAAGTTAAACAATAAAATTATTCACTCTCACAAGTCAATGAGAGTTGTTCAATGTATCTACTGTTATTACATACTGATTACATTTCCATATTCAAAAACCACTAAAAATTCATGGTCACGTCTTATGTGACAAACTAATGTATACATCTTGGAATGCTATAATGTAAAACTTCCAAGATGTAGCTATTTTTCAATTCAACTTCCTCATTTTACATCTAAGACTTTAGTGACTACCAGCTCAGCGTAAGCCAATCTCAAGCTGCACCACATTTCTTATTTGTGGTGTGTGATATTAGATATCAAAGAGGGAAAAAATTCACAGAGAAATCCAGGAAAGACAACTGCTAGGAGACAGTGGGTCTTTTTACATGACATGAGGTGTGTGGTCAGGGATGCAATAAAAGAGGTCTATTTGGATGATCACTGAAGCTATTCTTACTTTATTTTTGTAATCTACTATGAATTCCATCCTGATCACCCGAACTAAATATGATTTTCTAACCAGATTTATCAGTTTTTATTAAGAGAGATGTTTCTTTATTGCTGAAAGGAAATATGACAGAATAGAAAAGCATGGCCTTGCAATTCAGACAGACCTGGTTTAAACCTTAGCTCTCCCAGTTACTGAAAGTGCAATCTTAGGCTAGTTAGAAATTTGCTGACCTTGTTTCTTCATATGCAAAATAATGAAATTAAATTCTTACACCAAATGATTGTGTTGTGAAAACTTAATAAGTTAAAATATAAACAGCATCTAACATAGAACTTAGTTATACATGATTACTCAATACATGATAGCTCTTTGGCACAGAATAATGTCAAATAATTCTGAAATCATCTACTCAATTTCTTAGATTACTAGATGTTACCAAATATCCAAATATGATTGCTATTGATTTTAGAAGTCATCTAGTTCTATATACAATCAATTTGTAGAATAAGTGAATTAAAAGAAAAAATATGCCTTCAAGTCCTAAGTACAATCATCAATACTTTGTCAATAAGCCACACAATGAGCAAGAGAACATATCAAAACCCATGCTGACAATTTTTCCCTCTGGATCTTTGGCACAATATACTCAGAATTCATCATACCCAACTGATTTTCTAACATGGCTCACAGAAAAAGAAGTGAGATAGTTAAGCCTTACTGTTTCAGTCAATAAAAAGTACAAGATGACTTTAGATATTGAATTAGAAAGCATTGATACTAAGCAATCCTCCTGTAATTCTGCCTGAAATTTTGATTCACTTTTTGAACATAGAGAGTCAATAAAACTTTATCTTCAACAGATAGACTTTCAGACTGAATTATCCTAATAGTTGTGTCATCATTTCAAAGTACTTGTATAACTATCAAGAAAGACATCAAGAACCTTGTCCATGATAATTCCCTACTGTAAGACTGTATTCTCTTTTACGACAAAAAAAAAAAAAAAAAAAAAAAACACCTTTCAACTGTTCTGCAGTTACATTTATAGAATTTAAGATACACACACAGGTAACTTCAGTGACAAATCACGTAATTTGGTCTAGCCCACAGTAACAATACATTATAAATCAGTGTCTCGTTTTGCTATAATTGCCTCCCTAAAATAGCTACAATGGGATCAATGTCTCAAATTCTGTTTTATTATACACACATTATTAAAAGCATCAATGACAAAATGCTAACTGAGTAAGGCAGAAGAGCAGCTGGTTCCACGGCTCCATGAAAAGAATGTTCTGAAAACAGTTCAAGAATGTTTGATCCACTTCACAAGGATTCTGTTCTAAAATTTCAAAGCCACATTAAAAAAAAGTGATAATTGCTATCTGCAGTGGAAACGAGGAAGTCCAAATGTTGGAATTAGGCCAAACACTAGCAACAATAATCTTTAGGTACTTAATGAGTTTTGTCTTCTTCCTTCCTACCAAATATGGCTTTAACCTACATATTATGAATTGAAGGACCTGGGGATGTTTTTCTTTCTTTAAGGGAGGCACAGCTTTTTAAGGTTAATCAGCTGTATAGCATTCCGAATCACTTAGCAAGACAGAGGAATGTGCTGCCTAATGAAAATATAATCACTCTCATAATTAAGTACTGAATAAATGTATTAGTTATAATTTTATTTTGAGACTGCTAAATCCATGTTCTCTTTCTCTTGTTCTTTCTTTGTCCCTGCATATTAATTACATTTGGGTTTCTTTCTATAGTAACCTGACAGCCACATTCCATTCTGGTTGAACTAGTCCAAAACTATCTCACCTTATGAGCATCAAGAAACAGTAAAATAAAAGATAGTATGTGAATTTTTTTCTTTTCCTGACTAATAGAAGAAATCATATTTAAACCTGTTTACTGAAGAAACCACACTGAGCATTGAACAAACAAACACTGGAAGAACTGATTCAAAAACTTATAATATAAGCTATGTGTATGAGCTTTAGTAGTGTGGTTCATACTGTTGAGATTCAATTTATTCATCAAGTAGGAGACAGATAATGATTATAATAATACTGATCCACTTCACCAAGATATTGTGAAGAATGATTAATAAATGAGCCATCTGACATTAATGTATAGAACATGAACCTCCATTACTCATGCTGCAGTGTTCTGCAGTGGGTAATTATAAGCTTCTAGGGGCCAAAGAACATAATGTGCCATACTTAATACCACTTGATAGGTACAACTCTGTCACCCTTTTCCAGCTACTGAATAATTTCATGCTCTGTAGATCATACTACTGCTTCCAAACATAACAATGCACTCTTAACAAGCTCCTCAACTTGAGTAATAGAAATGCAACAGAATGCTTCTCATTTTCAAATATATTCTGATTTCCTACTTACTTACTCCTTATAATTTTTTTTCAATAATGCATTCAGAGCCCCACACAATTTCTTGGAGCAACCTCATTCAAAGTCTTACTGCGTTACAGAAACCTATATGAACAAAACTTTTAATTATTCAATACTGTGACTAAAATAAATATTGTTCCTGTATCAAAATGCATTTTTCATGAATACAGATGAAGGCAAAAGCTAAAAACAAAGTGTGGGCAAGAATACTCAATCATTGTCTCCAGTCTTCCCTTTCCGAGTTGTTTTTCTCCTTCGAGACTGTGCCTTCCCCTTATTTAAAGTTATTCTCCAGAAGTAACCCTTACTGCAGTGTGTGGTTGACTCTCCAATATTCATGCTACCTCCAAATGCTCAAATCAGACCAACTATGATAATTTCCTCCCCTTTGCCAGCAATTAACATTAGTTTCAGAGAAAAACTGGTCTATGTTAACTTGCTTTGCTGAGAGAAGATAGTTCTCCCTCCCTCTCTCTCTCTCCCCTGCTCCCCACCCACGATGTCCCTTGATGAAAACCAGGAAATATGTTGTTGCATCTGCTGTGACAGCTACCTTAGATCATGAAAGAAACGTGCCTCAAAATAAAGGGAGACTTATTGGTTCAAAGTATTTAAGGAAATCTCAGCCAAATCATTAGCTGACCACTAGGCTGAACGAGCACTTCAGTAGCAGCATATGACAGAGTACAGACAGACCTTATAGGTTTCATTTAGTAAAATCATGAAACAAGTAAACAATAAGGTACAGGTGAAACCCAACCTATGGCACATATTGTGCAATGACGTCTTAATGTAACCTCTTGTGTGGCGCAGATTTGGCTGTTGAGTTCAGATATAATCTTCTCTATGGGAAAGATGTTTATCATTCATCTATGGCAAAGTTACTTCTAAGTATAACCTCATACTTGGTGCAGACTGGGCAGTTAGCTCTAGGTATGTACTTTGTGGCATAATCTACACATCCTCTGGTGATTGGGCACAAGGCTGAATACAGTTTTTGCTTCATATGTAACACTGATTCCTTGTATATTGCTTACACTTTGTAGTTATTTCATTGGTATTCTTCATAAAATTACTTGAAGATAAGATGTTATATACTACTGTAAAATAACAAGAGCTGAAAATAAGATCACCAAGATACAAAAATTTTGACAATGATTGGAGAAATGATTTATTTTGCCAAAGATTTCTTCACTTTTGTCATATCACTTGAATTAGAACTTCCAGTATATATCTAAAACATCCAATTTGTAAAACTTTATATTACACAAAACGTTTCAAGAATACATCTGTTGGGTACACCTGAAACTAACACTGTACATTAATTATACTGCCATTAGAAAAACAAATAATTTTTAAAAATACATCTATTGAATAAAGCAAGATACATTTAGTAAAAAGCTAAGATAGATTTTCTCTAAATAAGATCTATTTTAAGTTTTCTGGTTTGCCAGGCATCAGATGCAATAGAACCTGGCAGAGAATATTAGTCCTCAATTGGATAAAACCCAAATCCACTCCCCAAACACCTGTAACTTCTCTACTTCATTCTTAAAAGCTCTCATAAACCTTATGGGTACAACCATAAATGGCCACTTCCCCCATTCAATACTTTAGGAAATGAATAAATCATGTTAAGTCTATAAACCTGGCACAAAAAGACAGCTGATTGCTAAATACTGTCTATACTGCAAAAGTTATCCTAATCCAAGAAAGGCTTTTTAACTCTGATTCTCCTCCAAATAACTATTTTCTGCAAATGTTATTTATTATCCTATAACACTTTCATATTTTTAGGGGGAACACTCTTTGACTTAATATTTCTCTCTAATGATTTACATTTTCTAAAATCACTTTGTAGACCATGTTAAAAAGCTATGAATATTGGATATCCTTTTTACCGTATTTAGTTCTCAACAAAAATTGATATGGAAGATAGCGACAGCAAAGGGGTCTTTTTGCTCCTCTAAAAAACTTTTAGTATAAAAGGAAAAATTTCTAGGAATGTCATTAGTCTTAAATTATGTAGAACGATCACTGAAAATGAAGGAAAAGCTTCAACGAAGGAAAAGCTTCAAAGGATTTTAGAAGCATGTAAAATAAAGTCTGATAAATAAAATGTTTTACCTAGCAGTTATCCTACCAGTTGGTCAGTTGACAAGGCTAAAAAGCTGAGTGTGATCTGAATCAATTATGTACAAGAGATATAATTTATAATATGCCCTGTTTCGTGAAAATGCCACATATTACCCCAGTATCTCAGAGCAGTTCTTTGCTCTCCTTCATAGATACAGAAAAGAAATATATAAACTTTTCTAACACGATCTACACAATACAAAAAATAAGTGCTGAGACACGAGTGCTCACATAAATGGCACAACCAAGGAAATAGAAAGCAAGGGTGATTCATCCATCAATGGAGATAAATAAAATATCTCATGCCTTAGGCATTTTGAAGAATTCTCTTTCAGAATTCAATCTATTTGGGTGGGAAATTAGGGTTCACTCAGATGGAATCTTTCAAATGCAAAATTTACAGGGGTATAAATCTCCAACTTAGGGCAGTAAAAAGATAAATAAAAATTATATGAATAAAAAAAGGGAGTTACCTGAAGGATTATTTAAAGCCACGATGGCTAAATTGCCACTCACATTAATGCAAAGAATGTGTACTGATAAGGGAATGGTGTCATGGCAATTTTTTAACCAACAATTCTTAAATCCATCCCATCATTGCTAAATGATAATACAGCACCCGTAAACTTTTGAGGAGCATACTTCTCATCAATGTCTGTCTAAAATTCACCATCCTTCAAAGGCCATTACCAGGGCCACCATCTTCATCAGACTGACCTCCAAACCTGCCCTCCATCTCGACCACAGTGATTTTTCTCCAATCTTTGAACTCCACATATAAGGCCATTTACATCTTTAAATAATACGTTAGTATGTTCTCTTATATAGTCAGAGGCGCAGTAATGCCACAGTTATGATGAACTGAGTCTGCAGACAGACCTGTGTTCAAACTATGGCACTGTCACTTGAGCTAATGTAACCTCTCTGTGCTTTAGGTTTCCAAGCTGTTAAATAGGGAGGGTAACAGTAACAGCACTGTAGGAGGTCACTGCAAGAATGAAATAATACACTTAACTTGTCTGCCTAGGAATTTGACAGCCTATTCAGTTGTGATCATTTGCATGCCTTCTTATCCTATATTAAATTATAAATCCTTTCTGAAACAAGCAGAGTACGAACAAAATAATTCCTTGAGTACTCATTTGCTTTTCCTAAAATCAATTTGTTATTATTAGCTGATTTGAGTGAGATTAGTTCTTCCAAAACAGTACACAATGCCTCCCACATTTGTTTTCTTGAGTAAGTGTTTACTACCTTGGTATTCATCCCCTCAGCCTTTCAGTACAAGAATGCAGAGATAAAAGAAAGGAAGACTTTTCTGCAGCTCAGAGGTTTTTTTGTTTTTCATCTATAAAGTTGAAGGATTGAGTTATATCATCTCTAAGATGTCTTTTAATTCTCATATTCAAGAAATCTGTAACATCCATTGGAATTAAATCATTCTTGCTCTATGCTGAAGCTACTCTTTTTAAATTTGCCAACATTCTTTGCCTTCTTGCTTACATGCCCTCTTTTTCCCCAAAATGTCATATCTGTGGTTTGTATTTTCTGGAGTGCCATGCTACCTCACTTTCACCTTTGTCCAATCCTTAAAATAACAGATACATTGTTCTAATATTCAAGATGTATTATATTACACAGTCATATTAAGTCATATAAACAGAGAGGGTGGTCTTGTTTTCTAGATGGTTTCCCAATGCACCATCATTAAATCACCTGTTAGCCACTTAGTGGCAGACCTTTAGAGGAAACAGGTCATGTGCTAACTCAAATCTATGAAATACTTGCCTAGCAAAAAATATTTGGCCTGAGGAATAAATGACTCATATAAACACCACCAGTTTTCACCTTGGCACTCCCCAAGTCCTTTTGGGCTTACAGATGGTCTTAATTAAAAACAAGTAGTTTCTAATTTACAACATAGGAAACATTTAGAATTTGTTGTTGAAGCAGAGTTAGTGGAACCTAGTAACCCCAATCTCACCCCAGACAACTACCTCCATGACTTTAATTCATTTGTACAGATTCCTGATGTGTTCATAAGTCTCTTTTATTGCAAGCATAATATACTTCTATTGCACTTTTTAAAAAAAGAATTGACAGACACCATATCAAGTCTTATCATTTTTTCACCTCGTGTCCTTGAGTTGTGTCAAGCTTGTAACAGGAGCTGACTACAAAGACCAAGAGGCCCGAGTCTAGAATATTAATGGCCAATGGGCTCCATCTTTCATATAGGCTACATTCTCTGTGACATCAGTGTCCAGAGCCTTCACAAAGTGCAATGCTGCTTGTTTTGTACGTTTGTGTGCTTGTCACCCAGTTTTTCCTACAAACAATCCGATAGCTTCTGTGTTTCACAGCCACATTTCTTCAGCTTTGTATCATTTGTGTAACAAGAAGTCCATTCTATCAACAGTTTTCCTAATAAAAAGCTTTGCAGGATCAGAGAGTTACTCTGCTTAAAAATCTTTAGCCTCTTTTTTTGAATGGCAAACCCTAACATTAGAATAATGAATGTCCTTAACCCACATGCACTCCACTTCACTCCCTGCAATAAACAGACACACACCAACACACAATTTGTCAAAGTGTTTCAAGAGGTGAGGGGGCAAGGTTGAAGGTCAAATTAAGAATGGTAGTTTCATCACGGAGGAAACAAGCCAATATTAGTGTTCATAAAATGAAGCTTGAATTGGACAACGCTTATGATATAATTCCACTGTTACTGAAAACTTACATTCTATGTAAAAATGAACTTGATATTGACATTTTTGCATTTAGATACTCACACTTTGATAAAAATAAATGGAATTGTCTTTTTTATCAAAGCTTTCTTAATGCTTTTAATTGCCAGAGTCAGAGAAATTCTTTACACAAAATAATTATTCATTATTAACTTAGCAAATGTACTTGTATATCTTTTATTAAATTTTTAAAAAGTTTTCTCTAAGTAGTTTTTAATATCTTTAAAAACTTCAATTTCCCAATATTAACCATCTACTTAAAATATTCCTTCAACTAACAGTTAGATCCATAAGCTAAATAAAATTTTTCAATGTAGAAGGAAGAGAAAATAGGAGCTGGTAGGAGTATCACCTTAAAATTAAGCCTTCATCTCTTTTTGACCCCATGAGTCGCCATGCCATTAACACACGTGGAAGAAATCGTTCTGTGAACTTGGAAGGAAAAGGTCTAGGAACCAACTCAGCTTCTGGGATGAAAGGGGCCTCTGGGTGCAGCTGTAACTCCGCCAAAAGCTTTGCAGGATCAGATAGTTACTCTTTATTCTAAAAGCAACAGTTTTTTTAAGCCTGTACCCAATTTGTACGGTTCAAATTTAACTCTACTAAAATGGAGAAGAGCCACAAAGATGATTAAAAGGTTGGAAAGTAATATCTAGGGGAAAGATTAAAGAACTGAGATTATTGCGCCTGGTGAAGGGAAAACTGATGGATGATTTAATAACATTCTTAAGGTATTTGATCAGTTATTCCAGTGACCAGCTGCTCTCTACCTACAAGGACAGAACCAAAGAAAACAGTACAGTAAGTATGAAGGACTTAGGTTAGAGCTAAGAAAAATTTCTCAGAGAATGAGATTGTTTAATCCTGGAATGGACTAACCTCTCCAAAAGTCCTCACATCTGACCCAGATGACCATCTTCCTGGAGTTGGTAGTTGTGATGCTAATGGAAGGTGGGAGGATAAATCCTCTCAGGTCCCTTCTATGCCTATAAAATTTTGGATTTTTAAGTCAGATTCTCTTACATCTATTTTAACACACAACTACGTATATGTAAAAAGGTATTGGGGCATTGAAGTTAGAAGTCAAAATGGAAACAGGTCTGGAAGATAGACACTCTTTCCTATATAAAGGGTTCTCAAGCCTTACCCAAAACAGCCCTAGAGTACAGTAAAACCCCCTTTGGTTAGTCTTACAATCATACAAAAAACACTGTCCTCTTTACCTATCCTGGAATAAGCAGAAGGATATAAGAAGAAAAGAAACACCAGCAGTTTTTTTTCCCTTCATCATGAAAAATAGCCCCAACATAGACATTTAACTACAAAGTCAAAGAAAGACATGCACAATGGAAAAGCATAATTTCTATACAGTGGACTACCTTTTTCCTTTTTCCAATATCTTGCTGTCCTTTGAAATACTAAGAAAAACGGGATAATAATATCTGTAAAGTTCACAGAATTTATCAGAGAAAGTGCTGTGTCACCTTGTAGGCCTTCCTATGATTATGTTTCATTTAAATGCACTCACATGATCCCACTGTTCCCTTTCTATTGCAGTAATTTGCAACAATTTTAGAGGACTTTACAAAGTGAATAAAAAAGAGCTGAAGCATCTGCAATTCAAGGCATTTAAACTTTAATTCACAGAGAGCAGCCCTGAGAATAATTACCAGGGCCTCGTCATTTTCTGCTACACTGCACGTGAAAGACGTGCTATCACTGTTTTTAAAAAAATACCACAAGATGCAATATTTTTAGAATTGTTATCATTTCTCACTTGAGTGATTCAATAACTATAGCACTTGCTTTATGGTCCCCAATAGAGCTTACATAACTGAACATATACAATTATAGGCACTCAAAATTAAGTGTCTTAGGCAATGTGTTGCTTTACAGAGTATTTGATGAAGGGCATGAAACAAATCTTTTAAAATTGGCTTCCCAGGCATTCTTAAGCCTATGGTAATATAATACACAATAAATGTGTGAGCCTTGAGAAAAATTTTTTGCATTGTGATTTGTCCATTTGATATCTTTATATCTTATAATTTCTATTCAAAAAATTATAAACTAAAAATCACTTAATTAACTAGATACTTTATGTTATCTGATTTTAAAAACTGAACCTCATGGGGCGACTGGGTGGCGCAGTCGGTTAAGCGTCCGACTGCAGCCAGGTCACGATCTTGCGGTCCGTGAGTTCGAGCCCCGCGTCAGGCTCTGGGCTGATGGCTCAGAGCCTGGAGCCTGTTTCCAATTCTTTGTCTCCCTCTCTCTCTGCCCCTCCCCATTCATGCTCTGTCTCTCTCTGTCCCAAAAAAAATAAATAAACGTTGAAAAAAAAAAAACTGAACCTCACTGTTTCCCAATATGGCACTAATATTGACACAGATATGACAAAACATAAAAGTTTAGTTACTATCATATCTTAGGAAGAGTTTAGATGACCATTTATAATTATTATCCCAACTGAGATACTTTTGAAAGTGAAGAGGGTTCTATTAATAATTAAACCATAACAGCACGCAAAAACCAGAATTGTCCTAGGCAAACTAGGAAATAAGAACACTCCTATCATAGAGCAACATGATCCAGTTTATTACAGCCAAACACAGAAGCTTGCAAGGTTTCCAGGGACTTGGCTTTCTGGGTTGGACCCGGTATGAAGGAGACAATTAACTGGTATGAAGGAGTGGAAAGAAAGTTTATTTTGAAGGTCAGAGCATCTATTGAAAGGCCACTCCGGAGAAGCCAGCAATGATGGAGGCCCAACCTGAAATAACAGAAGTGTCCTACCATATGTGTGGAGCACAGTGATGGGCAAAGAAAAGGCAGGAAAAACTTAGACATTCAGAGAAGGCAATCAGCAAGCAGCAGGTTTCACTGGAGCTCAAGAGCTGGATCCATTCGTTCATCCAACCACTGTGCAAATATTAAATGAACACCTACTATGTTAAACCTGACTATAGGGACTGAGCAACTAGAGCGCAGTGATGGCTACCAACACGGGGTATTGCGTAAAAACACAGCACGTGATAATTTACCAAAACTACAACATAAAGTAAGGATTAAGTCTAAAAGAAAAGGAGAAGCTTTATTTTAAGAACGATGCCAATGGGAAGAGAAGGTATGCAGAGGCTGGGCCTGATAGCTAATGTTTTTTTTAATAGATGATCCTCTAGTTGTGTTGTATTAAATAACAAAAAATATTTTGCTGAAAAAGTACACCTGGGCAGAGAGAGAGGGAGTCACAGAATCCAAAGCAGGCTCCAAGCTCTGAGATGTCAGCACAGAGCCCGACGCAGGGCTCGAGGCCACAGACCACAAGATCATGACCTGAGCTGAAGTCAGATGCTTAACCGACTGAGCCACCCAGGTGCCCCGAAAGTGGCAGGAAATAATTTTTTAAGCAGGAAGATAGACACTGTCACAACCAGGTATTTCAAATTCCCTAAGACTGCTCAGAGGTAACATTTTAAAACAGTGATGATTCTAATGATAAATATTGAAATTGTCCTTCAGGTATTGCATGCAAATACTCATATCTTAATATAAAACTTACCAGAGATATCAAATGCAAATGATAAATCTGTATAGTAAGCATTATAGTAGTTCTAGAGATCTACCAATTCCAGCAGTACACAAATCATTAAAGTAAAAGTAAGCTTTAGAGACTAAATCATTATCATTCACATCAGTAAAACTCCGATCAATGGAATTCAAACAATGTAAGGAAAGTAAATGCTCTTCTAACTGGTGATGAGTGAGTACCCTATCAAATCTCAAGGCATTCCTGTTTTCTCAGAAGTGATTTGAGACCTTACCCTATGAACCTTCTTAACATATTATAATTAGTATATCTATACATCTACACTGTATCTTCATAGCTAATATTCAATTATAGATAAAACCAAATATTTCTGAATAAATATTCAACAAATCTTAAAATTCTACAAATATTTTAGGCTTAAATTGTATTCCAACCTAATTTTTTTTATAGAATTGACATTACCATGCTCATTTTTTCTCCATAAATGAGTCTATCCTCTTTTTCCTACTTATTTTTTCTCTCTGTTAAAATTCTTCATTAATGTACTTACTCATTTTATAGACTTATTAAATCATCCAGGAAAAGACTTCTGCTCTGGGGTTTGTGAGGGATACAAGGATGAAACCACACATAAGTCTTATCTTTAAGAAGCTTACATGGATCTACCCTGTGACCCAGCAATAGCACTGCTAGGAATTTACCCAAGGCACACAGGAATGCTGATGCATAGGGGCCCTTGTATCCCAATGTTTATAGCAGCACTTTCAACAATAGCCAAATTATGTAAAGAGCCTAAATGTCCATCAACTGATTAGGCTCCAAAGAGCCTAAATGGATAAAGAAATTGTGGTTTACATTCACAATGGAATACTACATGGCAATGAGAACGAATGAAATATGGCCTTTTGTAGCAACGTGGATGGAACTGGAGAGTGTTATGCTAAGTGAAATAAGTCATACAGAGAAAGACAGATACCATATGGTTTCACTCTTATGTGGATCCTGAGAAACTTAACAGAAGACCATGGGGGAGGGGAAGAAAAAAAAAAAAAAAAGGTTAGAGAGGGAGGGAGCCAAAACATAAGAGACTCTTAAAAACTGAGAACAAACTGAGGGTTGATGGGGGGTGGGAGGGAGGCGAGGGTGGGTGATGGGTATTGAAGAGGGCACCTGTTGGGATGAGCACTGGGTGTTGTATGGAAACCAATGTGACAATAAATTTCATATTTTAAAAAAATGAAAAAAATAAAAAAAATAAAAAAGAAGCTTACATGGACACATAAATAACCACTGAAATGCAAGGCAGATTGCCATTAAAAAGAAACAGAATATGTGCTCTACAGGTTCAAATGATATAGAAATTATTTCTAAATTGAGAAGCCTGCATTTAAAATGGGCTCTAAAAGTTAGAAATAAAAAAGAAGAATGTAGGAGAGGAGGGGAAGATGGCAGCGTAGGAGGACGCTGGGCTCACCGCGCGTCCTGCTGATCACTTAGATTCCACCTACACCTGCCTAAATAACCCAGAAAACCGCCAGAGGATTAGCAGAACGGAGTCACCGGACCCAAGTGCAGACGAGAGGCCCACGGAAGAGGGTAGGAAGGGCGGCGAGGCGGTGCGCGCTCCACGGACTGGCGGGAGGGAGCCGGGGCGGAGGCGCTGCTCGCCAGCCAAGCAGAGCCCCCGAGTCCGGCTTGCAAAAGCGGAGGGGCCTGACGGACTGTGTTCCGACAGCAAGCGCGACTTAGCGTCTGGGAGGTCATAAGTTAACAGCTCTGCTCGGAAAGCGGGAAGGCTGGAGGACAAAGGGAGGGTGAGCTGCGGAGCCCCCGGACGACAGAGCTCAGTTTGGCGGGGAACAAAGGCGCTCACCAGCGCCATCTCCCCCACCCATCCCCCAGCCAAAATCCCAAAGGGAACCGTTCCGGCCAGGGAAATTGCTCGCTCAGCGCAAACACCCAACTCTGTGCTTCTGCGGAGCCAAACCTCCGGCAGCGGATCTGACTCCCTCCGGCTGCCACAGGGCCCCTCCTGAAGTGGATCACCTAAGGAGAAGCGAGCTAAGCCTGCCCCCCCTCCCGCCGTGCACCTTGCCTTCCCACCCCAGCTAATACGCCAGATCCCCAGCATCACAAGCCTGGCAGTGTGCAAGTAGCCCAGACGGGCCACGCCACCCCACAGGGAATCCCGCCCCTAGGAGAGGGGAAGAGAAGGCACACACCAGTCTGACTGTGGCCCCAGCGGTGGGCTGGGGGCAGACATCAGGACTGACTGCGGCCCCGCCCACCAACTCCAGTTATACACCACAGCACAGGGGAAGTGCCCTGCAGGCCCTCACCACACCAGGGACTATCCAAAATGACCAAGCGGAAGAATTCCCCTCAGAAGAATCTCCAGGAAATAACAACAGCTAATGAGCTGATCAAAAAGGATTTAAATAATATAACAGAAAGTGAATTTAGAATAATAGTCATAAAATTAATCGCTGGGCTGGAAAACAGCATAGAGGACAGCAGAGAATCTCTTGCTACAGAGATCAAGGGACTAAGGAACAGTCACGAGGAGCTGAAAAATGCTTTAAAGGAAATGCAAAACAAAATGCAAACCACCACGGCTCGGATGGAAGAGGCAGAGGAGAGAATAGGTGAACTAGAAGATAAAGTTATGGAAAAAGAGGAAGCTGAGAAAAAGAGAGATAAAAAAATCCAGGAGTATGAGGGGAAAATTAGAGAACTAAGTGATACACTAAAAAGAAATAATATACGCATAATTGGTATCCCAGAGGAGGAAGAGAGAGGGAAAGGTGCTGAAGGGGTACTTGAAGAAATAATAGCTGAGAACTTCCCTGAACTGGGGAAGGAAAAAGGCATTGAAATCCAAGAGGCACAGAGAACTCCCTTCAGACGTAACTTGAATCGATCTTCTGCATGACATATCATAGTGAAACTGGCAAAATACAAGGATAAAGAGAAAATTCTGAAAGCAGCAAGGGGTAAACGTGCCCTCACATATAAAGGGAGACCTATAAGACTCGTGACTGATCTCTCTTTTGAAACTTGGCAGGCCAGAAAGAATTGGCACGAGATTTTCAGTGTGCTAGACAGAAAAAATATGCAGCCGAGAATCCTTTATCCAGCAAGTCTGTCATTTAGAATAGAAGGAGAGATAAAGGTCTTCCCAAACAAACAAAAACTGAAGGAATTTGTCACCACTAAACCAGCCCTACAAGAGATCCTAAGGGGGACCCTGTGAGACAAAGTACCACAGACATCACTACAAGCGTAAAACATACAGACATCACAATGACTCTAAACCCGTATCTTTCTATAATAACACTGAATGTAAATGGATTAAATGCGCCAACCAAAAGACATAGGGTATCAGAATGGATAAAAAAACAAGACCCATCTATTTGCTGTCTACAAGAGACTCATTTTAGACCTGAGGACACCTTTAGATTCAGAGTGAGGGGATGGAGAACTATTTATCATGCTACTGGAAGCCAAAAGAAAGCTGGAGTAGCCATACTTATATCAGACAAACTAGACTTTAAATTAAAGGCTGTAACAAGAGATGAAGAAGGACATTATATAATAGTTACAGGGTCTATCCATCAGGAAGAGCTAACAATTATAAATGTCTATGCGCCGAATACGGGAGCCCCCAAATATATAAAACAATTACTCATAAACAGAAGCAACCTTATTGATAAGAATGTGGTAATTGCTGGGGACTTTAACACCCCACTTACAGAAATGGATAGATCATCTAGACACACGGTCAATAAAGAAACAAGGGACCTGAATGAGACATTGGATCAGATGGACTTGACAGATATATTTAGAACTCTGCATCCCAAAGCAACAGAATATACTTTCTTCTCGAGTGCACATGGAACATTCTCCAAGATAGATCATATACTGGGTCACAAAACAGCCCTTCATAAGTTTACAAGAATTGAAATTATACCATGCATACTTTCAGACCACAATGCTATGAAGCTTGAAATCAACCACAGGAAAAAGTCTGGAAAACCTCCAAAAGCGTGGAGGTTAAAGAACACCCTACTAACGAATGAGTGGGTCAACCAGGCAATTAGAGAAGAAATCAAAAAATATATGGAAACAAACGAAAATGAAAATACAACAATCCAAACGCTTTGGGACGCAGCGAAGGCAGTCCTGAGAGGAAAATACATTGCAATCCAGGCCTATCTCAAGAAACAAGAAAAATCCCAAATACAAAATCTAACAGCACACCTAAAGGAAATAGAAGCAGAACAGCAAAGGCAGCCTAAACCCAGCAGAAGAAGAGAAATAATAAAGATCAGAGCAGAAATAAACAATATAGAATCTAAAAAAACTGTAGAGCAGATCAACGAAACCAAGAGTTGGTTTTTTTTTTTTTTTTAATTTTTTTTTTCAACGTTTATTTATTTTTGGGACAGAGAGGGACAGGGCATGAACGGGAGAGGGGCAGACAGAGAGGGAGACACAGAATTGGAAACAGGCTCCAGGCTCTGAGCCATCAGCCCAGAGCCTGACGCGGGGCTCGAACTCCCGGACCGCGAGATCGTGACCTGGCTGAAGTCGGACGCTTAACCGACTGCGCCACCCAGGCGCCCCCCAAGAGTTGGTTTTTTGAAAAAATAAACAAAATTGACAAACCTCTAGCCAGGCTTCTCAAAAAGAAAAGGGAGATGACCCAAATAGATAAAATCATGAATGAAAATGGAATGATTACAACCAATCCCTCAGAGATACAAACAATTATCAGGGAATACTATGAAAAATTATATGCCAACAAATTGGACAACCTGGAAGAAATGGACAAATTCCTGAACACCCACACTCTTCCAAAACTCAATCAAGAGGAAATAGAAAGCTTGAACAGACCCATAACCAGCGAAGAAATTGAATCGGTTATCAAAAATCTCCCAACAAATAAGAGTCCAGGACCAGATGGCTTCCCAGGGGAGTTCTACCAGACATTTAAAGCAGAGATAATACCTATCCTTCTCAAGCTATTCCAAGAAATAGAAAGGGAAGGAAAACTTCCAGACTCATTCTATGAAGCCAGTATTACTTTGACTCCTAAACCAGACAGAGACCCAGCAAAAAAAGAGAACTACAGGCCAATATCCCTGATGAATATGGATGCAAAAATTCTCAATAAGATACTAGCAAATCGAATTCAACAGCATATAAAAAGAATTATTCACCATGATCAAGTGGGATTCATTCCTGGGATGCAGGGCTGGTTCAACATTCGCAAATCAATCAACGTGATACATCACATTAACAAAAAAAAAGAGAAGAACCATATGATCCTGTCAATCGATGCAGAAAAGGCCTTTGACAAAATCCAGCACCCTTTCTTAATAAAAACCCTTGAGAAAGTCGGGATAGAAGGAACATACTTAAAGATCATAAAAGCCATTTATGAAAAGCCCACAGCTAACATCATCCTCAACGGGGAAAAACTGAGAGCTTTTTCCCTGAGATCAGGAACACGACAGGGATGCCCACTCTCACCGCTGTTGTTTAACATAGTGCTGGAAGTTCTAGCATCAGCAATCAGACAACAAAAGGAAATCAAAGGCATCAACATTGGCAAAGATGAAGTCAAGCTTTCGCTTTTTGCAGATGACATGATATTATACATGGAAAATCCGATAGACTCCACCAAAAGTCTGCTAGAACTGATACATGAATTCAGCAAAGTTGCAGGATACAAAATCAATGTACAGAAATCAGTTGCATTCTTATACACTAACAATGAAGCAACAGAAAGACAAATAAAGAAAATGATCCCATTCACAATTGCACCAAGAAGCATAAAATACCTAGGAATAAATCTAACCAAAGATGTAAAGGATCTGTATGCTCAAAACTATAGAAAGCTTATGAAGGTAATTGAAGAAGATTTAAAGAAATGGAAAGACATTCCCTGCTCATAGATTGGAAAAATAAATATTGTCAAAATGTCAATACTACCCAAAGCTATCTACACATTCAATGCAATCCCAATCAAAACTGCACCAGCATTCTTCTCGAAATTAGAACAAGCAATCCTAAAATTCATATGGAACCACAAAAGGCCCCGAATAGCCAAAGGAATTTTGAAGAAGAAGACCAAAGCAGGAGGCATCACAATCCCAGACTTTAGCCTCTACTACAAAGCTGTCATCATCAAGACAGCATGGTATTGGCACAAAAACAGACACACAGACCAATGGAATAGAATAGAAACCCCAGAACTAGACCCACAAACGTATGGCCAACTCATCTTTGACAAAGCAGGAAAGAACATCCAATGGAAAAAAGACAGCCTCTTTAACAAATGGTGCTGGGAGAACTGGACAGCAACATGCAGAAGGTTGAAACTAGACCACTTTCTCACACCATTTACAAAAATAAACTCAAAATGGATAAAGGACCTAAATGTGAGACAGGAAACCATCAGAACCTTAGAGGAGAAAGCAGGAAAAGACCTCTCTGACCTCAGCCGTAGCAATCTCTTACTCGACACATCCCCAAAGGCAAGGGAATTAAAAGCAAAAGTGAATTACTGGGACCTTATGAAGATAAAAAGCTTCTGCACAGCAAAGGAAACAACCAACAAAACTAAAAGGCAACCAACGGAATGGGAAAAGATATTTGCAAATGACATATCGGACAAAGGGCTAGTATCTAAAATCTATAAAGAGCTCACCAAACTCCACACCCAAAAAACAAATAACCCAGTGAAGAAATGGGCAGAAAACATGAATAGACACTTCTCTAAAGAAGACATCCAGATGGCCAACAGGCACATGAAAAGATGTTCAGCGTCGCTCCTTATCAGGGAAATACAAATCAAAACCACACTCAGGTATCACCTCACGCCAGTCAGAGTGGCCAAAATGAACAAATCAGGAGACTATAGATGCTGGAGAGGATGTGGAGAAACGGGAACCCTCTTGCACTGTTGGTGGGAATGCAAATTGGTGCAGCCGCTCTGGAAAGCAGTGTGGAGGTTCCTCAGAAAATTAAAAATAGACCTACCCTATGACCCAGCAATCGCACTGCTAGGAATTTATCCAAGGGATACAGGAGTACTGATGCATAGGGGCACTTGTACCCCAATGTTCATAGCAGCACTCTCAACAATAGCCAAATTATGGAAAGAGCCTAAATGTCCACCAACTGATGAATGGATAAAGAAATTGTGGTATATATACACAATGGAATACTATGTGGCAATGAGAAAAAATGAAATATGGCCTTTTGTAGCAACGTGGATGGAACTGGAGAGTGTAATGCTAAGTGAAATAAGCCATACAGAGAAAGACAGATACCATATGGTTTCACTCTTATGTGGATCCTGAGAAACTTAACAGGAACCCATGGGGGAGGGGAAGGGGAAAAAAAAAAAAAAAGAGGTTAGAGTGGGAGAGAGCCAAAGCATAAGAGACTGTTAAAAACTGAGAACAAACTGAGGGTTGATGGGGGGTGGGAGGGAGGGGAGGGTGGGTGATAGGTATTGAGGAGGGCACCTTTTGGGATGAGCACTGGGTGTTGTATGGAAACCAATTTGTCAATAAATTTCATATATATAAAAAAAAATAAAAAAAAAATAATAAAACTTTTTTTAAAGAAAAAAAAAAAAAAAAAGAAGAAGAATGTAATCAAAGCCCTAAATGAGAAGGCTTGATGTTTGTGTGTTTGAGAAATTTAAAGTGTCCCAATCAGTTGGAGCATATGATACAGAGGAAAGTAAATAGAGATAAGCCTGAAAAGATAGGAAGGAGCCCAATCATGGAAGGCTCTGGAAGTCAGATAAGATGAAGGAAAAGAAATCAGTTAATGTTCTTCTATAGCAAAGTAGACACCAATTACAACCAGCTCAAAGACTATTAAAGAATCCTACAAGGGGTAATGTGAGCCTTAACTAGGGCAGATATAACACTGCTTAGGTACAATTGCAGGGAGTTTAAAACTAATAAAGAGGAGAACTAATAAAGAGTCAACTGCCAAGAGAGTTGAAAAGAATGAGAACTGAGAACAAGCCATCCTATTTCCCAGTCAAGGTAATATGTGAGAAGTTTTACCCGCTACTCAATCCGATACAAATTTATTGTTATGATTATAAATACTATTACCCCATAGTTCTCGCCCAGGGTAATTTGAAACCTTTTATTCTCCATCTAGCTTGTTCAAAGTTATGATTAATCAAAAGGTGATCAACATTTCCCTTTTTCACACTCACATCATTTCTATCACTAAACGTGTATATATTCAACTATGGCAAAGATTTATTTTTGCTGACTAGTGTGTCCAGAATATATCTTGATTCTGCATGGAAGTTGAAATCTTCACCAGTTATCTGGGAAATTGTATGGGACAAGTCCCCTGCCCCACCTACTCTTTCAATTAGCAGGCATAAAGGCACATGAATCTAGAGTGGCACTGTACTAAGTTCTGCACTCTGCTTGTCTCCATAAACGCAGCATTTCAGAGCTGTCCCACAAAAAATTATCAGCATCTCTCTAGTCTCATAACTAGCTTGAAAATAAGTATCCATCAATCTCCACCCATGCAATGCAATAAAGCCAAGCCAGAGCACTAGTCACCCCCCCCCCCCCCCCAGCTGCTGGGCTACTCCTCCACTCATTGCCTGCAGCTGATCATCTGTTTGTCAGACGTCAATCCAGCTCTCCGGGGAACAGCTGATTAGTGAGGGATGGGTGAAATAGCCACCGAGCAGCTGCACCATTTTTCCGGGACAAAGCATGATGGTTAACATTGATGAGAAGACGAATGTAGAAAAACTAAGCATCGAAACCCCTTGATAAGTGCAGAAGCATTGCTCAAGTCAGCACCTGGGCAAAAACTTTCCAGTTACTTTTCTGACAGTACCCATACAAGGAAGACAGTTGGCTAGTGGCACACAATTCACTGTGAGGTTCGTGCACTTATTCAGCATACATTTATTAATGTATGCACCTACTAGGTGCCAGACTGTGTAGTAAGAACTAGATATTGTAACCACCTTGACTAATTCCTATACATGATGGAAAACATCCAGAAATATCTTCCTTTTGTTCAAATTCAGCCTGACTTTTAAGAGTCCAGCTCAAATGCCAGCTCCCCTAAAAAGGTTTCCTAAAGCATCCCAGGCAAAAGCAACAACTCTTTTCTCTAAATTCTCACAACACTCTACCTGGACCTCTTTTGTGGAACATAGTATCCCCCACTGTAATTATTTACATGTGTCATCTCCTAATAGACTGTAAATGACTTGAAGCCAAGATTCATGTCAGTTTAATATCCCAACATTTTCATGTTCCTCAGGGCATAACACAGTTCCTTGCACAATGAATATATTAATGAGCTATCTGTCGTCCACCTTGGTCCAACACAGATTAAATGCTTGTGAGAAAACATTTTCTTATTCTCTACACTAAAAACTATTTTTAAATCTAAATGGGGAGACAAAATAAATAAGGTTATATATTTGAGTGCAATCTAGTAATAATCCAAATTCCACTGCCAATAATACTGAATTTACTACATTTTGAGATTTAACTTCACCTTTGCATCTATTAAAGAAAAGGTTAAGTTAAAAGTACTAAAGTAAATATTCATGACCCACTCAAACTTTCTAGGTGAACTGTTTTTCAATATTTTAAAACATTAATTATGCTGAGGCTTATACAGTCATTAAAGCAGGCAAAAGAAGATTTCTACTTTCCTCTACCAACAAAACATTTGTTAGCAAGGAAATTGGGTTATATTATGTACTTGATACAATTTTTTAAATTTATGCTTCATTATAAATAATCTATAACTCATATAGTTTGCTAATTCATGCACACTTCCTTCAAATGCTCTAATTTATTAAAGAAAGCTTAATGTTCTGGAGTTATAATGAAGGACTTATGGGCTGCTCCCAGTAAGAAATGTGAGGTAGAAATTAAAACCTACTTTCTTGGGCACCTGGATGGCTCACTTGGTTAGGTGTCTGACTACTGATTTTGACGCAGGGCATGATCTCATGGTTCGTGAGTTCAGCCCTGCACTGGGCTCTATACCAACACCGTAGAGCCTGCTTGGGATTTGGGATTCTCTCTCTGTCCCTCCTCCACGCTTGTGCATGCATACTGTCTCTCTCTCTCTCAATATCTCTCTCAAAAAAAAATATTCTAAAAAATAAAAACTAACACCCTTTCTTGCTTGAGGAACTGGGAACCCAGTAGTAGAGTGGTGTGGTGTAGTGGAAAGAATAACGGGTTACAAGTTTGGAAACCTGGATTCTACAGGGTGCTATATATACATGTGTATATGTTTATATGTATGTATATGAATATGTATGTGTGTATGTATGTACATACATACATGTGTATTGTGTATGTATCATATTTTAAATATATGCCCCCCCTCATTTTCACCAACCCTGGATTATGAATTCCTTGAACACAGGAATAATATTGTACTCATCCTTCTATCCCATACAAAGTCTATACAGGTATCTTGTTTGTAGTCGGTAGTAAATAAACTTTGGTTAATTTGAGCTGAATTTAATGTAATTCCTTTAATAAGCTTGCCCATTACCACATTTTGCTCAATATGCTTGAAAATTAAACACTTTTCCCAGCAGAGAGATTTTTCTAAGTTTTTGGCAGGGTTTCCACACCAATAAATATATTAATTCTTTAAAATTAATTCTGTATATTTCTGGATATCTCTTGAGAGGAAAGAAAAGGGAAAAAAGAAAATTAGTATTTCTTGAGCTTCTCCCTGAACCAGGCACTGTGTTAAGTGCTTTTACGGAATTCTTACTTTCAAAAAGCATCGATGCAAATACAACACTTACAAAATCTAATCTGTTAGGGATAGATTATGGAGTTACTGGACAAAGAAAATGCTGTCTCTTTCTATGATGTGAAATCTGGCAGTCACACTATTGAAAAAATAAGTATCCTGCCTGGGTGGAAAAACACCTTCTTCTCAATGAAATTTTTACTTGACGGGAGAGCTGTGTCACTTAGAGCAATAAAAATAAGACTTTTACAATTTTTCAAGAATCCTGAGCTTAACCATGATAAAAAATTATTTTGCTCTAAAAAATACTTTGCTCTAGTATCCTTGCAATATTTAAACTCACATTTCAAGAGTAACTTCCTCTTATACTACAATTCAATTTAAAACTAAAACTTAAATCATCAAACCAAAAAAGTACCACATTGCTAAAACAAACCCAGACTCCAATGAAGTTGAAAATTTGGTGCAAATCTCACAGGCTTCGTGGTTTGAGTGCTTTCCAAATTTATTTTAACTCATTGCTCCAAAGTCACGGTTCTCCCCTAGGCAGAGGGTCTCAGAATGGAAAAGAGAATGAATATTTGTGGTTCGGAATACTACCTGGAGAGTTCTGATGTGCAGCCCTCTCCTCCGCCCCTCAACTTCATCTCTTTACAAAGGAGAACCATTGCTCACTCATTTATTCAAATAATCTTTATCATTATGCACCAGACTGTTTTAAAGAACCTCTTTACCTTTTTTCTGGTTTTCTCCTAAACCAGGAAAGTACAAGTGAGAAGCTAATGAAAAATCAAAATAGCAACTACAAATAAATTTTTCTCATTAAAACACTTAGTAACTTCAAAATATTGATGCTTTCTGACACTTTCATACATAAATGCCTCACAAAGAATACTACATCTGTTACACACTCCTACAAAATTTGCTTTGAGTTTTGGACACATCAAAGTTTCTATTCCATTCTATTTTTGTGTCTTCACTTACTTAAGTAAAATGACTATCTTATAGATTTCAAGTGACAGTTCAGAATTCACAACTGGGTTTTGAACAGAGCACACCAAGTTCCCACATTGTCTGTTCATCGAAGCCAATCTCACCTTCTCCCATGTGAACTTAAAGCCTTTGGAAAGGAGCCACATGGGGAAAAGATACACAAATATGAACATTTGAAGCATTCCCGTGCGCGTGTGTGTGTGTGTGTGTGTGTGTGTGTGTGTGTGTGTGTGCCTGTTGCTATAGATTCAACCTAGGCAGGAAAGCAAAGGAGTTTACCATATTGTTTTAAAGTGGCCTTACTTCTAGACCAGTGTTTGGTTGAAGTATTGTTAATATCCACGGGCCTCTGGTGGCAAAGAGGCAAGATTACTGGGAACTGAGATAGCTCCATCTGACCTCCGACTTGCCACAATCACTACCAGGAGTCTTTGGTAAGTCCCATTGAATCTTTAGGCCTAGTTTCTTCCTCTCTAAAATGAAGTGGCTCTTCTGGATCATACCAGAAGCCTCTTCCCAATCTCTATTTTGAGACGATTTTTAATATTTTACCCTTGACGTATTAGAGTCCAAGAAAATTAAGTGAGTCAAGGGAAAGTCTCCTTTGGTTATATCCAAATCCCTAACAAGAATTTAGCTAACTTGACCACAGGGACTACTTCCCCATAGCAAATAACATCTACATGTATCTACCTACAAAAAAAAGGTGCTTCTTATCACTC
Source organism: Lynx canadensis (assembly GCF_007474595.2). NCBI lineage: Eukaryota > Metazoa > Chordata > Mammalia > Carnivora > Felidae > Lynx > Lynx canadensis. The sequence goes on along the minus strand of NC_044306.2, from coordinate 114,359,441 downwards.
TGTGTGAGTCGGTATTTTGCTGAGGTACATTCTTTTCACAATAGCATCTGTCTAATCAAATGAAATTCCCATGCTAATTGCTACATAAGAGATTAATCATTATATCATTCATAACATCTGTACAAATAAAATTTCTAGATATGTAAGGGGGTTGGGAAATTTTATATTTCATATATCATGTTCCCACAGCTTGTCTTCATATCGCACTTAAGAATCCAATTTGAAGATAAATTTTCACCCCCAGCCTGAAATGTAATTTTGCATAAAACCAGTTTATTATTACATCCCTTTGTAGTTCATATCTTATATTTTTAGAGTATTAACTCATTCCATGTTTGAAACAGAAAAACAATCACTGTGTTATTTACCCATGAAAGATGATAATGTACAGTTTAACATCTGGCAAGCAACGGAAAATCATGACTATCCCTCTTAATGTAGGAAGAGCCCCCATCAGGGAAGCAACTTGAACTAAAGGGAAATATCTGAATACGAGGAAAGAGAACAAAAGGAGCAAATGAAATTTGGTAAGAGACTACTGTGTTTGAGCCTTTTCCCTAGACACATTTAGTGCTCGTAACTCCATAAGGTAGGTATTATTGTCATTTATCAATGAGCAAACTAGGATCAAAGACATTGTTATTCCACAGCTAATAATGTGTTGTTGGGCTTCAGGCCCAGCTCTGTCTCCCTCCATGAGGTTACACTGCCTGCAGATTAAAGGTAACTGGACAGCATACACACTCCATAAGGAAGTGGGCATGTAGAAGGAAACGAAATGAGTTCCAGATTGAGATTTTGAAGACTGTGCACTATAGGAAAGAACTCTGAGGAGTTAGGTAAGACGAGAATCAAGATTTAACAATAGTCATCAACATAAAGAAGGGAAGAGAATTTCAAAAGGTTGGCTGAAATGTTAAACATTCGGAGTTGGCTATATTTAAGGACAGATTGAATACCTGTTAATGATATCACCATTACCCTAAGTAAAACACCTGTAAATCATCACTGACGCCTTCTTCTCCCTCACCAGTTATGAACAGAGCCCAAATGAATCTTCCTTTCCATTCTCTCCACTTCCCCCAACCTCAGACCCTTATAAATTTACAGTTGAAGACTACAGTAACTTGGTCTCACAGCTTCCAGTCTGTGTCCTTGATACTTTCTAGCTTAATCTCCCTCAAACACAGTCTGACCATATTACTCCTCTGTGCAGAAATCAAAATGGTTTTCCATTAACCATACAATATTCATACTTACAGTCTTTTCCATTACCCATATGCATTCTTATATTTAACTGCTCCCCATTATGCTATGTACCTTAAAATTATATCTCAATAAGACTGGAAAAATTAAAAAAAATTTTAATGAGAGAAAAAAATAATAAATTGGTCCTGGTTAATCTTATGAGCTCTATGACCATTATACTAGCTGTTTGACCGTGGGCAAGTTAGTGTACGTGTGCCTCAGTTCATTATCAGTAGAACTGGAATAAATACTAGTACTTACCTAATATAATTATTTTGAGAATAAATTGAATTAAGTGTGAGTGTAAAATAAATTAAGTGTAAAACACTTGAAATAGTGGCTGTACTGTTCAGTAAGTGCTCAGTAATATTCATTTACCAATAAATATTAACCATCATTATTGTCATTTTGTTATTAATAATTTACAATAAAATTATTGTTTCTATTACCTTTTCAGCCAAATACTGTACAACACCCAAACATAAACAATAAGGAAAATAATAATAGCAGTAGAGACATCAAAATTTGAACATATATAATCTGCTCATAAAGTTTTGCTTTAACCACTATACTTTAATGCCATGAGGAAATTATCAAATTACTGCCTTTAAAATATAACTCCAAGCATGTATTTTTGCTATTTCTTCTATCTGATGGATCATCCTACTCTCAAATTATCTAATTCTTAAATATAATATTAAAAATCCAGCCCAATTACTACCTTTTTAAAGACATCTTCCCTGAGCTTCCAGCCAAAAGTTATGCTCTACCAATTTTGAATTCCATTTGTATTTTTATCTTTATTTTTTTGTAAGACATTAATTCATTGTTACCAAGATTTGAAACTATAATATAACCCACTATATTTTCATTTATTTTAAACCTTACAGATCACTTTCAAATACATCAATTCTTATGTTTTATTTCCCCAGCTAGGCGCTTGAGGACAGGGATGGGGGCAGAACACTTCTGAGTAACTCACACCTCCCCCAGTACAGTTCCTTAAAAGAGTAGATTCCTGCATATATCTCCGTGGAGGTCAGTGGTGACCCACGTATAAGCAGTTACACTGAATGACTGATAAAGAAACCAAACTAATTTTCACAATGAGAAAAATTGGTAAAGTATTTAGATAGTAAATCCTATTTCCCTTTAGGAAATAACTTTCCAATTTCAAAAACAAAAAAATAGTTTTCATTTACAATGTCCATTGCTGAAAACTATCATCTATGTCTTCCAAATATACCGTTGATACTTCTTAATTACTAGACAAATGGGATTTCATTGCCATAGTGACTAAAAGAAAAAGTTTGTAGACAGGAACTACAATTCTCTCCCTGACAGGAAGAAAATATTCCAGGGTGCCTGTGTGGCTCCATCAGTTAAGCATCTGACTTCAGCTCAGGTCATGATCTCACAGTTCATGAGTTTGAGTCTGTGCTGACAGCTCAGAACCTGGAGCCTGCATCAGGTTCTGTGCCTCCTCTGCCCCTCCCCCCATTTGCACTGTCTCTCTCTCTGAAAAATAAACATTTAAAAAAATTTTTTTAAGAAAATATTTCTGCATATACAAATAACCAATATTGCTTTGAACATATGTTATCTCCTCCAAAAAGTTTTACTTAAAGCTATACTATTTTGTAAATGTCTAAGGAAAAAATATATATTAAATAGGTAGACATATTTTATAAATCATGATATATCTTTACTATGTAAATACTGAGAATGATGTTTATAAAGATTTTTAATAACATAGGAAAGATTTACTAAATAATGTTAACTGAAAGAAAAATATTATCTATAGCATATGAACTCAACTACATAAAAACATTTAACATTGCTTTAAAAGGAAACACGTTAAAACATTAACAGTCATTGCTTTGGGTTGGTAGAACTCTTTCTTCTATAAATTCTTATATTCAAGCTCATATTACCTTCATAATCTAGGGAGGAAAAAATCAACACTGAAAGAAAAAGATTTTCAAAATTTAATTGAAGCAGGAAGTTCTAGCCAATTCATTTCTATATCTAAATTTAATCTACAAATTATAAAAAATGATACAAATTACTGTTACTACTATAATCATTTTAAAAATAAACCAAGGGAAATTTCCTATGTAAACTAAAAGGTAATAAAAACCATAGAAATGTTTAAGCAGCCTTATTTCAAATTATAGTATTTTGAAGTATTATATGTCTTTGAGATCTAATTACCTTTAACTTCTAAAAGTCAAAAATAGCATTCTTCATGATAATACTATTTAAATAATTTTTATTAATATTACTGGTTACATGGTTTAAGACATGGTGTTCTTCCCAAGAGAGCTCAATCTGTTTCAGAACTGAGTTACAACCACATGAAATAAATAACGCTGCCAGAAGAAAAACCACATAAGAAGTCAATATACCACTCTAGAGTCCAAAGAAGAAATAAGTAAGGGTAGGATTTATCAGGAATGCTGTGTTAGGGAAGCAGGAAAGTGAAAAATAAAGCAGTGTTTGTTAAAGTAGGATCTGAGACTCATCTGTGATTGAATCACCGGGCAAACAAGTAAAAACATAAAACCAGGTGGTGACTACAGTTAACAATGTATTATATATTTGAAAGTCACTAAGAGACTAGATCTTAAAAGTTATCATCAGAAGAAAGGAAAATTTTAATAGCATTTATTATAGTACACAGTTTAGCGCTAGACACATTGTAAGCACTAAATAAATACTTCTTGAATTGAAATCAACTTTTAGACAAAAAGAAATTGTGTTCCCCTCTAACAGGCAGCATTTTCCCTCTTGAGCATCTCTGTAGGCATCTGCCAAGGTATTCTCATAGCAAACTGTCAACAAGGCAACAACAGTATACTCATCCAACATTTTGATATAGCAATTTAAAATATCCTTGGCCTATGTTCTTTGCCTTCTGGTCCCCTATAATAAGGCACTGTTGGTCGATATAAGAATGAGTGGTAAGATAACATGACTTATGGTCAGCCTGATCTTGATTTCTGACCTGTTCATGTTCAGAGCATTTCTTCATCTCTCATATATATACCCACTATATTCTTAAATGTATGATATAATGCAAGCTCTAAAAATCTCCCATCTTAACCATAATCAACTTTAACTACTGAGAAAATGATGATGCTATATAATAAAGCATCATACTCTATATTTTTAACAACGGCAAGCCTGAAAGAGCTGTTCGTCTCAATTCGTTAGCAAAAGTTACTGATTACAAACAAACAAACAAACAAACAGAGTATCCTGCAATCTGCAAAATACATATTACTTCCTTTAGAGTTTCTTTGACAAAAGAATCATAATTAAGCTCAATCTGGACAAAACACTGAAATAAGCATATATATATTAACATGCCCGTGGATCACACAAAGTGATTTTATAACTTTATACAAAACCATATTTTATTAGAAGGAAGGATTTTTCTGGCAATTTGTCCATCAAAACCTTTCAGACTAAGGGGAATAATTTATTTTAATTGCACATTATGAAATCCTTTACAGTATATCATATGGAGATCTGCCGGAGATATATTTCAAAAGAATACAATAATTTACTTTCAAGGGTAGTAATTCTTTCATTGTATTCAATACTTGTCAGGTTTTGAATATCCCCATTTATGACTTAAAGGGTGACATTGTCAGAAAGGTTCAAATACTAGTAATAAAAATAATTAAAAGATTAGAAAATAAGATTGGTATGAAAGGGAGAAAAAAACTCTTGGATATTAGAGGAAAACAGGAAAAAATTGGTAATATCCGAAGTGTATGTACAGACCTCTTAATTTCATCTAAGAAAGATCAGAAACAAGTTTATGTTACAGTGAAAAGAAATTTAGGTTAGATACTAGAAACAACTGTCTAATTTGAAGTTTCTTGGTTTCTACAATCTTTTACTGTGGAAAACTACAGATTCTGTTCTATTGAAAACTGGTATGAGGTTGATGCATCAATTGATAACTTGAACATCATTTATTTAAAAAAGCCCACTCTGGGGGCGCCTGGGTGGCGCAGTCGGTTAAGCGTCCGACTTCAGCCAGGTCACAATCTCGCGGTCCGTGAGTTCGAGCCCCGCATCAGGCTCTGGGCTGATGGCTCAGAGCCTGGAGCCTGCTTCCAATTCTGTGTCTCCCTCTCTCTCTGCCCCTCCCCCGTTCATGCTCTGTCTCTCTCTGTCCCAAAAATAAATAAACGTTGAAAAAAAAAATTTTTTTTAATAAAAAAAATAAAAATAAAAAAATAAAAAAGCCCACTCCGCCTCTGGAATTTTATACTACATCATTTCCTCATTTTCTATCACTGAGCCCTATGTGCTTTACTACTTACATTTTCTAAATTCTCTTATCTCTTACTACCTTGAGAATGTATTTTGCACAGTAACATAAGAGATACTACTCTACAAAAAAAAAAAAAAAAAGTACACCTTAATCATTGTTTCATTAAATAAGTATTTGCTGAATGTCTTTTATGGGCCAACAATAAAAACTCTTGGCATTCAAAGATGGACAAGAGAGAGTCCCTTCCCACATGTACCTTAGAATCTAATGGAACAAACCATCCAACAAGAAATAACAAGAAAGGATTATAAATGCATTTTTTAAATACTGAGTTCTATGGAATCCGACAGAAGCACATAAACAGGAGAACTTAAACTTCAGGAAGAAAGAGAAATTTAAGCTGTAACTAAGGGCTGAGGAGAGTGAAGAGCCTCCTATAATATCATAGGCAAAGGTCCAAAGGTTCAAAAGAGCATACAACAGGAGAGAATAGAAAATACTGCACTAGATAAGGCCCACCGAACGTCTTGTTACCCACATTCACATGTTTGGATTTGTTTCAGTATTTAACAGGTTCACTTTAGAAGAAGCATTCTGGCTATGGTGTGGAAAATAGACTGGAGAAGAGCAGTAACATAGAAGGAAAAAGCAGTCAGTAGGTTGTTACCATCAGCCAAAGATAGATACTAGTGGGCAGGACTAGAGTAGCAGTAGAAGGAGCAGAAAAAAGTACACAGACCTGAGAAATTTAGGAGGAGAATAGATAGGAGTTGGTGAATGAAAGTTATAGGGAATGCAGGGGGAGTCAAGGATAGTTCTCAAGTGACTGATCTGGACAATGACCACCATTCACTGAGAGAAGTACAGTGGAAAGAGCAAATTAGATGAGGAAAGGGGTATGATAAATTCAATCTGAGCCATTTTGACTTTGAGATGTCCAACTAGAGATCAGGCCTACTGATCAAACCTTCTAAGGAGATTTCAAATGAAATTCAGCAGTGGTATTATTGGAATCACCAGGTTCACAAACATCTTCAGCAATCCCACCCATTCACAATAATGAGTTCTGACTTCTACTGTTTTAGACCATGTAGTTTTTGCCCCTGATGTTGGGTAATTAATTAATTTTATTTTATTGTGTAGTGATCAAAAGCACCTTTGTTGAAGGAAGTTAATGTTTTCCAACTTCGAAAGACAGTCTTGCTAAAACACAGGTTAAAAGGTATGCACCATAATTTCTAGTTAATCTATCTATAATGTCTTTTTTTAATAAAGAAAATTGAAAGCAAGTTCAGATTCAAGTCCATGAATCACAATCTTGGTCAGACATTTTTGACATTTCCAATTTTAACAATGTCACTAAGATGGAAAAATTCATGATTTAGTAAGCTGTGCAAAGCTCACTGATCATCCAGTATTTAATTAGAAAATCTTCAAGTTTTCATGTCAAACCATGAGCTATATCAGTTCAACTCTCCTACTCTAATCTATTAACCTATCTATTAAAGTTAGAGAACTGAGATACTGGAAATTATTAAGCATGGACTAAAACTTTGGACTAATGATCATATCTGCAGTAAATACTCTGAGCTAAAGGCCAAGGGACAATTTTAAACAGCACTTCTTACTTTAAGCAAACCAACTATGCTTTCTCTTTAGTATTTCTTTTCAATTAATAGTGAAATTTTCCTTACACTTTTTTTCAATGAAAATGAACTTATAATTAAGGCAATAAATGCCTATTCTTGCATGCATTTTCCTGATTTAATAACAGTATACACTAAAAAGGGGCAGAAAGTGTTTGTGTTTTATGTCATTTGAACAATACAAAGAATTGACGATAAAACAACTTCAGAATGCCAATGTCAGGATTCTTCTCCAGAATGGCCACTGTTGTGGCCCTATGCTGCATTCCACCAGGCCTCCTAAATTTTACTTTCAGAATAGTTGATCTACTTTTTCTTATTATCTACCTGCTAAAAGGCTATTAAAAAGAGGCAACATTAAGAGGGTAAGCACTGAGAAAGTCAATCAAAAAAAAAAAAAGAAAATAAGTAAACGATGTATCAAATTTTATTGATAATACATGCTTAAAACAACAGAAACTACAATCAAGCCCTTTCCTTTCGTACTAACAATGCTTTTCTAGTCCTTCTCTTCTCCCAAGTACTTTTCAATTCCCTACCCATCTTTCCTGCTATAACCTCCAAACATTTCATTTGTCAAAGCTTTTTTTAATAGGGTCTTCTCTTCAAGAGTATAGATATAATAGTCAGGAGCTAAAACATTGAATTCCAGAATCAGAGAGAACTAGCCTCCACCTTTAAAAGTTATGTGATATGTGAAAGTTATTTAGCCTCTTTGGGGCTCATTTATCCCATCTACGAAATTGTGATAATAGGTTGTTATGCAGATTAACTGAGATAATACATGTAAAAGAGTTAAAACAATGATTGGTACATAGTATAATAAATATCAGCTGTTACTTTTTTTTATTTGCTTGGAAGGCTATGGATGAGCAGTTGAGGAAGTGGACAAGCTACAATTATTCTCTGGAAATAATGAGCTAAAGACGAATGACCTCAGAATCTACACATGCAATGGAGTGGTTTGAAGAAAGAATGCCAGTATCAATCTGATGCCTTCAACACAACTTCCAGGATCCTAAAAATGCTCCATTGATCCCAAAATATACTCTCTAGATTGTTTATGTGGTTGACACTAAACTTATCAAGATGAGAAGGCCAGAACAGAATGTATTAATATTCTAGGGTTGGCTTTCATAAACTGTTGCCTCCTGACCAGTCAGCATGACCTTGTCAATTTATAATGTTTATACACATCTACCATCTTAAAAAAGTATTCACTGTAGGAAGAGAGGATAAAGATTATTCTCAACCATAGGAAAAAATAAAGACAAAAACTGTGGATACAAATCTCTTTCTGTACAGTTAAATTACATCTTTCTTCCAAGCAAAAACCAAGTAGCAATTATCATTATAAAGTCAACCCATGACTTTTGTACTGTCAGCCTTTTGGGAGTCCTCTGAGAGCCTTCACTATTGCACTCCACACTTATTCTACATTATGTCTTAATTAGATTAAACTGCATCACTTGAATCTGAGATCATCCTAAATCACATAGTGAAGAAACTAATGAACCAAATGCTGAGCTACAGCTCTTAAAACCAGATGGGAAAAAAATCTAAAGAGTTTTTTGTGGGTTTGTTAAAAATGGTCAACTTCATCACCTTTCCAAATATCTTGTCAGAAACCTCTATTCATTTAGCACTACTGGTGACAAATACAACAAATTCTCGTTCCTATAGCTGGCAAAATAAGAGGGCCTAATAAATCAGATTAAAACCAAAATTTACCTGTTTTTTAAATAAAAGTTTCCAAACTCATAGTAAACAAAATCATTTTCGTATTCAAAACATTAAATGTTCTTTCCTATTCAACTGTGTATATAAAGGTCCAGGGATCTAAAAAGAAAAAAAAAGTCAAAGAAACTATAAGTTTTTAACGTTCCATGTCCCTTATCAAACTAAACAAAATTCCATTGTCAGTTTTGAGCATAATAATTAAACAGTAAACATTCACTTCATTTTTTTTCCTTTAGTCATCATGGCTTTGTATATCTCCTTTATGGACAACACAGTATAAAACAGGCTAAAAAGTCTTTAATCAAATCTGACTTCATCTGAGGCTTGGATTAAGCCCATATTGTCTTTTCTTACTTATGACATCCATTCATCAGGATCATTTCATTAGTATGGAAAACATGTGCATTGTGGAAGAGATCGTTTGGGGAAAAATCTAAAACTTTAAATGCTGAACTTAATTTACCATAAAATCTGGACTGTATGTAAATCATCCCACTAAAACTCATGTTTGGACATTTTTTAAACAAAAAGTGTGATTATCTGTAATATATTATGACATTATTTTAACAAAGCATGATTATTTTCACCACAGGTAATACCATATACATTAAGAGATTTCAGTGACCAGAAGATGTCGGCAATTATTTGAGTGTTTCCTTTGTTTTGTTTTCTTTTTAAGACACTGTTAAATAGAATGTATTTATGTACATTTAATCACAATGCTTATGTATTTTTCATGTTGTAAATTACTGCTGTTATGAGGTCAGAAAGTGGTGACCATTGTCCAAGTTTATAAAGCATATGGAACATTCATACTTGCATATATAGATCACCTCTGGAAAGATACACAAGTAATAGGTTACTGTGACAGATGAGCAGTTTAGCCTAGCGATAGGGTGGGAAAGACTTCTCTTACCTTTTTATTCTTGTACATCAAACGTGTAACCCAATCAAAAATAACAAAATATTCTAAACTTAAATGTATGAAACCAAAGACATGCACAAATTTAATCCTGTTGTTTATGAAACAGCAAAAGATTACAGACCAATATGATAACCTAATATATATGAACCATAAAGTGTATTTACTAAATAGGACTACTTCCACTGCTCAGGGGGAAAAAACCCACGTGTCCCAAGGCTCAGCAAAAAGCTGGCCCCACAGGTGTGTGTGGGCTCAGTAGGAGCACAACCTGCCTGACCTTTGAGATCCAAAGACTCCCCCTTTCTAAGATCACTTCATCAACCAAGAGGCTTCTCTTGATTCTAACCTTCACAGTTACCTCACTGTTGTTGCCTCTGGACCCATTCACATAAATATGTAAAGCTTTGAGGGGCAGGTCCCTCTTCTGGAGATTTCCCTGGAAGGATATAATCCAGCACTGCTTTATGATAGTTCAGGAATTTGGCGGTACTTCTCCACCCTTGAGTTTTTCCTTAAATATCTTTATTTCATATTTATACTACATGACACGAATGGTATATGTATGTGACCAAACACTTTTTGCACAAAATTATACTAGTTCATTTACTCAATAAATATTTATTGAGATGCTGCCATGTGTCAGACCCTGTGTTAGTCACTGAAAAATCTAGGGCATATAATTCTTTCAATAAAAACTAGAATTTAAAGACTATAATTATCTAAGACTTAGCCAGTACAATTATTATATTCCATTTATTAAATACCTTCCTATGTGGCAGCATTATACTGGATGGCTACTGTACATTGTTTCTAATTCTTCATGGATATTAATATTTTTATTTTATGGATGAGAAAACCAAGGCTAAAACGATGTAAGTAATTTGCTCAAGGCCAAACACTTGGTAAGTAGCAGAGCAAGAATTAGGACCAGTTTATCTGGTTCCAAGCCTGAATTCTTCCCACTGACTACACCACAGCTATCTCAGTGGAAAATAACATTTTCTTTTTGTATTTAGAACACGGTGTTATTTTTCTTTCTATTCTTATTTTTACTCAAAAAGACTTAAATTTAAAATTCCTAATAATGTAAAAAAAAGCAAAGCTAAAACATAATTTTAATGAAGACAAGTAAAATAATGTTGACTGTTAAAAGAAGTTGGGAGAGAAAATGCCAAAGTTACAGTGTACTAAATCCTATTTTACCTAGCTGAAAATGATATTTTTATTTCCCCTGGTCTTCTTTTCTCTTTGGCCTTCAGTAAGTGGCTATTAAACAGAATAGTCTTTCCCTTTAGTCTTTCCTAAAATAAATTAGGTGAATATAGCTCTTTTACTTATGTGATGAAGCACCCCCAGGAGACCAACTATGTCAACTTCTACCTTGTCCTCACAGTAATGTGAAAATCCCATCTACCATCTTGGATTTGGTCTTCAGAGGCCTACATTTTCAAAGCCTTTGTAATTCATTATATTAAATATTATTGAGTACCAGTTACATGCTATGAACTATGCAGAAGAGAAATTTGACCAGCACCTTTCAAGGGAGTTCTTTATATAAAAAACTTCAACTCTGGACATCATAGTTATTTTTCATACTAGTGAGTTCCTTTTTATTTCAAATTTTAAGATGGGGTTGAGAACTTGGGAGTAAATATATAACTTTTACAGCATTCATGCTAAACTTTTTTTTTTTCAAAGAATTGGCAGGGAAAGGAATCCCAAATCTTCCAAAATTCAATATTCTCATTGTAAATGCTTTTTTCAGGAAATTCTGACTCATGTTGTCATGCGGTGTATTTTTGTAAATTTTTGAACAGTTAAGAATAAAGAAGTTTATTTCCATATGCAACACAATAAAATTATGCAGGGTGGTGAAGTTTTTCATTAATATGTGCAAAAGTGTGAAAATAAACTACCACTTTCTACATGCCACTTTTAAAATATACCAAATTGTCACTGCCTTTACATGGCCAAATTTTAAAGCAATTTAAAAGCCATATAAGGTCAAATTTGGCCATGTAAGGCCATTTACTTTGGAAATCATTTAATCCAACTCCATTAAATGATATAGAAGGAGGCAAACCATAAGAGACTCTTAAATACTGAGAACAAACTGAGGGTTGATGGGGAGTGTGAGAGAGGGAAAGTGGTTGATGGACATTGAGGAGGGCCCCTGTTGGGATGAGCACTGGGTGTTGTATAGAAACCAATTTGACAATAAATTATACACACACACACACACACACACACACACACACACACACATACATATAGGATATAGAAACAGGTAATTAAGAGAGTATTATCTAGGATTAATCAAATAATCCCCTCTATAATATGAGTTCATTGATATTTGTATTTACTTTCCAACTCTTCATTAAGTTCTTTGAAAGCAGAGTTTTTCTATCAAATGCATACTGAGTATGAACTGTGAGGGAGCCACTGGGTAGACTAGATAGGCCCAGAAATGAATAACCGAGATTTGAAGAGGTTATTACTATGAGAATGATCTATCAAGCCCTCATGGAGCTTCTAACTGGGCCTAGAGCCTTATCATCTGGACTGATACTTGAGTGGTTCTCGAAGGAAGGGTGGGCACTTGCCAGGCAGAGAACAAGAGTAGAGAACATTCCAGGCAAGGACACAAAGTAGAAACCCAGCTAAGAGCCACACAGAGCATTATATGGTCCTGTGGAAGGACCCAATCAGCAGTGAACTACATCAGTAAATTAGGCTGTTAAATAATCATTAATATATAGAAAATTAATGCTACCTTTGTATTTCTTTCTTGCTAGAAGATAATAAATGCCAAGTTGTCAAAACAATGTTTTTATATAACTATTACTTCTGAATAGATATAATTAGTTGGTCACAAGCAATTATGTCTGCCCAAGAGTTTCCAATATTATTTCAGGTACTACAGACAATCTTTCTCATGTATCAACAATCCTATTTTAAGGAAATCATCACTCCGTATATCAGAAGACCCATACTAAGAATCAGAAAAAAGAAAAGGCTGACACCTCTTTCTTAGGCAAGTGGCATTACCACTGGGCCTCAGTTTTCTTATATGAAAATAATGATAGTCACTGTTGTATCTGCTGTCCAGGTTGCTATAGAGATCATATAGTTAATGATATAGTTAATGTGAGATCAATTATAAACCTAAAAATTCTAATTTTAGTTATACACACATACATATAAATAAATAAACTAAAGAATTTTCAAAGAGCATTTCTTCAATACATAGGAAAAAGCAGCATTACCCGCGCTGATTCAAAGGGGCACATGCATCCTCAATATTTATAGCAGTATTACCAACAAGAGCTAAATTATGGAAAGAGCCAAATGTCCATCAACTGATGAATGGATAAAGAAGATGTGGTTTATATATACAATGGAATACTACTCGGCAATTAAAAAGAATGAAATCTTGCCATTTGCAACTACTTGAATGGAACTAGAGGGTATTATGCTAAGTGAAATAAGTCAGTCAGAGAAAGACAAATATCATATGATTTCACTCATATGTGGAATTTAAAAAACACAACAGAGGAACACAGGGGAAGGGAAGGAAAAATAAGATAAAAACAGAGAGGGAGGCAAATCATAAGACACTGTTAAGTACAGAGAACAAACTGAAGGTTGCTATATGGGAGATGGGTGAGGGGATGGGTTAAATGCGTGATGGGCATTAAGGAGGGCATTAAGGATGAGCACTGGGTGTCATATGTAAGCGGTGAATCACTGAGTTCTACTCCTGAAGCCAAGACTACACTGTGTGTTAACTAACTTGAATTTAAATAAATAAATAAATAAATAAATAAATAAATAAATAGCAGCATTACCTCACACACAGATCTGAATCCTCTCTCCTCTGAATTCATAGCACCTACAATCAGTACCACTCACTTTAAAAATCAATCATCATGTATATGTTAACTAACTTGGATGTAAAGCAAAAAATTAATTAATTAATTTTAAAAGATCAATCATTGTGTATTATGTTTCATTATATATACACAGCATGATCCCAAATTTTTCAAGGCATCTTTTATTTTCCTATCAATTGTTTTATTTTTTTGTTTTAAAAATTCTTAATAATCAAAATTCAATTCAAAATCTACTTCTATGATTTTCTAATTAAGAAATCCTAATTTTCTTTTTTTTTTTTTAATTTTTTTTTTAACGTTTATTTATTTTTGAGACAGAGAGAGACAGAGCATGAACGGGGGAGGGTCAGAGAGAGAGGGAGACACAGAATCTGAAACAGGCTCCAGGCTCTGAGCTGTCAGCACAGAGCCCGACATGGGGTTCGAACCCACGAACTGCAAGATGGTGACTTGAGCCGAAGTCGGCCACCCAGGCGCCCCTAGAAATCCTAATTTTCTATGTACAGATTACTTTCATCTCAAATTTCCAATTTTGGATATAACAAAAAGAAATTAAAAGAAAAATATATAATTTAATAAGATTCTAATAAATTAACAGCTACTTTCTTTAGCTTTAGTCTGGTTTACAAAGGAAGAAATCATTTCTACAGATTAGTTGACAACTATGGAAAACAGATAATTATCTTCCATACAACGAATACATATATTCTTTCAGCAAATATTTTATATTAGTATTATTAAATACATAGGAAATATGCCAAAATGACCTAGGGGAATGAGGCAATCTCTTAAAAATGCTACAAATTATCTTACCAGTTAATTTTTGCTAAAACATTCAGAGAAATATATAAAACCTTTTCTTCCTTGTTAGAATTAAATTAAGTACTTAAGGTTCTAGAAACTATTAATGGGAAAATCATATTCTATATATAACCAGAAAATAATTACTAAATTCAGCTAGTAAAACTGGTATAATGACTATTTAAGTAGGTCAGTGCAGAACACATGGCTATAATACGAATTGTCTAGGAACATAAAACTGTGTATCTTTTTATATAACACAGAGATAATTAACTTTCTCTATGAAAAATTTCAGTATGTGTTAGCACAGTAAAAACCATTGATATCTCGTACCACAAATAATTGAGACCCAGAGTTATTGGTTGTTGAACTTTCCTTTGATTGTGTTTAACATAGAAAATTAGTTTTTACACAGAAGGTACATGTATATACAATGGCCCTTTTTATGGAGCCAATGTTTTACTAAATCCCCTTTTTGTCATTCTACAAAAGGACAGTCTTAGCCTACCAACAAAACAGCTGAAAAGAACAGTAACAATGAGTAAATTTCCTCCCACTGGGTCTATAAAAAGTGTACATTCCCATCATGAAGAAAGCGTGCATGCAGCATGTTTGAGAAGCAAGTACTGGAACTATTGTGTATTGTGTATATCTCAAGTAGAGAAAAACATCTGTCCTTTTGCCCTGAAAAGGGACCCCCTGTGAGCCTCTTCTCATGGACCATTATAGTTTCCTTCAACCCTGACACTGCACAGGCTTTGAACTGATGGCTGTCTGTCACAAAAAGTTCATCTCAAGCCACTTTTCCTGAGAGGTTTCATAGGGTTTAGACTGAGGTGACCAACCATGGCTTAACAAAAAGATTAGTGTGTCTGGGCACAAAGCAAGACACAGAGATATGAGTGACCCTCTTTGTAACATCTTGCCACACAGAATAAAGAACAGTGAATGTAGTCAACTATAGAATATGCAGAGATGCCCGAGGGAGAAGAAAAGAGGACTGGAGAGGGAATCTGTCTTCACTTGGGAACAAGTGCTCTTTAATGCCAACAGGCATTTCCCAAAGAGTTTTAATGATTCTGTCTCCCTCACCCTTTATACAAGAAATATTAATAGAAATGACAATTTCTATTCAACCCGAGGCAAAAGTAAGAATAGAATGCAATGTTAGGTTTCTCTCTTTGTAAAGTTTTTTAAGAAGGCAATCACTTGGTAGAGTTATAGAACTAAAACAGGCCATAAGGGTTATCTACGTAGCACACTGATGCCAAAGGTAAAAGCCTTCCTACAAAGTCGTTGACAGGACATTATGTGAACATTTTCCTTCCTTTCAAACTCCCTCCACTAGCAAACACCTATGCATTGTTAAACTCAAAGTTAATTCCTCCCATAAAGTCTTCCCTAGAGGACTCTTCTCCACATAGACTGCTCTCAGAGAACTGATAACATTTAATTATGCTTATTACATGTGTGTTTCCTCTTACTAGATGATAAGCTCTCAAGGATAAAGATTACATCATATTATTTCGTTCACCTAACAAAGTTTGACACATAATAGGCATTTCATAATTACCATACTGTAATTCTTGAACTCTCCCAATGATGAGAAGCCCATCACATCAAAATGAAGCCATTTTTAAACAATCTTGCTGTTGAGCAGGATGAAGGGTAGGGGTCAGTGAAATGCAAAAATTTGTTCCCTGTTCATTTTTCCCTCCTGGATCCAAGTTCTACCCTGTAGTTTTAAGTATAAATGGTCCACTACTTTGAAGACTACCACCTTGCTTTCCTTAACGTCACTACCACCATCTCTAGCTCTTGCCTTTTCAAGCTAAATGCTCCCATTTTCTTCTGCTACTATTCCTACAAGACAAATGTCAGATGCTTTTCATCCTCATCGCAATCCTCTAGAAGTGCTCTAGTTTGTCAATATTTCCTTTAAAGCTCAATAAAATACTGCATGCATGTGTTCACACTGTGCATCACATATTAGAACTACTACCTACTTTTTTCCAGATACAGTACTGTTCTACAGTAGATGGCCCCCTTAGCCGCCTGGAGCCTGCTTCGGATTCTGTGTCTCCCCTTCTCTCTGCCTCTTCCCTGTTTGTGCTCGCTCGCTCTTTCTCTCTCTCTCTCAAAAATAAATAAGCATTGAAAAAATTAAAAAAGAATTTTTAAAAATGTCTCTTCTCAAATTATCTAGCAATCTATTTGGACTTCTGCATGTAAATATAACAAAAAAAAGTCCCAAGAAAATCTGTTTTTTTATATACTTCAAACAACAAATAAGAGTCTTGGTTGAAATATTAGTGCGTAGATCACAGAGAAATTTTATCCAATAGCAAATATGTGGGAATCTTTCAGAGAACTTAGATTATACAGCATTTCCACCTATGTGATTCTGCTTCTACAGTCCAATATCTGAGTTTTCTGGCCCAATTAATACATTTTATTACTAATATGTTACACCATGACCTGCATGTGAATATTCTTTCTCATTTCTAGAACTGGAATATATTCTATCATGTTGATGAACTTGAATTGAATCAGCACATCAGTTCAAACCCAGCAGTATAATTTACTTCCCAGTCAGCATGCAAATATGTTTATATGCTCTATAAGTGTTCAATAATTATATCCTTTATCTAGCATTCATTACTTCTTATATGTTGAAATAGTATATTAAAATCAATATTTGGCAGTTTATCAAATGGAAAAACTGAATGCCTTTAGCTACTAATTTTTATTGAATTTAGTCCTATAATTCCTTGGGGAATATTTTCTATGTTTTTCCTACAAAATTATATTTTAGAGCTGAATGGTCATTTACCAGCTCCTATAGTATTCTGAAGAACTAAATATACTTACTACCAAATATATGAGAAACATATTTTTTGAAAATTTACAATATGCCCCACTAAGTACTTAGGTCTGGCTGAATTATGAGAATTGCCTTCTGTAATTATGTAGTTAAATAAGAATATTGTTCCCATGGAACATTTTTCAGTTTCAATTCTTCTCGTAAAGAGTTTGGTGGCTTGGATATGATGATCACTTCCCTTGAAGAACTCTCTCAACAAATGATTTTCCTAAGAAAGTAAACTAGTCCTTCAATTTGCTACAATTTGTTTAACATTCAATTTCAAATTCTGCCTTAATTATAGCAATAAGATTTTCATAGTCAAGGATCAAGGAATGCAACAGCCATTAAGAAAGTTATTTTATGATTATTTTTAAATGTACCTCTCTCATAATTAGAAGCAAACTATGAGTTCTTGAAAAGTATGAAGTGTATAAAAGCAAATAATCATATAAAAGGTATTCTATAATACATGTTTTCTTCAGTCCAGACCAGTTCTTAAAATCCTGCAAATAAGAATACAAACATGAATAGTCTACTCTAATAAATCCTAATCTAATGATCCTAAAGGTACCGAAAGATGGGGCAGGCTCCAGGAGCTAATAAAGGTTTTCCATTATCTCATGAGGAAGCTAGAGCTCCTAGAGTTCTTCCACAAGCTGATCTGCAATCCCCAGTTTCAGAGAAGTCTTCAGACTGGAGTCAGTGCAAAAACACTCCAGCATTTGATGATGACACTTTTAATGGCTTTAACAGTAATCACACTGAGATTCAAGTATTTGCCTTGGTCTTAAACTGGTGTCTTTCACACAAATGAATGCTAACCGTCTGGGTTTGCTATAGGATGAAAGAAAACATAAAAAGTATTCAGCACTTCAACAGAACTGATCAAGGAAGATGAAAAACATAAGCAAATTTTGAATATTCCCTTTTCTTCACCAAAGTATATTCCCATATGTTTAAAAGAGGTTTTAAGATGAGAAAGAACCCAGTGTCCATCCACTGAGAGTATTTTTTTAATTACACATCCATTTAATGAAATTCTATTCAGCTGCTAAAGTAACAAAAAATGAGACAGTATCATCTTGCCAAAATTTTTAAACTGAATTTACAAGAAACACACCCTGTTGGTTCTCTAGCAACACCGTGGTGGTTAGCAAGAACAAGTGCTTTACAAAAGGCAGCAAAGGGAGCCAAGAAGAAAGTGGTTGATACATTTTCTAAGAAAGATTGGTATTATGGGAAAGCAATAGCTATGTTCAATATAAGAAATATTGGAAAAATACTAGTCACAGTAACTCAAGGAACCCTATATATATCTGGTGTCCTCAAGGATTGATTATTAAGCATGCAATCAAGCAACTACAGAGTATGAATTGACTTTGTCATGCTCTGAAAATTGATATCTTGAACAAATTCCTGACATTAACTTATTATATTTTTTAAATTTCTTTTCCAAAAATGATAAAGAAAACCTAGATTCCAAATAAATAAGGTACTTTAAGAAGTGGGAAGGATGGGAAGACCATCTTCAAAGTTGGCCCCAAAGTAAGGTCCCAAAGTAAGAAACTCTAATTTTGCAAGGAATGACTAGCACTCCACCTCTCAAGCTGCTTTTACAATGTGTAGGTGGCCAGATGGTCCATTCTAGAAAGCATGTGATTATGAGCTGGTTGTGACCTAAAGGGACAACTTAAAGGTGGGTTTACTACCAATAATCTGCTCAAAATCATATTTTACAAGCAGGAAGTTCAACAGCATTCAAGAACAGAAAAAGCCACTTCTAAGTTCTTAAATGGTTATATAATGGTTACTAATCCAGTTATTACCCCCCAAAAAGAAACTGATTTAAAAGTCTATATCCAGCTAATTAATAAGGAGCACCACTAATGTAACGAGAACTCCAGAGGGTGTTTTTTTTTTTTAAGACTATAGCTTTATTTTATAGCAATATAAGCAATTTGCTAAATCACACTACTAAACTTTCTTCCTTGGAAACACCTCACTTCTTTGAAAACCCTTAAAACAGGGATTGTTCTAAGTTACAGTCAAATCCACTGTCATTAATATTATCATAAATTCTCCCAGCTGAGCTTATGGGTTATGTCAATATGCCATCTTGCAGGCACCAGAAAACCAACCAAATGGGGAAATTGACGAATCACACACAGTTAAATCATATTTTGCTTCATGTTTTTAAAACTAGTTCATCTCTCAGTGAAATCGTGTTTTTATGCGAACACTAAAGTTCAAACTAAGCAATTTTTCAGCTACTCCAAAAAATACAGTAGAATGTTGATGGATTTCTGGCTAGGTTTTAAATCCAGCCCCCCAAAGAATAAGGGCAACAGAAACCAAAGTTTCTGCGAAGCCTTCAGGACAAAGCTTCAAGAATACAATAAGTGTTTTAAGAATGATTATTATAATTATAATACTCTTTTGTACTTAGAAGACTACCATAGTTTTTCCCTCTATAGCACAAAAACTGAACCAGGAGCCAGAAGTGGAAAAAAAATTAAAGTTCATTCATTAAATGAAAGGGAAAAAAAAAAAAGATTGTGAAAACATGGTCCACCAAAACATTACTGGTTTGAGCTAAAGAGTGAAAAAATTAACAGACTTTGAAGGAATTCTGAAAAGAGTTCACTTAACTATTTATTAGAATCAAGAAAAGTTTAAAATATTCTTAAACATCATTTGCTAATTCCTTATCCTACCCTTTTTTTTATTTAAATGTTTGTTTATTTTGTGAGAGAGAAAGGGGGGCAAAGAGAGAGGGAGAGAGAGAATCGTAAGCAGGCTCCATGCTGTCAGCACACAGCCCAAAGCAGGGCTTGAAATCACAAACTGTGAGATCATGACCTGAGCAGAAATCAAGAGTTAGATGCTTAACTGACTGAGCCACCCAGGATACTTATCTTATACTATCTTTCTATTGCATCCCATCAAGAGCTCCCTACAAGGTCAGTGAGAGTGCTAACAGATCAGCACTTTGATTCGCTCTCTAATGTGCAATTTGACTATATGCATTATGGGTGTACAAATGTTTATACAACATTTGAATCACCAATTCCACTTATAAGTAACTGTCAGCAGCACACACAAAGACTTATATATTAGAGTATTCACTGCAAAGTTATTTATTAAGGCATTGAAAATAATCTTGAGGTATAAAAAGAGAAATTATTAAATTATAAGAAATCCATATGAATATCATACAGATAACATGACTCACAATGAATGTATACTACCTTTATCAGAAATTATTTTTTCTACTTTCATAAGAAAAAATTTTCTAAGCTTCCTGTATTCCAGATTTACCTTTGAAGTCTTGAGGATATTCATTTTACCTACATATTATTAGGTCACTTGATGCAGACTTTACATAAAAGGCTTTGATGTAGACCATAGGAGCACCGAGGTAGCTCAGTCAGTTAAGCATCTAACTTCAACTCAGGTCATGATCTCGTGGTCCATGACTTTGGGCTCCACTTTGGGCTCTGTGATGACAGCTCAGAGCCTGGAGTCTGCTTCAAATGCTGTGTCTCCCTCTCTCTCTGCCCCTCTCCCACTCACGCTCTGTTTCTCTCTCTCTTTCTATCAAAAATAAAGAAACACTGGAGCCTGCTTTGGATTCTGTGTCTCCCTCTTTCTCTGCCCCTCCCCTACTCACTTTGTCTCTCTCTCTCTCTCTCTCTCAGAAATAAACATTTTTTAGAAAAAGGATTTGATATACCTTAAATATTTATTGTAACTAATTACATCTAGTTACTATTTAAGTTCTATTATGATTGCTCTATCCATGGTAGATCATCAAAGAAACAAAGAGTAAAGATCATATTTTTAAGGAAATAAAAATATAATATTGTTAATCAACATAATAATAGTCTGCAAACCCTGAAATGTGTCAGAAAGAAAACTAAACAGCATTAATGAGGCAGAATAACTGTATTGAAAAGGAAAACATTTATATAAAATATAAGTACTTCAATTTTTCTCCAAAAATGAGAAGAGGAAGTTTGTGTGTGACTAAACTAGGTAGCTGCTATCATAAAGTCTGGCCCATAGACCAGACTAAATAACACACAAAGATTTGCTTTGTTTGGCAAAGTGCTTTTAAAAAATACATTTAAATGCTTTATCTGGCTCTTAACACTCCAATCTGATGATAGAATATTCTAGTCTAACAAACTTCACACAATTGTATTACTTGCCTGGCATTCTAATTTGCCTTCCAGTTTAAAGTCCTACCTGGGGTAACCCCAATTACACGATGTTTTGTTCTCCTTCTTTTCCTCCACCTCCTTTCTACACATCCCTCAAACCCTACTCCTGCAACTTGGAAACCACTTTCCTAATTAACGTTGGCCGATCTCAGCTAAAGTTCTGAAAACTTCCAAGCAGTTCCTCTGTATTTCACCCTTGTACTTCAACCCACATAGAACAATTTACTTTTAGCCATACTATTTTATCTAAAAGAAATAAAGTGTTCCATGACCAAACAAGTTTATAAAACATGATACATTAGAGTCCCCATTTTAGAGATTCACAATATACAAATCCTACAGTGGATAAATCTTTTATTTGTTTAGCCCAGTGTGTATCTGATTTGTCTTGAAAACGTTCTTCCTCAGGAAATTTGTTAACATGAAAAAGAAATGGTGTTTCAGGAAGACAGTTGGACAAACTCAATACAACGAAGGCCGCGAGTGGATGGATCGCTGGTAGAAACACTTGAAAGGTGTTCAGAAATAGATTGATGGCAACTACAGTGAAAGACTACTAGAAAGGCACTGGGCTCTGAATGCACTTTGTCATGCTCAGACATTTCAGTTCAGAATCAAGGAAAAACACTGTTGGTCAGTTTATCAAGTTTCTAAATCATATTAAGCCAAGAGGAGTTGGAAATTTATTTTAAAAAATCATTAGCCTAACAAATCCTGATAAGGTGGGAGCTGGGTTTTGTGAAAATAAACATACAGTCTTGATTTGCTTCCCTCTTCCAAAAAAAAAAAAAAAAAAAAAAAAAAAAAAAAGTACCATAAAAGGGAGAAAGGACTTAACAGCAGCATACATAAAAAATAAAGTTTTTATCAATGTTAAATGCAGTACTGATAAATTCAATTATGGGACCAGCAAGAAAATTATTATAGTTTTAGGCTGTATTAGTTGGCAGTATAGTATCTAGAACGAGGGAAGTTTTCCTCTCTCCCCCTCTTGTATTTGCCAGTCAGGACCTATCAGAGTTTCATTCAAATTCGTTTTCAACACTTTAAGAATGAAGTAGACGAATTGGAATACCTGAATGAGCTAAGGGCATTTATTCCAAAAAATGAAAATATTAATAGGAAATACAGTAAATGATTTCAAACATTGGAAAAGTTGTCATAGTACAGAGGTATTCAATATATTTTTTATGATGGAGAGTGAGGATGGTACACAAAATAAAATGGTGGATGCTCATAAGGAGATAAATTTCAACATGAGCTTTTTAACCAGCCAGTCTGAAGACTGAATGGTCTATTCAAGAGGTAATCCTAAATTGAATAAACATTTAGCCAAGAACACACTAAGGGAATTCAAGCACCTGAGGCAATGTAAGTCTAGCTAACCTTTAAAGGCCCTCCAAACACTGAATACAATCAGAGGCAGCATTACCATTTGGAGAGAACATTACCCCAAACAATGCAATATACTCTGTATGGAAACAAGACTATCAAAGCCAGTGGGTGCTAGAAGCTGAGTTAGGAGAGCTAATTGTTCCATTTTTAGGATTCTGCAAGCCCATTGTTAAACACAGTTATTGTTAAAAATTTAATTATATACACTTACAATAAAATAAACTGTATTAAAGCAAAGTTAAACACTCAAACTTATCACTTCCTAATGTCACTTTGTTAACTTGAAATCAACCTTGCGGGGCGCCTGGGTGGCGCAGTCGGTTAAGCGTCTGACTTCAGCCAGGTCACGATCTCGCGGTCCGTGAGTTCGAGCCCCGCATCAAGCTCTGGGCTGATGGCTCGGAGCCTGGAGCCTGTTTCCGATTCTGTGTCTCCCTCTCTCTCTGCCCCTCCCCCGTTCATGCTCTGTCTCTCTCTGTCCCAAAAATAAATAAATGTTGGGGAAAAAAAAAAAAAGAAATCAACCTTGGTAGGACACTTACACCCCAAAAATCTGCAATTGCCACAAATCAGGACTTTTTTTGAGAGTAGTTGTTAAAGATTTGTCATCAGTAACATATGTAGTCAACAAGTATTTATTACACTCCCTCAAATACAGCTTGAGGTTGTGTGGACTAGAAGTAGAAATCAAAGGAATCTTCCTCAGGAAACAGGAGAACAAGAAATAAGAAGGTACATCTAAACCTTCAAAAGTGATTTGCTTTCTCAATGAATAGAATGTGTTACATTTGTACAACAGAGTTACTCTACAGCCTTCAAAAACAATGATGTGAATCAATCTGTGTAGGAAAGGCAAGCAACCAGTAACACTGGATTCCTGCAGAGAGACGGGATGCTGTGCACCATTTTTAATTTAAATGCTTGCATTTCTTGCCCTGGGTATTATTTTAAGAATAGTAACAACAATGGTGAAATCAAACAGAAAGAAAGGGGTTGACCTTGGGCAATAACTGGACCAGAAGGCAACAAACAAGCAGCAGCAGAAAGACAGCAGAGGAATGCAACCTTGACAAAGGCAGCAGAAGCGGAGATAAAATTCTTAAGCCCAGAGAGCACTGCCCTGGATGCCTTCTGCTGAGGGGAAAATAACTATCCTGAAAGTTCTGATCACCCTCCTTCCCTGTTCTTGCAGGGGAGCCTGCAGAGCTCTTGCTAGTCCTGCCTTCCTTATTCACTGGGCATTTTTTAAAAGAAAGGTACTCAAGTAGGGGTGATTTTGACACCTAAGGGACATTTGGTAATGTTGGACACATTTCTGGGTGTAGAATAAAAGGGGTGCAACTGGCATCTAATGTGTAAAAGCCAAGCAAGGATGCTGCTAAACATCCTACAATGCACAGAACAGCCTCCCACAATAAAGAATTAGCCAGACCAAGGGTGCCTCAGTGGCTCAGTCGGTTGGGCATCCAACTTCGGCTCAGGTCATGATCTCATGGTCTGTGGGTTCGAGCTCCGTGTTGGGCTCTGTGCTGACAGCTCGGGGTCTGGAGCCTGCTTCAGATTCTGTCTCCTTCTCTCTCTCTCTCTCTCTCTCTGCCCCTCCCCTGCTTGCATTCTGTCTCTCTCTGTCTCTCAAAAATTAAAAAAAAATTTTTAAATTTTTAAAAATTTAAAGTATCCAGTCCAGAATGTCAATAGTGACAAAGTTGAGAATCCCTGTACCACTATTGCTTAAGGCCACCTGAGTGGATCTCTATTCTTTATAACCCAAGGGAGTCAGGTCAAGACCCAGAGATTCTGTCTTCACTAGGAAATATGACCATAGAATCTAAACTGATGTTCAAGGGAGTCTGCAAGACTTCTTAAAAGTAACTGCCATGAAAGGTAGCCTGGGAAGGGGTTTAAACTGTTGCATTTGACCTAACAACTGACAGAGATCTTTTTTTTTTCTTTTTTTTTTTTTCAGAAAAACTATCTAATTGAAGTGCCATTAACATTTCTGCAAAGTATCGTTATATACATTAGAGAACTAGTCAATATTCTTAGAAGAAAGCAAAATAAATTCAAATACCATCTTCTTTAATAATATGTTGCTATTTTTGAAATTGTGAAAGTAAATGAACTGGAATTATGAGTTCAAATAACAATTATCATTGTAGTCTCAAATCCATTAAAATTAGATACAGTTGGCTACAGGCTATACTTTTGTAGCTTTTCCTTCTCTTGCAGTCTTCAGTCTGCATATCTGACACCCTTATTCCTCCACCAGAGCTTTGCAGCCTAATTTCTTTCAATAGTAACATACATGGCACAGGGTCTCACCCACAGTAAATCACAATAAATACTTTATCATTTAGGTGAACAAAAAGATTCTCAAAAGACTACTATATACATGATCCTTTCACCTCTGCCATAGTTGACTGGAATTAGGTAATACCAGAGATCAGTTACCACCCACAATATATAATTTTTAGATACTAATATCTAAAATATTTAACATTTATGGGATGCTTGGGGAGCTCAGTCGGTTGAGTGACAAACTCTTGATTTGGGCTCAGGTCATGATCTCATGGGTCCTGGGATTAAGCCCCGTGTCAGGCTCTGTACTGACAGTGCAGAGCCTGCTTGGGATTCTCTCTCTCCCACTCTCTCTCTGCCCCTCCCCTGCACATGCACTCTCTCTCTCTCTCTCTCTCTCTCTCTCTCTCTCTCAAAATAAATAAACACTAAAAAAATAAATAAATAAAAATATTTAACATTTATAATTAACTCTCTCCCCTACCTAGTAGTATGAGACCAAACTGCTTCTCAACGAAGCACCAATAACCATGCAGTTTCCATGTATCCCCACCCATTCCTGGCTGCCATTCTAATATACTGTCTTCCTAGAATGTATAGGAAGGGCCATTATCCAGCTTCAGCTATTCTGACAAAATCCCAGTGGGCTCAGCCAAAAGGTTTTAGCAACTGAAACAGGTGGGAGCAGGGTCATCTGGATTGCTCAGTCAGTTAAGCATCCGACTTCAGCTCAGGTCATGATCTTGCCATTTGTGAGTTCAGCCCGGTGTGGGCTCTGTGCTGACAGCTCAGAGCCTGGAACCTGCTTCAGATTCTGTATCTCCCTCTCTCTCTCTGCCCCTCCCCTGCTCATGCTCTGTCTCTCTCTGTCTCAAAAGTAAATTAAAAAACATTTAAAAAATGTGAAAGAAAAAGAAAGAAAGAAAGAAAGAAAGAAAGAAAGAAAGAAAGAAAGAAAGAAAGAAAGAAAAAAGAAAGAAAGAAACAGGTGGGAGCAGAGTAAATTATCCATATACCTGGGCAGCTGAGGCTGAGCTGTCTGGGCTACTAGTAAGTGAAGTAAATATGAGTTGGTAGCAGTAGAAGTAGTAGGAGATCAAACAAGACAGAGTCCAACAGGAGAAGCAACTGGCCAAGAATAAGCAAATAAAGCTTAGAGTATGCACTAAAGACAAGTTGTCTGAGGCAGCAACACATGAATATGATGAGAGTGCCCAAGGAAAAGCCAAACTAGAACAAACCTGAAGTCAAGGCCAAAATGGCCAAAATAGCACAAAATCCCCAGGCAACCACATGCTCACAGAGGATAAGTGTAGCCTATGTAAATAATATAATTGCCTGGATATAATATTCCCAAACACAAAGGTTAGGTCAGCAACTCCCTCTTGAACATCAGTGAAAGCTACTCACTGATACTGAAACACAGGAAGCTGAGTCTTCCAAAGTGGTCTATTACCTTAAACAACTCTTCAGTGTTATGAATTTAAAGGCCACTTCTGCAACTCATGCCAGTTGTATAGGCCTACCAATCAGCACAACCCTCAGGGGTCTAGTATATAAAGTATACAAAGCTATGGGGTGCCTGGGTGACTCAGTCAGTTAGGCGTCCAACTTTGGCTCGGGTCATGATCTCACGGTTCATGCGTTCAAGCCCCATGTCAGGCTCTGTGCTGACAGCTCAGCACAGTGAAAAACTATGCACTGTCTACAGCATATCCTTCCCACTTACCTAATTCTGATTCTTTCAGGGCTATTTAAAACTGTAAGTTGTAGATAACTAATAGTAAAGTAAAATAAATCTTACCATAGACATACAAATTCTTTCTGAGTGCAATTGACTTCCCTCCCCCGCTGTGGAAAAAGTCCAGTTTTGCCTCCATCTACACAACAATTTTGATATTCTAGACTATAAATGTATCTGTTTTTAAATTCTCCTTTGAACTAGTTAAAACATCTTATCAGTTCCTTCTTTCATGATTTAAGCAAAATCTTTAACACATGTTCGCTTTATATCTATATGAAAGTCACATTTTACCTTTTTTGAAAATTACCTTTAACAGTAATTTTTGAGAAAACAATTAGTTATTGAGATCTGGGAGAAGTATTGACAGTTCCCATTGACAATTCCTCAGTTACACTGCTGGATTTAATCATAACTACAGCTGGGGCACCTGGGTGGCTCAATGGGCTGAGTGTCCGACTTCCACTCAGGTCACAATCTCACGGTTTGTGAGTCCGAGCCCCGTGTCAGGCTCTGTGCTGACAGCTCGGAGCCTGGAGCCTGCTTCAGATTCTGTGTCTCCTTCTCTCTCTGCCCCTCCCCAACTTGTGCTCTGTCTCTCTATGTCTCTCAAAAAATAAATAAATGTAATCATAACTACAGCTATTGCCCAGGAAAGGCATAGAGGTGTTGAGACTGAAAGGTGATTAAGTCCCTGACTGATCAAATTAGAAGTGGACAGTAAGCTAAGTAGAGTGTCACCAATAGAATGGAGGCAAAATACGGGGCATCTGGGTGGCTCAGTTGATTAAGCGTCCAACTTCACCTCAGGTCATGATCTCGCAGTCTGTGAGTTTGAGCCCCACATCAGGCTCTGTGCTGATAGCTCAGAACCTGGAGCCTGCTCCGGATTCTGTGTCTCCCTGTCTCTCTGTCCCTCCCCTGTTCGTGCTCTGTCTCTTTTTCTCTCTCGAAAATAAACAAACATTAGAATGCAAGAAAAATAGAATCTATATTCATTCTAGAGAAGGCAAGGGAGGGAGGATGGAAAGGAGAGTGGCCTGAGTCTTATTTGGGAACATAGAGGATCCTCTATTTCTGTAGTTTCATAGATACATAGCTACATCCCAAAGACAATCCTTGTCTAGTCTGTTTGCCAACAACAGAGCACATCAGGGCAAATGCTTATTCATTGAAAGCCTGACAGGGCATCATTTCTCTATGGGTGTTTTTGCTATGTTCACTATTGGTTTTCAGGAGTTCAATGAACACTATTTAAAAATGCCCAGCACTGTTAAAAGTGGAGACTTGTAAAAAAACAAAAAACAAAAACTGAAAATGATGAGAAAAATGATGGGTGATGCTCAAATATAGATGACAAACGTGACTGATTAGAAAATCCCTCTATCTGGGATTCCTTCTTGAGGATTGATACTGGAAGCAAAATTTTTCTGTTCAAATAGATGAAAGGCTTAAAAGAATAAAACACGTCCTGAGTCTAATGTGTTATGGGCTCACACATAGAAAACAGAAAGAATACCTCAGACCTCTCAATTCAAGGACAGTTTTGACATAAAAATAATTTAACTTCTTTTTTAATGTTGTAAAAATGGTGACATATATTTTACCACCAACACATAGCATTCCTCATATAGAACTTGATCACAGAACCAAGCCAACATTCAGGGAAGTATCCTCAGAAGAAGCTGAAATTCAGAGCATTAAATAACTGCACAGAAGGAAACTATATACAAGAACATAAAAGCCCTGTTTTCTTTATGGATGTACTTTCTCAATGCTAGAGTTTTTCCTTTATTAAACACTTCCAGATGCATAACATGTAGAGTAGTACTAAGCCACCACTGTCAGTCTTGCTTCTTAAACTCCTAGGAAGTTGTCAGCGTATCTGTAGGGTTTGGGAAGTAAATGTAGAGCATATAATTTGTTCAGTTAAACCTCTTTTTACCAGCTTACAATAGCTTTGGTTAGTATATATGATCTCTCCAGCCTTTAGTACCTGGTCAACCTCCCTATCTTTGCTGCTTTCCTGATAATTGTTATCTCTTAGAAAGCAAGGTAACTAAAGCTGTTTTTTTTTTCTTAAATTTTTTAATGTTTTTTTTTTTTTTTTTAAAGAGAGAGAGACAGAGCATGAGTGGGGGGAGAGACAGTGAGAGAGGGAGATACAAAATCCAAAGCAGGCTCCAGTGTCCAAACTGTCAGCACAGAGCCCAACGCAGGGCTCGAAGTCACACACCATGAGATCATGACCTGAGCTGAAGTCGGACACTTAACCGATTGAGCCACCCAGGTGCCCCTAAAGCAGTTTAAAAAAGAAAAGTCATTTTTCTCTTCCAAGACTTCCCAAAAGTCTATAGGTTGAGACTATGTATTGAAGAGAAAATAAATTGCTCACCAAAGCTCAATAACTTGTGTAGTTGCTGTGCCTTTCTATTATCTGTCCAACAAGACAATTGAGTAAGGTGTTGTACTTGGCCAAACTACCGTCCATGAGTCACTACTCAAAACGGTCAACAGCATTGCTGATGACAGTGGACATGCATTTCCACCGGAGGTAGAGTATTGTCTGTCAAACTGCAGTACTTGTTACACTAT
The DNA here is from genome assembly GCF_007474595.2 of Lynx canadensis. Classification (NCBI taxonomy): domain Eukaryota; kingdom Metazoa; phylum Chordata; class Mammalia; order Carnivora; family Felidae; genus Lynx; species Lynx canadensis. The sequence goes on along the minus strand of NC_044306.2, from coordinate 114,329,779 downwards.
GATTGCAGCCGGATTTACACTTCCTCTGTAAAATGCACTGTACATATCATTCACTATTGGCTAAAACATTGTTAATTCCTAACGTTTTCCCTTTTAGCATTTAAACATAAATGCCCAATTCATATATTCTCATTGTACTGTAAGTTTAAATTTAATACATAAACATCATCAGCTTAACACACAAAAATCAAGTAAAAAAGTCTCAAAGATCCCAGAGACATCTTTAATAACAACTCTCTCACAATATAGTACTTGAGGGATACTTATTTTTCATATACTACTTAAACTAAGTGTTAACCATTAGTTTAAAAACTACTGCATTAGGGACACCTGGGGGCTCAATCTGTTGAGCGTCTGTCGTCAGCTTCAGATCTCATGGCTTGTGAGGTAGAGCCTTGCATCAGGCTCTCTGCTGTCAGCACGAAGCCCACTTCAGATCCTCTGTCCCCTTCTCTCTGCCCTCCCCTGATCACTCTCTTTCTCTCAAAAATAAAAAATAAACTTTTTTAAAAAATCAACTGCTTTACATATATATATATTTTAAAAGGCAATGGACTGTTGTAACTTTGTGATAAGGCCCAATATAATACCTAGAATTAAAGAATAAGTAAAAATACAAGGAAAGAAATTTGAAAAACACAGAAAACTTATAAATAAACAAGAATAATATGCTGATGTGAAGGCTTAAAATATGAGTAACTTTAAGAAAAAGTATGAGGTGGGATATTGATTTTCTGATAAACAGGATCATACTCAGTTACACAGTGCATCTTCCCAGCTTTCCTGTGCTACCACCATTATTATACCTTCTTTGCTGGGCCAGTACAACCCAGTAAAGAGACAATATGACATTACTAGTTGTTTCTGGATTCTATTCATTTCTTAATAAATAATTTTGCCTCTATCATTCTTAGTAATATTTCTAAGTACAGAATTGTGGAGGCAGTTTCTGTGTTAACAAGTATATAGTATCGCTAGACATGGGAGATGATATCACACTGGGGATTGGACTTCCAGTGATCTTCTAATAGGTCCTCTAATAGATCCTCTATGGAGTCCTAAGGTCCTATGGAGATACCTCAGGGGCCAGCATGGGGGAGGTGTAGCTAACATTACATCCAATTTCATTTACTACGTTTCCTCATAAGATGGAAAAGTTCAGGGGCACCTGGGTGGCTCAGTCGGTTAAGCATCCAACTTCAGCTCAGGTCATGATCTCACGGGTTGTGAGTTCGAGCCCCACGTTGGGCTCTGTGCTGAGAGCTCAGAGCCTGGAGCCTGCTTCCAGTTCTGTGTCTCCCTCTTTCTGTGCCCCTCCCCTGATCGCACTCTGTCTCTGTCTCTCAAAAATAATAATAATAATAAATAAATAAAAAAGATTGAACAGTTCAGCTTCTTTAAGAAATATTGGAAAGCCCCTGAACTACTTGATCTCCAAGATTTGTATTAGCTTTAATATATTATGGCCCACAAAGTCCTCAGGCTAAATGTTAAAAAGTCCTGGGGATAAGAATATTAGTGTATGTAAAGAGATAAACCTCAATAAAAGTCCTCAACCAGGTCAAGTTGACAGATATCCATTATAATCATTATGAACATTTATAAAGAATCTTCTGTAGAGAATTCTACAATAAGCCCTAGAGATACACAGATACAAACCAGAACCCCAACCATGAAGCTCCTAAATGACATTGGTAGAAGTGCACTCCCAACACACTCCCTCAGGAAGTAGGATACAATTATACCATGAGACCACTTAGCAGTTAGGGTCAGGATTTGCCCACAAGAGTCAGCTGATCCTTAACCCACTGCACTCATATGACCGCCCCCAATCAAATTGGTATCCATCCTCAGAAAGGCAGTTATTTAAGAAGCTTATTTCCTTTCTAACTTTATCTTCTCGGACCTTGAGCCTTAATAATTTCAGTAAAAAAAAAAAAAAAAAAAAAAAACTTTTAGTATTCCAAAGTTCACTTACCCCTAGATTTTGCCAGTATTTCTAGCACGACTTTAAAGTCAAAAGGTTGGTGCTTTGTGGATGTTTTACCTTATGGTCATATCATGTACATCTAAAAAATACCAGCTGGATTCTAGAGCCCCTGAGACACAAATTGGAGTTTCATAATTCCTAGAAGGGTCACACAAACAACTTACCTTTGATAGCTGCCGGAACTGACCTAAGATCCTGGAATGCTGGGAAAGAACTGTATCAGTTTTCCAGGCATATTTAATTCTAGCATCTTAAGGATCAAAAATAAGAACACAACTCTGGTCCTGTAACAGACTTGAAGGAGGGATTCCTAAGAGATTTTGTTCTCCCATTCACTGCTACAAGGGCCAAAGAGGATGCTGGAGATAGAGCTATAATGGAGAATTCCTCTGACTCTCTCTACCTTGTAAGAACTCTAAAACACTAGACTTACTCAAAATGAAGGCAAAGCGGTATGATTCCAAGAGATTATGGGACGTGGGTGGCTTTTCCCTCCTCCCCTTTTACTCCTCTTACATGTGACCCCTTTGATAAAGAAAGAAAAAATAGACTCTACCCCTGCCACAACTTCCAGTTAGATATATTCTGACTCTCAAATGTACCATAATGTGCAAACTAGAGCTGGCTACAATTCATCCCATTTACTCAGCCACTTAGCCTAAATGTGAAAATTGTACTTAAATATGTGCTGACCACATTTCAAATAGAAGAATAAAAACTTTGTGTACATAACCCAGAAGCCTAGAATTTCTAAAATCTAAAATTTTTTTATCCAAAGGAACAGACACAGTTTGGGGCATTCCTGGAAATCAGACTAAGCAATCAGGCTAAAGAACACAATAAAGAACCCATTTCAACTATCATGTGGTAACTGAAGTTAAAACGGACACGACAGGTGAAATGATGTCAAAATCGTGATCGTGATTTCAAACAATTCTTGATTCTGAGAAATTACAAAGGATGAGCACAAAATCCCCAGCTGATAAATTCAATTACATTTAGTTCATGTATTCTAGCTATTAGAATACTGGCTTCAAGCTCCTAACTGTGAATTGATCTACTAAATAACTAATAATGACCAATACAAATGTGAAATTTATTAAATTGCTTTAAATAATTGTTTTAAATTGTTTTAAATTAAATTGTTTTAAAAGCTCATAGGACATTCTAGTCTTCAAATATAGGTGGAAGGAATTACTTGCTTCCCCCCATTAATCTCTTCCATTGCGAACAGAAGTCAAGAAATCAGCTAGGAATTGAACTGGGAAGAGGCTGACCGAAGTCCCACTATTCAGCTCAGTTCCTCCTCCTTGTGGTCACAGAGGGAAGGTGTCTGCCATCTGGTGGCATTTCTTTAAGGAATCCTATACCTAAGAGACTCACAGAGTAGTCATTTGAAAGAATATATGATACCGGTGAAAAGTGGTCGATTTTAATTTGTGAGTAATTCCATATCCTTCTGCTTCCCACTCTTCTGCATCCCTCCTTTTTAAAGGTCAGTTTTAAAATATTTTTTAACTGCAAGAGTGCTGAACACATCCCAAATGAAACAATAACTATACATAGCTAAGCATTCAATATGCAGGTATACCATAGTCATTGTTAACACACATTGGGAAAAAAAGTATTAAATATCATGAGTGGATATTCACGGCATGGATCTTCACCCATACTGGCAAGACACGGAGGGTGGGGATGCTTCTGTGTTGAGCAGTCACATATTGGCTACAGCCCGTAGCCCAGACTAACCCATGCATTGTTTTCACATTCTCAGCTTCCATCAAATCACCAAGTAATGTTTATAAAGTGGTAGGATGGAATAAAAACACTTTTTCATAATAGGTTTTGGATGGTTTCCACCAAAGATAACAAAGATTGATGTCATTTTGATGAGTGTCTAGTGTGGTTCCCCCTGAAGCAGGAAATGCCCCCCTGGACTGTAAAACAGTCCTCATTCTGGCATGTTTCCCCACCACCAGCTCTCCATTTACCTAATTTCATCTAGAGAGGATGCCTTCCTTCTCCATTCCTAGAGCTAATTTTGACATTCAAATAGTGGTTTTGTAAACGTCATGTAGTTGATTTTGCACAGTTAGAAACCAATCATAAGCGCAATAGGTTATTATGGCCCTGCAAGGTTACTTGTATCTGTATGTTTATCAAGTGAGCCAGAAAAAATTAACCCCTATGCAGAACGGATACCCTTTTCTTAAATAATTCCCAGTTCATAGAAAAACAGAATTACCCAGGTAAGAAAGAGAAACGAAGACTTGAAGAAATAACTTCTTAATAATTTTTAGACAAGAAACGCAGAAGAGAAGCTAAGAAACAAGAACACTGCTTCAAGAGGCAATTTGTCCCTGGTCCTTTGGGTGACAGGGCATTTTGCCAGCTGTCATTACTGGACCAACTAAGTGTTACACCCAAACTGCTGTGCTCATTAGGACTGAAACCATGTAACACGAATGCTTTGAGGTGCTTGGATGTCACATTGTATTGTCTGGCCTTAGGAAAGGAGAGGAAAGCCTGCTATTCTCATTTAAATAACATTTATAGCATTTTAATTTGCTTTCTTTCTGCAAACCATTTCTGACTGTTCTTTACCTTACATAATTGAAAATCTACACATATTATGCCCTTACTCAATGCACTCCATCCATTAATTGTGCGACGGGTTAGGAAAAACGTACAGCATAAGTGAAAAACCATGTTAGTAGGAAATACACGCTTTATATGATAAAGTAAATTTATGTTAGCAAGGTAATATAAAGGTCTTCCCACATGATGGAAAAGGGTGCACAACCTTAAAGCTACAGTAACATGTATTTCTACCAAAAATTGAGAAGATATCACAAAGCCTATCACCAGAGGCTATATTACTCACATACATGAATCAGAGGTACTTTTATTTGCCTACATTTATTCTTTTTTTTTTTGTATACAGTAATTTTCATAGACTTGCAGGGTGTATAGGAACATTGAAAGTTATATAGTATATCTTTATTATCTCCAGCTAAACTCTCCAAGCTGATGAGTAGCTGTGCTCCATTTCATCATTATCAATGAATGTAGAGGAGACAAGTGCAAGGACACTGTTTAGTACCACCAGACAGGAAGTTTGGACTCTTATCCAGCCCAAATCTCACTGTGTTCAGAAGAAATGTAGAAGAATAAATCACCATCCGATTTATCACAAACCTTATATATTAAAGCCGCTTTTTTGTTTCAGTTGGGTATCAGTATAGGTAAATCAGGTATCAATATACATTTATCTGACCATAAATTCTTGGCATGCCAAAGCCAGGTGAGGTTATGCAAAGCAGCTTTTTATACATTGCTAGCACTTTTATTTGTAATCAAAACACAGATTTTCTCATATTATGATTTCTCCTACTGTGAATTTCTCTAGCCTCCACCCCCAGAGAAAAGAATAATAAAGTCCTAGTATTTACCATATGAAAGAAATTGTGGTCATGTGCTCCAAAGCACACAGTTCTTTTTCGAGGTCGCACTTGTCATGACTAAATTTATGCGATTTTTACGTTTTATTTATTTTTGAGAGACAGAGAGAGAGAGACAGAGCACAAGCAGGGGACGGGCAGAGAGAGAGGGAGATACAGAATCTGAAGCAGGCTCCAGGCTCCGAGCCATTAGCACAGAGCCTGATGCGGGGCTGGAACCCATGAACGGTGAGATCATGACCCAAGCCGAAGTCAGTTGCTTAACCGACTGAGTCACCCAGGTGCCCCAAATTTATGCTATTTTTAAATAAATGTCTGTCATTCTCATTGAAATGTAAGCTCCATGAGGGCAGATACCAAGTTTGCCTTGTTCATCAGCATATTCCCAGTAAATAGCATGATATATGGCACACAGCAGGCTCTTTAAACCTAGAGAAGCAACAAATGCCCTTCAAAATCATTCTAGTCCAATAGTCCTTATTTTAAGGATATGAAAATAGAGCCTATAAAAGTCATTCTTTTGGGAAATGACTTGTCCAAGATTGTACAACATGTTAATAACAAAGCCAGGATTATAACTCTGGATTCTTTATTGCCCATTCACATTCTCTATCCATTACAGCTTAGAGGTTCTTGTAACTAATATCCTGGGAAAACAACACTACTGATGAGTAGGGTACAGAAACATTTCTGATCTAAATATCTTTTGGTTGGCTGCCTGACTCCCAGTGTTCTTTACCAGTTGGAACACAGAAACCCTCCTATAAATATGCCTGGTTTATACACACTTGATGCAGGGCTCCAAGAACAAAACCCAAAACAGGATTCTACAGCCATAGCAAACAGCCAATTTATTCACTCCTATGAGGGTCAAGTTTTACTGAGGCCAAGCCACGGGATGTCAGCTGAACGTCTATGGTTCAGCTACTACTAAAGCAAATATTGTGCTAAGCAGAGCTTCAATTTGTATGGCTTTTTCATTTTATTATGGGGTTTCTTTAAAGCAAATATTCAAAAACTAGAATTTCTCCAAGCACATGAAAAAAGTAAATGTAAATTTTCGGGAAGCAACAAAGGTGACTTAAAATTAGATTATGGTGATGGTTGCCCAACTCTATAAATTTATTTAATTTTTTTTAATTCATACACTTAAAATGGGTAAGTATTATAAATTATGCTTCAATAAAACTGTTAAAAAATAAGTGTAAAAATGAGGGGCGCCTGGGTGGCTCTGTCGGTTACGTGTCTGACTTCAGCTCAGGTCACGATCTCACAATTCCTGAGTTTGAGCCCCGAGTCAGGATCTGTGCTGACAGTGTGGAGCCTGGAGCCCTCTTTGAGTTCTGTCTCTCCCTTCTCTGCCCCTCCTCTAGCCCTGCTCACACACTCCCAGCCTCCCTCTCTCTCTCTCTGTCTCAAAAATAAATAAACATTTAAAAAAAATAAGTGTGAAAATGAGTCAGACAGTTAAAGCACTTCTTTTAGAAAACATGTGTTATCAAAACTGTAAAGACATATCCTCATACTCTTTTAATCCCAAATTCTAACCACTTCAATCATGGTTTACCTACAAGGTCAAAAGTTTTTCCTTCAAATTTGGTAAAAACAATTTATTAGACTAATATAAATATCTATAAAGAACCAATCTCCATTGATATAGCACTAAGAGATACTGACTCATTTTGATTATCTGCATGAATGATCTGCAGATATATTTGCTTAACTAACCATAGTATTCTAATCCAAAACCTGCCATTAACTAGCCTTTGGGTTTTGAACAAGTTATATACAACTCCAGGGCTAAGTTTTCCCACCTACATCATGCGTCGCCATGGACCAGGTTAGAGTTAAGTAGTGCATAATATATTAAAAAGAATAATAACTATTATCTAATGAATAACCACTAAAATGTCACACTTTATGCAAATTATCAACTTCTGAGGAAGGTAGTATATGACACTTTTTTGTGGATGAGGAACCTGGAATATAGAGAAGGTCCCACAGTTACTTAGTAGTAGACCCAAGATTCCAGTCCTGTCCAGCCCAAAACCTATATTCATTCTCTATTGCTTATTAGACTTTGTGATTTTGATTTTGTCAGATGTGGGCATGAATCGTGACCCTGCCTTTACTATGCTAAGTTAGTCACCTTCTCTGTGTCCAGTTTCTTCATCTGTAAATATGAGATTAGTAGCACTTAAGTCCCAAGGTTGTTGGGAAGATTAAATAAGAGTGCTTCCCCTACAATTACAAACCATTCAATAATAGTCTTTCCCGTCCCTTTTCCACAAAAGTTCTTTCCTGTGTTAAAAAAAAACAAAAAAACTATAAATTCTACGACTTCCTTGTAGCCTACCTGGATAAACTTCACTGGGACTGAGTTCTATCAAAAGCAATTAAAGTGAACACAAACAACAGGGCATTGGCCCTTTGCTATCAGTCCTTGGCTCTGTGACGGAAACTGTCAACAAGAGTGTCAACTTCAAGGGGTGGGCATGTGTCCACAGGAACTGAGCTGAGGTCACAGACTTGTCTCACTCTGCCCTACAAACAGATGTCTGGGTGACAACTCTTAGTCACCGCAAACCAGGGTTAAAGCCAAACCAGGTGGGAAGCTCCATATCTCCTTTCTAATCCTCCGGGCCAGGCCATTCATTCCCTAAGACAATACCTCACTAACCATAATTCAAAATAACTTGTTTCCTCCCAGGATACTATGTTCAAAATAATGCCTTTATTTTGATGATGTCTGATTATTCCGCAAACTAAAAAAATACTATAGCATTTCTATAATAGTGATTTGTCAGCAAGAAACATGTTTGATTCCGTGTCTTAGATTGTACACCTTCAAATGTCTACCTCTTCATTACATCTGGTGAAAACTGATGTAATGTGGAGCTCTAGTGGTGGCAAGAAAGTAAAGCAGCCATTAGTGAGAACCAACAAAAGGCCAAGGAAATCACCAATTCATCATTTATTTGTGTGTTCTTAGGGTAAAATCACCATTTATTATGAAGTTAATATGTTAAGAAAAAAACGTTTCAAAACGATGTTCCAAGATAATATAAGGTGCCTTCTAAATGTAATGGCTTTCCTCCAGATTACAAATTAGACCTCAATAACTAACTTGCATCAAACATCAAGAAGCAGATTTAACTACAAAAAACAACTGAGTGCTGCGGTTGTCGCTTTTCTAAATTTTACCAAGTTCACTAAGAATCCTATTAATTAAACAGGTTTGTTTTTCACACAGCTAACAAGAATACTACATACAGAAAATGCAGGGTCTAAGTGGTATGATCAGTGAAGTCCTGTACCAACTGTCTTGGGAATTTAAATAATCCCTACAGGCTGATTAGGTTGTTGGAAGTTAATTCCTGCACTAGAAAAGTGCCTTCCTTGAATTTCTGACTTCTGAGGTCTTTCCCAACTGAAAGAAACCAAGAATGAAATCTCCAATGTCAAACATTAACTCTTTGTTTTCTTGTTATCTAATGTGTATATCTTCTCAATTGAAACAAACAAACCAGCTCGGTTATGGTCAACAATGCAGCAGAACATAAATGGTAAAATTTTCATGATGTACAACCAGGAGCTAACATTTGAAACTTCTAACCATGGTGCCCGGTTTAGTTGTGTCAAAACACGTTCTCGTGAGAAAAAAAAAAATCCAGAATATGAAAAAACACAGCAACTAGCCTTTCTGAATATCAGTATCATCTAAAGTATCATGTTCCTGAAAATTAAAGAAAAGGTAACAGACTCATTTTATAGTGATGATGAAAAAAATGAAAACGCTTGTAAATGCATTAACAACATTTATCTGGAATAAAAATCTCAAAACTTATGGGAGCTTTTCATGGCTTATGTCAGCTGAATCCGCTAGAGGTTTTCCAGTAGACAAATTCCAATGCCTCCCAAACTGTTAGACCCATAGATGACTGACTACCAAGCCTCAGAGATCTGTGAATGAAGATTTAATGATTACATAGGAGTTTCTATTCACGGATGTCTCTCTTCTCCATCCTTCTATTAATATGCTGTCATTAAAACAGTTCCCTAAAGCTACACAGAAAAATGAAAAGACAGAACAGCCTTTTCTGAGAAGTCATCAAGAATGCAATAGTTCATAATAAGAAGCTCAAGATAAAGAATTTTATTTTCTTTCAGTCCTCATCATTAGCTGTAGGATAGGAGAGAGAACCTTTTTGATAGAAAAGAATAAAAGCAGGTGAGGAGGTTAGGGTAATTTACTAACATAACCGTATGTCAAAGGGAACAAATGGAGATCTGTACTAATGCAGTATGAGCCACCAGGGAATTCAGAATCTAACATGTTCTGCAGTCCTTTTCACCACAGACATTAAAACTGAATAAAAAGGAAGAATATTTTTCAAATCTGTGAATCTAAAAACTTAGTCTTTGTATGCCATCTTGCTTGTATTTTTCTTGGTGATTATCTTTATCTCCTTTGCTTTCCCCTAACAGGCCTTGGTATGCTGCTTAAAATAATATTTGGGGCTTTATTTGCCATTCTTTTGACTGAGACATGTTGATTTTATTAAAGTAAGTTGGGCCTGCATTCTTTCTTTACTATTATTACAGGTAGACTTGACAGATACAGGACTTTTGTTTTAAAAATACTCTGCTATGGAGGAAACCTTGTTAAAAAATAAGTTCCATTTTACCTGCTGGGCAGTTGCACTCTGAAGGTGCTTCTCTTGCGATTCTTATTTTAGCCATATGTTCATAGGATCTCTGTAGGAAAAGAAGAGGTATTGTCATCAGTAGCATTGTGGAGAAACAGATTCTTTAGGAACTCTCTGGCCATATGCTTGATTTACCAGCATTTGATAGCCTGCATAACTAACATTTACATATGTACTTGGACTTTAGTCAAAAGGTAACAGTACCCAAGCCCTAAAAAAAGAAATGACTTCTGACACCATGTCAAGACTGCTGGACTTGTACAACATCTTTCTCCATTCTTCATCTACCACCACCCTCCACTTTCTCCCTCAGCTCAAGCACATGCAGTCAATGCCAAAACCTGGCTTTACCATGCTGGAGTTTTAGGTAACCTATGGGTTTTTAAACACCCAATATTGTGTACATGAAGGTCAACTGTTTATCACGTCATGCTGCAACTACTGCCACACAGCCTCTCTGTCGGAAGAGCAAGTTCCAGAAAACCCCCTAACTCTAGTCTAATGCCACCCCTGGTTTGATAAACGTAACCTAGATTCCTTTCAACTCGCAACTGCAATGGTGCTGCATGCATAAACACCCCTGCCACTGCATCCTTTATAAAAAAAAAAAAATAAGCTACATTTTTTTCTTTTCAAACATTAAATATGAAAACATTTAATGTGTGAAATGATCAATTTAAAATCACATATAGGTTTACTTCATTTTTAAGAGCGATTACCATTTGTGTATTAATAACACCTATGGCACGAACCTTCTTATAATATATGAAGGACCTAACAGATGTTAGCTTTGCAAAGAATATTCTCCAAAAAATTGGAAAAGATTAGTATGTCACTCTAGAAAACTAAAAAGAAATAAAATGCCACGCTGCCTTTCTGGCCACCCTTCCCTCTTTCAGTCTTCCATATATGTTTAGCATGCAAACATTAAGAGTGAGGGAAGATGATAGAGACAGAGAGTGTGATATCAAAGGATGTGCATATACAAATAATAGGCTACAGTGAGCATAAATGGTCGCCTAGCGTATGCACACCCAGCCACACCAAGTATGCATACAGTAAGGGTAGAGGCTGATCGTGTACACAGAATCACGCCTGTGCAAGACATTATCCACGTGCAAAATACCCCAGCCTTTCACACCTGAGCCAGAAGTTCCTCCACTTTCTCTTGCACCACTGCTTTGAGCTGATCCAGGCGATCAGGGAGCAGATGAATGGAAGGGTCCCCTTTTGCGGATTCGAGAGCAGCGATCCTCGCCTGGAGGTCGTTGGTTTTCACCCCAAGGTACAGACAAGACATCAGGGCCACCACTGAGAGAAGGGCCGCCAGGGAGGTGCACGGCGGCACGGTCCAGGCACAACGCTGCCTCGGGTCCTCGGAGCCTGGCTCCCGGCCCCCACCTTTCCCCGCATGCTTCTTCACCAGCATCGTGGAGGGATCAGCTGCCTCGGCTTCGCCTCCCACTCTCTACCACTTCCAAGAATCTTGAAAGGAAAGAAAAAGGACGATTCCTCCAAAAGTTCAGTCTGGGTGGCTGCACAACTAGTTGGCGGAGATCGAGTCGGGGCACGGAGATGGAGCTCCGCTTTCCTCAGCGCCGAGACCAGCGGTCGTGGACCATCCTCTCCGCTCTCTTCTCTCCCCCCAGCTGGGAGTGAAAAGCACCCTCAGTCTGGGGACTGGTGGCAAAAAAGGTTAAAACCCACCCGGATGGCCCTCCTAGCCCCTCAGAGGACGAACACCTCAGAAAGGGTCCTCGACAGCGCCCGCCCAGGCTCCAAGGGGACTGCGCGAGAGGCACAGCGAGGGGCCGCCGCTCGCCCTCACCACCGAGCACCCGACCTGTTGCGTCTCTGTTAGTTTGCCTTATTTCTGCCTATTCAGTGTTTTTCCGCACGCCGACCTGTTTCCTACCTACATTCAGTTCCAGGCAGAAAGGCTGAGAGAAACCGCGAGAGCGCAGCGCAAAAGGGGTGGCTAAGGGGGAAAGGAGACAGGAAAACGCAATAACCCAAAGAGCAAATTCGAGGCGCGAAGCTGAAGTCGCGGCTGCACGAAGTATCTCCGCAGCCTCGCGGGTGCGAGCCTTATATACCCTTCGGGATGCTCGTGTGTGAGTGTGTGCGTGTGTGTGCGCGCGCGCTCCGAGCACGACGTCCCTCCCCCGACCCCCTCCCGGCGCCCGGCCTCCAGCCCCGGGCTCCCGCAGCATTGCGCCCCCTTCCAAAGCCCGGGCAGAAGCCCGCCTCATTAGCATAATGTATTCACCTTCGCCCAGCGGGCGGGCTCCGCCGGAGACCCTCCAAGGGGGCGGAGAGCTCGGAGGGAGCTGAGCGGGAGGTCTGTATTAGCATAACACATGCAAATAGCGGAAGCGGCCACCGTGATTGGAGGGGAGCCTGGCGACCCCTCCCCCTCCACGGAGTAACTTCAGCGTCCCCTAAGGCCGCATCTCCCGCCTGGGCCAGGGGCCGGAGCGGGGTCTACGTGGGGAAGGCGGCAACTTTGGCTTATCCTGACTCGGCCCAGCGCCCCGTCTTTATCCCTGTTAAATATGGAGAAATGGCCTCCAGGAGGGAAGAAGTGAAGCAGAAAGCTCTAGCTCTCCAGATCCTCGCTCAAAAGCAGTGGCCGGAGCTATTGCGAGTTCGCTCCTGTGCAACCTTTCCCCCCCGCCTCCCTCGCTTTCCCACATGCCCAGAGGCGGAGTGTCTGACTGAGGTAAATGTCCCCACTTCCCTTCTCTTCCCACGGCCACGCTGCTGTCTCCGACAGGGGGAAGTTTTCTTTCCCCTCCCCCAGTTTCCTTCTGTCTTGATGGGGCTGGGTCTCCTCCCCGCTCGGTGCTCCTAGTCTGTACTAGGGTGCTAATGCGTTTTCCTGATTCCCCGTTTTGTGGGATTGTAAGAGGGAGCGTGGAAGTACATACAGTTCTCAGGATTTAGGAAAGGACTGAAGAATGAGGTCAATTTTTCCTTTTACCTGACTCTCCTCCCTCTGGATCAAATTACAAGTTCTCTAATGGGATTTTGAAAGTAGGTAATAAGTAGCATTTTACATCTCATTGACTTTGGGGGGGGGCGGGAATCTCACCTTTTACTCCAAAAAGTCCCTTATCTCCTCCTCCCCATGGGAAATACCATATATTTTTCTTATCCTTCTTAATCAAGCTGATATCAGGTCGATGCTCATTAATGTAAAAACCAAGGAAATACTGCACTGAGCTGATCTTTCACAAATGTAAAGAATGTTGCCAAGGTAGAATGCAGGGTAAAGATGTTTCAACATCATTTGATGGCAGATACAGGAATGAAAAAAGTAGGGGATGCAACAGACACAACATAGGAGGAAAACAGTGAATTGTGCTGTAAAATCAAAACATAATTCCTTACATTCGTATTACAGAGTAGTTCTCAAAGGGTGGTCCCACATGGACAACATCTTCAACTGAGAGTTTATGAAAATTTCAAATTCAGGGACCCCTCCCTGCATCTACTAACTCAGAAACGACTACTATTAATGAATCAGAAACACAAATCTGTCTTGTAAGGAGCCCTCCTAGTGATTTTGTTACAAACTTAAGTTTGAGAACCACTGGAGTAACACTTTACAAAAATTTTTTAAGTAAATTTTTTCATTTGAAACTCATAACCCTCTGATGCCAGTAAGGAATTATTGGCCCCATTTTATATGTAAGGAAACAATTTTCAAGTTACATGTAGTCGTGATGAAACGTGTTTCCAAGTAATGGCACCCAAGGAATAGGTACAAATTTGTTTAACATGTCAAGTCTTTCTGATTTTCCAGTTACCTCTCTAAACCATTTCTTAGCCTCCTTTGCAGGCATTTCCTTCTGCCTGTTCTCTAAATGTTGGTGCTTCTTACGTCTTTATCTTATACCATCTTCTAACTCTGTACACAATCTCCAATAGTGCTCTCAATTACCATCCATAAACTGAAAAGTAATAACTATATTTGCAAGCCCAAACCTCTCTCCCAAGCCTCAGACCCATAAAGCTAACTGCATGTTTGCTAATTCCACTTGGATGTCTCACAAGCAATTCAACTTAATCTGCATCCTACCTCCGAACCCTACGAACCCTACGTTTTTCTTGGTTTTCCATTTCAGTAAATGGAGCTGCCATCCATCCAGTGTCCCCAAGCCAAAATACCACTAAATAACCCTTGATTTCTTCCTTGCCCCTACCTCAATTCCTTCAATACTTTCTATTGTCTTTAGGGTGGAAATAATATGCGTTACCAATCACCACCTGGTGTCTGTTATCTCACCTTCCTCATTGCTCATCTTCCCCCTCACGTTCTCTATGCCAGTTTCTCTAATGAAAGTATGGAGACAGAGAATGAAGAACTTTCTTTAGAGTAAGGCACCACTCTTTTGAAATTTCAGTAGAAAGGCCATTTTATGTGTTGACCAATGTTGTCGGTAGGTCACATAATTCAGATGATGAAGTATTCTTATATCATACTTTATGGAATTTGGCCATGAGAAGGTACATTAACAATTCTCCCAAGCTCTCAGAACTGTTAGATCTCAGTAGAGAGATAATCAAGTTGGTATTTTGTGGATTTGGGATCTTTAGCCAGAGGATTAGTCTTGCTTTATTTCTTTGGTGGGCACAATACCCCAGAAATGTACCAGTCATTAGCCCTTAATATTTCAAAACCCAGCAGATTCTCTGCATCGATATCAGAGAATACATAGATCAAGAAAGCTCCAGTGATCTAAACCCATATTGTTCTGTAAATTCATCAGAGCAGAGGTGTTGTTTTGGTTCCTATGTGGAAAAGGATTCAAAAAAGTAAAAATAGCACTAAAAATGGTACAGTCCATCTGACTCCAATTTACCTAAGACTGATATCAGTAGTAAGAAAAAGTAAGCAGCTGGTTGCACAATAGGTATGTGATTGAAAGATTAATGGACCCCAAAAGATGTCCACATTCTATTCCCCAAAATCTGTAAATGAGGAATGTCTGGATTTGCAGATGTGATCAGGTTAAGAATCTCGGGGAGATTTTCTTCTACCATGTGTAGCCCCAGTGTAACTACAGTGTAACCCACAAGTGTCCTTATAAAAGAGAGACAGAGCTTAAGCATAAGGATTCTTATAAGAGGTGACTCCAGTGTAGCCACAAGTGTCCTAATAAGAGAGAGACAAAGTCTCATAGTGAGAGGAGATGTGATCGCAGAAGTACAGGCCAGGGTGATATGAATACTAGCTTTGAAGATGGAAGCAAAAGAATATGGACTGTCCCTAGAAGCTGAAAAAGTCAAGGATCGAATTCTCCCCTAGAGCCTCCAGAAAGAATGCAGCCTTACTAACCCCTTGATTTTAGAACTTCTGACCATCACAACTATAATTAATACGTTTATATTGTTCAATACCCTGAGTTTCTGGTAATTTATTACAACAACAATAGGATGCTTATGGAATCTCAGGCCCCTCAAAAAATCAGTCTTCATCTGCTACAGCATCATAAGCACTGTTATAACCACCATGTTGCCCTATAACTCAAGCAGGCCCTGTAATAACAATCTCTGTCAGTCAAATATTTGTGTATTTCTGTTTTACTGACATGCCCACTGGGAAAGAATTGGAGATATATGCCTTTCCCCATGACATGTAAAATTAGGATGCCCTCTATTGAAGCATATAAAACTGAGTAAAGTATGTTCTATTTCTTTGATGTGTCCCATTGGTGCAACTCAAAAACAATAAACGAGTCAAATTGTACAGCTGCTCTCATCTCTCCTCCTGACTAACGTTAGCCTAGCCAGGACCATGACCCAGGACTCGACATTACTGCTAGCACTACTGTCACCAATCTCCAGGCGCCTGAAGAAAAGAAATAAACAGACTTCTGACAAAGAAACATGGCAGGAAGTTGAAGTGAGAAAGAAGGTGACCAGGAGAAAAACAAAATAAAGAGAAAAAATTAAGAAGATAGAAGAAAAGAGCTTTCTAAGTAGGTAGAAGTGTTAATTTTTTTTTTTTTAGAAAATGCATAATCTGCTCCTATTGGCCTCTAAGAGGCTGATCGGTAGAGGATATATGAGATGGAGGTGAACTAATACATACTCAAAAGTTTGATGTCTTATGTGTACTTAGAAAGATTCTCTGAGCAAAATAAATAGCTGGAATAATCATGTTATGCTGGTGTTAGATATTAATTACATGACAGAAAAATATTTCACTTGGTTAGAAAATATCTTTTAGCACCACTCATTTTTAAGGTTAATTAGGTTCCTAAAACCTCAATTTTAACCAAAGTTCACCACCACAGTTCTCCAACAGAAGTGAATGTATGAGGGGATCTGTGGCCATCATTGCACACCCACAACCACCCGCTGTGTACCTTAATAAAGAAAATGGGAGAATAAATTGTGTGTTGTACTGAACATGCTATTTCATAAACTTCAGATGAGAATATCCTCTCAGAGAAACATCTTTTAAGAAGACAAAGTTTCCCAAATAGAATGGAGTAGGCAGTGAAGTGAATTTAAAAGATGCAGTTCTCCCACAGCCAGGCAAATTTCAATAAATCACAAACAAATTATAAATATCTTTAGGAGCAGAAGAGCAGAAAAGTAGGATTTGGCTCTCAGTGACAGGCTGAAAAATTCCCTTTCAGACAGATCAAGGAACTGATCCCATTTACACAAGCCTGGTTAAGCAAGGGGTTTATGACGGGTATGAATCCAATAATCTAGATAATACAGTTCCTTCATAATCCCATTCCTGTCTGCAGAGTTAGTTTTGTTTGTTGTTTTGTTTTTGTTTTGTTTCATTTGGAGGGAGGAGAGGAACTTTTTTTCAAACCTTAAATAACAAGATAATGATCCCACTTAATAAATTTCCCCCAAAATTTGCTGATTTAATTGCTAATTCTATCAAAAGCAACTTTTCAGTGAATTTACCAAATCGACATTTTGTTGTAATGCTGTGTGGATAGAACATGTTGGTAGCATTGATTCAGATCATGGTTACAAGTACAGATTCTAAGGCCAGACTGCCTGGTTCATAACCCACCTCTGCCATTGAATAGTTGTGTGACTGTGGATAAATTACTTACACTTCTCTGTGCCTCAGTTTTCTCACCTACAAAATACATATAGTAATACTCTTTTGCAGTGAGTAAATGGGATGATATGTGTAAAGCATTGCAATGCCTAATATTAAGTGCAATATAAATTTTACCTCTTATTGGTGCTATTAGTGTTATTACTTTAAAAAGTTTCCATCCAGGTGTGCCTGGATGGCTCATTCAGTTAAGCATCTGACTCTTTGATTTTAGCTCAGGTCATGATCCTGGAGTCGTGGGATGGAGCCCCACCTCAGGCTCCACACTGGGTATGGAATCTACTTAAGATTCTCTCTCTGTCTCCCTCTGCACCTCTCCTGCTCTCACTCTCTCTGTCTCTCTCTCTCTCTCTCTCTCTCAAAAAATAAAAAAATTAAAGTGTCAATCTACTGATCCATAGACACTGTAGGGCAAGAAAATGTATATTTTTATACTGTGGGGCACCTGTATATCCTAATCATGATTTCAGCCCTATCTGAGTTTACAAGAATAGAATAGCATTAGGGCAAACTTTCAGCTATAGGATGATTTGAAGAATTCCCTACCCCAGGCAATCATTGATGTGTTTTGTGTCATTTTAGAATAGTTGTACATGTTCTAGAACTTCATATAAATGGAAGCATATGATAGTATTCTTCTATGTCTGACTTCTTTGTTCAACATATTGTTTTTGAGATTTATCTATAGAACTGTATATAATGCTGTTTTGTTTATTTTTATTGTACAGTAATATTCCATTTTTTCAACAACTGGTTTAGGTATTCACTTGTTGGTGACCATTTGAATTGTTTCCAGTTTTTGCATATGCATGAGGCTTCTATGAATATTCATGTACAAGTTTTTTTATCTTGTATATTTCAAGAACAACACAGAATTTATTTTTTCATTTAAAGATGGCTAATATAGTTTTTAGGAAGAACAAAAGGACTTAGATCTATCAGATACCAAAATATATATGAAGGTATGATAATCAATACAGTTTAGTATTACTGCAGAGACAGAAATTAAACCAAAGAAATAGAATAGAGACCAGAAACAAACCCACATATAGGCATTAATATGGGAATTTAATATGGGAAAGCAATGACACTGAAGAGCAGTGATGAAAAGATGGATTTTTCAAACAATTATGCTAGGACAATTGTATATTAGCACAGAAAAAAAAATGAAATCGAACCTTTTCTTCACAGAACAAATAAAAATCAAAAGGAGATGGCTTAGAAACCTAAATATAAAAAGTAGTAATATAAAACATTTAGAAGTTAATATAGGAGAATATCTTCATGACCTTAGATTAAGGCAAGGTTTAAATAAAACAGAAAGCACTAGCCACAGAGTAAATGATGGATAAATTGGGATACATTAAATGAAGAACTTTCATTTATCAAAAAAGAAAAAAAAAATCTTAAAAGGAGTGAAAAGGCAAGCCAAAGAGTAGGAAAAGATATTTGCAAAATATAGAATTGAAAAAGGCTTATGAACTAGAGTATATAAGAATTCCTACAAATCCATGAGAAATATCCAGACAGCTCAAGGGAAAAGTGAGCAAAAGCATAAATAAGCACTTTTACACACACACACACACACACACACACACACACACACAATTACAAATAACCAATAAACATTTTTTAATTCTATTTTAGAGAGAGTATAAGCTGGGGAGAGGACCAAAGGGAAAGAGAGGGAGAGAGAAAGAAAGAATGTTAAGCAGACTCCACACTCAGCACAGAGCCTGACACAGAGCTCCATGCAAGGCTCCACGAGGGGCACCATCCCAAGACCCTGGGATCATGATCTGAGCTGATATCAAGAGTTGGACGCTCAACCAACTGAGCCACCCAGGCGCCCCTACCAATAAACGTTTTCAAATGGTATTCAATCTCATAAATAGAAAAATGCAGGTTGAAACCAGCATGTTATACTACAGCTCACCTATCAGAATGGTCAAATGAAAGACACAGACAGTAACAAATGTTATAAATGTAGAGCAACTGGAACTCTCACACACTACTGATTGGAATGGAAATTTACAGGAAGTGTCATTGGAAACTATGAGGAAACAGATTCTCGTATGTAGTGGCAGACATTGCAATATTATTGCCAATGTAATGTGGAAAGTAGAAAAATGTTCTTAACAAAGTGTGTGACTTAGCCAAGAAGATTCCATTCAGAACACTGATGGTTCCAACAGATTTCTTCTCACTGTGTGTAGTAAAATATAAAAGGAGATAGATAAGCTAAAGGAATGACTCCTAAACAAAAAGAAGTCTGGAATTGTCAGAACTGAAAAATTTTCCATCCTCTCCAGATGACAATTGACACTAATATGAAGAAATGACTTTTGGACAAGATCAAATCCAGAAACTCTCTAAAAAAAAAAAAAAAAAAAAAAAAAAAAAAAAACAGAAAAGCTGAGTATACTATCTTTTGTTGGGATCTCAGAGTATTACCTCAGAGAACTGTTTAATCAAGCAATATAACATATACAAAGTTTGAGGATGCTATCCCTCAGTGGTCTCAGTATAAACCCAAAGTAGAATATGATTTATCTCAGTGGAATGAAACCTGATAATATTTATAAGAGACCAACAAACCTTTAAAGAAAATTATACTGGCAAAAACATGAGCATGAACTGAAAGAAGAGACAGTACAAAAAGAGAAGAGACCTTTAGACTCTAAAAATCTCTATAGGCAAGAAGCAGGCTAAGCAAACTGTGGATCTGGAAATACAAGATGTATTTCATGGTAAAGAAAAAATAACTTAGGAGCACTTGGGTGATTCAGTTGGCTAAGCATCAAACTCTTGATTTTGGCTCAGGTCATGAGCTCAGGGTTCCTGAGATCAAGCCCCGCATCAGCCAGCATCTGCACTGACAATGCAGAGCCTGCTTGGAATTCTCTCTTTCTCCTCTTTCTCTGCCTCTCCCTATGCTGGTGTGCTGTCTCTCAAAATAAATAAATAAACATTAAAAAAAAAAAAGAAAAAGAAAAAGAAAAAAGAACTTAGAGCACAGAACCAAAGGGCCAAAAGGCAGAGCCAAAAGTTATGGAGAATCATTCCCTTGAAGGACTCATCCTCAACCCTAATCAAAGAAATTCCAACATGTGCCCAGCTGAATTTCAGATGCTCTGTGAACCAGTGGTTCCTGGTGATGTTTTTTTCACACTTTTAATTAAACAGGGATGACTAGCACAGTTATTCTATACCTGTCCCACTATCGTATGTTGAGTAGATATGGAGCAGATAACTTGTTTCTTTAGTTCACAGGTCTCCATTTGGAAAGTAACTGTACTTAAAGAGAGGAACTTGAGGTTCCTAATGAAGGAATAACACCTAAAAGGACTCATTCACACCTGGATCTGATTTAGATCATGAGATCCTTGACTTCAAGCTGATGCTTTTATACAATGTGAATTTGGAGGCCTCGGGAGAGGATGAGTGTATTTTTTTCCCTCTGAGGAATGTAAGTCATCATGTCACAAAGCCATTCAGCCTAAGAAGCTGGGGAGGAACTGAAGCTTCTTGTCAATAACCAGCACCAGCTTGCCAAACATGTGGATGAAATGGATCCTCCTGCCACTTTTAAGCCTTCAAACAATGGAAGTGCCAGCCAGTGTTTTAAATAAACTTCATAAAATATCTAGAACCAGAAGTACCTAGCTAATCTGCTCCCAAATTTCTAGCCCACAAAAGCTGTGAGACAATACATGTTTATTGTTTTAAGCCATTTTGGGGGATAATTAATTATCAAACAAATAGAGAACTCATATACCACATCATGAATACAGTAATTTCCCTTGCATTTCTTTAATTCTACCATATATATTCATAAGCAATCTATTATTTAGCTTTACATGCTTCATATAAATGTGTTATTTGTATAAATGTGTTACTTTTATTTCAATATCATATTTGAAGGATCTATTCAAGTTGTAACTCTCTTCAGACATTTTTACTACTATACATATGTCATTGTATGATTATACCACATATATTTTCCATTCATCTACTGATGGACTTTTAGGTATCTCTGTTCCCCGTGCCCACCCAACCCCCATTTCAAGTAATGCTGCTATAAGCATTCTTCTGTACGTCTATTGTTACACAGGTGCAAAACATTTCTCTAAGCTATATTAGTTATCTCTTGTACAACAAATTTTCCCAAAAGTTAGCAGCTTAAAACAACATAATTTTATTATATCTCTGTATAACAGGAATTTGGAAATGGCTTAGCTGTGTGGTTCTTGCTCAAAGTCTCTCATGAAGTTGCAGTCAGGATGTCAGTTGGGGCTGTACAGTCATCTAAAAGCTTGACTAGGGCTGGAGAATATTCTAAGATGGCTCACTCACATGACAAGAAGTTTTAACTTTTTCCTGACTCTTTGCAAGAGACTGCAGTCACTTATCACTTGGGTACCTCCAAAGGGTTGTTTGAATGCCCCTATGACATGGCATCTGGCTTCCCCAGAGAGCAAGTGACCCAAGAGACAGGGTAAGGAAGAAGCTTCAATCATAAAGTACCTAGGAATAAACCTAACCAAAGACGTAAAAGATTTGTATGCTGAAAACTATAGAAAGCTTATGAAGGAAATTGAAGAAGACACAAAGAAATGGAAAAACGCTCCAAGCTCATGGATTGGAAGAATAAATATTGTTAAAATGTCAACACTACCCAAAGCAATCTACACATTCAATGCAATCCCAATCAAAATTGCACCAGCATTCTTCTCGAAGCTAGAACAAGCAATCCTAAAGTTTGTATGGAACCCTAAAAGACCCCAAATGGCCAAAGTAATATTGAAGAAGAAAACCAAAGTGGGAGGCATCACAATCCCAGACTTTAGCCTCTACTATAAAGCTGTAATCATCAAGACAGCATGGTATTGGCACCAAAAAACAGACACATAGACCAAAGGAATAGAATAGAGACTGCAGAATTGTACTCACAAATGTATGGCCAACTAATCTTTGACAAAGCAGGAAAGAATATCCACTGGAAAAAAGACAGTCTCTTTAACAAATGGTGCTGGGAGATCTGGACAGCAACATGCATAACAATGAAATTAGACCACTTTCTTACACCATTCACAAAATAAACTCAAAATGGATGAAGGACCTGAATGTGAGGCAGGAAACCATCAAAACCCTAGAGGAGAAAGCAGGAAAAAAACCTCTCTGACCTCAGCTGCAGAAATTTCTTACTTGACACATCTCCAAAGGCAAGGGAATTAAAAGCAAAAATGAACTATTGGGACTTCATCAAAATAAAAAGCTTCTGCACTGCAAAGGAAACAATCAACAAAACTAAAAGGCAACTGACGGAATGGAAAAGATATTTCCAAATGACATATCAGATAAAGGGCTAGTATCCAAAGTTTATAAAGAACTTGCCAAACTACACACCCAAAAAACAAATAATCTGGTGAAGAAATGCACAGAACACATAAATAGACACTTCTCTAAAGAAGACATCCAGATGGTCAACAGGCACATGAAAAGATGCTCAACGTCACTCCTCATCAGGGAAATACAAATCAAAACCACACTGAGATACCACCTCACGTGGGTCAGAGTGGCTAAAATGAACAAATCAGGAGACTATAGATGCTGGTGAGGATGTGGAGAAATGGGAACCCTCTTGCGCTGTTGGTGGGAATGCAAACTGGTGCAGCCGCTCTGGAAAACAGTGTGGACGTTCCTCAAAAAATTAAAAATAGATCTACCCTATGATCCAGCAATAGCACTGCTAGGAATTTACCCAAGGAATACAGGAGTGCTGATGCATAGGGGCATTTGTACCCCAATGTTTATAGCAGCACTTTCAACAATAGCCAAATTATGGGAAAGGCCTAAATGTCCATCAACTGACGAATGGATAAAGAAGTTGTTGTTTATATATACAATGGAATACTACTTGGCAATGAGAAAGAATGAAATATGGCCATTTGTAGCAACATGGATGGAACTGGAGAGTGTTATGCTAAGTGAAATCAGTCAGGCAAAGAAAGATGTATACCATATGTTTTCACTCATATGTGGATCCTGAGAAACTCAACAGAAGACCAGAGGGGAGGAGAAGGGGGCGGGGGGGAAAGTTACAGAGAGGGAAGGAGGCAAACCATAAGAAACTCTTAAATACTGAGAATAAACTGAGGGTTGATGGGGGGTGTGGGGGGAGGGGAAAGTGGGTGATGGGCATTGAGGAGGGCACTTGTTGGGATGAGCACTGGTTGTTCTATGGAAACCAATTTGACAATAAATTTCATATTTAAAAAAAAAAAGAAACAACGATGCTCGGGTCATATCCTAGGAGATTTTGATATAATTAGGTTGGAGGAGGACTGTCACTGGTATCACTTAAAATCTCCCTCACTCATCTAATTGAGAAGTCATTGTAATTCTAACCAAGGACTACTGATATAGAATATGACCTTGGAGGCAAATGGCTGAAGTTAGCTGTACAACAAGATCTATTAGGTTAAATACAAAACTGAGACACAAGGCCATTAGAATAATCATCTGCATGGATATTGAAATCATTACAAAATTTGAAGGGAGCCATGATAGAGACTGGTGAGCCCAGGACTAATATATTCAAGGAAAGATGAGTAACTCCAGGTTTCCAGTTTGTAGAAGAGTGATGGTACCATTGACAGAAATGGAGAAATATGGCAGAAAAACATATTTATAGAGAAAAACTTCAGATTTTTAGAAAAAATAATACAAAGATACAATATGACTGGATATCCACAGGCAAAAGGATGAAATTGGACCCTACTTCACACCATATCAAAAAGATTAACCCCAAGGGGCATCTGAATGGCTCAGTTATTAAGCCTCCAACTTCGTCTCAGGTTATGATCTGGTGGTTCACGAGTTCGAGCCCTGCATCAGGCTCTGTGCTGACAGCTCAGAACCTGGACCCTGCCTGGGATTCTGTGTCTCCCTCTCTCTGCCCCTTTCCTACTCATGCTCTGTCTCTTTCTCTCAAAAATAAATAAAAACACTTAACAATTTAAAAAAATAAAAAGATTAACCCAAAATAATAAAGGACCTAAATCTATTAAGTCTTTAGAAGAAACATAGGGATAAATCTTCATGACCTTGGTTTGGGCAATGATTTTTTTATATACAACACCAGTAGCACCAGCAGCAAAAGAAAACTAAATTAGGCTTCATCAAAATTTAAAACTTTTGTGTTTCAAAGATCAAGAATATGAAAGGACACCTCAGTGACTCAGTTGGTTCAGCGTCAGACCCTTGATTTCAACTCAGGTCATGATCTCACGGTTCTTGAGTTTGAGCACCATGGGGCTTCCCCACTTGTTCTCTTCTCTCCCTCAAAATAAATAAATAAACTTAAAAGGAATAATGTGCAAAGACAATCCACAAAATGAGAGAAAATATTTGAAAATTGTGTATCTGAAATGAGATTTGCATTTGGGGAATACAAAGAACTCTTACATTTCAATAATAAGAAGACAAGTAACCCAATTAAAAAATGAGCAAAGAATCTGAATAGACATTTTTCCAAAGATACACAAATGGCCA
Organism: Lynx canadensis; assembly: GCF_007474595.2. Lineage (NCBI taxonomy): Eukaryota > Metazoa > Chordata > Mammalia > Carnivora > Felidae > Lynx > Lynx canadensis. The sequence continues at coordinate 114,304,960 of NC_044306.2, read as the reverse complement.
ATAAATACATGAAAAGATCCACAAAATCATTAGCCATTAGGGAAACGTTTATCAAAAATGCAACAAGATATTATTTCACACTCACTAAGATGGCTGTAATAAGAAATACAGATAATAACAAGTGTCTTCAAGGATGTGGAGAAAAATTGGAACATTTGTACACTGCTTATAGGAATGCAAAAAGAGTAAAGCCACTTGGGAAGAGTCTGGAAGTTCTTCAAAAAGTTAAACATTAAAAAAAAGGGGGGGGGGCAAGCTCAACATAGAGTTGCCATGGGACCCAGCAATTCTACTGCTAGGCACTTTCCCAAGAGAATTAAAAACATGTGTCTACACAAAAACTTGTACATGTGTGTTTATAGCAGCATTTTTCATAAGAACCAATAAGTGGAAACAACCCAAATGCCCATCAATGAAAGAATGAATGAAAAAATAAAGTATATTCATACCATGGAATATTATGCAACCATAAAAGGAATGAAGAATTTGATACATGCTAGTGCAGATGAACCTTAAAAACATTATGCTAAATGAAAGAAGCTAGACACAGAATGTCACATATTATATGACGCCTTTAATATGATATATCCAGAATACACAAATCCATAAAGACCAAAAGCATTATTAGTAGTTATCAGAAGATGGGATGAGAAAGAAGGAAAAGTGACTATTTACTAGGTATAGGGGGTTTTCTCCAGAGTGATGAAAACGTTCTGAAATTAGAGATAAGTGGTGGTTGCACAACCTTGTGAATACCCCAAATGATACTGAACCGTACACTTTAAAATGGTAAACTGTGTGTTTTGTCTTTTACCTCAATTTAAAAAAAAAAAAACTTTATTAAACCTCTCGTTCCATTAAACCAAGTATTCAATAGAATAAGAACATTAAGATCATCAAAGTTTAACATGTCATTCATAGAATGTATATACCACAGACACATAAAAATTGAAATATAATATACAGTTAGAGTTTATAATTTGGGGGGGGTTGGTAAATTTTCAGTTCTCCCAACGTGATATGTTTGGCATGTTATTCCAAAGTCCCTAAATTATTATTATTAAAGGCAAAAGTGCTTGTTTGTGAAAAGCATATAATTTTTCCTAGAACATGTTGACATCACAAAGAATATTTGAAGACTAACTTTTTGAGATGTGATTTACTATAATTAATGGGATATTTAGCTCACTGCTAACATGATGTACTTGTTCTTACTCTTGTCACTAACATGTCCGGATCTAAGATGTGATTAAATAAATTCCTAGAAGTTAGTATTAGATGAAAATCTTTGCAAGTGGGTAGAGTGTGATATCAGGAAGGGTCAGGCAGTGGGCTATGGGCTAAGATCCAGGCAGGCTATATATTTTAATCACCTTATTTATTCAGTTTTCCAGGCCACACATTATATAGATAACTATTATACATCTTGAACCTGTAGGAACTTTCTATGATTGAAGAATCCAAGACTTACAACAAGATTGATGTTAAGTACAATCCTATCAACATGACTTGGCTAGTGTCATGTTATCATAGCAACAAGTCCAATTCAAGGGAACCTTACACAACATCAACTTCCCAAAGTTCCTAGAATGGCTGACTGTTTCTCATTTGTTACCTGCTTTGAGTACTATAATCAAGCACCAGATAGGGTCTTGTGGGCACCGAATTTTATGTCCGAAATCTGTCCACACTTACCCCTACCCCCATCCCCACATGCAGACCTACAACCTACTTCTGGGCCACCTTCTGTGATGTACAGATGCACACCCCAATGACAAGATATGCCCTTTGTAGGATGAGCCCAAGAAAGAAGCCTTGGAGGCCCGAGAGATGGGCTTTTGCTTCATTGGTAGGGAATTCCACTGTACAGTTCCCTGAGTAGGGATGGGAGATGGGGAGAGAGTACAGAACCAGCTGTAGATGGGCATATGCCCTTGGCCTGGTAGACCTTTCACTCTATGAGGAGGGGAGTGGCTGGAGACAATGAGGGGCTTTCAAAAGCTGAAGACCAAAGCATAAAGTTGGTACTGCCTCAGTCTAATGTTCAGTGCACTCTATAGAACTTTAACAGTTCCATTGACCACAGGCTCAAGAATGATTTCCCTAGGCACGCCTGGGTGGCTCAGTTAAGCATCGACTTTGGCACAAGTCATGGTCTTGCAGTTCTTGAGTTCAAGACCCACATTGGGCTCTGTGCTGACAGCTTCAGATTCATTGGAGCCTGCTTCAGATTCAGTGTCTCCCTCTCTCTCTGCCCCTCCCTCCCCTCTCAAAAATAAAGATTAAAATTAAATTTTAAAAAAAGATTAGCCTCATCAGATTTATCAGAGTGAGTTACAAAAGAAGGATGCTGATAAAGAAAGCCAACTCACCAACCTGTCCCACAGCAAAGGGTATGTCACATGAGGTTTCTGATCCCAGATGTATCTGAGCTTCTACAGTTGTCCCTCTAAAGCCCAAAGCACGGCTCAGCTATTTCCCAAGAAAGCCCACATATCTAATGTGGGCGAGGCAAGGACATGGGGAGTGTCCCAGCCAAGGGGCAGTGGGTGAGTCTCCAAGGTCTCCATCTTGTTTTCCAGTCTTACGCTACTTATGGAGCTCTTCCTCCTCTTCTCTGTCACCTCCTACACATGGCTGATGACCCCAGGAGAAAAGACTTCTCAGTTCACCAATTTATGTTCTTATTCTATCCCTGTTCTTTCAGAGCAAGTCCTCACTATCTTATTAGGTCTTTGATGCTATTTATAAGATGTTTTTTATATTTTGTGGAGATATTTTAGTTTATTTTATGAGAAAGTTGGGCTGAATTATAATCAACTATCACTGGAAGTAGAAATCCCAAAATGACTTTCAGATATTTGTTTCTTTGGCATATTCTGTTTCTGTAAATGGACCCCAAGTAGAGCTTCAAGTTCCCTTCGACCAGCTTTGAAAATGCATTATTTAACAAACATTTGTTTAACCAGAACTTCCTGAGTGTTGCATTGTTTAAAGCACTATAGTAATCCACAGAGAAGACACAAAATTGTAAAAGATGCAAGCTTTGCCATCAGAATAAGGTATAATTTTGAGGGGGAGTCAGACATGTGTGTAAATAATAAAGGAGTGAAGGAGGAAGGTGAAGTACAGAAATGAACGGAGTCTGGAAGTAACAAGCCTTGAGATTACAAATTGGAACAGAAATGTCATGTTCTGTGAGGACTATAAATCAAAGGTCTCAAAATGGTAGGCCACAGACTGAACTCAGCCCACAAACGTGTTTGGTTTGGCCCACACAGTGTTTTAAAAATAGGAGATTTCCCATTTTAAAAAAGTCTGGATTTCCATCTTCTGAAAACTCAGAAGATCTGGCAACTGTCCTCATTGCCAACTGGCAGCCATCAGCTGGAGCTAAGTAGAAGCTGCTTCCTCAGGGAGAGCTTAATTTCTTCAGTTCACCACATTTCCCATCAGTCCTCCCCTGCCGTCCTTCACACCCTGCGTGCTTCACTTTCTCAATCTAATGAAAAGCGCTGTATAAATGCAACTTCCAGCCCCTCTCCTTGGAATCAGCAGATTTTAGGTTCAAAGCCACACCCCCTACACACACACACACACACACACACACACACACATTTAACCTTAGTTTTCTATATAAAAACTGGAGGTGACAAGGCCTCACCACCACCCTTTCAGTCACGTGTGTCCTTTCTGTAGGTATTTAAGTTGATGATTTTGGTGTGTGTTGATCTTGTCCCCACAGAACTGAAGAAATGGTGCATTTAAAGATTCACCACTCCTGGGGCACCTGGGTGGCTCAGTCGGTTAAGCATCTGACTTCGGCTCAGGTCATGATCTGGCAGTTTGTGAGTTTAAGCCCCCTGTCAGGGTCTGTGCTGAGAGCTCTGAGCCTGGAGCCTGCTTTACATTCTGTGTCTCCCTCTCTCTCTGCCCCTCCCCTACTCACACTCTATCTCTTTCTCTCAAAAATAAATAAACATTAAAAAAAAAAAAAGATCCACCACTCCTTGTTTTTATAAAAAGAGAAAAACATCAGGCTCTGTTTTTCATAGACTATTAGGGAAAGAAAAGAAGAGAATCCAGCGTGCACTGAGGAATGACAACAGAGAAAATGGACACTGCATGTGAAAGTGGAGAGAGAGCAAGGCCACAGGCAGCGGAGAGGGGGTTACCCTGAGGGGCACCATTCAGGTGTGCAGGAGCCGTATTATGTTGATGTCTTTGCCAACTGATCACCTAGGCTTTGCCTGCGAAAAATCTCCCACTGCCTCTGTCACCTTCTGTCTGTCACCTGCTGAGTACTTCCTGTGGATATACTTTAGCTTTCATTATTGAAAAAAAAAAAAAAAAAAGAAGATCTAGCTGGGTGGTGAGGATGGCCTTCTCTTTTTGGTAAGGGCTGAGCTAAGGGAGACTTACAGGTGTATTCACTGAGGTTTCAAAGTATTTTTCTGTCTGATGGTTAAATATAGTTGACAGAATACAGTTTACAGTTTGAAGTCAGACTAACCTGGCCTTGAACCTTTACTCTGCCCCTCATCGCTGGATGCCTTTTTTTCTAAGTTTCATGGTAGCTGTAAGGATTAACAAGACAATGTATGTAAAGTGCTAAAGACAGTGCCTGATATACAGCAAGTACTCAATAATTGTTAACTTTTCTTACTGCTTCACTTTACATAAGATCCATGTATCAGTACAAATTTTACTCTGGGTCTGTCAATCTTAATTATATTCCTGCATCGATGAGAGATGCAGAATTCATAAATTCTGGTAAAAGCTAGTATACTAGATAAAAGATAGATAGTATATAGATCAAAGTTAGTATGCTTGTTACACCATGTTTTACATGTAGAAATCAGAACATGATTTGAAAAATAGGGGGCAATTTACAAGTACAGGGAATGACTGAGTAAGTGATTTATAAATAAAATGGTAAGTCAGGTCGTTTTTTTTCTAGCTTTCTGTATAAGCCATAAAAACTTACCAAGGGCCCACTCATGAGCAAAAGAACTTTAAACCCAAGTATGGTTTGGCAGGCCATTCCAAGCCACTGTGTGATACACTGCTCATACCTCAACAGAAAATTTTGGTTTCTGAACTCTGGGATTCCAGCTTGTCGCTGCCTCTGGTGTTATTCGCTTGAATCCGTATTTGTGTCTATTCTGACTCCAGCTTGGATCTCCTTAGATCTTTTGAGTATTAACGATCGGTCAGTATTGTTATTTATCAAGACCTAAGGTTTTACCCAAATACTCATTCTATTCCCCTAGATTATTGACTGGATACATTGACCATACCACTCTCCCAACTTTTTTTTTATATATATGATTTTTTTTAATGCTTATTTATCTTTGAGAGACAGTGTGTGAGAGTCAGGGAGGGGCAGAGAGAGAGAGGGAGACATAGAATCCAAAGCAAGCTCCAGGCTCCTAGCTGTCAGCACAGATTACGATGTGGGGCTCAGACCCACGAACCTTGTGAGATCATGACCTGAGCCAAAGTCGGACGCTTAACCGACTGAGCCACCGAGGCGCCCCTCCCAACTTTACTTCTGTTCGAAGCTCTACATCACCCTTTCCTCCTAAAGTTTCTCTCTTATGGCTCCAGTCCCTAAGGTTCCACAGGACCTACACTTATTTGAGGAGGAGGGTAAATTTTGTATTGAAAGTTAACATGCATACAAAAACAGAAAACTGCACAAATGATTAGTGTACAATGAGTACACTTGAATGTGTTCCTAGGAGGAGCACCTGGGTGGCTCAGCTGATTAAGCATCTGACTCTTGGTTTCGGCTCAGGTCATGCTCTTACAGTTCCTGGCTTCAACCCCCACACCAAGCTCTGCGCTGACAACACACAGCGTGCTTGAGATTCTCTCTCTCCCTCTCCCTCTGCCCCTTCCCTGCTCACGCGCTCTCTCTCTCTCTCAAAATAAATAAACATTTTTATTTTTTTTTTCAACGTTTATTTATTTTTGGGACAGAGAGAGACAGAGCATGAATGGGGGAGGGGCAGAGAGAGAGGGAGACACAGAATCGGAAACAGGCTCCAGGCTCCGAGCCATCAGCCCAGAGCCTGACGCGGGGCTCGAACTCACGGACCACGAGATCATGACCTGGCTGAAGTCGGACGCTTAACCGACTGCGCCACCCAGGCACCCCTAAATAAACATTTTTAAAAAAAGGTGCACCTATGGGGCGCCTGGGTGGCGCAGTCGGTTAAGCGTCCGACTTCAGCCAGGTCACGATCTCACGGTCCGTGAGTTCGAGCCCCGCGTCAGGCTCTGGGCTGATGGCTCGGAGCCTGGAGCCTGTTTCCGATTCTGTGTCTCCCTCTCTCTCTGCCCCTCCCCCATTCATGCTCTGTCTCTCTCTGTCCCAAAAATAAATAAACGTTGAAAAAAAAAATTAAAAAAAAAAAAAAGGTGCACCTAGGAGAAAGCTTCTTCATATGATTTGCAAATGTTCAGCGTTAATAGCTACTGCCACACAATTTTTCAAAGTGATCACAGCAATTTGTACTCCACCAGTTGTGTAAGAGAGTTCCAGTTACTGTGCATCCTCCCCAACACTTAGTATTGCAGAGCCCCTTTAATTCCTTTTTCATTTGTGCTACACAGATCACCCACCTCCCACTGCACTGAGATAGTTTTCAGCTTCCCACTCACCCTCAATCCCTGAACACCCAGCAGCTCCAACCCAGCGACATCACTGTACTAGTTAGTATTTACATTAAAACTAAATTCACCCTCTGGTTCAGGTACTGCCTTATATATACTATCAGTAAAGAAATGACATGACAGATTATATATTCTTCTTAGACTTCCCATATTTAATTTTACCTAACTTGGAGCTAGTTGACATGAACGGTCATAGACATGTCTATAAACCCAGTGCTAGTCCTGTGAATGTGCAAATTTTATAAACCTTCTATTTCAAAAACATTGCTGTATTAGATCCTAAAGTATAAAGGACCCTTTCAAATGATTAGAAATAAAGTGACTGGGAAGGAGATAGCAATCTTAGAGACTTACTACTTTACAGCAAATGACATCAGTGCCATAATGCTGGAGGTATCATAGAGTGAAGGATTAAAGTTAAATGCAAATGTATGATATCAAGTCCCTCTAAGATCTGCTTCTGATTAAACTCAGCCAAAAGAGAATCCACTCACATTCTCCTTCTCCTAAATGTAGCTCCTTTTACTAGAAAAGAGATCACATAAATTCGAATGTACTTAATTTCCTTGTAAAGCATTTCTCAGTGCTAAATGCAACTCTTTTCCAAAAGCAGAGGACAGATGGAACACTTCAAAGAAAACACTTCAGATAAAACATTATTTTTTTTCAAATCTACATTCATGTTCATGTATTGTTCTGTACTTAAATGTTTGAGTACCTACTTAATACACATAGAATTATGAGGAATAAAGTAGAGGATTACAATATGCCTGGTTTCAAATAACTTTTGGCTTATGGGACATAAGTAATAAATATTCATAAAGAAAATCTTTGTTTGTAACCTCCAACTTTTTACTGTAAGGAAAAACATCCCTAGTTTTCTATCTCTTCTGGATAAAAAAAAAAAAAAAAACTTTATTATTCACTTGAACTATAGCAAGGTAATTTCCAAGTATTCTTCCAGAAACAATTTATCCCTTGATGAAGAGATTTCCGTCTAGTAGTTCTCATACCATTATGGATTTTTTTTTAAGTCTGGTTTGATTATGCTTTCCTAATTATGTTCTCTTTTGTAAATAACAAAAAGCCAGAATTTTGTTTCTGTGCAAGTGAATCAACCTCTCTCTCTCTCTCTCTCTCTCTCTCCTTTCTTGTTGCGAAAGCTAGGAGAAATGGTCAGTGGATTTGAATCCCTTATATAACTCAATATTCCAATCTGAATGTGAATTATAAAGCTTTAACAAAGGGTCAGTTTTAGCAACTGGAGTGCAATAATATAACCCTTAACTCGAAGCAGTAATGCTGAGAGCTAAATCTGGGTTCATTTTCTCTTTGCCAGTTTTGTAACTTTTGTCTTTAGCAAAAGAAAAATGCATTGTTCTTTTGATTAAATTAAATGCCTCTCTTCCAGATATCTGTAAGTCTATTAGGCTCCTAAACCACCATTTGTGGTTTTTAATTGACTTTTCCTAGACTTCATTTAACCACATACACACAAGTCACTCTATTCTCCCCTTGAGTCATGCATTTAGGTCCTATTAACACTAATGGAATTTATATGCATGCACGCTGAGGGAGAATAAGCCCCTTAAACACCTTTTTAATGGAACAGTTTTGTTTCTTTCCTTTCCTCTCCACACTCCTCTGTTTGGACTTTCTCTTACCAGTACAGGCTTCCAAATAATGTAGTTCTGATTTCTTCTATTGATCATTCCTGGGAAAAGCAGCATGACTAAATCATTACTACTGTATTAGATTTTCAGGTTTCACAATGAAATTCAAATGTTGCCTTTGTTCCAGTTCTGTAGTTTTCAGCAAATGTATTTAACCCACGGAGTATTTTTTTATCTTGCTGAAGACTTGACTAGCCAGAAATCAATTAAGATAATGAATATTTACTCAGGGGGCTAAAGATTTTTCCACCTTAACATGAAAATAAAGAGGCATGTTTTCAGCCTCTCCCACTGTATAGTATGGTGTTTTTATTTGTTTACACTTTAGGAAAAGGTTTTTGTTTTGTTTTGTTTTTAAGTACTTATAACATAGGACTTCAGCAACATGTTCAAATTCAGAACAGTAAAGTAACAGGAAAATAAATTGTGCCACAGGAACCATAAATCTCCAGGAAGTAAAACTACACCTCCAATGCGTCTGCTAACAATCCTATTTTTGTTTAGCTTGTAGAAATGTATTATTCTTTATTGTTCTTATAATAGCTTTATCGATGATCTTTACAAGCCAGCTTTGTTTTCCTTTCCCATTTGTAAAGCGAGGGACTGGATGAGACTATTGTGCCTAACAGAGCACCAGACATATAACATTAATTTGAATCACATAAAATTGCCATTTTGGTAGATCAAAAACAGTCGATTAAGTGTTGGACAAAATCTGTTGAGCATCGAATTAATTAATTAATGGTTGCATGAATGAATTCGCTTTCAAGTCTAGACCTAAATATTTATTCTACTTTCAAAAATTAGAAATATACAGGAATTAGTCTAAGGCAGCACAAGTATACATTAAACGGCAGACTTTCCCCTTTCAATGGAATAAGACTAAAACTGACTAGCCTCAGTTTCATTCTCTTTCATTTTTTGCTGCTATACCAGAGTACAACAAACCTCGTGTTGATTATTGCCGCTCTGAAGTAAGCTTAAACTACATTATAAAGAGATGATATTCTGATATATTTGAGCATTTGGAAAATTAAACTCATGTATGACAGATCCGATGGTGCATAGGGAAAGAATTGAGGGTAAACATGAAAAACTGGGTAAGTAAAAGTTCATTAAAAACATTATGCAAGAAAGGAACCAAAATCATAGTATATTTCTTAACCATTTAGCAAATAATATAGATATGACAATAATTTAATGCTGTTGATTTATCCCAAAATATTATCTAAAAATATAAATGTCAAAACCAGCAGAAACAGCTCAAAATGTTGAAGGAGTTTATGTCTGAGGACTGGAACTAGGGGTATAAAAGGGTGAGGGAAGAATTGTTGCTTTTAACTATGAATTTTGGAACTACAGGAAAACCCCTGGATGACACACTCCACAATAACATGAATTACAGTGTGATTAAATGAATTGGTGATTGGTTCCTATGGTTTGTACTAGACTCACCCTAATTATTTTGTTAAGAATGCTACAACTCCATAGTAGATCCTACAACTGAATTTTTCTGGATTCAGTTGAGAGTGTTATGTGGAAATTTGTATCGTTTGCTTTTTAACTATGTACACATATTGATTTGATAAGAATAAAAATTGGTTTAGAAAAACTTGAGTTTTATATTGAACCTATCAAAGTTGTACCCTTTTAAGAGCTCAGCTCCAGGTTGGAAGGTGAGAGGTTATAGTAAGAAAGGAGAATTCAGCTCCCTTCTTGGTGACTTTACCAAGACTTCCCATTTAACTCTCTTTCTCTGATTCCTCACTATTTCCAACCACCTTCTGCTCACAACTGACTGGCAGGATTAGTTGGGGCCCTTTAGGTGCTATAGTCAGAATGAATAAGAAAGAAGTACTCAATTTCCTTAGTTTTCCTGCTGTAAACTTCAATGCAACCTCATTATTTTGACATTAAATTTTGCATTAATGCAATAAAATGACTTTCATTACATTGTAGTGATATAAAAAGTGTGAGGAGGTAATAGAATTCATGAAAATGATGACTTTATATTCTCTGACTTTCAAGGTTGGAAAATTTGAACTCTACAATAACGTATCTACACATTTTTATTAATATATTCTCCATTATGTGTAATTTATTATGGAAATAAGGCTTTGTTAGAATAATTAATCAAATCAAATAATTTTGGGTACTTTCTGGAGCTGTCTGGAGTCCTTGCATACAAAGATGAGCATTATGCATGAAGTATGGTACTTAGTACTTAATCAGAAAAGCTTTTAGGTTCAGTCTTGGAATTAAAGGAGGAACATAATTACACAATGGCTTTTAGCATTAGCCTTTTGATAATTCAAAAGAGAAAGGAGCACAGACAGTGGGGGCCAGAACAGAAGCAAAAGGGAAAAAAAAAAAACAGATTAGGTGATTTTTTTTTTTTTTTAATTGGACCTATGTCTAAGAATATCTTTTCTAGGTGCAGCTGGGTGGCTCAGTCGGTTAAGTTTCTGACTTCAGCTCAGGTCATGATCTTGTGGTTTGTGAGTTTGGCCCCGCATCGGGCTCTGTGCTGACAACTCAGAGCCTGGAGCCTGCCTCGGATTCTGTGTCTCCCTCTCTCTCTGCACCTCCTCTTCTCTCTCTCTATGTCTCTCTCTCTCTCTCTCTCTCAAAAATAAACACTAAAAAAAAAAAGGTGTTTTTTTTTTAATTAAAAAAAAAAAAGAATATCTTTTCTATTGGTCAGTCCTCTGGGGTGAAAACTGGCCCCAGTCCCCAGAATGACCTTGCACCCAAGTCCCAGTTGTTCCAAAGTGCTGGCACTTGACATCTTCCTACTACATAAACTGTTGCTTCTGGACCATTGCTCTAACTAGCTCATTCAGAACTTCTTTTCCTATAAGTCTCACAGCATCTTTTGGGAACTATTTTCTCAGAGAACAAGGAAAATGTAGTGTAGGGCAGGCAGTTGGGTGGCTCAGTCAGTTAAGCGTCCGACTTGGGCGCAGGTCATGATCTCACAGTTCGTGGGTTCGAGCCCTGCTTTGGGCTCTATACTGACAGCTCAGAGCCTGGAGTCTGCTTCAGATTCTGTGTCTCCCTCTCTTTCTCTCTCTGCCTCTCCCCCACTTGAGCTCTGTCTCTGTCTGTCTCTCTCTCTCTCTCAAAAGTAAATAAACATTAGAAAGATGTCTTAAAAAAAAATGTAGTGTGATTAGGAGTAGTACTCCTGAGCTATACCCCTGGGTTAAAACCCCAGCTTCTCCACTTATTGGGTGTGTGGCCTTGATAAATTACTTAGCCTGTCTGGATCTCAACTTCATGTGTAAAAGGAGGGTAATAATAGTACCTCTTTCACAGAGTTGCTGTGCAACATTGAATAACTTCACACATGAAACAGAACAGTGCCAGGAACGTAGTCAGCACTTTGTAAATGCCAACTATTGTTAAACAGGCTGAACTCAATAGGGTCTGTCTCTTACACAAACATACAAAGGCACACACACATAGTCTCTTTAAACCTAACCTACAAACTTTTGTCTTCTTATCCCTTGGATGAAATCATGAACTGGTTCTGTAACTTTTTCCACAATTTTCTTGGTGACTTCAATCACTCTCTTTCCTAAGAAGTTATATTTGAGTAATTGAAACATCCAGTAATATGAAATCATCAAAACTTCTAACTTTTACCTAATGTAGAGATTTTCCTCTACCCCAGCTGAAAGCCCTTGAGACCTGGAAGGCTCTGTGGACAGAGTGAGAGGGAATGTGAAGGATCAGCTTTTGTTCTCTCTCCTAACTTCACTTCCTTCTCCCCTTCCTCCTACGGAAGGACTGGTTACTCATATCACAAATCTCCCCCAAAGAATCTTCCGTCCCAGGCACTTTTACGTCCATCAAGGACCATGTCCTGAAGGGGTAATCCCACATCTCCATGGCACTTAGTAGTGACTGGGCATGTACTATTTTATTCTCAGCCTTTAAAGCCTCAGAGAAAACCATGATCAGAAGTGTCCTATCTTATATCACATGTGCTTTTACCAACTGCTCACCTCCAAGCCACCCTCCACATTCCCTGAGGTCTTTGACTGCTGGGTGAGTCTTCTTCTACATCCTGATATCTTTTTCAAAAGAGAAATTTTAGTGAATTTAATCATACATGCCTATGGAGCAAGTGAAAAGACAAATACCAATTTAAACAGTGCCTGAATTTCTATAGCCATTCTTCTCAATTTATAACTCTATAGCAGCTCAAGTTGGAGTGGGATCTGCTATTACTATTCCTAGGACATATTCTGTTCCTGATACTTTCTGAAACTATGAGCCTCTCACCTTACTGGGCATGAGTCTACTATTAAGCCAACTATTGCATGTGGTTCTTAATGAAGAAACACTGATCTTTTCTAAAGATAGAGGGAAAACTGAAAAATAACTTGTATAAAAAAAGAGAGAGAATAGGAGTAATCAACTCATCCTGGTTTGCTCAGGACTTTCCTGGTTATAGCACTACAAGTCCCACATTCTGAAGCCCCCAGTCCCAGGCAAACTGGAATTGTTGATCATCCCACTAGTAGAGTCCAGGCATCAGAAAGAGCAAAGGCTCTTGGGAGAGTGTAAGGCTGAATGTGAGCACAATACAGGCTCCACTTCTCCTCCTCCACATCACTCCGTCCCAGTTCTCATCCTGTCTTTTTCATTGTTTTCACTTCGAGTAAGTGAAAGAAAATAAGACTTAGCTGAGTCTTGACTTAAGCTAAAGGGCTAGAAATCTAGGTTATTAATATTTTATGCAAACTTTTTTTAAAGGAATTTCTGTAACTTTTCACTGTATATTTCTCAGACTCTTTTATACCACGAGGAGGAAAAGGAAATGAACCACAGATAGCAAAGTGGTCTACCCTTAGCCACACAATAATTATGGGGAAGATCTGGGGTTTCCTGTTCTTGGCTTGGCCTGCTGAGCCATTTTCTCTTGTTAAGTTACTTAACCCTAGCTGGGCTTCAGTTGGTTTTTGTTTGTTTGTTTAATCTTTAGCCTTTTTTTAAAAAAAGACCATCTATTTCTAGCCAACTGAGTATTGGTGAGAATCAAATAAGAAAAATGTGATAACTCATATGAAAAAATCCTTCCTTCAGCTCTCTTTTCTCCAACTTTCCAGGCCCCTCACCCTGCCAGCACATTTTGGCCTAGTCCTATCGCTATTTTCTCCATCCCAAACATAAGAGTTGCCTGTCTGAGATTCCTTAGCTTTTTTTTTTTTTTCATTGTGAATGTCAAAAGAAACCAAGTAATATGAAAAGAAATCAAACCCTTGGCTAATGGGAGGAAGTAAATAGATCTTGGTGTCCTTCTAGTTCACATCATGGGCTTCCTTCTACATTTTTCTGGTCCAGAAAAGGTTGTCTAATGATGAGAATACCACATCAGGTAGGAAATGATGGAAAAAAATAAATGAAAGAACTACCCAAGGACAGCCAATTTTGGAGAATTTTCTGAAATGGTACTAAGTCATCCATCACCGGTTCCACCAGCTCCTAGATAATATCCTGAAGTGATAGAAGGGTTCAGAACCAGAAACCCAACTGACAGATCTTAGTAGTCAAATTGAGGACATCGGGTGAGTTGTTGTACTTCTAACAAGTTTATATATTAGCACGAGATTTTCTAAAACTATAGCATTTCTAGGGACAAGTGCAGCCGACATCAGAAAAATAAAAATAGAACATATTCCAAAATTAGAAACATGTATCTGAAATTTTCACTTGAAAAGCTAAGCGGCAACCAGGTTGGCAATATTAGTGCAGAATACCGACGTCAGCAAGCGTTGATTAATGAACAGTAACAGAGATAAGGGTCTATACAAACGACTGTAATCACCTTTGTACATTGTGCTGGCTATTTGTCCTTACAAATCCATTCTGTAGAAGGAAGTACCGCCAGGATACCAGAGAGAGCTGGAGGAGGGACAACATTGGGGGATATATTCCACATCCCTTCCTACCCAGTTCCTTCTTCCTCCCTGCCAGGCTCTAGTTTGACAATGACTGCATTACCGTATGTAAGGCCACAGCTCCAGTTGAGCGGTCCTTGTACCGTGTCTGGAGTACTCATTAGCTTCCGGTAAAACCACTTCTTCCACTTGCTCCTCAGGGTTCAGTGCTATAACAGCTTCCCACTGATGCTAGTCCCTGGGTCATTATTATTCCTTGTTGGTTTTCTTTCTTTCTTTTTTTTTTAATGTTTATTATTTATTTTTGAGAAGAGAGAGACAGAGCACAAGCAGGGGAGGGGCAGAGAGAAAGGGAGACACAGAATCCGAAACAGGCTCCAGGCCCCGAGCTGTCAGCCCAGAGCCCAATGCAGGGCTCGAACTCACGGACTGCAAGATCATGACCCGAGCCGAAGTTGGCCGCTTAACCGACTGAGCCACCCAGGCGCCCACCTTGTTGGTTTTCTTAACTATGTTGTATTAGTTTGCTAGGGCTGCCATCATGAAATACCACAGACTGAGTGGCTTAAACAACAGAAATTTATTTTCTCACAGTTCTGGAAGCTGCTCAAGATCAAGCAGGGTTTGGTTTCTGGTAAGGGCTCTCCCCTTGGACTACAGAGGGCCACCATCTTGCTGCGTGCTCACATGACCTCTTCTTTGTGTGGGAGGCAGGGGTGCAGGAGAAATGAAAGAGCTCTCTGGCCTTTCTTTTTTTTTAATTTTTTTTTTTTTAACGTTTATTTATTTTTGAGACAGAGAGAGACAGAGCATGAACAGGGGAGGGGCAGAGAGAGGGAGACGCAGAATCTGAAACAGGCTCCAGGCTCTGAGCGGTCAGCACAGAGCCGGACGCGGGGCTCAAACTCACAGTCCGTGAGATCATGACCTGAGCCGAAGTCGGACGCTTAACCGACCAAGCCACCCAGACGCCCCTCTCTGGCCTTTCTTATAAGGACACTAATCTTATAGGATCAGGGCCCCACCCTTATGATTTAATTTCATCTTGATTGCCTCCTTATATGCCCTATCTTCAAATACAATCACACTGGACTTTTCAGGGAGAGGAGCAAGGTTGGGACAGAAACATTCTGTGTACAACCCATGCCCATCCTTTTGTAAATAGACTCTGTTAAACTGTCTATAATTAGCCTCTTTCAGTACATCATCTTCTTCCTGCCAGGACATTGACTGAAATGTATATGAATGATAAAATGGTGAATTGAGGCAAACTTGGGATTATACAGGCTAAAAAATAATAAAGAAAAAAAATTTTTATCTGAAATTTTCACATAATTAAAGTACCTTAATTTTTATTTCTTTTCTATGTAGACAATGCAAGAATCAATTCCTTTCAGAAAAGGTGCTTTTTCTTTCTTTCTTTCTTTCTTTCTTTCTTTCTTTCTTTCTTTTTCTTTTAGAGAGAGAGTGTGCATGTGAGTTGGGGAGAGGGGCAGCGAGAGAGGGAGAGAGAAAGAGAGAGAGACTCTTAAGCAGGCTCCATGCTCAGCCCTGAGCCCCACTTGGGGCTCAATCCCTCAACTCTGGGATCATGATGTGAGCCAAAATCAAGTCAGACACTCAACCTACTGAGCCACCCAGGTGCCCCAAAACTTCATTTGATCTAGCTTTTTTATACAGGCTTTAAAAAATATCTTTTTTTTTTAACGTTTATTTATTTTTGAGACAGAGAGAGACAGAGCATGAACGGGGGAGGGTCAGAGAGAGAGAGAGAGAGACACAGAATCTGAAACAGGCTTCAGGCTCTGAGCGGTCAGCACAGAGCCCAACGCGGGGCTCGAACTCACGGACCGAGAGATCATGACCTGAGCCGAAGTCAGACGCTTAACCGACTGAGCCACCCAGGCGCCCCTTTAAAAAATATCTTAGTTATAATGTCAAATTTTTAACTCTCCTCCAAAAGATTATTTGCACCTCTTGAGGCCATTTTGAAAAACTGCGTTTTGCCAAAAGAGAACATTACATAAACATTTTTTAGCTAAAATATATATGAAAGCAACTAGCTTTCTTGTTTCCAAAACATATCAAAAAAGATGAACATAAATTCAGGGATATTGGCTAAAGAAACCAACTGAAACCCCATACTTTAAACAGCAAAAAAATCACTGCAATAGAAGACTGAAGACCATTAGACAATAGATTCAGTATCAAAGAGAAGCAGCTATAATCCAACTTAACTCTTATAAAGCTCTTTTGCAGTTTAGAAAATGTGTTTATATACGTGGAAGCTTGCTAATTGCTTCCCAAGTGCAATTCTCTTTTGCCTTGGAAATAGAACTCAGAATCTGGTTTTTAGCTAAGGATGTAGCCACTAATCCTAAACTATATAGTTCATATCATCTGATCTAATTATAAACTCAATTATAAATTGTATGAGGGCAGAGACCATGCCTTTCTTGCCTGCTGAATCTTCATAGGACTGACACAGAGTAAAGAAGAAAAGAAAGAAAGAAAGAAAGAAAGAAAGAAAGAAAGAAAGAAAGGAAACCTTTACTAATTAAATGAATGAAGGAATGAGCCATGATAAAACACCCTCTTTTCATAAAAAAAAGTATTGTTTGGATAACTTTTCCCAAAAGAAGGAAGCATAACATTGTGGATAAATTTGTGGGCTCTGGAACCACTGCCTGGGTCCATTCCCTGCTCTGATACTTACCAGCTGTGGATTAAGAAAGTTCAGGGCTCTCTGTAATATGTAAAATAGAGAAAATATTAATACCTACCTTGTAGAGTTTTTATGACAACTAAATGAGTCGACTTTAAAAACTTAAAATAATTACTGGCATTAGCAAGCAATCAAAAATATTAATAATAAATATGTATCTAATCAATCCTCATTTTTTTCGTAGAGTCCATATTTGCAAATTTTCCAGTTCACTAAAATTTATTTGCAACCTCAAAATCAATACTCACAGCCTTGCACAGTTATTCGTGGATGAGCAAAGTGAGTTCCCTGACACACATGTTCCCTGCTGAGTCGAACAAAGTGAAACTCTGCTTTCATGTTTTGGCTCTCATACCACGTTTTGGCTCTCAAAAGTATCCTTTTCTCAACCTCAGTTTTTCACATTTTTTGTGCTTTTTGCCGGTGATTTTAGTGTTTAAAATGGCCCCTGTGGGGTGCCTGGGTGGTTCCCACCGCTAAGCATCCAACTCTTGATTTCGGCTCAGGTCATGATCTCGCTGATTGTTGAGTTCGAGCCCCGCATCAGGCTCTGGCTGTGTGGAGCCTGCTTGGGATTCTCTTTCTCCCTCTCTCTCCCTCTCTCTCTGCCCCTCCCCCCATCGCTCTCTCGCTCTCTCGCTCTTAAAATAAATTTTAAAAAAACCTTAAGAAAATAAAATAGCCCCAAAGCATGAGGATGAGATGCTGTCTAGAGTTCCTAAATGCAAGCAGGCTTTTATGTGCCTTATAGAGAAAATACATGTATTAGATAAACATTATTCAGGCATGAATTACAGTAAGGTTGGCCTTGAGTTCAATGTTAATGAATCAACTACATATCAAATAAAGCACCTTTAAACAGAAACATACATAGAACAAAGTTATGATTGTTTGATGAAAATGCTGTGACCAGAGGTCACAAGAACCTAACCCTATGCTTCCCCTAGGTTCAGTACTCAATAATTCCATTTCTGTGGCGACCTTGTAGAACATAACTACCACAAATAAGGGAATCGACTGTGTGTGTGCATAAAACAATAGGACATTTTTTTCCTAGGACCCCTTTATGGGCTGCCTTCTATTTATATCTTTTGTTCCATGCATCTTCAGGAGGAAGATGGGGTGATCCTTTCCATGGGGAGAAAATTTTCTAAATGGTCTACATATACACAAAAGGCTAATAAAACAGAGGATGAGATGCAAAAGCCAAAATGGAGTTTTAGTGAAAATAAAGATCAAGAGGTGATAGAGCGTAGCTGGTAGACTGAAGTGTGAACCAGAAATTCCTGGATGAAAGTGGGTTTTTTTGTGTTGTAGTAAACTTCTGTCAAATTACTCAACCAACGTAAAACACCTTTTGAAGTATGTTCACTATACACTGTCTTTACCTACAATATAGTAAATAGTAGAAAAGTCCCAGTATTGACAGTGTGGACTGGGGGCAGGAAGAGCGGGGGTGATCGCTGGAAAAGAAGACAGAGCAGGATTGTAAACTCAGACTTAGTGTTATAATTATAAATTAAGTAAACTCTTACTAAATCACGTAACTTATTCTTCAGAATTGAAAAAGAAATATTATTGTACACCAGCATTAGCTTTGGCATCAGCAGACATAAGTCTGAACTCCAGCTCCTCTGTTTGCTAACTTAAGGAGTCCCGGGCAAGCCAGAAAACCTTCGTTTCCTTATTGGTAAAATCAGGACCTAACACCCACCTCAAAATATTGCTTATGTGTTTAAATTAGGTAATCGGTGTAGAACAAATAATTCACTGCTAGGTCTGCAGTAAGTTCTCAGTGAGCAGCAGCCATTGTATGTACTCCCTTACTTAACCTTTCCCATCAGTACTCTTAGCTAATGTGTATCCAAGCCGTGAGTATTTCAGGACATATTTTAATACATTTTGAAAAGAACATAGGTATTTGATGAGGTTCACTTCAATTACAAAAATCATATTAATGTTCAACCTTGCGCCTCTTAATATCATGGGAATACGGTGAGGAAAACAACAATAACTTATTTTAAAAGTTTCTAATTATAGGCATTTGCAAACCAGTTCAGGATGCCTTCTTCTAGACAACTTTGGCTGAGGAGAGCATCATCTTGTCACTGAGGCCAAGGGTGATTTTCATCATGGTAAGTGTACTCTCTAATCCCCATCACCTATTTTAACTATCCCCCACCCACCACCCTCCCCTCTGGTGACCATCAGTTTGTTCTGTGTAGTTAAGAGTCTGTTTCTTGTTTTGTCTCTCTCTTTTTTTTCTTTGCTCATTTGTTTTGCTTCTTAAATTCCACATATGAGTAAAATCATATGGTATTTATCTTTTTCTGACCGTCTTATTTCAGTTAGCATTATACTGTCTAGCTCCATCCATATTGTTGCAAATGGCAAGGTTTCATTGTTTTAGGTCTGAATAATATTCATACACACACACACACACACACACACACACACCACATCTTCTTTATCCATTCATCTATCAATGGGCACTTGGGCTGTTTCCATGGTTGGCCTATTGTAGATAATGCTATTATTAACATCGGGATACATGCATTCCTTTGAATTAGTGTTTTTGTATTTTTTGGGTAAATACCCAGTAGTGTGATTGCTGGATTGTAAGGGTCGTTCTATTTTTAGTTTTTTGAGAAACCTCCATAATGTGTTCCACAAGTGTCAAGGGTGATATTTAGAGATTAGAAATCTAAAACAGAATGGAACAGAATTCATTTATTCACTTAGTCAGTCAGTCATCACTTGTTGAATGTCTGCCATAGGCCAGACCCTGTCCTACACGCTGGGGAGTTAGCTATGAACAACACAGATATGAGCCCTGCCCTTGTGGTCTTGGGACGAGGGGAAGAAAAGTAAAAACAATCACACAAACAACTGTACAATATAAATGTGATATGCCTCAAGAAGTGTTGCTCACACGAGGACACATGTGATTGAGTCTCAGCATTGTTGCAAAGAAAGCAGCCCAGGAACTAACAGGTGATTCCAGTGTCTTGCTGGGAAGAAAATACTGATGCTCAGCAACACTTTCACAAATTCCCTCTCTTCTGTTACTTGCTTCATTCCTCAGAGCCACAAAACATCTCATCCCCCAGCCTGACGCCACATCGAGTTATTTTATTTCTACTTATTCTCCATTTCCCACCTCCCTAGTTTCTTCCCCACTTCCACCTTCCCCCACAGTATCCCAACATCCTCCTTGAAGGTGGCAAAGTGAAGTAAAAAAATAAAATAAAATAACCAGCCACACTCTTTAGCAGTTGACAGGGGAAAAAAAAAGTCGGGATCTTCCTATGATATAAATTTTTATTTCTGCACAGAAGGAAAGGTAGAATAATGGAAGTGTTCAATAAGAAGACCTAACCAGCCTGGTGAAGTGGAGAAAAGTCCCTTGGAAAATAACATTTAAACAGAGAAGAAGGGGTTAGCCAAGAAAAGGAAGAAAATAAGACACAGTGAATGAGAAAAAAAAGGAGCACAGTGTTGAAGAAGCAAAGAGAAAGCCAATGTGGTTAGCACAGAGCGAGGAGAGAGATATGGGGAAAGAGGCGGTATAGGCAGGGAAGGGCCAGAACATGCAGGGTTTCTATCCCCAAAACAAAAGAAAGCCACTCAAGAGTATTCATTTTATATTTCTAAAGTAAATATCCTTTATGTTTTTCAGTTCAGATTTTATTAGTAACATTTTTGGTGAAACATTTGAATCTTGAACAACATGGGGATTAGGGGCACCGACCCCCTGCACAGTTGAAAATCCATAGAACTCTTGACTCCCCCAAAACTTAACTACTGATAGCCTACTATTGACAAGAAGCCTTACCAATAGAAAAATTGTTGTTAACACATATGTTGTATGCTATGTGTTGGACGCTGTTCTGTTATAAGAAAATAAGCTCGAGAAAAATGGGTTTTTTTTAAGTAAGAAAAATACATTTTGTTCTGTATCTATCTGAAAAAAAACACATGTAAGTGCACTTATGCAGTTCAAACCCATGTTATTCAAGGGTCACTGCACGATTTTTTAATATAATTTATGGTCAGATTGGCTTACATACAACACCCATTGCTCATCCCAACAAGACTGCACGATTTTTTAAAAGCCAAGATCTATAATCTTTTGCTCTGAACCTCTCATCCACTGTCATAACATTCACCAAAGGTTTTTATTTTGGAAAGAGAATGATCTGTATCCATTCAGTTTCTTCTTTGGGGAAAAAAAATCACATTGGAAAAATGAATAAATCCTACACCTACACACACGTTTATCTGGGTTTAAACTGCTATAGGCTGCATACTGAAATAAATACTCCAACCAATTTGTTACAGGGAATATAGTGCAATTAGAACTCAAAATGTAGCTCTCCTTGACTGGATCGTGAAACCCAAAATAGACTTGTGAGGTTAGTTTTTAAAAAACATTCAAATACACAAATTTTTATCTTCCTCTATGCTTGGAACAAAGATTCCTTTTCTCTGTGTTCACAGTGAATGGTTGTGTTCGGCAGGAAAGAAACCAGTCTCTCATACCATTCTTTTCCTAAACACCTGGTTGTTCAGTTTTAACAAGGTGACTGGTTTCCACCATAACTCAGCTATTTTTCCACTTGGCTGGGTCCCCCTGGACCTTAAAGTAAAAATCTATGTAACATTAGCTTTCCGACTAACACTATGTGGGGTTTTTCGCCTACATCATGCCACTAATTTATGGGTGATTCTGTGAATAATGCAAACGGGGATTCCTTCCTCTGCTCTTTCTTTTCAATTTCGATTAGATATACCAAGAGGCAATCTTGTGTAGATCTTTTTGGTTCTATGTGCTATCTCAACGGATATATCACTGATTTCTAAGCACAGGTGGAACTCTTACATCTGCTACTGGCCCCTTTCCTAGTTTATTGTGTATGTGAAGTAACCATAAAGTGAAAGGCTTTTCCAAGTTCCCTTATTTATAGGATTAGAATAATGGTTGCCTTTTACCTTTCAGACCAAAGTCCTGTCAAGTATAGCTAACTAAAAGGAGGTCGTTCCACATTTGCAGTCACCCTTCCAAAGCCTATAGAAATGCAGGGGAAGAATGATCTCCAAGTTGAACCACCAGGTTTTATATTTTATGTGCAGCAGTAAAGAGTTTACCTTGTCCACACTGAAATCAGTCCCAGTTTGAGGGCAGATGGGTCATAAACACCAGGTAGTAATTACTGGCTTTACCATTCTTAATTAAATGGAGAACATAGAAATTAACCACAAAGTCTTCCTCCCTATCTGGCCATAGAAGGAACAACATTATATACTTTGAGGTTTCAAAGAAAAGTATTGTCCTTAGACCCAGGGAAAAGGTCCCTTGTCCTGAGCCCCTTGCTGTTGAGGGCCCCACTCTGGCCCTCTTCCAGCGCCCTCCCCCCCTTCCTCATATTGCAAGCAAAGGGGATATGCCCACTGAGAGCCTGAGCTTTCTCTTTTGGACTATTTTCTGAACTCTAGGACTACAGAATTCATTGTCCAAATTATCCTCAACCTGATTCCAGAGTTTCTAGGCTTAAGGGTAACCAAGAGGCAGCTGTTAGAAAGGGGGTATGGATGAAGCCTGGAGTTGGGGTATCCACACATATACCTGAAGCCCCTTGCTGTGTGGGGTGGGGCCAATGATAGAAGAAGGGGATTGGCTCCCTTCACACCTCTGTGCTCTGCTAGAAAAGTCCAGGTTAGGAGAAAGAACATCTCCTACTTAACACTTTGTAAACTTGATTTGTAACTTATGAATATTTAGATACACGATGTGTGGTCTTTTTTTTATATTCTTACCCCAAACCTTACAAATGTGAGGAACGGGCCTTTACAAGAATATACTGTGCTCAGAGAAATCACTGACTAATGATAAGTTGGCAAATTATGTTCTTTTTAAACATAAATCAGTGGGACTGCAAGGCAGGAAGGGAAAGTAAAGCTCCACCGTTTAGATCCAACAGTAGCTTCATCTCCTTCTAAGTTGTGCTCTTTGTTCACAAGGCGTGGGGAGCCAGATAGAACATTCTTCTCTCTGCCACAAGAATTCCATCTGTAAAACAGTGGCTCCCAGGCTGCCAGCTGCTCTTCACTCCCCTGTTGTAAGAATGCAGCTGAGGTTGAAAACTTGTCACCAAGTGGGAGCCAATATCCACCTGTCCCTCTTGTCAGTCTCTTTCTGTAAAGTCTTCCTGGGATTTAAAACTAAAGCCATAAAAATGGGATTTGCCTTGACTCTTTCTAGAGCAGCTACACCCCATGCACGCATGCATCATATGCCTCAGGATGACGAGGTCTCTTTAAAATTGTGATATTTAAATAAAATAACAGCTGTGCAAGACTGTGAAGAGCCATTACACATATTTTTAGGATTGTTCTTATTCAAATCATTGGGTGGGGATTTTATTTTTCAAGTAACCCCCCCAAAAAAAAAGAAAATGGCAAAAAGTGATCAGTAATTTAAATTCATTCCTCAGAAGTAAAAAGTAAATATGTATAATTGTATATGTGATGAGTGGAAGCTTTTTTTTTCTATAGTAGGAAAGTGCTTCCATATAATGTGCATATTAACATACCTTTATTTTAATACCTAGTACATTTTGAAAACATATAAATCCTTGGTGGATTTTGGTTTCCATCATTAAATTATATTTTAAAATAAATCTATCTTTTCATCAGATCATTAACAGGAGGAAATGCTTATAACATATATTAAAAAATTAAACTGTAACTCTTTGGAAGTACTATAAAAATATTTTACATAATCTCAAACCTTGTGTCTAAAATCAAAGAGTGGGCTTATCTAAATGCGTAAGGCATCAAAAAATGACAAATCAACCTGGAGAATCAACCTGGCTCCAGCTGTGAATCAGAATGCCACTGAACAGGGCAATCTGAAGTTTCAGCTGGGTCGCTGTTGGCATACAGTGTGTGTGCATATGTGTGTGTGTGTGTGTGTGTGTGTGTGTGTGCGCGCGCGTGCGCACACGCATGTTTTAAACAGTTTTGCAAAACAGGTATCTGTCCATTATCTGTCTGTTACCATTTTAATGAAGAAATCAGAGGAGAAGAGAACTTCTGTACTTCCTAGCACTATATGAAGAATCTTATTTAGGAAGCAGCGAAGGCAGGGAGGGGGAATGGTCATCAAGTTAGGTGTTGTGTATGCTAACTTTGTTAATTTTGATCATACATAGATTCCTGAAAGGGCATCCTTTTCATATCTCTTAGCAAGTCTCAAGCCACATATAATCAGGCTAATAAAGTTTCCATACCACTAGAATAGTTAAAATATAAGAGAACAATAAAAGCCAACAGGCAGACTAAATAAAGCAAGGCATATCACACCCACTAACACAGAACTGATACAACACAGAGTTGTGAGGGCAGATACTTAACAGGGCACAGTCCCCCATTCTCTTCTTCAGAGTGAAATCTTTTTTTTTTTTTCAGTTTATTTATTGGGGTTGGGGGGAGCAGAGAGAGAGGGAGAGAGAGAATCCTAAGCAGGTTCTACACTGTCAGTGCAGAGTCCCATGTGGGGCTTGAGCTTACAAATCATGAGATCGTGACCTGAGTCAAAATCAAGAGTCGGACACTTAACCAACTTGGCCACCCAAGTGGCCCTTCAGAGTGAAATCTTTAAAGGTGATGCCCAATTAACAAATTTTGATTGAGTTCAAGAGAATGACTGAATAATGAGATTTATCCAATTTGGATATACGTTAATCTTTAGAGATCTTTCTAATTCTAATTTTTAAGAAAGAAAATCTATATTTCTGTATCTGAGAGGTTCAAAGTAGGTAGGAAACATAATGTAGCCAAGAGAGCCTCTTGGACATGGGCTTTTTGTTCTGCTGACACTGAGATCAGAAAGCAATAAAGGAAAGCAATTACATTCATTGACTCCCTGCAGCTTAGCTATTCCTGAAACAGAACTTATCAATGAGAGATTGGTGAGGAAAGTCACTTTTCGGTTCCCAACATTTCAATCACGGAAAGTGATGCAAATGTCACAGGCTGCGATTTTTCTAACTCCCTAATTTGTTTTTCCTCATGCCTACCACTGTTTCCTTTGGAGAGGAAGAAGCAACTGGAAGCCAGCTGCTGAAGGTTAGTGCCTTTCGATGACTGCCTCACCTCCCACTCCCCATCACCTCTCACCTCACCACTGCCTTCACCTTTCATGCCGTGAAGTTCTGACATGTCAGGGAGCCAGGAGGGGCTTTGCAGTAAAGCTTAGGTCCAACACAATCTAAACCTGTTATATCCCTTCTTAAATCAGAACATGGAACTCGACCTGGCAAGAAATCATATCGGCTTTTAAATTATACACTGTGCCCAGCTACAATGGGAGCACTCAGTACCACACATCCGTGTTAAACAGTAATAACTTATTAAACATTTGCCCATCATAACCTCTGTGTATGTTCAAATAATATGAGCCACTAAAATTTCACTGCACATGTACTTTTTTACCACTTTTACTGCACAGAAAGCTCATTCAAATTTAAGTCCTCAGCAGCACTGGAACATGTTTATTCCAGTTTGGGTGGAGAGCCAATTTACACACTTTCAACAATTTTAATAAATAAGCAGACTGTATCCTTCCTATCATAATATTTGTGATAAGTCCATTATTATACATAGCAAGACCATTTTATCAATATTGACCATGCCACATATGTGTATATGTATGGATTGAGACAGATATAGATACAGATGTAGAGGCAGAGAGCTACCAGTCATTAAATGCTGCCTATATGCCAGGCAGTGTGCCCACTGCTTTTGTCATTGGTTTAACCAATATTTGCTGAACACTTCCGATGTGTCAGGCACTTGGGTTAGGTAGTAAGTAGGTAGGAGCTAAAATGACAAACACAGCCCTAGCCCTCAAGAAGCTTATAGTCCAGTAGATAGGACAAACATTTCAGAAAAACAATATAGCAAGGCATCTAACCATAGGGTCTACCTCCATTATAAAGCAGCATTTAAACTGAGACCTGAAGGATAATTCAGCAGGTGAAAAGTGAAGGCAGAATGGTCCTGTCAAAGGAAATGGTCTGTGAGAATGGGAAGAGAGTTTGAGAAAGTAAAAAATTCAAGCAGAAGGAGAGTGGTTGGTGGTGATCCCGGAGAATGGACAGTTGCCAGGTATAAATGGGATTTTTTAAGCCAATTCAGGAATTTGGACTTTACCCTGAAAGCAATGGACAGTGTCTAGGGGATTTAAGCAAGCCATTGTCACCATCAGATCTGCATTTCCTAACATTACTCTTGTCTCACTATGGAGCAAGGATTCGAGACAGAGAGACCACTTCAAGATGATTGCAGGAAGACTGGCTGGGAAGAAGATGGCCTGGACTGAGGTGCAGAAGTGGAGAGGAGCAAAGGGAATGCATTCAAGACATCAATTTGGCATCAGTAGGACATGGGGATAGATTGAACTGGGGGAGGGGCGAGAGTCAGGGAGATGTGTAAGAGAGAGGAATCAAGGTTTCAATGATTGTCTGATAGGTACAATTGCGGTAGAGAGCCAAACCAGATTATCCCATTCAGAACACAGCCAATATTTCCTTTAATGCTGTGTCTCAGTTATCTGAGTTCTCAATTTTGATGACAGATACTCCTAGGAGACCTACGATGAGGAAGACTCAAAGCACTTTCCAATTAATGGGCAAGAACTATCTTCATTTCACACATGTAAGAAGCATATTTTATTTAAAAATATATAAATTTGCACTTCTTTCCTTGGCCTCATCTGAACCTTTTACGAGGGCGTGAGTAGAAATTAAGACCTACCTCCCAAATGAGTATGTTTTCCTAACGTTATATTTCATTATGTCTTATTTTCCTTCTCAGGCACTCTGGGTTCTGATGTTGGTCTGAATTATTACCAGGAATCATAGAAATATGTGATTTTGAGACTCCAACAAGCAGACACTTAAAAAATATTTAGTTGTTCAGTGAGCACACTCATAGCATCATAAAAACTAAAGTTGATGAGAAGCCAGCAGAGCCTACTCCAAAAACCATTCCAATAACTTCCTGTCAGCTTCTAAAATTTGAAATTAGCCCTACAAGACCAGTTAGGGGTTGATATGAATTGAAAAATTAGAAGTGACCCCACAAAACACACTTATCAATAGGATAAAGTGCCATTTCATCTGAGTGTGGGTAGAAACTCCTGTAGATCAAATGTGAGAGTAGAGAAAATAAAGTGATGGCAGGCACATCAACAACTCACTCTTCTCTAAAAATATACAAAATATGCATTGTTAAGGTGGCTCGATGAAGTCTCTTGTCAGTTCTAGTGATGTCATTATAAAAATTAACTTATTTGTGGGGCACCTGGGTGGCTCAGGTGGTTAAGAGTTGGACTCTTGATCTCCTCTCAGGTCATAATCTCATGGTTTGTGGGATCGAGCCCCATGTCAGACTCTGCCCTGACAGCGTGGAGCCTGCTTGGGATTCTCTTTCCCCCTCTCTCTCTGCCTCTCTCCTCACTTTCTCTCTTTCCCTCTCTCTCTGTTTCAAAATACATAAATAAACATTTTTTGAAAAAGAATCAACTTATTCGTGACAACTCCCCAGAATAGAGTTCTAATCCCTGCTTACATGATAAGGAGAAGATACAGGTGGAATGGGGACATCTACTGAATGTTTTTCTTGTTCTAGAAATAATTCCTCCAAATAGTGTAATGCTGATTCTTCAATTACTTACTGAATGAAAGTAAGAAAGAATTAAAATTTAGGACAATGTCATCCAAATGTCACACACACAGGAAAAACAAATCAAGCCAAGTAATTGAAGTAGCACTCAAGAGGACAATATATTTAAAAGGATTGTTGAGGGGCCTGGGTGGCTCAGTTAGTTGGGTGTCTGACTTCAGCTCAGGTCATGATCTCATGGTTTGTGGGTTCAAGCCCCACATCTGGCTCTCTGCTGTCAGCACGGAGACTGCTTCCAATCCTCCGTTCCCTTCTCTCTCTCTGCCCCTCCCCCACTCATGCTCTCTGTCTCTCTCTCAAAAATAAACATTAGGAAAAGTTGTCTAATAAGTTGACTAGGCAGGCAAAGCTGATCATGTCGAAGAACATGGAATTAACAAGTTGAAATATCTAGCAGAAATGTACACAGATACAGATGGCTATGTGCTCCGCCCTGAAACCCTGCAGAATTAAACTTGCTCTTGTTTTACTTAATATTTAACAAAAGTGTTTAACTTTTTGTTCTTTTGTTATTATTTTACAAATGTTAAAATGCTTTAATTATTCTTGGAACCATCTAACAAAAATTGCCCTTGGAGGTTTGTATGTGTATTGAGAAGAACAGGTGTCAGATAAGCAGAGTCAAAAGAACAGAGATCACCATCCTAATCAACAGGGATGAGAAAGATCAACAAATCTGCCTCCCTCAGGAAAACCACGAAACCTCTTTCTTTTCCCTGGAAAAAATGAGGTAGAGATCTTCTTTCTCAGGACAAGTCCTTTAGGTCACAACCCACCATAAACCAAGCGTCCAAAATTATTAACATTGATGAGTGGATTCACCAAGGGCTGAATATAACTTTAGTGCTAGCAGGAAAGGTCAAAAGGAGGAAGAGAGGGATGAGGAGAGGGAAAGAGAGGAGAAATCAAGGGAGAGAGAAGGAGGAAGGAAGGGAGGGAAGGAGGAAGAAAGGAAGAGAAGGAGGAAGGGCGGGGGGAGAGGAAAAGGAAGGAAGAAATTTTACGTTTAGGAAATAGTAATCTTCCCTCCCCCATCTCCAGGCTGCCTGTGGAATGCAGGCGGGTGTGAATGAATAAATTGCTTCTCTTTCCCACACTAATGAGGCAGTTCTGATCTCAAATTGTTCACTTGCTTGCACTGCCCTGGGCATCAGAGGAAGCCACCAAGTAAAGGACAGGTGAATCACAAAATCTGCAAGTTGGAAAGGCAAGTCTAAACTTCTACCTGGAGAATTGTATCCCTGAGATGGTCATCCAATGTCTGCATAAACTTTTGATAGTCACTTTGAATAATATAGCATATTAATTTTGTACAACTCTAATAATTTATAAGTTCTTTCTTAATACAGGCTAAAATCTGCTTCTCTGTGCTGTCTCTGTTACAACCTCTAGTTCCTCTTCTGTAACAATATGAAAATTTCATCCTTCTTCTGCCTCATCCCTTCACACACTAGAAAACTGTCATGTCCCCTTCAGTGTTCTCTTTTTTGAACCAGTTCCTTCAGCCTTCTATCATAAGACATGGTTTCTAGAATCCAGTCACTTTGCTCTAGATACCCTCCAGCTCTAGTGAGTGGTTAAGAATATGGGTTCTGGAGTCATTTGCCTGAGTTTAAGTTTTGATCTTCCATACCTTAGTTGGAAAATGGGGAAATTCATCCAACGTTTCTGTGTCCCATTTTCTTCATTGACAAAACAAAGTACTACCTTATAGTATTGCTATGAATATTTAGTATGATAATGTATATAAAGCACACAGTAAGTGCTCAGGAATTTTAACTCTACTGTTATACAGAGCACAGTGAAATTACGCCTTTCTTCCTTGGAAATTATGATTCTATTAAAATAGCCAAAATTTGTTTTTCTTAACAGCCATTAATTTACCTTTCATTCAACTACTACTTGCCATGTTCCTACTATGAACATTTGGAGGGAAGGGTGATTTAGAGTGTTGGGAAGGGTGCTATATTGGTTTCATCAAGGTAGATGTCTTTGAGAAGGTGACATCTGAACAAAGACTTGAAACAAGGGAGTTAATTTTGGGAAGATGTATCAGGAGAAAGAGGGTTCCAGCAGTGTGGTGCACAGATTCTAAGGTGGACCCCACATGGCATGTTTTAGAACAAAGGAAGTCACTGTGGCTGAAGCACTAAGTTTGGGGGGAGGGGGGAGACAATAAGAGAGAACATCCTAGAGGTAACAGGGGCAGATGGGTTAGAGTCCTCTGATGGCAAGGGAGGGCTTTACTTTGAGGGAAATCTATAGCCCCTCCAGGTTGGGAACAGAGTCAATGATTTGTTTTAATTTGAATAGACCGTTGTGGATGCTGATTTGAGAAAAGAGGTAGATTCCCTCCCCTCAGGCTGAGGAGAAACCACATTAGGAGAGTATTGCCATATTGTGGGAGAAAGGAGATGGTGACTCAGACCAGGGTGGCAGCAGTGGAGGGGATGAGAAGTGAGTAGACTCTGGGTCTACTTTAAGGGTAGTGGCAAGAGGATTTTCTGAACGGGTTGTGAGGTGTGAGAGAAAGAGAGGAGTCAATACTGCCAACTTTTCAGCCTGAACACTCAGAAGAGTGGAGCTGCTACTGATGAGCTGAGGAAGACTGCAGGTGAGGCAAGCTGAGAGACAAAAAGTGAGAATCCACCTTGGAGCATTTTAACTGTGAACTAAACCTAAGAACAGAAGTGTAGAGCAGAATGTTCACTGTGCATGTCTCGAGCCGGGGAGAAAGTCTTGGCTGCAGACATAAATTTGAGCACATCTCAGGGGCTAGATGAGATGAGGCAGGAGTGAGTGTGGACTGGGTGAAGAGTGAATCCAATACCTGAGTCCTAGGGTACTCAAATATTCAGAGGTTGAGGGAGGAAAGGGGAAGCTACAAAAGGAGCCTGAGAGGGAGCAATGGGTGCACTAGGGAAAGGGGTGGCAATGTGCTATTCTGAAAGCCAGAGGAACAGAATGCCTCATGTGGAAGAAAGCGGCCAAATGTACCAAATGCTGCCCACAGGCGAGTAGACTGAGGACTGGGAATTGGATTAACCACCCCAAGACCAGTGATGACCCAGGCAACAGAGGTTCAGAGGATGTGCTGGGAGCAAAAGTCTCACTTCCTCTGCTTCCAGCCATGATGAAGCACTAGAAACTGGACTTACCCACCTTACACACCTAAAAAACAAACAAAAACAGGCAAAATACCTGAAATAACAGTCTTCAGACATTGGGTACAGACAGTAAAGGACAGTAATCACTGCCCCTGCCCCATTTACTGCCTAAAGAGTTTCCATCCATAGCACAGGAAGGGAACAACCAAAGCTCAGAGAGAGGCCAAGGCAGTGCAGGGACGCACAGAGAAGAAGAGCAGAGCAGAGAGAAAATACTCTGGAGATCTGCAGGGCCTCCCCGCAGTGGAGCTTTAGCTGGGGACTGATCAGCATATGCCTGTGAAGAGGAAACTCCCCAAGGCCAGGCAAGAAACCACAAAAAAGGAGGAAGAGGAATAATTCTCAGGTGACACATGGCTAGAAATAGCCCATGGAATAATAATAGCACGTCTAGATGCTAATGGCATGACTTATTAACAAATCCATATTGTTATTAGCAATTAATGTTTTGGGGTTTGTCCTAAGTGCTTGAAGTCAAGATAGCATTCTTCTGGACAGGCCAGCTATACTCACTTAAAGTGGGAGACAGAAGAATTACGATGCCCGATGGCCAAAATACTTTCTCCTGGGCCAACCAAACACCTCTTAACCTCCAAGCTGGTTCTAATTTTGATCAAGACTAACTCACGTTATCCAAATGGTAGGGGTCTAGGTATAAGGATGCTGAGACACACACTGCTAGTTGTTTACCCCATTCTCACCTTCTTCTTATTGACTGGACTCCCAGTTTTGTCCTGGACAGCAATATACAAAGATAGAAAAAAGTGAAGGAAAGAAGGAAGGAAGGAAGGAACGAACGAACGAACCAACCAATGAAGGAAGGAAGCAAGGGAGACCAAGTAAGAGAGAAAGGCTGTATTTCCTACCCAAGAGTCCACATTACTGTTCAAGACAGTGAGACAGAAGAGGTTTTAAATTCCTGATGCTTATATATGGAATACACATTTCTCTTTATCATTTCCTTCTTCTGCCATGGAAATGGACGTGCTGCTGGAGACAGCAAGCTGGGAAATCTGAGAATGAAAGCTACCTGTCAAGAATGGTGAAGAGAAAAGCAAGAGGTGCCTAGTATGTCGTGATGTGGAGCCCCTGCTTCAGCCCTGAACCTCCTACCTCCAGACTTCTTGTTATGTGAAGACTACAAACCCCGTTTCAGCTAAGTCACTAAGGCAGAGTTCCTGTTCCACGCAGCAAAACTTATACATATATACATGGATAGAGGCTGGAAAGCTGCCAGTCACCACAGCAGCCCTAGAAACTGGCTGCTCTATCACTCCCCCTCTCCCAGTTGCTGCATGGTCTGTTTCTCAAGGTGTATTTTTCCCCCCTGAACATTTCTTTATTTTTCTTTCCCTAACTACTTGCTTTTTTATCTGATCACCATATCTGTTCTCTAAGCCAAACCTTTCACTTACTAGTAATTTTTGCGATCTTATAACTGTAGTTTACTCACAACCCACCATGGCTTTTCCAGAATATCTTTATATCATAACTTTCAACTCTCAGTTCCCATGCTAACCTTCTCATTCTTTATTATTCTAACATATAGAAAGAAGGAGTATGATTATTCCCTTTTGTTTAAGCTCCAAGCCAACCTATTGATTGCCCAGCCCTGGGACTGGTGACTACCTCCAATCCAGGCAACTGTGGTTTAGGGGATGGATGGGTTTAGAAATATGGTAGGAAAATTGGTCCTCTAAGGCCCTTCCTGGTGGGGACCATGGCGGGGGGTGGGCATGGCAATCATCAGGGTGAACCTCAGATCTGGCACATTGTACCAACAGAAATAATAGCTACCCCTGCACACCAAAGCCATTTAAGGTCTCATTTTAAGTTATTTGCATTTTAGAAAACATAACCTAATAAACTATGGCTGGGAAATTCCAGGGCTCGAATCCTAATCCCAGTTTTTCTATTAACACACTATATGAAAGTTTGAAGATCGCTTTGTGCCTTAGTTTCTTCATCTGTAAAAATAGGAAACTCATATCTATTACCTTTTGAGGTTCCAGAAAGGAACAATAAAATTGATTTGCAAAGTGTTTTATTGCCATAAAGCACTCTATTGAAAATGGCCTGTATTTAAATAGCCTGATTTGTGGCAGTAGATAATAAAAAGAGCTATTTAAAGAATATATTTTAAATGAACGCATGTTTAAGTTGTTTTCTTTCCGTTGTTACTTTTGTGAAAGTCATTAAAATCAAGGAAGAATGGTAGGAGATGCTAATTAAAGTCTTCAATCACTCTAAATTATGCTTTATCCAGTAGGTAAAATTCTAGCCCGTACCCTTAGTTTACTCTCTCATAATTCATTCAGCAAACATGTAGTCATGACTCTGTCTTGGGCTTTATGCTTCAATCTGTAGAATCGGAATTGTTGGGTGGAACCAGTACCAACCATGCTCATCTCCTCCCTGCTCTATTTCAAGTGATGTCATCTTGGTAACCTTGAAATTGGCCATGGTGGGAGTATTTACACCACAGAAATTAGCAAATCCTACAATAAGGACTTTCCTCTTCTTTTTTCCAGAAAACTGGTTGTTAAACATTTACCAGCCCATATTGGAATTGATGTACCTAGAACCGAAATACACACACAGATACAAACACACATCATTGTCACCAACACGGACAACAGCAAAAATGGGCCTAATATGTATCAGAGAGATTAGTTTTAAAATGGATATATTTTCTCTTTTTCTAAAAACTTTTCCATGGGAATCCACAGGAACACTTTAAATATTTACTGCCCATGGATCTACACATTCTCTTAGCCAAAATTAGCAGTAATTCCCAAACATTAGCATGCCATCAGAATCACCCAGAGAGCTTATTAAAACAAATTGGGGAGCTTCAACCCCTGAGTTTCCAATTCAGTAGGTTTGGGATGGACCTTATAAATTACATTTTTAACAAGCTGCTAGGTGAGGCTGATGCTATTTGTTTAAGGACAGGTGGAATAGCATAAAACAAAATAAGGAATAAACAGGAAGATTAGAGAATGGCACTGATAAATATAGATTGGACCAGTGCAAATTTAGTGAAACAGAATTTTGATGAGCCTAATACATTTGAAAACTATAGAAGGCCAATTTAGGATACTGGCGACTCAAGATTTCTTTGTTTCTAGGTCTCTTCACAGTAATTGAGGTTACTGGTGTTTGCTCTTAACATATCTAAAGTGTTGTAAATTTAGCTTTGTTTCACTGGACCTCAGGTTCCTTATTTGTTAAAAGTAACAATTTAATTCCATGTTTACATTTCTCTTTAAAATGAAAAAGAATTCATCTCAAGTTTCCTCAATTAATGAAGGTGTGTTGTAAGATGATGACGACGATGATGATGATAATAACAATAATAATAATAATACACCAGGAAATAAGAAACCAGGATCTCAGACCCCAAACACATCAACAAACAGGACCTACAACAAAGCCAGCTTTCAGAGGCAAACGGAGTTGGGAACTGGATGGCTCTTCAGAATCCAGTGCAGCTTTTAGAACCTGGCTACCCTGGCATCATATCAGCAGGCTCACGGGTGCCGGTTCCAGAGTCCTAACATCACCATGACTTTGTCCTTCTTCATCTCTGCTTCCGTATCTCTCTTAACTTCTCCTCCCACTGCCAAATGGACATAACTCTCCCTCCTGCGGCTTCTGCATTTCTGTGTGATATATCCATGGTGTACCTCCCAGCTTTTGCCACCATTTCCTGCTTGCCATTTCTGTAAGCATTGCATTCAAAGCCTAATAAAGGATGAATTGAGATCTGCCTTGTTCACGGCCACACCCACAATGCCTACCATAGCGGTTGGCACATTGCAGATTCTCAATAAGTATTTTGTGAATGCATAAACTTCCCATTTAGGCCAACCCATGGAGTGGCCCACTCCAGATATATCCATATTCATAACCAAGATGGCAAGGCTACATGGTATAGAAGTTAATCTATTAGGTGTGAAAAAAAAAATTTGAAAATCTGCTTTGCTCAGCCGGAGTCCATGGGCTAGTCCTCAGAACATGAATATTCACCAATGGATATTCACCTGTGGAACTCCCTCAGCCTGTTTGGGTCCAGCAGAGGAAAGACAAATTGGATTGGTTAAGGTGGGTTGGGGAATGCAGAGGAGTGAGTACAATTCCCCTTACTAACTGTCTAGGATCACCAGTTAGTCACTCCATAGAACTCTGTGAGTCAAGCCACAGGATTATCCCACTGGAGGAGTGAAGGACCTGGGATATTTTTGCACTTACTCCCATTGGTTATTGATGGGGGTGGGGAAGGGGGCATTCATCCTCTGGTACATCTGCCTGCCCACACTGCCACGGGAAATTTTCAGACTGTCAGAATTCAGCCACAGTGGTCACTACAATGGTAAGGCGGGAGGGAATGGGCCAGGCAACTGACAGTAGCTGTTACAGACTCTCTTCCACCCTATGGTCATGCCTGAGAATGTCACTGCCCTAAGGATATCAGAATTCCATCAGTAAACATAACTCTACTTCCTTAATTGTCTGACTCTCAACACCCATACCCAGCAGCAAGTCCACACAAAGTCCCCACTCCTCCAGAAAGTTTAGTAGCAGCACAGCTACCAACCGCCTGTACCCCACCACAAAATCCAAAAACAGAAAACAAAAATCATTACAGCAATTCCCATCCGCTAATGCAATTTTCTGCATTCTTGCTCTCCACCCAAACTCTCCCCTCCATGTACGCCCACACTGTGAGCTCATTGAGAGAAAGGCCTCTTTGTTAGTCATTCTTAAATCCCCAACATCTCGCAGAGCATGGGGCAGGTAGTTGGCATTCAAATGTTGCTTGAATGAATTAACTAAACTGACAAGCCTCGTTTGGATCCATGGAATCACAAAGTCTAGCCTCAGAATCCCACACATGCTATTCTGGCCATTTAGTTCCGACACAGAACATGCTCACTGCTTTGTCAAATTCAAGCATTGATTCCGATACTTGAGAACATTGCTACTTCTCAGACAAAGCCATGAGGAACTACGGAGCTACGGTACTCCATTTACCACTTTTAGGACAAGAGAGAAAAACTGCTAAGTAAATACTAATACTTTTATTTCCTAAACACCCAACAGCATGTACTACCAGGGCTCTTGGCTCAGGAATAGCATGTCTATTCCTAAGGGCACCAACTACCCTTAGGTACCACAGGGAGCAGAGCTGATCTTTGTCTCTTCTGTTCCATGTGCAGATACGGACTTGCGTTTTCTCTGATTAGATTGTATGCCCCCCAAGAGCTTACAGTTTAACGCGTGTCTTCTGCTTCTTACATAATCCTCCAAAGTACCTGGTAGAGTGCTTGGCATCTGAAGGATTGTCAATAAACCGTGGCTGATGGATAAAATCTCCCTGTAAATAGGTGGGACAACCCTAAGCAAGCGTTAATAGCTAGAATTTCTTCAGTCTTGAAAGTAGTCAGTGTCTAAAACCTGGAAAAGAAGCCACTCTGACCACATCAGTACTCGGGAATGACTAAACATTTCATGTCTGCGACCAGCATGTTTGTTTTCTTTAAAGTCATCTCCAAAAGTAAGTGAGCATATAGTGACCTAAATTATTCATTTTTATGACCCACTGGTATATAGTAAACAGCAATCATAAGGTAGACTCAAAGTTTAGCAGTAGATGGCACTGAGAGCATTCATTCCAAAGGCAAGCCCTGAAAGACTCAAGCCCTGGAAAATATAACCAAATTCTGGGAATGCCTATTAGTTAGCATAAATGAGGTTTCAGTGGAGACTTTTCCACTCAAAACTCTTGAAATATTCATCTCTTTGCTTTTCAGGCCTTCTTTTGGTTACTAGAAGCAAAATCGAAAGCAAATGTGTGGAGTAAAATAAAAATTAGGAACTCTGACTCTGTAAGACTAACTCCTGCGCTGTGATTTGACAGGGTCGGGAGCTAGGAGGAAGGATTCAATTTTCAGCAGCTCCGCTCCGTCCCTGAAGCCTGCCATGTGTTCCAGCTAGGCCTTGATCTGCAGCCGGCCCTGTTTACTATGTGACAGACAGCTGTTCCCTCCCGGCTCTCCGCCATCATTCCTCCTCCTCCTCACACGCCAGCCCTGAGCAGAATAAGGCACTTGCGGAAACTGCAGCCCAGTGTGAGCAGTGTTTGGCTAGAAAGCTCAGGATCAGATGAGGACTGATCAATCAAAGGGTTTCCCAAGGGACATATTAAAAAAACAGCAGGCAGAAAAAGAAAAAAAGAAAAACGCTCTGGTACACGAGACTACCAAGATATAACACTTACAGTATGCCACCAAAAATCTTCTTGTACTTTTTATCATATTTGGTTCTATTTTCAGCTGTTAAAACTTTCCCTTCACCTGGTGGGCTCTTTCTGAAATTGAGACACCAACAGAGGGAAGCTCAGTGCAGATCGTGATTGAGAGCTCCCTGCATGAGCACTCAAATCATACCTGGAGACTGAGACGCTATTGTGTCTGGTAGGGACTGCCATCTGTAAATGTCCAGTCCTTCTCATCAGGCTCAGGAGTCTCACCACCACATTTTTTTTTTTAATTTTTTTTCAACGTTTTTTATTTATTTTTGGGACAGAGAGAGACAGAGCATGAACAGGGGAGGGGCAGAGAGAGAGGGAGACAGAATCGGAAACAGGCTCCAGGCTCTGAGCCATCAGCCCAGAGCCTGACGCGGGGCTCGAACTCACGGACCGCGAGATCATGACCTGGCTGAAGTCGGACGCTTAGCCGACTGCGCCACCCAGGCGCCCCTCACCACCACATTTTGATCCAACACTTTAAAAGCTCTTTACAAAAATAATTTGGGGGACACCTGGATGGCTCAGGTGGTGAAGCGTCCGACTTCAGCTCAGGTCATGATCTCACCCTTGTGTGTTCGATCCCTGCTTCAGACTCTGTGCTGACAGCTCAGAGCCTGGAGCCTGCCTGGATTCTGTGTCTCCCTCTCTCTCTGCCCCTCACCTGCTTGCACTCTGTCTCTCTCTCTCTCCTTCTCTCTCTCTCTCTCAAAAATAAACATTAGAAAATAATAATTTAAAATAATAATAATAATTTGAGGTGGCTTGAAAGTATTCGAACATCTGTGTGTGCGTATTCTTATCTGTGTGTGCGTATTCTTTATTGGCATATATGTGTATATATTTACACAAATGTATGCCATCAGAATAAAGAAAAAAATAGTGCAACAAAAAAGAAAACACCAAGTCTTCTTTCAATTCTATAGGTACAGATATATTTTAATACAGTTTGCTTTCATGTTCTTTTATATTTTCTATTTCTGAAAGACAATGATTTGAATAAAGTGGAAAGGATTGTGGAGTCCCAAATACAGAAATTCACCTTTTTCCTTACAATGGCTTATTTTATAATTCTGAATGCTAAAGGACATGGTTGGCCATCTGTTAAACTGTCGAGGGTATGCTGGCTGCAGCTGGGAGGTTAGGCCCATGATCTCCCCTGTTGCTCCCAAATTAGCAATTCTGTGATCTTCATGTCCCAGATGAATGTTTTAAGTTGCTTTTAAAACATTTTTCCAAGAACATTGTCAAACTCAAAAGTAACTGATTCATACATTTAATTACCAATTCTATTGGTATCTTTTCTGTTCAAACAGGAAGCTAAGAGCAGGGAGGAATGATTCCATGGGATTCCATTCCATTGAAAGTGGAGAAATCCATTCAGGCAGTGACTGAGGCTGCATCAGCTTCACATTTGCAATACTGCCATTCCATGGCTGAATTGCAGTTTCATTATAGCTCCCATCTTCAGAGTTTGTAAAATTCACACCAAACTTGGGAAGAAATATGCCTATGAAAGATTATGAAATTTATTTTATCTATTTGCTTTAGAGATGAGAAAAACAAAAAGCATGGAGATGATTTAGAGCTCAAGAAATCTCATTACCATGTCTGGCTGCATTAACATGCTATGGACACAGGTCATAATTTAATTAAGCACCTTTCTTAGGATTCCTATCCATAAATACAGCAATGGCTCCAAGGGGAGAGCACAACAGGTCCTACTACACTGACCACCATCACAAAACATTTTTATGCTGGTGAAACATGATGAAAATAAAGGGCAACCGGGGCAACTTTGAAGAGTGAAAGAAGTTGTTTGTTTGTTGAATGCAACTTAACCTCTAAAAAAGTGGAAGGGAGAAGGGTAAAACTGCTGCTAAGTGCTAGCTCCAAACCTGGGGCAAGGCGAGTTTAAAGGATAATTGTATGGAGTGTTTATAACCATCTCAAATTATTTTTAGCACCAGCTGGTAGGATAAGTTTCCTCGCCCCATGATGATGCTCCTTAGTACCCACTCACAGCACAGGTTTTGGGCAATTACCCCTTTGAAAATAATCATGTTTGAGCATTTCCACCATGCCAGACACTTTAAAATACATTTTCCATCATCCTGAAGAGTAAGTGCTTAAAATACCAGAGATCTAATTGGTATTATTTCTACCATTGCACAAATGAGGAATCTGAAGCTCAGAAAGATTATTTACCTTGCCCAAGCCATACTGCTAATAGTGACGCTACAGAATTCGAAATTCCATTTGACTGATTAAAGCCCATGCTCTTCACACTATACCAGACTGCCTTTCAATCACTTCTGCCTGCTGAGGGGAGAACTCTGTAAAAAAAAAATGTATATTTTTTTTTCTAATGAGAGGATGAGATGTATATTTCTGTTTTTCTAATGAGAGGATTCTAATGTATTTTTTCTAATGAGAGGATGAGATGTATATTTCTTTCTAATGAGAGGAATGAGTTTCTATTCCGTTGAAGTGCATTGTTCTTAAATCAAAACAAGTAGTGGAGACTCCCTTTTCTACTTAAAAACAAAAACATCTAAACAGAAATTAATGTATTAAAACTGTTGTTCGCTTAGCTATGGAGGCATTTCTATTGGCAGAATGAATGTTTTGGGGTACAAATTAGTGTTTAATTTTAGAAACACATTTAAAAAAAATTTTTAGTGTTTATTTTTGAGAGAGAGAGCAGAGAAGGGGCAGAGAGAGGGAGACACAGAATCTAAAGCAGGCTCCAGGCTCTGAGCTCCGAGCTGTCAGCCCAGAGCCCCACACGGGGCTGAACCCACAAACTGCAAGATCATGACCTGAGCCAAAGTCGGACACTTAACCAACTGAGCCACCCAGGTGCTCCAAGTAGTAACACATTTTAGTTAGAAGCCCTTAAAGTGAGGGCTTCCCTGGTAAAGCTTCATTTGTTTAGTAATGAGATGAATCGAATACATTAAAAATTGGATGATCACCAATCACAAATGGGATTCGAGATGATGACTACAGTGAGTCGCATCGTTTTCATCACTTGGGCAGAATAAAAGGATTACTCAGGCAAAAAAAAAATCAGGATTATGTAGGATCTAATTGTGGCTTTCCACTGACTACCATAGTAAAATGTCTTGAGCTCAGTAAATCTAAAGTCCTTGTTCCATAAAATGCACTAAATAGTACCTAGCTCCACTAAGCTATAAATTTCTATGATATATTCAACATACCCACTCACTGTATAAACCTTTTGGATAGAGACAACTTTTGAATAGTATTGGAAGAAGAAGAAGGTGGAGGAAGAGAAGGAGGAGGAGGAGAAGAGGAGGAGGGGGGAAGAGGAAGAAGAGGAGGAAGAGGAAAGAGAAGGAGCAGGAGAAGAAGAAGAAGGAGGAGGAGGAGGAGGAGGAGGAGAAGAAAAAGAAGGAGGAGGATGATTTGTAGAATTCATCACTGACACTGATTGCATCCACATATTCAAACATATTCCAGTAACACTGCATTGTCTAACTTAAATCAATGAACACTCTCTGCCATGTTTTAGTCTATCAAGACAAGATATAAAGTAGAATGAAAGTCCTTTCAACATTAATGAACTGACTGCATCTTTAGAGCCCCTGCTCTCTTCTGCCTCTCTCTCCATTTTCCACATACCCACTAGTTAAAATATATTGGCTGTATTGGTTACCAATACATATAAAATATATTGCTTTCATAATTTAAGGATATTCTGTAATATATGGCTTATACTCTTCAAAAATGCTAAGGTCAAAAAAAGGTTGAGGAAACTATTGCACATTAAAGGAGAGTAAAGAGACATGACAAATAAATGCAAATAGATGCTCTTGGGTCGAATCCTAGACTAAGGAGAAACTAGTTATAGAGGATTATATTGACATAATTGATAAAATTTGACCATGGGCTATAGATTAGTAAATAGTATAAAATCAATAATAAATTTCCTGAGTTCATGACTACACTTAATTATGTGAGAGAATTCCTAATTCCTTGTGCTTAGCAAATACACACCTGAGGTATTTAAGGATAAAGGGGTATACACCTCTAACACATTCTCAAATGGTTCAGAGAAAAAGATAGATGAATATATTTATATTTATACATATACACATATAAAGTATGTATCTATACATATGTACATACATATGTGTGTATGTATAAAGACATACATACATACAAGCATGGGCTTATACATTCACATATAAATATATATGAGAAAAAATATATATATGAGAGAAAAAGAGAATTTTATTAAAAAAATGACAAAATAAAAACTAATATTAAATTTCAGCAATAGGTATATGAGAATTCCTTGTACTATTCTTGCAGTTTTTTTGTAAGTTTAGAATTATTTTAAAGCAAAGTCACAAAAAATTGTCTCAGAACAAACATTTTACAAAATATGTTATCAACTACCTTATGAGTAAAGACCTATTGTTTTATATACCCAACCAATGTATCATCCAACACATAGCCTATCTTCTGTGAATAATATCCTCCTGTCTCTTAGATTTGCTCCTTCTCTTCATTCCTTTCAGCCCTGAATCTTAGTACTTTATCTGCTATTGTAGCCATGTGATAGCTACCATGTCCCTGCCCTCATGGCTGCAACTGATTGGATAGGCATGGGTAGGCATTTGAGCCAAGATGGGCCAATCTAAGAATCTGTCCATGATTTTTTTTTACTGGTTGTAAAGGACACCTAACTCAGGTACTCTCTGATGGTTGTCTAAATGTGGATTCTCCCCAAAAAAGAAGATTCTGAAAGAAGGATTTGGGTTCAAATAGCTTATTTGGGAGATGTTCACAGGAAGCATGGTAAGAAAGTATGGAAGTGAGATGAGGAAAAGAAGCAGGCAATAACAAAAGATGTTGAATGCTGCCAGGGACCCTCTCAGAGGCCCATAGTACAAAACTCAGAATTATCCCCCT
This sequence comes from Lynx canadensis, assembly GCF_007474595.2. Lineage (NCBI taxonomy): Eukaryota > Metazoa > Chordata > Mammalia > Carnivora > Felidae > Lynx > Lynx canadensis. The sequence continues at coordinate 114,262,799 of NC_044306.2, read as the reverse complement.
GCAGAGTAAGGAGAGTGTTTATGCACCAACTCCCCATCCCTCTCTGGCTGAACTTAATCCTGAGCATACAACCACTTGGCACTTCTGGCCTGTCCTATCTGCCATCCCAGCCAATGTTGTCTGATAGAAAAATGCTCAAGGTAGGAAGCCTGGAACAGAAAGGGGAGCAATTCTTCAGCCACAGAGGACTTCATTGGTGGGCCAAGGGGTCATGGCCAGGGCAGCAACCGTGTCTAGTAAAGTGGGTATTGGTGGAAATTTCAAAAGTTGTCAGTGAGCTGTGCTCCTGCCATGTGGAAGAGTCAGGTTTAGAGAGAAAGAGAAGGAAGCAGACTTGCAGAGAAAGAGGAGAGAGAGTTGCAGCAATGGAAGCAGTAGCTCCAGCTGCTCTTGAAGCCCAGACCCCCAAGTCTTTCCATTCAACCCTTTCTAGGATTCAGTGAGAAATTAAAATCACCTTTATATCTCAACAAATTTTCATTGAACATGAGTTCTGTCATGCTGGTTTTTAAATATGGTGAAAGAAAGATAAAAACTCATGCCTGCCTCTTACTTTATAGACAGCCAATGCAAACATGATATTCCTTTCTCTTCTTTATTTTCCAGTCCCTGGTGCAAGACACTTAGATATCTCTTTTGAAGACACATCTTTTGAAAGATGAATCTTTGAAAGATACATATCAAAAAAATATCTTTTGAAACAAAAGAAAGTTGACTTTTAAACTTATTAATATATTATTATCTACATCCTTATGATAAGTTACCAACACTTTCACACTAAAATCCCATCATATGAATGTGACCAAAGTAGAATAACAATCATGAACACTTCAGCTGAGACCTCTGTATTTCCCTCTGTAGTAGGGTTTTGCTTCACTTCTTTTTAAGTTGAGGCCATTTTTAAAATTTATTCAAATATTTTCTTTCTTTATCCACTTCTACATATATCTCTGTACAACCAAAACTCATCAGACTTCATAAAACATTCTCCATCTATCTTGAGGATAATATTGTGGAAAAGTATTCAATGATTGCTATCTCTAGAATGGACTTTACGTTTTTTGAAAAAAAAAAAAAATCTGTTTCCTAGGTATAAATTTTACACTAACTGAAAAAATGTCTGGTGGTAAAAAAAAAAAAATCTAAAAGGAAGTAAAATACAATTTAGCTTAGAAAAACAACTCAAATAATTTATTTTGTGAGGCAGGAAACAAAAACATATTTATTTCCTGATCCTGAGAACACAGCAGTGTTTGAGACCTAAGGAAGATGGATGATTTTAATGTGCAGCTAAGTTGAAAAAAAAATGAAACAGAAAAAATATCAAGATATATGCAACACACACACACACACACACGCAGCGTAAGACAACCCATTAAAAAACATTCCTCAGAACACGTTTCTCATGACATTCTGGAATTTATACTGTAAAGCATATATGGAGTATGTGCAAGTTAAGACGCAGGCAAGTCAGTGGTATAGGAATGCAGATCATGGGATGACCGCCATCACCAATTTTTCCATACCCATCCTGGCTGTTTAACTATGAAGAGTCTATTGATCAGGCTGTTTTCAGCCTTCTGAGAGTAATATTTCAAATCACTATATAGATGTATATAAGATCTACCCTAAAAGTAATACTTATATAGATATTAACAGTGCAGACAAGGATATTTTTTCATGAGATTTTCACAAACCAGTCATCTTCCTTCTTTCTTAATTTTCATCTTATCTTATTATGGCTTTATGGCTGTGTTTTTTTTTTTATTATTATGGCTGTGTTTATACAAACAGGAAATTGAGAGTTTGCTTCATTTTGAAATTATTAAATACTCTGTCTAGATTACCCATATCAAAGCAATTATCAGAGTAATTTTTTTAAGGCAACACAAAAGCAGGACATTTCCCTGAATTATCTGGATAGCTCTCAACTTTATAATTCATTCAATAAGAATAAAAATAACCTGAATATAATTGTTACTGAATTGTTCTTCAAATATGGTGAATAATAAAAATTAACACCTGCCTCTTATTTTGTAGACAGCCAATGCAAGCATGATTTTCATTTCTCTTGTTTATTTTCCATTCCCTGGTGCGAGACACCTAGATGTCTCTTTTGGAAAACAGAATAGCGCAGGGTCAAACATGGGAGTTCTGGAATCACAATTAGTTCCTTATCTTCTGTGTGCCTCAGTTTCCACATCTATAAAACTGGGGTATTAAATTCATAAAGCTGTAGTAAGGATCAAATGAGGTGAACCCAGTAAAGCATTTAGAAATAATTGAAAGCAGAGTCCCAAAGAGATATGTTTACACTCGTTGTCATAGTAGCATTATTCACCATAACTAAAAGGTAGAAGCAGTTCAAGTGTCCATCAATGGAAGAATGGATAAACAAAGTGTATATACATACCATGAAATATCATTCAGTCTTAAAAAGGAAGGAAATTAAGGGTGCCTGGGTGGCTCAGTTGGTTAAGAGTCCGACTTTGGCTCAGGTCATTATCCCACTGCTCTTGGGTTCAAGCCCCACATCAGGTTCCGTGCTGACAGCTCAGAGCCTGGAGCCTGCTTCAGATCCTCTCTCTCCTTCTCTTTATGCCCCTCCTCCACTCACATGCACACATGCTCTCTCTCTCTCTCTCTCTCTCTCTCCCTCTCTCTCTCAAATAAATAAACTTTAAAAAAAATTCTTTAAAGGAAGGAAATTCTGACGCATATCAAAATATGGATGAACCTTGAGGATATTCTGCTAAGTGAAATAAGCCAGTCACAAAAAGATAAATACTGCCTGATTTCACTTGCGTGAGGTATCGAGAGTAGTCACACTCCTAGACAGAAAGTAGAATGGTGGTTGCCAGTGCCTGGGGGGAGAGGCAAAGAGGGAGTTGTTTAATGAGTATAGTTTCACTTTTGCAAGATGAAAAATTCTGGAGATGGATTGCCCAACAATGTGCATATACCAAAGACTATTGAACTGTACAGTTAGAAAGGTCTAAGGTGCTAAATTTCATTATGTGTATTTTGCCACAATAAAAAACATTTTTGTAATGGAAAAGGAATTTTAATAAAAGATTTTATTTTACCTTAAAAAAAAAGAAAGAACGCTTAGGAAGTGCGTGACATAGAGAGCTTCAATTAAAAGGGGCTATTATCTTTGCTTTCCTCTTTCTTTCTAAAATGTTCTGATCTAGAACTAGGTTGTTTCTTGGGTAGATATTTAATAATCACAGAAGCTATTCTCTGGGTTCAAATGGAAACAAGCAATTGACATTTCGTAGGGTTGTTCAGGGGGCCCTGCGTGGGGATAAGCCCTGTGAGGAAGGAAGTGCCTGGAATCAGATATCCAAGCAGGGATCAGAAGCACAAGTGGTGTGCTCTCTGTGGGGTGGCGCTAAAAAAGCTGGCAGCCAACCAGTTAGCTGTTTATGTAAATGAAGGAGAGCTACTACGGATTCTGGTTCTTGATCCAGCAGTGGGTCACTATAAGCTCTAGACGGGCCATAAAAGGAGACTAAGAGGTGGGCAATTCAAGCACAAGAAGAATAAATAATATCCATCAGACCCATGGCATTCAAAGCTCCCGTCAACTGCTCTGACAGCAGGGGCACTACCGGGAGCTGCAGAGATGCTGAGTGATAGAATGTGACACAAAGTCGAAAGGACACAATAAAATAAACCAATCATTGAGGAAGGGGCTATAAATTCCAACACCTTGGAGTAAACTCAACAAGAAATATGCAGGGCCGACATAAAGAAAAATGCAAAATTTTACTGGAGAATATAAAAGTGTCTTAAATAAATGGAGCACAATACCTTAATAAGAAGAATTAATGTTATAAAATTTCAAATCTCCTAAACATCATTTATAAATTTAACATAGTTCCATTAAAATTCCAATGCCAAAATTATACAACAAAAGAATAAAGATGAATTAAAACTCTTAAGCAAAAATAACTAGGCAATGTAGTTCTGCCACATAGGTCAATGAAACAGATTCTAAATTCTGTGATACATCCAAGAATATATAAGGTTTTAGAATTAGTGAAGCACTTTTGTAATCAACACAGAAAGAGTAGATTTTTAATAAATGGTTGCTTCAAAAATTTGTTAACTCAGGAAAAATACAGATTCCTTACGTAATGTGAAATATCAACATATTTGCATATTTCAATGTAGTTTGTATTGTGTATCAGGAAAATGCAATCAATGTATTACTCATATAATTTTTAAAAAGATTTAAAAAAAGAACTCAAATGACCAGTATAACTTTGAAAAAAATGTTACTCATTGCAATGTATTTTTTTTTAGTTTATTTATTTATTTTGAGAGAAAGCAGGAGCTTGAGCCAGGGGAAAGTAGAGAGAGGAAGAGAGAAAGAATCCCAAGCACATCACAAGCCTGATGTGGGGTTCTAACTCATGAACTGTAAGATCATGACCTGAGCCAAAATCCAGAGTCTGGTGCTTAACCGACTGAGCCACCCATGAGCTACTCATTACAATTTAGGTCACCCAAGTTAAAATAATGAGATAGGAATTTAGCCCACCAAATTAGAATTTTAAAAATGATAGCACAAGTACCTATGAGGGTTCAAGAAAAAGGGCACTTCCATTAACTGCAAGTAAGAACTTAAATTAGTACAATCTTTCAAGGAGCAATTTGGCAATATGCTTCCAAAGTGTTAAAAATGTTAAGACTTTTTCACCCGACTTCCACCTCCAAAAATATGTTAAGACATAATGAGGACTTCAATCTAGAAATATTATGAACTACGTAACCTGAAAATATGAAATATTTTTCTGCTGCAAAACACTCGGGAATGTTGGATTAAAAATAAACTTATTTTTTAAATTGCTAGTGGAAAGAATGAGGGGAGGGAGAGGGAAAAATGAGGGAGAGCTATAAAACAAAACAAATTCATTTTTGAGCTAAAACTTCCCCAGCCTCAGAGGGGTTCATTAGTATCAGTAATCACGGGGCTCTTTCTAAACACTGGAAATACATTCAAATGATTCAAGATTCAAGTCTTACGAAAGGAAGGAAGGAAGGAAGGAAGGAAGGAAGGAAGGAAAGAAGGAAGGAAGAAAAGAATTATTCAAAACCTTTCCTCACACCACTCTCCAGAGGCAACCCTTCTTAACCAGTTTCTTGTGTGTCTTTCTACACAGCCTTATGTTTATTGTGGCAAATATGTATTTGTAGACTTATTTTTAATCCATATGGTATCACACTATACACACTGTTCTGCACCTTGCTTTTTTCACTTAAGAAAAGAGTATTTTAGGAGCACCTGGGTTACTCAGTTGGTTAAGTAAGTGTCAGACTTTGACTCAGGTCATGATCTCATTGTTCATGGGTTTGAGCCATGCATTGGCCTCTGTGCTGAATGCATGGAACCTGCTTAGGACTCTCTCTCTCTCTCCCTCGCTCTCTGCCCCCTTCCCATCATGCTCTATCTCTTTTTCTCTCTAAATAAATAAATAAATAATAAATAAATAAATAAACTTAAAAAAAAGAAAAGATTATGTCATTCCTACTTATAAAGAGCACTCCCAGGGGCGCCTGGGTGGCGCAGTCGGTTAAGCGTCTGACTTCAGCCAGGTCACGATCTCGCGGTCCGTGAGTTCGAGCCCCGCATCGGGCTCTGGGCTGATGGCTCAGAGCCTGGAGCCTGTTTCCAATTCTGTGTCTCCCTCTCTCTCTGCCCCTCGCCCGTTCATGCTCTGTCTCTCTCTGTCCCAAAAATAAATAAACGTTGAAAAAAATAAATAAATAAATAAATAAATAAATAAAATAAAGAGCACTCCCATTCTTTTTACCGATGCACAAAACTCCATCTAATGGCTGAACTATAATTATTTAGCCTATCTCCTATGAACAGGCATTTAGATTATTGTCAATCTTTACTACAAAATAGAGCTTCAATGAGTAATATTGAACAAAGGTCACTTTGCACTTACACGAGTGTGGGAAAATAGGTTCTACTTACATAAATGAAAAAAGTATAGGGCAGAAAACTGCCACCACTGGGCAAAAGTGACCAAGGTTAGCTAGTGAGATGTTATAATGGAATCACAAGTAACTTGTTATATCACCTGCAGGAAATTACTTTCCATCTGATGCCAATATACTATTGTAGTTTGATCACAAACTCCACTCGCCCCCCAGACCCTTTGCTTGTTACACACACATGTTAATGATCACTGTCTGATTGTTTTCTCCACATTCACAGGTATAAGATCTTGTTTTCTTCACGTTCAGCAGGTGGGTAATATCTTGAGCGCTCAGTTAAATACAGAGATGAAACCCCTGTTCGGAGCTCTTGTCTCCTTCCAGACGTTAGCCTCTCTTGTATTCAATTCTGTGCCCACTCTCTTGATGCACAAGAGAGAACTCCAGACTCATAGTCTGCAACACACAAGTATGTCTGAAAAAAAAATTCCAAGAAGTGGAATTGCTATGTAGAAGGATAGAGCCAAAAAATATATATATACATATTATTACATCATCCTTAGCTGTTGCATTAGTCCATACACTTACCATTCTTGTGGGAGAGCACCTGTTTCCCCAAACTCATGCTAATATTGTTAACAATGTTAATAATGTTAACAATATTCCATGTTGTATGGAATTGTTGATATTTGCCCATTAAAGAGCAGAAAAACAGTACCAGTGGTGCTTTAATTTGATTTTTTCTTTTTATGAATGAGGTCAACTATCTTATCTTAGGTTTCAGGGCCAATTATTTTACTTTTTCGTGAACTGTCATATCCTTTACTCATTTTCAGTTGTTTGGGTTTCTTTTCTTATTTCTTTGGTGGAGATTTTATATTAATAAAATTAGCCCTTTGGGGCACCTGGGTGGTCCGACTCTTGATTTCAGCTCAGGTCATGATCTCACAGTTCATGAGATCAAGCCCTGCTTTGGATTCTCTGTCTCTCTCTCTGCCCTTCCCCCACCCCAATTCACTCTCTCTCTCAAAATAAATAAATAAACTTTTTTTTAAAAAGGTAGCCCTTTATACTTATGATTTAAAATTATTTTTTTGTTTTCATTTGTCTTCTGACTCTGTTAACAGCTTCATTGAGATACGATTGATATACAAATACTGCCCATATCAAAGTGTGCAACTTGAAACGTTTTTAAATTTTTTTTTAATATTTATTTATTTTTGAGACAGAGAGAGACAGAGAATGAATGGGGGAGGGGCAGAGAGAGGGGAACACAGAATCTGAAGCAGGCTCCAGGCTCCGAGCTGTCAGCACAGAGCCTGATGCAGGGCTCGAACTCATGGACCGTGAGATCATGACCTGAGCCAAAGTCAGGATGCTTAACCAACTGAGCCACCCAGGTGCCCCGAAATGTTTCTAATGGCTTTAATTGAGGAACAATTAACCTGCAATAAACGATATACATTTAAAGTATACAGTTTGGTAAATTTGTACCTATGTATATACTCAAGAAATTATCACCACAATCAAGATAAAGAACATATTCCTCCCCACCAAAAGGTTTCTTGTGCCCCATTGTAATCCTTTTCTCTTGCCCCCTCAGCCTCCCATCTCATCTCCCAGACTACAGCAGTTATGTGTTCTATATCACTATTGATTGATTTGCATTTCCCACCATTTTATGTAAGTGGAAATATACAATATATACTTTTATTAATCTGGTTTCTTTCACTCTGCATAAGTATTATGACATTCATTCATGTTGTGTGTACCAATAGTTCATTCTTTTATTGCTGAGTAGTATTCCACAATCATCCCAAATGATCCTCAAATGGGCTCAGAAAAGGTATATATATATAATCTATATATTTAGATAGATAGATAGATAGATAGATAGATTCACATACATGTACATTTAGAGAGAGAGAATATGACAAAGCAACTGGAGCAAAATGTAAACAATTGGTGAAATTGAGAAAAGGATATATAGGAGTTCATTGAACTATTAAAAAAAAGCAGCTTTATTGAGATAAAACTTACATATCATACAATTTATCCATTTAAAGTGTGGGTACTGTGGCCCATGTTTATGCAATCCTCTAGGGCATCTGCAAAGCCCAGGCGGCCCATTACCAGAAATATGTGGATGAGGCTTCAAGAGATCAAAGATGTCTTAATCTAGTATGATCAGATCTTGCTGGTAGCTGAGTCTAGTCACTGCAAATCCAAGGAGTACAGAGGCCTTGGTGCACACTCTGAAATCCTACTGATAAGCCACTACAAGGAACAGGCTTCACTTTTGTATGAAACAATGGTTGTAGGATTTTCAGATTTAAAAAAAAAGAGGTGAGGGGTTCTTCCAGGTTAAGATTATGTGAATACACACATCTACTTTTCTCCCTCCCTAAATTCCACAAAATTATAATTAGAATAAATGAGTTACGTTTAATATCTAAACCAACAAGTGTGGGGAAAACAGTAGAAGAAACAGCAATAACATTTTAGAAGTTGGAAGACATAATGCGAGAAAATTGCTCTAGCATCCCCAAGAAACCTAAATCCCAAGCTGGCAGCAAGGAAGGTTCAAAATCAACATCATTTGCACCATAGTCTCAGAAGGATCAGAAATTGGCAACACCAGAAAAATCTGAAACACAGCGTGAGAGTCCCTATGTGGGTAGTGCTCGCTTTGGCAGCACATATACTAAAATCGGAATGGTACAGAAGGTGTGGGTAAAAGCTGTTTGAGAAACAGTAAGATCTCGGGTCTCTTACTCCAACCTAGACAAAACAGAGAAGGGATGCCATGAGACCATATGTCTAGTGAATTGCTGAATGCACACACCCCTCACTTTCTTCCCCAACACAACCCCAACATGCTGACAGCCAGAAAAGAAACTGAAAAACTCTTTTCCCCACAATCTGACCTTCCTAAGAGCAAGACTCTAAGACACCCACCTCAGAGTTTCCCCTGGAAATGCCGCCCCCCCTCCAAGTTCTGAGTCACTGAAATACAAAGTTGAAAAGTTCTTCCCACAGGCTCAGTGTGTGTATCTGTTTTTTAGGCTCACACTTTCTTGATCATGAGCAGAGAGCCAACCGATCACAAACCTAATGAAGAAAGCCTCTACCACAGAAAATGAAAACTAAAATAAGCAAGCAGTGGGGGGAGAAAGAAGGCAACTGAGGAGGAGAGAAAAACTTAGAAAAATACATCAAGTTATTTAAAAGAAAAGGAGGAAGAGAATATGTTGTATATATGAAACAAAAATGAGATGCAAAAAAAAAAGAAAAAAGAAAAGAAAAATAAACACATAGAACACAGAAAAGAGCCCTAAAACATTAAAAATACAATAGCAGAGGGGTACTTAGGTGGCTTAGTTGGTTGAGTGCCTGACTCTTTTGTTTTTAATTTTTTTAATGTTTTTTCATTGCATTTTTGAGAGAGACAGAGCACAACCGGGAGAGGGGCAGAAAGAGAGGGAGACACAGAATCCAAAGCAGGCACCAGGCTCTGATCTGTGAGCACAGAGCCCAACGTGGGGCTCAAACTCACAAACTGTGAGATCATGACCTGAGCCGAAGTCATCACTCAACCGACAGAGCCACCCAGGTGCTCCAAGGGCCCGACTCTTGATTTTGGCTCAGGCCATGCATTATTCCAAGGTTGTGAGAACAAGCCCCGTGTCAGTCTCTGCATTAAGTGTGGAGCCTGCTTAAGGTTCTCTCTCTCCCTCTTGCTCTGTCTCTTTCTCTCTCTGCCTCTGCCCCCTCCCCTGCTTGCACTCTCTTGCTCTCTAAAAATTTTTTTAATTTAAATAAAAACATACAATAGCAGAAATGAAAACATTGATAGATGGATAGATGAAGTTGAGAAAATCTCTTAGCAGAACAAAAAGTCAAAGAAATAAAAAACAGAAAGAAAAGAAAGTTATAACACCATTCCAGAAAGGTTAGCATCTGAGTAATGAGGGAAAGAAGTCATCAATGAAACAATTTAAGAACATTTCTTAGAATGGACATGAAATTACCAATATAAAGGGCAATCATTGGCACATTACTGTAAAATTTTAGAGCTCTGGGAAGAAAAGTAATTTCCTAAAATCTTTCAGTGAGAATAAAACAAATTATATATCAAGGATCAGGAATACGATCCTTTATCTCTTTCAGAGATAATTACTGAATATTCACACGTGAGACAGTGTGATGTCTGGAGTTTTATTTAAAATAATTGAAAGTTGACTAGGAAGCGGGGGGGGGTGAGCTATAGATGCAACATTATTGGCTAGGAATTCATAACTGTGGAAGCAACGTGGTAGGTATGTGGGGAATCATTACATTACTCTCTCTTTGTAGATATTTAAAGGAATCATAGAAATGGTTTGGATTTCTCAGCAACACTAGAAACAAAAAGACAGTGAAGCAATGCTTTTAAAATTCTAAATGAAATTTATTTCCAGACTAGAATTCTATACCTAGACAAACTATAAATCAGGGGCAATGGAAATGCCCAAGTAGATCTTGGCCTCAGATGAATCAATGGGAGTCTATCCACTGTATTAGGAAGTAAGACAGAGTGTTAGGGTGCAGATACAGGTAAGTTCATATATTTGATAATGGAAATAAGTGCTAGTTCTCTTCAGATTGCTTCTGATTGCTTTACTCTGTGGAGCATCATAGTCTAGTGGGGGTGATGGATATATAGATAATGTTTAACACTAAAATAAAATGTTCTAAGTTCTATAAGTAGAGCCATATATAGGATCCTCTGGAACCTCAGTCATATTATGGTTCAAGAAAGGTTTTATGGGGTCGGTGATGCCCGAGATACGTCTTACGGAATAAGCAATTACATAAATGAAGAAGAAAGGGAAAAGCATTCAAGGTAGAAAGATCACCATTAATAAAGGTAGAAAGATCACCATTAATAAAGGAATAAACATGATGGCATGAATAGAATATAGCACAAAACCGAGCACAAGAAGTGTGCGATAAATACTTACTGGAATTAATTAAATCACTTGGTGTTTTTATGGACTTGGCATATCTAACATAACTGGAGGCCAGGGATGAAACCAGAAAGTATTAAGCAGCTGTCTTGTTATCCAAGTGTTACACTAATTATGAAAGAGCAGAGTCAAGAAACAAGGTGCTGAAAACTGTACAGGCATGCCTCATTTTATTGCACTTTGCTTTACTGCACTTTTCAGATAATTGAGCTTTTTAACAAATTGAGGATTTGTAGCAACCTTACGTCGAGCGAGTCTATTGGTCCCATTTTTCCAACAGCATTTGTTCACTTTGTGTCTCTGGGTCACATTTTAGTAATTCTCAAAATAGTTCAAACTTTTTCTTTTTTTTAAGTTTATTTATTTATTTTTTGAGAGATAGAGACAGCACGGTTTGGGGAGGGGCAGAGAGAGAGCAAGAGAAAGAGATCCCAAGCAGGCTACAAGTTCCACACGGAGCTTGAACTCACGAAACCGCGAGATCATGACCTCAGCCAAAACCAAGAGTCTGACACTTAACTGACTGAGCCACTCAGGCGCCCCTCAAAATATTCAAACTTTTTCATTATTATTGCATTTGTTATGACGTGATCTTTGATGTAACTATTGTAATTGTTTGCAGGCATCACAAACCACACCCATATAAGACAGTGAACTTGATAAATATTGTGTTTGTTCTGACTACTCTACACAGCAGCCATTCCCTCCCTCTGTCCCTCTCCTCAGGCCTCCCTATTCTCAGAGACACAACAATCTTGAAATCAGGCCAATTAATAACCCTACAATGCCTGTATGTGTTCAAGTGAAAGGAAGTCACATGTCTCCCACCTTAACTCAAAAACTAGAAATGTTGGGGCGCCTGGGTGGCTCAGTCGGTTAAGCGGCCGACTAAGGCTCAGGTCATGATCTCGCAGTCCATGGGTTCGAGCCTCGCGTCGGGCTCTGTGCTGACAGCTCAGAGCCTGGAGCCTGTTTCAGATTCTGTGTCTCCCTCTCTCTGACCCTCCCCCGTTCATGCTCTGTCTCTCTCTGTCTCAAAAATAAATAAACGTTAAAAAAAATTTTTTTTTTTAAAAAACAACTAGAAATGATTAAGCTTAGTGAGGAAGGCATGTTCCTATACAGTATAGTATAAATGTAACTTTTTATACACTGGGAAACCAAAAAATTCATTTGACTCGCCTTATTGAGATATTCACTTTATTATGGTAGTCTGGAACCAGATGCTCCCTGGCTGATATTTCATTTGTTTAATTCAGAAACGCTTATCTTTTTTAATACATTTTTTAGTTTATTTTACAAAAAAAAATGTTTTTCAGCCTACAAAATATTTTAAGCACCTATTTGTATAGACACTCTTTATACAAAATAAGTCCTTGGGGTTTTTATAGTCCAATGGAAGAGGCAGATGTTAAATAAATAAGAAGTTATGTGTGACTAAATATATAAATGATATTTTTTTATAAGGCACAAGGTCCCTGCCATATGACACAACCATAAGGTTCAAATATTTCAGTACCAGTAAGGTCAGCTTCTATCTTAAAAATACTTCCTAAGTACAACAGTAATTTTGGTGCATATTATAAAAAAGGACTGGGAAAAAAAACTAATTTGGTCCTTATGTTTGTTTATTTTTAATTAAACCACTAATCATTATTTAGCTATTCATGTGAAACACTGAATTTTTATTCAAGATGAGTCCAGAATAATTGGATAGACTTTGAGTTAGTAAAATAACAGAACATACTATAGAGAAAGGACAAGAACATACAGATTCATTTCCTTTTTAAGTTTGAAAAAAGAAGCCATTGACTCAAAAGAAGCTTCTGTTTCATGAATTAATGGGTCACCATAACCAAACGATTGTAAGTCACAATTTCACTGAAAACCAGAAGGGTAAAAATAGCAAAGACTAAACATAGAATATCCTTCTTTCTTCATCTTTGCTTCTGGAAGGTGTGTCTTTCCTGAACTATGAATCACTGCCGCAGACCTTGCAAATTTGTTCCATAAGAGGGAAAGTACCGAAGCAGCAGTAATGCTCTCATTGTGGGCCTCGCTCGCTGCTCAGGAGGGGAAAGGTGCACAGTCTGCAGTTTGGTCAACCCTCCTTCCCCATAAGTTGCACAAAATGGAAACTAATGGTAAGAGAGAAATATTCCATGTTGTTTCAACTTTTCCTCTCCTCAACGACTGCAGTGATTAGACTAGTGAGTATAACAGAAGGCAAGCTCTTATTGCCCCCTAGCTAGCCTGGTTGTTGTTTTTTTTTTTTAATTATTTTTTAGTGCTTATTATTTATTTTTGAGACAGAGAGAGAGAGACAGAGCATGAGTGGGGGAGGGGCAGAGACAGAGGGAGACAGAATCAGAAGCGGCCTCCAGGCTCTGAGCTGTCAGCACAGAGCCCAACGTAGGGCCTGAACCCACAAACCGTGAGCTCATGCGCTGAGCCAGACGCTTAACTGACTGAGCCACGCAGGCATCCCAACCCCCTAACCTTCTTAAACTAGTCTTGGGTATTCCCATAACCAACACCACCATAGAACTTTCACCATCTCAATCCTAAAAGATAAATGAAGGCATAGTTTGTAAAATTTACCGTTGATGTTTATATTTTGGCAACTATCACTTCTTAAGCCTGGAAATAAAATGAATAAGTATTGAATTTGGACCAGAATCAAAATTAAGGTTTTACCTTTCAAGACTTAGCTTGATTGCTACAGAATTGTATTAGATTTCTAGATTAATAATTGTTATATTAACCAAAAGTTTTTCTATATTAAAAGCATAGCATTGTCTGAAGTCTATATATATACTTTATCTCTGATTTTTTGCATTCTCTCAAATTTCTCTTTTTCTATATTGCTTTTGTTGCTTTATTGAAAAATAAAAATTAGTATTGACTTTTTTTAGCTTTTCTCCTAAGACATTTCCTTTCCATGTATGAAACACAAGTTGCAAATAACAGGGTCTTCAAAGTTATATAGAAACAAGTTATGTACCATTTATTTTCTTATTCGCCTTACCAATAATAATTGCTTAAGCGATTATGATAAGGAATTTGTGGGTGGAATTATTATATTATGTATTTCTTTAGGCTCTTTTAGCTAATTCGGTGCACAGCAGCAGCACCTAGTGGACATTTTTGTACTCTAAGAAGAATCACTTTATTACCTTTCAAGGTATGAAATTGGCTAAGAAATGCAATGTGTATAGATATTACTGATGTATAGATATTTCTGAATATTGCTCTGGTCAGCCCATAAGTGAATTCATAGAGTTTAAACAATAAAAAGAATGATAATAAGCCTCACAATTATGGAGTAATTAAAGAGAAGCATTTCAAACATGTGAAGATACACATACAGTCAGGGCTTCAAATTTAATGTGTCGTATCAATTCTTTTCTAAATTTTTTAATGGTTTGGGGTTTTTTTTGTGAGAGAGAGAGAGAGACAGAGTGTGAGCAGTGGGCGGGGGGCAGAGAGAGAGGGAGACACAGAATCCGAAGCAGGCTCCAGGCTCTGAGCTGTCAGCACAGAGCCCCACACAGGGCTCAAACTCACAAACTGCAAGATCATGACCTGAGCTGAAGTCGGAGACTTAACTGACTGAGCCACGTAGGTGCCCCATGTCAATTCTTTTCTAAAATAGACTTTATAAGGAAAAGAGAGCCAACATCCAAATTGCCAGTAGTAAAAATTCTCAGTTAAGCCATTTATTCTCACTCACATTCCTGTACATCTATGGAAAGATGCTTAATAGAGGTAATTGAGGTTGTTGTGATAAAACCAAGGCACAAGGGAGAAAATAATGCACATGATCCCAGGTGTTGATATGTACGTAGTTAATAAGGGGAAAAGGTATGCTAATACCAACATTCTCATTTTCTTTTGTCACAGTAAAGTTGGATTTGTCAGACATTCAATTAAAACCAGCATGGGAGAGAGGATTTTACACATTCATGGAGAAACATAAATAGCTGCCATCTAATTGCAATAATACAACATTTAATATTATTCCAATACTCTTACCACTTTTCTCCCCAGTATAATTTAACCTCATGCACACAGCTCCCCTGCTGGATTGTATTAGAGACCCAGAGAGGCACAGCTGTGTAGGAGAGGCAACTCACCCTGCCTCCACACTTTAGGGGGCCTTCATCCAACTTGTTCCTAGGTCTGACACATGAAAAGAGTCAGGACTTCAAATGGTGCAGGGTGGAAGGGAGAAAAATAGAGTCATTTGCAAAAGGTAAAAAAGCATAGAGGCACTCCTAGAGAACTCAGTCAGGTCATCATCACTCAATCAATGAGGCAACATTCTTCAGTTAACTTTTATATCCACGAATCACTGATGTGAGCTCTGTAGGCTATTAGCTGGGGTCAGCAAATTGAGGTTTTATACAGCGTGTGAGCTGGGGATGAACTTTGCATTTTCAGAGATTTTTGTAAAAGAAAAGAATGTGTGTCTTAGGAAAAACTCAGTTTTTCCCTCTTACAAGTCTCCTTTACTCTTATGCTATGACCACATTCACAACCAGATATGGAGGTAGGGAAGTTCCCTACTAAGCAAGCCTCTGAAACAAGCTGGGTGTCCTATGGGGTCATTCAATTCTGACACTTTTTACCTGGAGTTAGCTTCAAATCCCACAGGTCAACAGCCTGTGAGACTGCCCCCCACTTCAGATGCCAGTTGCAAGTAGTAGGTCCCCAGGTTACCCACAACCTGTGTCCAACTTGACTACAAATTGGAGCCAAACCACAACCCCCTCATTGGGTTTGATTACTTTGCTAGAGCAGTTCACAGAACTCGGGGAAACACGTTTACCCACTTATTAAAGGATGTGATAAAAGGCACAGGTGAACAGCCAGATGAAGAGATACATAGGGGGAGGTCTTGGGAGGATCCCCAGCACAGGAGTTTGTTTCTGTGTGGTTGGGGTATGTGGATGTGTTCACCAACCTGAAAGCAATCCAAACCCCATACTATTAGGATTTTATGGAGGTTTCCTGTCGTAGGCATGATCAAGTATTAACTTCATTTTCAGCTCCTCTGCCCTCTCTGGAGAGGGGAGGTTGGGCTGAAAACTCTAAGCTTCTCATCATGGCTTGGTCTTTTTGGTGACCAGTCCCCATCCGGGAGATCGCCCGGAGTTGCCTCATTAGAACAAAACACATTCCTATCACCCAGAAAATTGTAAAGGTTTCAGGACCCCTGTGTCAGGAACTGAGATCAAAGATCAAACATTACAACAAAAGATGCTCTCAGTGCTCTTATCACTTAGGAAAACTACAAGGGATTCAGTCGCTCTGTGCCCGAAACCAGGGGCAGAAACCAATATATATTTTTTCTATTATTTCACAATATGTGACAGAGATATGTGTTGCTTGCCAAGCCTAAAATATTGTTTGGCCTTTCACAAGAAAAGGTTTGCTGATCTCTGCTATATAGAGAGACTTAACTCTCACCAAAGTTAGAGCCTAGAAAGGAAATTAAAACAACAATAATAACAAACAAAATAACACAATTCTTTGACCATTTACTATGTGTCAAGCACTGAGTTAAGTGTATTACATTCATTATCTCATTTAATCCTCATCAAAAAAAAACCCTATGAAATAATTATGATTACTATCAATTTCCCAATGAAGAACACAAAACTTAAAAAGGGTAATAACCAAGATCCCATAAGTGACCAGACCTAAAATTAAAATCTAAGCTGTCTGACCCAGAGCACTCAACCACTCAGTTCAGGAACACAAATACAAACGACAAAAGGTAGAAAATGATAGGTATCTCAAGAAATATGAAGACACAACATGCAGTGAAAAAACAAAGGTGGCAGATAACACTTCTAGAGGGATGTTCAGGGAACATTTCATGGACAAAGCAGCTTTTAAACTAGGTCGTGAAATACGGGAAAGTTCTAGATATAAGACACGGCAGTAAAGGACAACCAGCTATGGTAGAACTTCGAGGCAGAAGCCTTGGGCGTGTTGGAGGAAAAGTGAGTCTCATTTCTTGGAAGGAACATACAGGAAGAGTGTAGATGATCAGAAGAACACCTAGGTTAGAGGGGGACTGTGGATGTCGCGGAATATTGAACCGAAGAAAGAAGGGTAATTGAAATCAACGTGCCTGAACATTATAACTAAACAACTGGCACAATCAGCTGGATGCTCCGGGGAGATTAATCTGATCAGGATATATTGGATGGGTTAGAGGAAGGAGAATTCGAAGCAGAAAAACAAATTAGGAGACCATTAACAATAATCCAGATCCAAGATGGTAACAGTCTGAACCAGAGGGGAGACAATGAGAACATAGTGGTACAGAGAGAGGGGAAGAGTAGTGGTAAGGCCTCTTTCTGCATTCCTTCCAAAGTCACAAAGCAATGCAAGAGGGAAGGGGTAAGTGTCCTGCCAACGACAGCCGCCTCTTGCTCCCACGGGCCCCTCAGGCTAAATATTGCCCTTTTCATGACATTGCCACTCCAATTGTTCCCCAACCTTGTGCCCACGCCCTGCCCCCCCCCCACACACACACCGCACCACTTTTACTGGGCAAAGGTCCCCATTTTTCTTCTCTTGATAAAGTCATTCCTCGATATTCATTTTAATGGAATTTCATCTGAATAAAAATGTCAACATTTTGGGGTTGAGTGGGGAGGCAGAGGGAATAATGCTCACACAGTGTGATTTACCAAGTCTGTCATCCTCAGGAATTGTCTTCTAAAAGGGTGGTGACATCTGTACACAGATCAACGGCTCACACTTCCTGACATACAGGCCTTGATTTAATGAATCTGTCAGTTTGTCACTTAAAAAATTGAGTGCCTATTCAGCAAGGGAAATAAGAGAAATGAAAATTCAGTCTCTGCCCTTAAGAAGCTGAGAGTTTAATACACATACCAAATGAATCAAATAAATCAAATATACATCAAGTAAATCAAATATACACACCAAATCAAATATACATACCAAATGAATACAGAACATTTTAATACAACTACATGTTAATACCATCGAATCATATTCCTTTGGAACACTTTGGGGAATGAATTTTTTTTTTTTAATAGCTAAACAATACGAACAGGTGAGTTTACTCACCCTCTCATTCTTCCTTAACATTTTTTTACACATCTACCTTTACATCGCTCTTTATTTCAACCACCTTGAATAAAACAAAACATATATCACTTTAAGGGCACCTGGCTGGCTCAGTTGATAGAGCATGCCACTCTGGATCTGAGGATGGTGAGTTTGAGCCCCACCTTGGGTGTAGAGGTTACTCAAAAATAAAATAAAATAAATAAAATAAAATAAAGTATCACTTTAAAAATATACCACCACTTGGGGCACTTGGGTAGCTCAATTGGTTAAGCATCAATTGCTTAAGCACGTGTGTGTGTGTGTGTGTGTGTGTGTGTGTGTATCACCACTTCTTTAACATTGGTTAAGCACGTGTGTGTGTATACACATATGTGTGTGTGTGTGTGTGTGTGTGTGTGTGTGTGTGTGTATCACCACTTCTTTAACATACCTGGATCTCACTGGAATGAAACTGTCCCAAAGGGCAGGATATGGTCTGTTAAATCTCAAGAGTGAAGCCAAGCATGGAAGGGTATGGCTACCCTGACATTGTCTGTGAATGCTTCAAGACAGAGAGGAGCGATGAAAATGTGGCTGAGGGGAAAAATAAACTCAAAACCCAAGAGAGTATATTTAAGCATTGAGCTGAAGGAGTAGAGTGAGGACCCAAACCTCACTCAATGTTGAGTCAATGTTGAAAGCCAAAGGGGAGGAGGGAGAACGTGGAGGAGCTGGGGCTGGTGAGTCAGGCATTTGGGACGGGAGGTCCTTGTACAGCAGTGCAGTGAAGTCTGACCTGCCAGGGGAGAGGAGCGCCTTACAGGTGATGCCAGCCTGGACAGCCCCAGTCTGCTGACCATATTTGTGTTCCGGGCTGGTGGATGTTACAAGACAATAGTATGAACAAATTTAGTAGCATGCTAAATTCATACATGCTTAAAGAACAACAAATAGTAAAAGAGTTGACAAATAAGAGTCAAATAAGAGTCATCAGGTATATTCCCAAAGGGGTAAGTTTTGACTCTGATTTTGTAGCTGGTATTCCAGGACTTCTCTGCTTTTGTTGATTCATCAGTTCCAATTCCTAACAGCAAGTTATGGCATCCTTTCTGTCCTACTGCGCCTTTGAATCAAGTTCCGCTGCCTTCCACGCATGAATCATCGTTGAGCCCACAAGGAAGGATTCCAGTAAGGGAAGCAAGCAGGATTGTTATAGGAGCTATTCTGGGAGACTTGTTCTTTCACTGGACACTGCTTATTCCACTTTGTGGATTTACAGGGCAGCAGCTGTGTTTCAATTTCTCTTGTAAAGCTAGCTGCAGAGAAATATCACGAATTAAAACAGACAAAAAGAGACCAAAAATTACTTTACCAGTTACCCCCAAGTTGACAGTCTATAGATTACAACCAAATCTGACAGTGGTTTGCTGGTCAATTGTATTATTCTGTAGCTCAAGTGTCTATTTGAAGACCTAAAGCAGGTGATGTTTTCGGCCCAGATCCAGAGTTTAAAAACTTGTGTAATATAATGTAAGCTTACCTACAGTTTTATTAGAATTTCTGTTAAGCTTTTGGGGGTTTGGACTGTATGCTGTCATCCTTCATTCTCAATGAATACATTTTTTTACGATGCTGTTCCCCATATATACTTCCCATTGTCTGCAACAACTACCCTGACTTATTTATAAACTGCTGTCAAACTCTCAAAACTTTTCTGCCCCACAGCATACTGAACTGATTCTTTTCCCTTCCTCTCTCACTATGGATGGAGAAACAGATGATCACAAAGCTTTAAGAGGCCCTTGGTGGGTTTGTGTGGTGGGAGAGAGCTTGTGGAGAGAAAGGAGGGATTGGAGTAGAGTCATAGAAACGATTCCTGGCAAAATGGCTTTGCACGAGAGTAATTCCATCTGGGTGATACCTCAGTGCAAGTCTGTAAGAAGAGAGAGCCAGCAGTGTGCCAATGGGAAAAAGTGATGTTTCCTGTGGACTGGCAGTGGGAGTTTGTCCCGTCTCTTCAAAATGTTGTCAGGAAACCTCTTTGCCAGTGAATGCAGCCCTCGGCCACTGAACGGGGCAAACAAATCCACCTATGTGCCTCCAGGTGAGAAGCATAGGAAAAAGGTTTCCCCTCCCCTGTATCTAGGAGACCTAAATTCCAGTTCTGATTTTACAACGAGTTGTGTGGCCCAGGGCAAAATCAGTTAGCGTCTGTGAGTTCCAGTTACGTTTTGTGAATAAAGAGGGGATCTTCATAAATAATCCCCCCGGCCCTAAAATTCCCTACGCCTATAATCTGTCAGTGTCTCTGGTAGCTTCGACAGAAGTAAAAGTCTGGTACAGCAGCTCTTCTAACGCTTCTATTGTCTAGTCCTGTCTATAATCGGGCCAAGTCCTGTAGTTTGTGGGATTAACATGAGGCACAAAATAACTGTGTGTCATCAGAAACAAAGAGTTTGGAAAAGACATTTCCCCTAACTAAATTAAATATCACTGCTCAAAAATAATAAAATGCTATAGAAAGAAAATATCAACGCCACCACAAATCAACATCTGAAGAACAGCTCTAGAAAACATCTGGAAAATAGCCTTCGGTTAACAAACCACTAGATAAAATGTTTGATTTCCCAGTCACTGATGTTACTAACTGCAAAAGCAGTTAAAGGGTCTTATGAGGAATAATATCTTGGCACTGGATGAACAGCAAGAAACCCAGCTGTTTGCACTTGCTGTATAACAAGTGCCAATGTACATACCGTAATCCACACAGTCTGCTGAGGATAGAGCAGCAAACCACACAATGTGATGCAAAGCCCCGATCAGGTCAGGGTGATCAGGCTACTGGGACGGAATAATAGGCAAATGCCTCTTTTACTACAACAGTCCACTTCCCGGGCAACTTCCTTGTGAAATGTTGTTTCTTGCTATATATTCATTCATTTGCTTTCACTAGAAATTTATATCACGGTCTGGAAAGAACTTCTATTTCCAGGCAGAGTCCCTCTAAACCATAACAGATGTTGAGAACACTACGAGACTGGCCAAAAACGAAAAAAAGGAGAGGCTATCAACAAAGACCACATCAGCGACAGACACAAAAGGAAGGGGCCCACAGGTGAGTGGACAAGAAGACAGAGACGCTGATGAACACAATAATGCAATAAAGCAAGATACAGTGAATCCTTCAAATTCCTCACCACAAAGGACCGGAGGATTATACCCATTCTGCAACTGAGATTTTGAAAGAGACTAAGGTAAAATTGCAAGCAAAGGAAAAAGGTAGGAGTGTTCAGATGTTCAGATGTCAGGACAGTAGGATTATCTGCAATCCTATTTAAGCACTCATTGGAATCAGCAATTCTTTGGAATTTCAAAAGAAAAGTCTGATCATTTTGGTTATTGTTCATCCAATGATTAATTGTTAAGCTCTTTACTATGTATCAGGAAAGCTTCTAGGTACAGGCAGGGTGGGCGGAATAACAGTAAACAAAACAGATAAGGTCTTTATGGAAGACTCATTCTTCAGGTTATCTCATGAGTAAACAATCACCACCTACTGATAGATGTTATGAAAACAAACCAAAAAAGATACGCAGAAAAGGGGTTTCTTCTCTTCATTTATACTCTAGAAAATATAGATAGGAATAAAATAACCATAAAAATAAATATAAAATTGCAACTGTTTTGAGTGCTGCAAAGGAGAGGCAGATGGTTCTATGAAAAAATAATTATAAGATTAGAATTTGCCAGAGAGAAGAGACGGCTTCCTTGAAGAAGGGACATTGGAACGTTAATTTGAAGGATGAGTGGGCTTTAATTAGGTGAAGGAGGGGATGGAGTACAGATGGGGAAGAGTTCTCTAGGAAAAGATCAAAAGAAATGGGCTGATCAAGGAGCTGCAAGGCCACTAGTCAGGAATGGAGCATTCATAGGGAGCACGCTGCAGACTGAAACCAAAAGAAAATGTAAGAAGCAAAATTTACAGGAGTCTGTGGATCATATTTGTCATCATTCTCAAAGTATTAAAGGGCTTTTTAACGGGGGAATAACATAATCAAATGTGTTGAGAAGATGGCTCTGGCTGCAGCGTGTAAAATGGATTACGGGAACAAGAATGGATACAGAAAGACTAGTCAGTAGATTACTTCAGTCCAAGTGATCAGAGACCACAGCTTGCCCTAGGCTGGTGGTGACAGTGGAGGAGATGGAATTTCATCTAGACTCAAGGCCAGAACAAAGGTAAGCATGTTGGGTCTATGATTGGGTGGGGCAGGGTGGGTGGAGGCCTAACACATCCCAAGAAGCCACTTTTCATTCAAACAAGAACTCGCTTTGAATGCAGAAAGAAGACAATGGTGTTCTAGGCAACCGGACCAAGGAACGCTACCATATCTTTCCTTATTCACATAACTTCCTGATATTAGCGAACAATTTATGCCAAAAATGATGACACAGGAGGAGAGGGAGATATAGGAGAGCACATACCTCCTTTTCCCTTTGGTCCATCCTTATTCATCAGGAAGCTGGAATGTAGGCTGTGCATGTATAAATAAGTGCAAAAAGAGTTGAGTTTGTTTTATGCAGCATTTCCACTCTTCTAGTAAGAACAAAATGCATATGCATGTACAAGCTAAGAAGGAAAAAAAGCTTCTACATTTGCATTTAAACTGGTATTGCGCAATATAGAGATGAATGGTAAAGCTCACGTCGATAATTAAAATTTTTATTTTTTCTGAGATGCCTGGGTAGCGCAGTCAGTTAAGCATCTGACTTCTGCCCAGGTTATGATCTCACAGTTCGTGGGTTCAAGGCCCATGTCGGGCTCTGTGCTGACACCTCGAGCCTGGAGTCTGCTGTGGATTCTGTGTCTCCCTCTCTCTCTCTGCCCCTCCCTGCTTGTGCTCTCTCTCTCTCTCAAAACTAAATAAACAAACAAACATTTTTTTAATTTTTATTTTTTCTTTATTTAAAACGACATGAAATAATAAAAGACATCATAAGTTGAGAGAGACAGTTTGAAGAAGAGACAAAACATGTATTAGTATCTTTAATGGTATTTGTCCCCTGTTTGTTTGAACAAGGTATCCTGCATTTTCATTTGCAGTGGTCCCCAAAAATTATGTAACAGGCCCTGGAAAACACATTCCTTATCAGCTTGCAATTGGCATGTTCCTACTAGACTGCCCCGCTGCTGACCACAGTAGGCAGGAAAGGAATGCCAAATAGACACAAATCTGGACAGAGCTAAGGAGAGACTGTATTTAAAAGGATTCTTGCAATCAGAGAAAAGGGACTATTGCAATGGACAGAAGGCACTGGCCATACAAACCATCTGCAAGTGTCTCAATGGTCTTTAAAAGAAGCAAAGATTTGGGGCACCTGGATGGCTCACTCGGTTAAGCATCCGACTTCAGCTCAGGTCATGATCTCACAGTTGTGATTTCAAGCCCCGCATCAGGCTCTGTACTGACAGCTGAGAGCCTGGAGCCTGCTTTGGATTCTGTGCCTCCCTCTCTCTCGTTCTCTCTCTCTCTCTCTCTCTCAAGAATAAATAAACATTAAAAAATATTTTTAAAAAGAAAGCAGAGCAGATTTGAACACAGACATGTGCACAGGGAGGAAATACAGGGTGAGGACACAGAGAAGGTACCATCTGCAAGCCAAGGAGAGAGGCCTCGAAGAAATTAAACTTGCTGACACCTGGGTCTTGGAATTCCAGTCCCCAAAACTTTTTTTTTTAATTTTTTTTTTCAACGTTTATTTATTTTTGGGACAGAGAGAGACAGAGCATGAACGGGGGAGGGGCAGAGAGAGAGGGAGACACAGACTCGGAAACAGGCTCCAGGCTCGGAGCCATCAGCCCAGAGCCTGACGCGGGGCTCGAACTCATGGACCGCGAGATCGTGACCTGGCTGAAGTCGGACGCTTAACCGACTGCGCCACCCAGGCGCCCCTCCAGTCCCCAAAACTTTAAGAAAAGAAATTTCTGTTGTTTAAGCCACCCAGTCTGTGGTATTTTGTTATGGTGGCCCAAGCAAACTAACGCCATCTTCTTATTTTTGAGATACTTTATTATATTCTGTATACAAGAGATTTTTTCTTTTTTTTTTTTTCTGTCAGAGGTATGTATTGCAAATATTTCCCACTCCACTGACTGTCTTTTCATTTTCTTCATGGTGTGTTTCAAGGAGCAAAGTCTTTCATTCTCATGAAGTCACATTATTGAATTCTTTTATATATTGGTTTGTGCTTTTTGTGCAGTCCTTCCCAACTTTCCCCACTGCCTCGTTAGATCAACCAAGGTCCAATCAGGAGACAAAAAACAACATCGGTTATTTTAACAGAAATGTTTAGCATCGGCAATTGTGAAGCAATGAAATGGTGAGGTGCTAACAGAGATTCTAAGAGTATTCTCAAGGGTACAGAAATAGGAACTGCAGAGGGCAACTACTTCCTCTACAGCCAATGGAGAGTGAACAAGGAAGGAATTTTCAAAATCTAGAAGCATCTCTAGGCTGAGACTGAGACCTCCAAGGGGGGTATGGCTGCCACAGGAGCCGTCAGCCTGCTGGTGGCAGCAGAAATGCTGGAAGGCACCAGGGGATCCAGAAAATTGATGGAGGACACAGACCTCAGCTGGTGAACAGGACTCACTGACGGCAGCTCAGGTCTCAAGATATTTGTTAGTTAAAACACCGCTAGCGAGAAAGTGAGGAAAGAGAAGGAGAGGGAACTCAGGACCAAGAAGACTGAGAAGAAACCAGGCAGACAGAAAACAGAATCTAATGCTGCTGAGAGAACTGTCTCAATACCAGTTTCCTCCATGAGATTTTCTTTGTTATTCCGTTTCTGTTTAATCCTATTTAACCTTTGTACCTTTCCATAGTAGTTTAACGTATCTCCTCTTCTGAATGCCTTCTTACATCTAGCACTTGGTTAGCTGTTCCCTTGGGTGCCAAATGCATTTCCACTTACTCTGTGATAAAAGTTAAGCTCCTTGAAGTCAGAGATTGTTTATTCTGCATTCTGTCTCCAGATCACAACACACTTCTCAGCATGTTGCTAGTATTTCGGCATTTGATAAATGAAGCTTTTTCAAAAATCTGAATAAATCACTCTTTTCTCTGTCCCAAGCCACTTTATTTATACTCCTGTCATGGAATGCATTACCTATGATTATTTTTCTTGTTGTTTGCTCTCCCAAAGAGTTAGTTCCTACTAATCTTTGCATTCCTGTGATTGACAAGCATTGTGTTTTGCAGAATAAGCATTTTCTGAATATTTGCTGTATCAATTTTCAACGTTTATTTATTTTTGGGACAGAGAGAGACAGAGCATGAACGGGGGAAGGGGCAGAGAGAGAGGGAGACACAGAATCGGAAACAGGCTCCAGGCTCTGAGCCATCAGCCCAGAGCCTGACACGGGGCTCGAACTCACGGACTGCAAGATCGTGACCTGGCTGAAGTCGGATGCTTAACCGACTGCGCCACCCAGGCGCCCATCAATTTTAGCAAACTCATAAAAGGCGATTTTAATGTAAGTCGAACTGATGTATGATTGGCTTGTGAAGACATTTCCTGTTATAATTTTATCAGGAAGCCCGCAACAAGCTTGGAGGTATTCATTCAAATTCGTTTGGGTGCCAGAAACAAATGAGCTTACCTGGAAAGGAGGGGAGTTTCCCTCTCTCTCTCTCTCTCTCTCTCTCTCTCTCTCTTTGAGGTGGGGGGTTTCTATGAGGAGTAGGATTGTGGTTGAAACTATGGATTGGGCTGGAACCGAGCCCTTCATCCCTGGCTCTGCCCCTTCTACGCATCCTCTTGGCTTTGTCCTCCACTTACAGGGATCTTTCATACCTTCCTGCATGCTCTTCCTCCTTTCCTTTCTTCCCTGATAGCAGTGATGGAATTATAAGGCACAGGAGGGAAATGTTGGTAAGCATTCCCTATGGTTGAAAATGGCCTCCTACAGCTCCAGAATCTGCAGCTCCTCCATTGAGACAAATTCCAAACTAGAATAACTGAGACTGGATTATTTTTGCGTGTCCCAGATGGCAGATTGGAGGGACTCTGGCTTACTCAGTTTGTGTCCAGTGCTTACTCTGAGTTCAGTCAACTGAAGGGGCATGCAGTGAAAGCCTGTGACTATGGGGCATGGAGGAGTAGAGGATAGAGGTTCGGAGGGAAAGGAAACTAAATGGAACTAGACAAGAAGAACCTAATACATCATGCCCCACACCAAGCCACCCAGGTCAGAGCTTAAAAGGAGGAAATCCTGTCTGGGTGGGAGGAGGGATCCTGCACGACCATTAAGGGCTGGCCCTAAATTGAATCATCAGCAATGCAATGTAGGGAGGGTAGGGTCAGCTTGGATGTGACTTGGCAGACTAGAAGGGCCTAAAACTTGCCCCTAGTCATAACAGATATGACTACTTATGGGGCTGAGGCTTTTTTGGAAGGTTCCGGTCAGGTTCAGTGGTAGCTTACCAATGAGTGAAGTCTGGCCAGTAGGTGGCAGCATTTGGCTGGGGACAAATGGAGGCTTGTGATTTCTAGTGTATTTGCATACTAGCAGCATATCTTTACCCAAATTGTTTTGAAAGGCAGCATTTATTTATATAGCTAAATATGTTTTGGTGAGTATGAAAAAAGTAATTTTATTATATTTTATCACATATCATACCATTTGTGATATATTATGGGAGAAGATGACATTGAGCCAGCTATATATTTAATGTATCATTTGTTGTATTAATGGAAAAATAACAAAGGAAACTAATTTTTAAAAAAAAACCCTGAATTTTTCGATTTACTCCGCTGCCTACTGTCAATTGTAAACTACTTTCCTAGAATCATATGGACTTTAAAATTTTTAATTCATAGCTCATTGACCAGAAAGGGCCCCACAGCCAATCTAACCAAGGTAAATGTGCTGAAAGGCAGGGTTTTAGAACTATTCTGTGACGAGCACTGCACACTTCTTTCCCTCTGCCAGCTACATCTCTGCCCTAGCTTTTTTTTTTTTTTTTTTAATGTTTATTCATTTATTTTGAGAGAGAAAGAGAAAGCCAGGGAGGGGCAGAGAGAGAGAGGGAGATAGAGAGAAGTTGAATCCAAGCAACCTCCGCGCTGTTAACACATAGCCCGAACTGAAAAGCCTTGAGATCATGACCTGTGCTGAAACCAAGGGTCAGACGCTTAACCGACTGAGCTGTCCAGGCAACCCTCCGCCCTAGCTCTTTAAGGATGTGTGGGGCGCCTGGGTGGCGCAGTCGGTTAAGCGTCCGACTTCAGCCAGGTCACGATCTCGCGGTCCGTGAGTTCGAGCCCCGCGTCAGGCTCTGGGCTGATGGCTCAGAGCCTGGAGCCTGTTTCTGAGTCTGTGTCTCCCTCTCTCTCTGCCCCTCCCCCGTTCATGCTCTGTCTCTCTCTGTCCCAAAAATAAATAAATGTTGAAAAAAAAAATTAAGGATGTGTGATACCTGTAAGGCTTATCTGTATTTTAAAATTAAAGGAAATGGGGGCACCTGGGTGGCTCAGTCAGCTGAGCATTTGACTCTTGATTTTGGCTCAGGTCATGATCTCATGGTTCATGGGATCCATGCTAAGAGCACTGAGCCTGCTTAGGATTCTCTCTCTCTCTCTCTCTCTCTCTCTCTCTCTCTCTTTCTCTCTCTCTGCCCTTCTCCTACTTGCAGGTGCATGTGCTCCCCCACCCTCAAAAAAAAAATAAACTTTTTACAAAATGAAAAATTGTTTTAATTAAAGAAAATAGAACAATCTTACCAAAAAAGAGTAGATCCTCAATGTTGAGAGTTGAGGTGTAAGAGAAGTGGGATTATAGAAATAAAAATGGATGTAGATAGAAGACTTCCTGTCCTCTCAAATGACAATGCTGAGTAAACATCTCTACTTAAGTTGGTCCATGGTGCTGGAAGTAGTTATGAAGTGATACACACTGTGGAGTGTGACTAAAGATTATTTTCATTACTTTGGTTCCACATCATCCTAGTTTGTGATCCAACACCTAAAAGTGATCCCCCTTTATAATTACCAAGAAATACACTGTTTTTGTCTATGGAGTTGTTATATTCCCATGCATTCCTTTCAGATTAATTGCATTATTATAAAACTCTTATTAATCACCCTCCTCCTCACGTCCTGTAGTCTTCTCAAGTCAGAGCACGACTGTACATTGTCCACCAGATGGCGATGGAAGCCCGCTGACGCTTTATTCCACAAAGCAGGAGAAAAATTAGTTAAGCCCAAAGGGAGAGGTGGAACTTTCTAACTTGTTTTTAAACTTAATTGTTAAATGGAAGAGGGCTGTTGCATTTTACAGCCTCAGAAGTTGGGCTTCTGTAAGAGCCCAGTTAAAAAAAAATTTAAGGGCACCTGAGTGGCACAGTCAGTGAAGCTTTCGATTCCCAATTTTGGTCCAGGTCATGGTCTCACAGCCGTGATTGAGCCCCTTGTAGGACTCCAAGCTGAGTGTGGAGCCTGCTTAGGATTGTCTCTCCCTCTTTTCTTTCTGCCCCTCCCCGCTCACACTCTCTCTTGCTCTCTCTCTCTCTCAAAAAAAAAAAAAAAAAAAGGTAAAAAAAATTACATATGCTAAAGACAATGTTTTTACGTTTTTAGTGAGCTAAGTAGATTACATTCTCTGTTGATTTTTTTTTTTTTTTAAATGAAGCAAAATGGTACTGAACACCAGTGCCTGGGTAAAGTTTGCCAACACATTTTTTAAGTTCTCAGTGATCTGTTTATTGAAACTTCTTGGCTGGGGAGGAACTGAAAGAGGCAATATGCTTGAAATCTCCTATTATTTTTCATCCCAATGATAGCATACAAGAGAAAACCGTCATTATGGATATCATTAGCTACTGGAGACTGGATGAACTACCTTTGTACCTGGATTCTAGAGCCTTTCAGGCAACCCCCCCTTCTTCCTCTGTGACTTCCTCCATTGTTTATCCCACTCACTAAATGATTGAGATAACTGTGATCGTGGGATGTTTCTTAATTCTTTGAGTTTCAGATTTCTTGTTTATAGAGTTTTTAAGTGTCTACTATTTTGTGGAATTAATATACTAGCATACCTAATGCAATGCCTAGTAAATAGTAGGTGCCCCAAAATAGCAGTAATTATTATTTCCAACGTTTACCTTATTTTAAAAGTGAACCTGTGGCTTCCTAATTATAGTGATTTGTATACAGTTCTTATTATTTGTGCCCAATGATCATGGGACAAAATTATGACTATGCCTTCTGTTTACATACATGCTGATTAACCATCAAAATGTCTACATTTTGTATCTATAAAGAACTCATGTATTTGCAGCCATTAAAATTTTTTGTTGCTTTTTCCCAGTTGGCCGATTACAGTAACAAAATACACACACATACACGTGCACACATATGCACACGCAAAGAAGAAATGTTCCCTAAGCCCAGAGTGTGTCTCAAAACACGTATTTTCCAAACTTCAGCTAGGGGGAAAATTAATAGATACCAGACGTGCCGACATTCTCTGCCCTAGTTATAGAGAAAGTACATGGATTATATGACCTGGTTTCAGCTATACAACTTATAGCTCTACTGGAGTTCCATGGAGAACAAAGTAAGAACTCTTTGTCTCAGAAAGTAGACAGGAATTACCCACTTCACTCATATTATCAGAAATTTCCTAGATCCAGGAAATGAGAAGAGCTGGGCCTAGAAGATGCCTTTTGGAGGAAGTTTGTTTAATCTACAAACAGAACCCAGTTTTGGGGGGGGGGGAGTCTCATTCAAAGATAATGAGACTAACTCTGATAAAAATAAAGATCTTTAGTAGGTTTCCTTAAAGATGTAATACAGAAGTCTTTCACAGGGAAAAGAAAAAAGAAAGGAAAGCTTCCTACGATATCTCTACATATGTTTCCTCACTCCTCATGACAGTTAAAACTCCTTTCCTCTTTCAATCCCTCAAACCCTTCCATGCTGTTCTCTCATTGTTGCTTCTACTTTGCTCACTACCTCCTTCCCACGTGGTATAAAAGTGAGAAGCCATAAATTCTTGTGTAACCACACAGCAGCCACACATAGAAGATAGGCTTTCAGATCACTTCTTGGGTGAGAAGCATGTAGCATCCCTTAGGATGTATATTTCTCTCCTCCTGAATGTTTTTCTCTCTTTTTATTCTTTAAGTTTATTTTTATTTATTTTGAGAGATATCGAGAGCAAGCAGGGGAGGGGCAGAGAGAAAAGAGAGAGAATCCCAAGTAGGCTCCACACTGTCAGCATAGAGCCCGGCGTGGGGCTTGAACTCATGAACTGTAAGATCATGACCTGAGCCAAAGTCAAGAATCAGATGCTCAATCAACTGAGCCACCCAGGTGCCCCCTTAATGTTTTTCTTAAGAGAAATGTTCTCAGAGAATTTCTGGGAAATAACATTACCCACGCTGTTGTGTTTAAAAGGAGAAAACCTCATGGGAGAAATTCCTGTTTAAAATAACCTCTCCCATATCAACTTTCCTGTAGCTTAAACCTCATAATATCATATAAGTTTGCAGGAACGTGATAAGGATTTATTTTAGTCTATTCCATAGCAACTGTGTATAGGAATCTGCTTGATTTCTACTCTTCATTACTGGAGAAGAAAGTTGTTATAAGAAAAAACCTTTTTGAAAGAAATTATGCACCAAGAAAATAAAGAAAATCTACTTCAATCCTTGAACAAAATATAGAGGAAAAAGACCCCATAGGAAGAACATTGTATTAACTTGCTAGGGCCGCCATAACAAAATACCACAGACTAGGTGGCTTAAATAATAGAAATTTCTTTTCTCGTACTTCTGAAGGCTTGAAGTTCAAGATTAAGGATTCAAGATAAGGTTTCTACTAAGAACTCTCTCTCGGGCTTACAGATGGTTGCCTTCTCTCTGTCCTCTCATGGTCTCTCCTCTGGGCAAACAAATCTGTGTCCTAATTTCTTCTTATAAAAACACCAGTTATATTAGATTAGGGCCCATCCATAGGGCCCACTCATTTTACCTTAATTACCTCTTTAAACGTTCTATCTCCGAATACAGTCACATTCTGAGTTATTAGTGGTTAGGACTTGAAGGGGTTCGGACAGGCCCCTTGAGAATGTGCCTCTTTGGCAAGCAATGGAGACCTTGTGGGCCCAGGAGAAACTTTTCTCACACCCTTAACTACATAGAAGAATCTAAATTGGAGGGTCTTTCCAGAATAAGAGTTATTAGTAAAGATAAATTTTATCCAAGTGACTCATCTACATGACAGGGCAAACATCTAATTACCAAACATCTCTTCTTATCACCCTGTGAATAACATTCCTTTCCTCTGAAGTCCCAGACCCCTACTACTTTCTCCTTGGTTCAGAATAACATATATACCTCATTTTGCCCGTCTGTGGAATTTCCATGCCTGTATGATTTCCTTGTACATATGCTATTAAATCAGATTTTCCCCTGTCAATCTGCTTCATGCCAATCTGATTTTTAGTCCAGTTAGAAGGGCCTTTAAAGGGGGCAGGAATTCCCGCTCCCTGATATATCAATTACGAGTGGACACAATTCAGCCCACGATAGAGATTCAAATTTTACTGGAATTTTAGTTGGGTATGCTTTTGTAGACTTTAAGGATATTAATAAATGACTTTGTAATTACTGAAAATATCAAAACAAATGAAATCTAAGTGGCAAGTATGACATGTGCTGGAAGCCGAAATGGGGAGTAAGTGTAGAGCACATGTAGTTGAATTTCTCTCCCATTGTGGAGATACCTTCTTCAGGATTCCCAAGAATCCTGATTGAACATATCCCATGTATCAAAATTCAACTCATTTGTCCTTGGTCTGGCATCTGAAGCAGACTTACCACTCTTCAGAAGAAAGCTGTCTAATATTTTAGGAAGTTTACCATTTTCCCATGAATTTATCTTCTCTAGTCCACCCCCTCCTCCCATACTCTTGCACATTTTTATATGTCAAGCTCTTTAAAAACTTGCCATCATAGTGATTGTTAAAAAGTGTATCCTAACCGAATTAGTATGTTCGACATTTTTAATCTGGCATGTTTCAAAGAGAATTGTATTCACACAATTGATTTTTCTAATGTAATTGAAGTTTTTCCTTTCAACTAGAAAAAAAAAAAATGAACTAAACCTGTAATATAGAAACACCAGGCATCCGGGAGCCTGGGTGGCTCAGTCGGTTAAGTGTTTCACTGTTGGTTTCAGCTCAGGTCATGATCTCACAGTTTCATGAGTTCAAGCCCCACATCAGGCTCGGTGTGACAGTGTCGAGCCTACTTGGGATTCTCTATCTCCCTCTCTCTCTCTCTCTCTCTCTCTGCTCCTCCCCCACTTGCACTCTGTCTCTCTTAAAATAAATAAACTTTAAAAAAAAAGGAAAAGAAACACCCCTTCTTATGATGTTTTAACTCAGACAGCTTCATAAATAAAAATCTACCTTCTGGAGCAACACTATATCAATTTTGCCTGCTTCCAGCAGATGGCACTGAAGATTGTGCACGGTAATTTTTGCCAAGGGTAGCACTTCCCAGCCCCTTCCTGGCTTAGCCCAGATAGAAAATAAGAATATTTCTGTGGGGTAAACACACAGGGAAGTTGCAGCCCCAGGAGACTAGGCTGGGGATCACCTGAAAGCCCCCTCAGGACAATCCTCCAATGTCTGAAGAGGATTGATATTTGGCACATCTTTTAATGCATTGCAGCCCACAGCGTCCCCTGGTACTTTGGTTGGGAAATGCTGACCCAGGTCATCTTCTTATTAATTTGGAACCTACAATGAGTTTACATTTTTTTTTTAATTTTATTAGTGTTTGTTTATTTTGAGAGAGAACACACATGTGAGAGCGGGGGAGGGGGCAGAGAGAGAGAGAGAGAGAGAGAGAGAGAGAATCCCAGGCAGGCTCCATGCTGTCACCACAGAGCCTGATCTGGGGCTCAATCCCACAAACTGTGAGATCCTGAACCAAACCCAAGAATCAGACACTCAGTTGACTGAGCTACCCAGGTGCCCAGAGTTTACATTTTTAAAGTGTACTTTACAAATATTAATCCCAACATTTTTTTTAAGTTTATTTATTTATTTTGAAAGAGAAAGTGAGCACAAGCAGGGGAGTGGCAGAGAGAGAAGGAGAGAGAATCCCAAGCAGGCTCCTTGCTGTCAGCACACAGCCCGATGCAGGGGCTCAGTCCCACCAATGGTGAGATCATGATCTGAGCTGAAAGCAAGAGTCAGATGCTTAACCGACTGAGTCACACACATGCCCCAAATCTCAACATTTATGTCAGTGAGAGAGCAGTGAAAATTTTGACAATATTTAGAATAAGAATTTAACATAAAAGAGGTTTAAGAATGGAAACTCATAATAATTAAATATACAGTGAATTGGGACAAACCACTTGAAAGTAGGAGCAATTCTGAAGGGCAAACAGTGAACTCATGCCTTTACAAAAATGCCATTTGTTATGGACTGAATTGCACCCCACTCCAAATGTATATGCTGAAGCACTAACCCCCATGTAACTATATTGGAGCTAGGTCTTTAATGAGGAGGTGATTAAGGTTAAATGAGACCAGAATGGTGGAGATCAGATCTGATAGAACTGGCTCCCTTATGCAAAGAGACACCAGAGACATTGCTCTCCGTGTTATGTGAGGACGTAGAGGGAAGGCCAGGTTCCGCAAGCCAGGAAGAGAACTCTCGCCAGAACCTTCCATGTTGCCACCCTGAGCTTGGACTTTCAGCCCCCAGAAGTGTGGGAAATAAATTTCTGTTATTCAAGCCACCCAGTCTATTGTATTTTGTTATGGCAGCCTGAGTCAATACAACATTTTTCTACAACAATAATCAGCAAGAGGAAAAATAATGACCCAAATGTTGAATATGTGGTGAGATGATCAGTGTCAACATCGGGCACCCATCAACCCAGTAGGAGCGGGTTCAGTATCTTAAAGGCATAAGAAAGTACTGCCGCTGTAGGAAGCCAGGGTAATACCAGGCCCAGTTCAATCTATACCACATCAACAGGAGTGGGACCAGGGAGGCCTACACTGCAGCTGCTAAGTAGTTCTCTTGTCATCCGGGCAGGGCATTTCTTTCCTCAATGGACTTTCAAATGTAATTGAAACGATGCCCTTTGGAACCCTGCTACTCAACGTGTGGGTCATGGAGGACCAGCAGCAGCAGCAGCACCTGGGAGCTTATTAAAAATGCAGAATCTCAAGACATCCCCAAATCCGCTAAATCAGAAAACTGCATTTTAGAAGATCCTCAAGTGATTCGTAGGCACATCGAAGTTCGAGAGGCACCACTTTACAACTTGCTACCAGTAAAAAGAAAAGAGTAAGCTTGGTTCTAAAGCTTCAAAGAACTGGCTCTTTCTGTTTGGTGAACATGCATATGGGGCCTAGGAGGGTAAACTCTTCTACTTACTCTGGACTTGTGAATGTTAGAACAATGGGGCTTTAGAAGCCTAAGCTGATCATATGTACAAGAGTTTCTAAGGTTCTAAAAATAGGTTGTGTATCCCTGCTGTCTCCTGAATGTGTGTGTGTGTGTGTGTGTGTGTGTGCAAGAGAGAAAGAGAAATGTCCTAGAGATTTCAAGTTGTATGGTAGATGCTCAGTAAATGGGAATTCCATTCGTTCAATTCCCTCAGAATACGAGGTTAGAAATTCTCAGATGGCAGAGTTGTGGGCTATGTTTATCATATTCCCAGTGGAATATACAGGGTTGTTCAATTTAACTAATTGCTTCAGACTGCTGTGCATTTTCAGTTCTTCCATTTTGCCAATTTTCTTGTCTTTCCTGTATTTATTCTGGCCACTGATAACGATTGCTGCTCTCAATATGCCCATATCAATAGTACCTCCCCCGCCCCATCTTGTGATTCATTGTTTCTAACTTGCTATGGGTTGGATAAGCAGATAGCTACAGAAATTATAGTACTATATATCTGAAATAATAGCCAAATCTTCTAAGTAAGAACTTGACAGAATTTTCTGCATGCAGTTTTGTGCACAAGTTGACTATATGGTAATTATTTGCCTAATAATCCCTATCTTTTTTTTTTCTTTTAGGATCTTAGCTGTGTCTTAGATTTTCGAGACTTACGTGATAATTAGATGACATAAACATAAGCAATCACATAATATAAACGTCAGTGAAACTGTTTCTTCCCATCACAGTATAAGTGGTAGAACTCAATTTAGAATGCCATAATAAAAAGAAAAAATAAAGATTCACAAGGAACAGAAAAAAATAATAGAGCAAGTTTATAGGGAAAAAAATCAAGAAATTCCAATATAAAAAAGTAAGAATAGGGGCGCCTGGGTGGCGCAGTCGGTTAAGAGTCCGACTTCAGCCAGGTCACGATCTCGTGGTCTGTGAGTTCGAGCCCCGCGTCAGGCTCTGGGCTGATGGCTCGGAGCCTGGAGCCTGTTTCCGATTCTGTGTCTCCCTCTCTCTCTGCCCCTCCCCCATTCATGCTCTGTCTCTCTCTGTCCCAAAAATAAATAAAAACGTTGAAAAAAAAATTTTTTAAAAAAGTAAGAATATATGTAAAAGATCCTGCATAAAATATTTGGGAACAGATTATATCTTATTCATCTGTCCATTGCCAGTACCAGCTGTAGAAAGCCAGGGAAGTGCCAGACCCAGTTTAATCTGTACCACATCAATACAAGTGGAGCCAGGTAGGACTACACTGCAGCTGCTAAGTAGTTCCCTTGGTATCATCCAAGCAGGGTATTTCTTTCCCCAGTGAACTTGCAAATGTAATAGAAAGATGCCCTTTGGAAACTTGCTACTCAAAGTGTGGGCCTACGAAAAATGCAATAAATGTGTAAATAGATCAGATAAAGAAGGAGAAAGAAGAAAATTGTTTTTCATATTGGGACAGAGACACCCAATAGGGAATGCTACTAAAAGAGAAAAGGTATGGGGCACCTGGGTGGCTCAGTTGTTTAAGCGTCTGACCCTCAATCTCTGCTCAGGTCATGATCTCACAGTTTCTGAGATCGAGCCCCGCGTGGGCCTCTGTGCTGACAGCACAGAGCCTGCTTGGGATTCTGTCTCTCTCTCTCCTGCCCTCTGCCCCTCCCTCACTCATGTTTGCACATGCGCTGTCTCTCAAAATAAGTAAATAAACATTACAAAAAACACAAGAGAGAAAAAAGGTGTTCCACAAAGGTCAGACATGATTTAAAAACTAGAGAATAAAAAAACCTGTCTGAGGATGGGAAGCGAGGCTACAGCAGAGAAAGGACTGCACTAGCATCTTCTGAGATCCACATAGGTCTTTAGTTGTGAAGTCTCCTGCAACTTCTGTTATAAAGAATGTAAGTCCCGAGTTAGGGGTGACACATAGTGGCACATGTGTCAGAATCTAACACTCAGCAAAAATTTCCCTCCTGTACCTGCAGAAGGGCTTAATTTCAATTACAGCACTCTCCCACTGAACACAGACTTGGAGGTCAGCATTTGCTTCAACACCGCCTATCGATCAGAATCGACACAGGCACTACCATATTTGGCATTTCTGGCACTGTCATCACACATCTAAAAACGATCACTTTTAATGACTGGCAAAAAAATTGAAGAGACGTCCTGAAGAAAAGGAGCATTACCTCCCAATGTGAAAGAAAAACAATGAACCAAGTCACCTTAACTTTGCTATTCAAAAGCGGTGGTTCTCATATTTTCCTACGTGTTCAGAATCACCAGGAGAGTTTGCTGTTGGGGCCCATGTCCAGTGTTCAGTAGGTCTTAGGTGGGACCTGTTAATTTGCATTTCAAACATTTTGAGATCCATCATTCTAAAGAATACTGGAATACATTTTAAATATGCAAAACTGAAAATCCTTTGACAAGCAAAACAGTGTATCATAATTAGCATAGCTTTATGAAGAAAAATGTAAATGAACCCAGCATAGCTTGTAGTGAATGGAGTAAAGATTTTGGAGCTAAATAGACCTTGGTTTGATCTCTGGTTCTGCTATTTACAGGTTCATGACTTTTGCTAATACTGAACTCTAGAAGTCTTAGTTTCCTCTGGTAAAATGGGGATAAGAAAAATATCCCGTAGAGTTATTGCGTTATTGTGAAGACTAAATGGAAATATATATATATATATATATATATATATATATACACACATATATATCCACATATATACGCATCTCAAGTGACTAGTACAGTGCCTGGCACATGGTAAGCATTCATTCACTCATTCAAGCCTTTATCCTTTTCTTCACCGATAGCTGTCACGAAACTTAAAGCAAGAGAGCAAAATAACACATTTTCATAAAGTTTGTAGGATCTGGAGCACCTGGGTGACTCAGTCGGTTAAGCGTCTGACTCTTAATTTCAGCTCAGGTCATGATTTCAGGGTCCTGAGATCAAATTTTGCCTCAGGCTCTGCACTGTCAGTGCAGATTCTCTCTCCCTTTTTCTCTGCTCCTCCCTTGCCCTTACGCTCTCTTTCTAATAAATAAACATTAAAAAAAAAGTTGTAGGATCTGACATGCAAAAGATTCTTATAACCATGCTAGAAAATAGAAAATACTATGGTAAATTAGTGGACAAGAGGAAGCAGCTCAGATGATAAAGATTGTGGGGAAGATTGCTGAAACATGGTTCCAGTCCTCCTCTTTAGGAGTCTCCCCTAAAACAGATAGGGCTTGCCTTCATTACATATACCTCTGATTAAAGGAAGATACATTCAGGGGCAAAATGCCAATTGCCTAGTGATTCCCTTACCCTCATAATGGTAGCCCTTAATCCAGCGGTTTTTTTTTTTGGTTTTTTTTTGTTTTTTTTTTCAAAGAACTCCTGGGAAGCCTTGGAACCTGTAACCATGTAATCTCCTTGATAAAGCAAAGTGTGATTTTTGCTCATGCAGGGCTTAGGTTTCTGTGGAAAAGCTGGGAATGCTGCGGAAAAGAGCTTGCCACTTCTATGTGGAGCATGACGTCTCTTTGAAAACCCTAAAACTCAAAAGTACTTATCCAACTACTGCAATCCTATTTGTAGTCCATTTGATGCATTAAAGCACCAAATACCATTAATTCATGGGAACAACAAAAGGGAAGCTTTGCATTATGCTAGATCACACTACATGATTTCCATAATTATTCGGTAAATTAGACTTATCACTCCAGAAACATCTTGCTACATCCCATTTCAAATTCAATGTTTCTGAACAATTTCACTTTTTTTAATTGTTATTTATTTTGAGAGAGAGAGAAAGCACGAGTGGGGGAGGGGGGGGGGAGAGAGAGAGAGAGAGAGAGAGAGAGAGAGAGAGAGAGATAATCCCCAGCAGGCTACCCCAGGGCTAGATCTCAGGAACCTTGAGATCACGACCTGGGCATAAATCAAGAGTCAGAGGCTTAACCCACCGAGGGCTTAACCATCAGGTGCCCTTGAGCAATTTCATTTCTAATAAAGATGGTAGCACACTAAGGGTTCTAAGATGGAAAAATGACTTGGGTAATAAAGTCCAAGATTTGCTTGCCAGTTAGCCTGCTGGCATAGGCCAGGGATTCAAAGATTTCAAGGTATATAATGCAGGCGGAGTTTCTGCTTTGGATGCTATAGCTTCTCATCTAAACATCAACAGAATGATGCAACTCTTGGCAAAAATGAGGAAGATAAAAGTTTGTCTTCCAGTTTCTCTTGCTCTATTTCCTCCTTCCCCTTCCATAGATTTAAGTTAGTGGGAAAAGTTTAGAATAACGCACTTATTTCGATCCTTGTGTTTATCAAAGAGAAATGTTTCCTCTTCCTTTGCTGAGGATTACAATTTCCTACAGACAGGGACCCTGAATGCCGTATTTCCTTTAGAATTAACATTGAGAGGGAAAATTTCAAGATGAAAAACCGAAAGTGAATCCAGGGTTCCCGTTCAGGAGGAAGGGTGGGTGGGGTCAGGCCAGTGCGGCGTGGCCCTGAGCTCCGGATGTCACCCCGAGGCTAGGGTGCGGCGCGGATCCCCCTCCCAACCCCGCGGGGCCAGGCTCGCCGCGCGCGCAGCCTCCGCACAGATGGGAGTCCTACCGGGGCCCATCCCTTCCCTCTCAAAGCGACCGGGGCTCCGCCGGTGCCGGAGCAGTTTAGTCGCCAGGCTGGCGGGGAGGCCGCGGCCCCGGACCCCGCCTCGAGCCTGAGCTTGCCGGGCTTCGACCTGCAGGGGGCGTTGCGTCGGCGGCCCAAGGCCTCGGTGCGGGGAGCCACCCGAGTCGGGAGCCCCGCACTCAGGGTTTGGGGCGCGCAGCACGGCCCGACGAGGCGGGCCAGGGGCCCGGCACCTGCGTCCGCAGAGCGGGTCTCCCCGGTGGAGTGCCGACACCCGGCCGCGGTCCCGGGCGACTCCCTCGGTGACGCCAGGCGCGTTCCTTCCTCTTCCTTTCGCCTCTCCGGCCCCGCCTTCCCTTCCCTCCGCCCACCTCCCTGAAGCGGAGCCGCCGCCGCCAGCAGCGCCGTCATGTCGGCCCCCGCCGAATCCCCTCATCCGGCCGCCAGCGCCCGAATCCCGCCCAAGCTTGGAGGAGCCGCAGCCTCAGGAGCCGCCGCGCCCGCCGGCCTGGGCCCGGCGCCGCACCAGCAGAACGGTGAGGCGGGCGGCCCCTGCGGAGCGCGGGGCCTAGCGCCGGCGGGGCAGCCTGGGCGGCTACTCGGGGCGGGCTGGACCGGGCTGGGCCGTGGGGGGCGTCGGGGCGGGGGCAGAGGCGGGTTGGGGCGCTGAGCCGAGGCCGCGGGCGGAGGCCGCGTGGGGGGCGGACTTTGGGGGGGGAACGCGTGGTACGGAGGGGGGGGAGGGGCGCCCTGGCGCGGGGGCGGGGGCCGACCTGGGAAAGCTGGGGCTGGGGCTGTTTACGTAATGTGACCCTAGGCCGGAAAGCGGCCGGGGTTAGTGGGGACGGTGGAAAAGGAGGGGCCCAGGTGCAGTTTAAAAACCCTCATATCCAGCCTGAGCGCAGGCGAGTTGCCCGGAGCGACCCTTTCTCCGGCGAAAAGCCGAGGCCGCAGAGTGCGTGGTCTGGAGAAAACTGGTGTAGCCATGGAACTGCATGGATTGTGCCCTTCCCGAGTCAGGAAAATTGCTTTGATTTCTGCGGCCCAGCGAGCCCGCTGCCTTGTAGGGAACTTAAGTTAGCGCGCAAGTTTGTAGACAAAAGGGTGTAAATATGCAACATAAGAGTAACCGTAACCCTGACCCAATTTGGCCTCAGGATCTGTCATTGCCGCTGCGGCTGCTGCTCTAGCGTTTGGGGTTTGCTTGTCGCGTTGTAAAGGGAGCAGGTGTCAAACGGATTTAAACGAATACCTTTAGATCTGGGTGGCTTTTTTCCCTCAGCTTCACTTTCAGAAATAAAGCGTGCCAGAGTTGGCCCTGCTTTGAGGAAAGAAAGGCCTTCGTACAGGCAGCAGCCTGTGCAACTTGAAAGCCGCTTTCATGCTAAGGTCGTAGGCTTTTAGTATGCAGGAGATTCAAGTGAAAAATAATCGTTTCTGGGGTATTCATTACCTAATCTTGAGATTTGAATGTTTGTGGATGGAGCCACGGTAGGAGGAACTCATGTTATAGACTTGATAGTATTTTAGATGAGAACTCTTGGAAGTAATGGAATACTTCAGAAAAAGTGCCCTGTGTTCATAAGAGAACAAAACTACACTAGTACACTGTACTAATACACTAGTACAAACGACTTTTGGATGGACCTGTTTCGTACAATTTGCTAATGAAAATTCATTGGGTTATGTCAGTTCAGCCAATATCTAGTTTTTACAGCTTATGCTTTTCTAACATGAAGATTACCGTGTATCCTGACAATCAGTGGTTGATGTCTTAGGCTTAGTATCCTTTGGATCAACCATACTTGGCAATATTATATGCTTCCAATGGTCATTGTTTGCTGTCGTGGGTTTGAATGTGAACATTGTTGTAGTTTTGTGTTCCTGTCCTGAACGTACATAAAGATATTTGTGAGCAGTTTTTTTCTTGTGAACTTAATATAAATTGTTGTTTTTGTTTTGTTTTTGAACAGTTTTGTGTGTGAAGGAACTAGCACATGGCCATTTAAGAAGAGATCCCAAGTGTTTTAGAATATTGTAAACCCATGTTTAACAGTGATCCAAGGATTGCCTTTTCTTGATTCTGTGTAACATCATTACTGTGTTAGTGAATGATTTTTAAAGTGGGAGATATTGATCTTAGCCTTATAAGTTTTGTGAATGCTCAAGAAATGCCAGAATATCAATTGTAATGAGTGTAGTAAGAACGTTAGAAGCCAGATACGGATGATGCTTTGTTTCTACCATTTAACATAATTCATTAAAGCATTTGTGGAATGTTTAATACTTGGGTACTCAAGATTAGCGTAGTGGAAAGTGAATCACTGCCTTTGTCCTAAATTCACCTGTATTTTGGTGACATTCGACTTGGTGGTGACCTTGAGGGATTTGACAGGTATCGATAGGAAGGCAAGACTGTCTTGAGTCAGAGGTTACAGCATGGACAAAAGTCTCAAATTGTGGAAGTGCACGGCATGTTTAGAAGAGAAGCTGTCAAGAGACAAGAAGTGTGCTGGGTAATAGGGAGAACCCAAAGCATTGAAGCTGAAAAGGATACTTAAAAAGGGGTCAGGTTGCAGAAAGGCCTTGAGTATCATTGCCAAAGAATTTGGAAATTAAGATAAAAAACTAGGCTAAGAGAGGAAATGGTAATAGTTCTCATCACAAGAAAAGAAAATCTGTAACTATGTATGGTGACAGATGTTAACCACTTATTGTAGTGATCATTTTGCAGTTTATACAAATACTGAATCATTCTTTTAGTCTACCGGAAACTAATAGAGCATGTGTCCATTATACTTCAAAAAAATAAAGTAAAATAAAAAACTACAGTCAATTTTTTGTTGTTTTGGTGGAAGGAAGTAGCTTAAGTAGAGAAGTAGCAACATCAAATCTGTTTTTGTCTTTTTTTGCTAATCTTAGAAAAAAACAATTTTTGCTACATTGTTTTGGCATTTGTAGATAAAGATTAAGCAATCCTTTGGGGTTTTGGTTCATTCTTTAGCCCTACATGAAATAGTTTTCCTTTTAATTTGTCTGTATGGAATTCCAGGCATGATGAAAAAGAAACATGTCAGAAGTATGAGGATAGAACATTACAGGAGACAGAATTGTTAAACTGGAATGTTATCTATAGATCACTTATTTAGTGGTTATCCAACCTTTTTAAAAAACATATTTATTGCTCTGAAGGAAATAGTGGATAGACCACTGATGGAAAAATCAGACAAAAGCAGAGCCGTTAGGATTAAAATAGAGGTGGATATTGAGATGTTTTTGGAGTGCAGCCTGAACAACACCTAGTCCACTTCCCTAATTGTACAGAGGAAATTGAGATCTGGAAGGGTTAAGTGGGTATGTTTTTCACCAATTCCTGTGTAAACTTGCTGAGGGTAGCAGTTTTGTCTCCCTCATCACTGCTGTATATATTCAGGCCCTGGAACAAATAATGGGTATTCAGTAAACATTAGTTAAATCAACTCCAATTCAGTCTTCCTAATTCCAAGTCCAGTTCTCTTTCTATTAAGAGACTGTAGGGGCGCCTGGGTGGCGCAGTCGGTTAAGCGTCCGACTTCAGCCAGGTCACGATCTCGCGGTCCGTGAGTTCGAGCCCCGCGTCGGGCGCTGGGCTGATGGCTCGGAGCCTGGAGCCTGTTTCCGATTCTGTGTCTCCCTCTCTCTCTGCCCCTCCCCTGTTCATGCTCTGTCTCTCTCTGTCCCAAAAAAAAAATAAAAATAAAAATAAAAAAATAAACGTTGAAAGAGACTGTAAAAAGTTTCTTTTTCAGAGACTTTTTTTTTTTTTGAAAGGGTAGGAAATAGGCAGAAAACTGAGTCTATCACTTTTGCTTTCTGGGTTTAACTGTTCACATGCTCTTTCCCACTTAACTTGAATATAATAGTTCGACTTGAGCTTGTGACATACTTGTCTTACACTTCCTTTTGTGGACTTGGATTTCTGTACTTCAGTTTTTCACTGATCAGCATATAGGCTTTTAGAATTATTTGTATTTCCATA
Organism: Lynx canadensis; assembly: GCF_007474595.2. Taxonomy (NCBI): domain Eukaryota; kingdom Metazoa; phylum Chordata; class Mammalia; order Carnivora; family Felidae; genus Lynx; species Lynx canadensis. The sequence goes on along the minus strand of NC_044306.2, from coordinate 114,219,606 downwards.
TGAGGTGTTAGTTGAATATTTTTCAACTTTTACTCTGCCTTTTCAGAGTCTTTCCAAAGTCTAGTCCTCAAAACCTGAAAGACTGGGTGAAATAATAATCCTGGCAATAATGATGGGGTAACTTCAAAATTTCTCCCAACTGACCTACATTGAAAGGGGTAATTCAAAAGTTTTTTTTGAGGGCAGGCACCCAGATTTAAGAGTAAACCACTGCTGTCTAGTTCTACTTTGGGGAAGCAAATGGTGCTCATTTTCAAATGAAAATGTGTTTTCTTTCTTCCATATGCCTTTATTAGGAATGATACTGCTGGCAGTTTTATCATTTCAATTGCTAATAATGTGAGAAAGAGGAGATAGTAATGGGAATTATTGGACTCCATAATGGCATAAGCATACCGTTCACTCAGCAGTACTATCTGGTCAGTTATAGGAAACCCTTCAACTTTGAGAGCACATGCAAAATTTAAAATGATATAAAGCTCCCTAGTGTGTCTGAAGAAAGTTCTTTTTGATCAGAGCAGCATCTGTGTCTCAGGTTTCTACTCTTTATAGCTCAGCAGAAACATCAGGTCCTCTGGTAAAGATATTGGTATGGCACAATGTAACCATCTGGATACATAATTTCTTTCTAAACTGATTAATAGATAAGGATCTTAAAAATTATTCCTTATATAAACAGGTGTCTTTTATGTGGGTTTAAATTTTATTTTTCGTTGCTGTATGTATTGCATTAATTATTTGCAGTGTCTTTTCATTCCCACTGCAGTCCCTCCTCTCAGGTTTCTGAGATTATATCTGTAATGATTTTTGTAAACCACATTCATTGCCACTGATTATAGCATTTGAGCTAACTTCATCTTTCTAATTATCTGTAAACCCTGAAGTATTAGATCCTTAAAAACATTGAAATAGAACAGATTTTTGAGCCAGTCTTCAATGGACTTTCCTAGAAATGAGACCCTCATGTTAGCACTGCACGTTAGAGCAAATCATGTTATATTCAGCCCTGGGAAAGCCACTCTTTCCAGTAGGCTAAGCATACTCAGAATTGCAGAAGGTGTGGGCTAGTAAAAAGTCGTTGGCTTTGATACAGCTCAGGGTTTTGTAGAGATAATTACTTAACATCTCTGAGTTTCAGGGGATAATAATACCTTTCTTCTAGAGTTGTAGAGAGAGTTTTATTAAATGAGTTACTATTTTTAAAGTACCTGGTGCTTAGCAAAATGAGATATTTAGCAAATGAGAGTCCCCTTCATTCCGTTTCCTTCAGAACACCAGGATATAAATTCTTTGGATGGCAGAGACTGTATGAGTTTTCCTCATCATATTCTGCAGTAGGCACTCAACTGAGTAAGTGAACTTGGCTTCATATTCATTATTATTTTTGAAGACTGACCCCTGAAAGGATCTGTGTATGGTCAGCTCTCTCTTAAGGCTCAATCACTGTTTCAGTCTTTTTATTATTTTCTTACACTGCTCAGCCAGGCCTTCTTTCCTCCAACAGATCTACTCTTGAAAGGTTTCCTTTAATAGGCCATCTACCTCAGCTAGCTGGCTGCAGGAAGGTGGATTTAATTGGTGCTGAAAGCTGCTTGTGATAGGAACTGAGGAAAAGCAAGAGGAAATAGGGAGGCTAGAGGGAGTTGTAAAATGCTTCGCCTAGCCAAGCGAATGGCCAAGTCTGAACTTGCTTGTTTTTCTCAGTATTTCTGAGAAACAGGTATTGTGAAATGAGCTTTGGAACCTGCAATGCCTAGCTTCTTCACTATTTATCAACTGTTTGAATCTGTATACATTAGTGACCTTTCATATCCCCATTTGTCTGTAAAGTGACAATAGTGACACTTCACAGGATTGTTGTGAGAATTATATAAGATGATGTAGAGAAAAGTAATGTGCCTGGCATAGAGTAGGTTCTCAACTGGTATTGGTTTTCTTTTGGTCCCTTTACTCTTAGTACTCATTATTGTGGCAGCCAAAGAGGGGAACTGATGTACTTAATGCAGTAAGATTTCATCCAAATGGTTACATAGGCCATGTCTGTGTAGACTGTCAGCCAGCAGTGACTGGGTCAATTACTTTTGTAGCTATTAGCCTTCCATTAGAAAAGAGTAAACCAGGGTATACAGATGTGATTGGAATTACTCATTTTCTAAATCACTGGGGTTTCTAATTGCAGATTTCTGTAGGGGTGTGTGTGTCTTTATGTTTTTTATGTTTCTAAAAAATTTTTATTTTAGCAACATTATTGATACTCTATTGTCAGGAATCATATATTCAAAATATTTAACAATCAGTGCTACATACACTGACGATGGAATGGATACTAGCCTTGATGCTAGAGCAGGATGGTGTTCATGAGGTCTTGAAGGTCTGGGGCAAGGAAACAGCATTGTGGGATACAACAGGGAAGCAGGGTCGGGGCTGTGTGACTATTTACCAACTGGTTCAGAAGTACTATAATATTTTAATAAGAATGGTTAAAATGCATGAGTGGCTGAATATTGACCTATTTCTTGGTAGTTTGGTGATGGATAAATGATGTTCTTATATCCTTATATCTGATTGTGCCCCTCACGTTAGTATGAATGTATCTTTATCAGATAGAGGAGCTTATATTTTGCTGACCTTGATATTGTTTATAAGATAATGAAAAACTTGAATCTGACTTCTAAAATATATTGAAATTTGATTCAGGAAAAGACTAATGAAACAAAGACTCTCGATATTTAAAACGTTACTTTTTTGGCAAGGAAGAGGATGAGAAAACTCATTTATTTAAAGAGAGCTTATGATTAATTTTTTTGTATAGTGACTAGACATCCGTAAAATATTTACCTTGTAAATTTGGATTCTTGTGTCTGGTTTGCTTACAGCAAGAATAGAATCAATTTTCCTTTGGTGGGAATCTAGTGTCTGGAAGGAGATTATGTCCCTGAGGCAGATGTATCATCTGGATAGATCTTGTGATAGTTTAGTCTTGCCAAGAAGGACGTAGATGCTTATGGAAAACCAGAGGCCAGGAGCGCCTGGCTGGCCCAGTTAGTGAAACATGAGACTCTTGATCTCAGGGTTGTAAATTTGCACCCCAGGTTTGGTGTAGAGATTACTTAAAAATAAAATCTTTAAAATTTTATTTATCTTGTGATGATGTAGTCTTGCCAAGGAGAGCATAGATGCTTATAGAAAATCAAAGACTAGGGCGCCTGGCTGGCTCAGTTGGTGGATCATAAGACTCTTGATCTCAGGGTTGTGAGTTCGAGCCCCAGGTTTGGTGTAGAGATTATTTAAAAATAAAACCTTTAAAAGAGAAAACCAGAGACTGTATCTAACTGGTATATGATGATATCAGTCAGGTTGACCAGCTGAGCAGCTCCATTAAAAGGTATATAGACTGGGGCGCCTGGGTGGCTCAGGCAGTTAAGTGTCCAACTCTTGGTTTTGGCTCTTGGTCATGATCTCACAGTTTGTGAGTTTGAGTCCTGCATCATGCTCTGCACTGACAGTGCAGAACCTGCTTGGGATTCTCTCTCTCTCTCTCTCTCTCTCTCTCTCTCTCTCTGTGCCCCTCCCCTGCTCACATTCTCTCAAAATAAATAAGAAACTAAAATTTAAAAAAGGTATATAGACGATTTCTTAAAAATGTTTTGTTTACTTCTCAGGTCAGATTGGTACCAGTGAGTAGATAATGTGTTAGAATATATGTTCTTCTTTTATACAGACATACCTCACTTGAGGCTAAGAATGTAGAAACTTTTCAGAGATTGTATGTAACCTGAACTTCCCTGTTTTCAGTGATTTATTTGTTGATGCTCTTTTGTTTGTTGTGAGTCACTGTGTTAGGTTATTTGGTGGATGTAGTAAAATTATTTTATTTCATTGGTTCTAAGACACTTTTGTTTCACATTTTTATCTCTGAATTTGGGGGGCATCTTAGAATTGGTGGAATTTTAAAATTTGTTTTACTGAAGTGATAGAAGTCATGATATAGTTGCGTGAAAACCTGCCATTAACAGCTGATGCAGTGAGCTGAATAATGGCCCCCTAGTATGTTTCCGTCCTGATTTTTGAACCTTTGCAGCTGTGATTAAGAGTTGGGGATATTATCTTGGATCTGAGTGGGCCTGATATAATCACAACATCTGATTAGAGGGGACCTGGAGGAGTCAGCATCTAGAGGTGGGAGTAGTGTGCTTTGAAGATGGAAGAAAGGGCCATAAGCCAAGGAATGCAGGTGGCCACTAGAAGCTGAAAAAGGCAAGGAAATGGATTCCCTTCTTGGAGCCTCAGAAGGAACCATGTCTGCCCATGATCCTTTGACCTTAGCCCAGTGAACTGATTTTGGACTTCTGACCTCTAGAACTGTAAAATAATAAATTTGTGGTGTTTTAAGCCAGTTTGTGGTAATTCATTACAATAGCAGTAGAAGCTAATGCACCTGGTGAGTGTAAAAAGCAGCAGTATCAAAACACCTTAGATGTAATTAAATACTGTATATTATTACTTTCCTTTCGTTTCAAAGGCTGTTCTTCCATTTGAACTAATATAGCTATATTATCTATAATATAGATCTATATATAATATAGATCAAAAAACTTAGATACATGCATTTGTTCTTGTACTAGAGTATAATTTGCTTTATGTAGCGAAAGCTCTTAAAGTTTTGTGTTCTTTCTCTTTATTTACGCCGTCCTTCTTGATACATTGTGATGAGAGAAATGTCTGATACAGAAGTGTTTGATGATTATTTACTAGGCTTAATTTTTTCCCCAAAATGTAGGAATGATTTCCATGAGCCAGGCATTATGCTAACTTTAGGAATATGATAGAGCTGGGACCCAACTAGACTCAAATTTTTCACTTAGAGAGTTTACAGTTAGACAATTACAGTACCATGTGAAAAGTGCTGTCATTGTGGTCCAAGATGCTGTAGATGCACCATTAAGTAGGCATTCACTTGCAGGGTTAGCAGATGTTTTCTGGAGGAAGAGTTGAACTGAGATCCGAAGAATTAGAGTTGGTCAGATGAAGGGGTAAGAGAGGATTTTTGATGGTTCCAGGTGGAGGGAAGAGCCTGTGTGAAGGGTCAGAGATGAGCAAGCATGGCTTGAGAAAAATTTAGTATTGTCAACGTGTGTATGGATCAGTGATTCTTGACCTTTTCATACTCATGGCTACCTTAGTGCTAAAGTTTTAGTTGGTGGCATTCTTGAAGAAATTAAACTTTGGACACTTCTAATTTAAAAAAAGCAGGGGCATCTAGGTTGGTTAAGTGTTGGACTTCGGCTCAGGTAATGATCTCACAGTTTGTAAGTTTGAGCCCTGTTCGGGGCTCTGTGCTGACAGCTCAGAGCCCCCAGCTTCCTTTGGATTCTTTGTCTCCCTTTCTCTCTGACCCTCCCCCACTCTCACTCTGTCTCTCTCACTCTCAGAAATAAACATTAAAAAATTTTTATTAGAAAAAAGCAAATTTCAGAAAAATATCACATATTTATTTGATCCCCTTTACAAGGAAGGCAGTGTACCTATATTCTGCTCTAACCAACCTCTTCGATGGCCTTTTGAAGCAAAGCTCTAGCACAGTCTTTCCTTATGTTGTGCTCTGGCTTTGCTCTCTACCAGGTCATCATTCTGTATCACTTCAACATAATGATAGGCACCTTTAGTGTAGCAAAATTTCATTTTCTTTATTGACCAGACCTCAGTAGACCCATGTGAATGCTTTGAATATAGCGGTATATTAAGGCACACCTGCTGAAAATCACAGTGAGAAGGAGTGGTGAGTGATAAAGTAGAAGTGAGCAGCAGTCAGGTCGTGCAGGGCCTTTGCATTCATTTTCTCTTTGCTGCTGCAACAAATTACCACAAATTGGCAGCATAAAATAACATGAATTCATCATCTGTAGGTTAAAAGTCTAACAAGGCTAAAATCAAGATCGGTAGGGCTGAATTCCCTCCTAGAGACTGTGGGAGAGAATCCGTTTATTTGCCTTTTCCTGCTTTTAGAGGTGCCCACATTCCTTGGTTCATGGTCCCCTCTGTCTGCCTTCAGAGCTGGCAATATCTGTCTTCATCTCTGAAGAGTCTTCTGTAGTCACTTCTCCCTGCCTCTCCTCTGCCTCCCTCTTGTACTTTTAATTTTAAGGACTCTTGTGATTACACTGAGCTCATCTGGATAATTGAAGCTTTTCTCCCTATTTTAAGGTCAGATGATTAGCAGTCCTAATACAATCTGTAATGTCAGCTCCCTTTTGCCGTATAAGCTGTCGTATTTACATGTTCCAGTGATTAGGTCATGGACATTTGGGGTCAGGGAGAGATTGCTGTGCTTTCCACTGTCTTATAGACCATATTAAAGGATTTGAACTTTTTATTAATGGCAAGAAAAACCATTAAGAGGGGGGCCTGGTGGCTCTGTCGATTAAGCCTCTGACTCTTGATTTCGACTCAGATTTCAGCACAGAGCCTGCTTGGCTTCTTCTCTTTCTGTCCTTCTTCCCCATCTCTTTCACAATAAATAAACATTTTAAAAAATTAGAAAGCTTTAAACAAAGAAATAACATAATCAGATTTGATTTTAGGAAAATCACTCTGGTTCTGTATGGTGCAGTCATTTGTCTAAAAAATAGTGTCATACAGTCAATTTAGTAAGTCATTTCCAGCACTTTTTCCCTTTGATGTTGTAAAAACTTATTTTGCAGTAATTTTAGATTTGTGGAAGTGATGCAAAGATAGTACAGAATGCAGTGTTCTTCACTCAGCTTCCTCTAAAGTCTTAACATCTTCCAAACCGTGGTACCTTATCAAAACTAGAAAATTAACATTGCTGACATACCATATTAGCTAAACTATAGATTTTACTTAGGAGTGCCTGGGTGGCTCAGTCAGTTAAGCATCCGACATCGGCTCAGGTCATGATCTCTCAGTTTGTGGGTTCGAGCCCCACGTTGGGTTCTGTACTGACAGCTCAGAGCCTGGAGCCTGCTTCAAAATCTGTGTCTCCCTCTCTCTGCCCCTCCCTCACGTGTGCTCTGTCCCTCTCTCTCAAAAATACAAACTTTAAAAAATTTTTTTGAAAACTATAGATTTTATTTCTATTTTCCCACTGTTTTTTTTTTTTTTTCCTGTTCCTGAATACAGTTCAGGATATCATACTGCTTTAAGTGTCATGTCTCCTTAGTCTCCTCTGATCTGTGACAGTTTCTCAGCCTTTTTGTTTGTTTTTTAGGACTTTGACAGGACTGGTTAATTATTTTGTAGACAGTTCCTCACTTTGCTGATGCTTTCTCATGATTAAGTGAGGGTGAATTCTTAAGACTGTCAGTTTACTGGGGCACGTGGTGGCTTAGTCAGTTAAGCATCTGACTTCAGCTCACATCATGATCTCATGGTTGTGAGTTCAAGCCCGTGTCTGACTCTTTGCTGACAACGCCAGAGCTTTGGACTCTCTCTCTGTCCCTCCTCTGCTCATTCTCTCTCCCTCTTGCTTTCTCTGAAAAGTAAATAAACTTAAAAAAATAATTTATGACTTTTTAGAAAGAATACCACAGAGGTGAAGTGCCCTTCTTATCACATTGTATTAGGGATCAGATGATATCAACTTGTTTTATTACTGGTCATGTTAACCTTGGGCACTTGATTGAAGGAATGTCTTAGCCCAGTCAAAATGTCATAGACTGTGTGGCTTAAACCGTAGCCATTTATTTTCTCACAGTGTTGGAGTCCAGAAGTCTGAGATTAGGGCGACTAATCCAGAAGTCTGAGATTAGCATAGTTGGGTTCTGGTGAAGACCCTCTTCTTGCTGTTGTGCTTACATGGCTTTTCTGCATGCATGTGGAGAGAGAGGGATTTCTTCTTCTTGCAAGAAAACTAATTCCATCATGAGAGTCCTTCCTACCATTGTGACCTAATCTAAACCTAATTACCTCCCAAAGACCCCATTTTACGACCATCGAATTGGGGTTACAGCTTCAACATACGTATTGGGGGGGGTGTGTGTGCATTTAGTCTATAACAGGGGCTGCCAGGTTCTTCCACTGCAAAATTATTATTTTTTTTCACTACTCTGTTTGTTAGGAGTTACTTAACTCCAGCCCACATTCAACAGAAAGTAAGTTGAGAATTAAGCTCCACCTCCTACAGTGAGGTATATCAAATAATTTGTGAGCACATGCTGAAGTCATCACAGTAATTCAAATATTCTTCGGGAAATACTTGATTCCTGTTTCTCCTTAAAGTTTGGCCCACTAATTTTAGCATTCCTCAGTGGCTTGCACCTGCAGTGATTTTTACTGTGGAATTCTGATGGTAATTTTCTCTTTTGCTCATTTATTCTACGTTTATTATTTGAACTATTTCTGTAAGGAAGACACCCCTTTTCTCCCATTTTAAAATGTATGCAGTCATTTATTTATATCATTATAGACTCATGAATGTTTACTTTATTCTTTGGATTATAATCTAGAACTATCATTATTTGTATTTGTTGCTCGAGTTGTTTTGAGTTTTGGCCACTGGGAACTCTTTGAGGTTGGCTCCAGTGTCCCTTTACCTCCATCCTTTTGTCTTTTGACTGCTTCCTTACTTTCTGACACTACAAGGTACTCTACTCTGCACTTGCCCTATCCCAACACTGGAATCAGTCCTTTGTCCAAGGAGCCCTAGTTCCTTTTGTTGGGGCATGGTTTTTAGAAACCAAGACCTGGGCCCTGGAGGTGCTCATAGCTACTGGGGTGTCACTGCTTATAGGCTTTCTCAGTAGACAGAGTTAGGAGATATTTATGTATATACTTAATTATGTATGTAAACATCTCTATAATTACATCAGTGCCTATTCATCTGTGTATATATTACCTAAGTATCCTTCACTCAGGTTATCATACATGTAATGCAGTTAGACTGATCTGTCACAGTCTTCATTCTGTCCTAGATTATCTTGACATTCTGGATGTTGTTTTACAATTTGCAGATAGTAAAACTTGCTTTTGTTCTTTGTGGTGTACAGCTCTATGAGTTTTGGCAAATCCGTGCAGTCAGGTATCTACCACCACCGCAGTATCATAGAGAACAGTTCCATTACTATAAAAAATGTCTTCATGTAGTCCCCTGGTAATCGTCATCTCTTCCTCCACCAGCCCTGACAACCATTGCTCTGTTCTACATTTCTGTCATTCTGCTTTTCCAGAATGTCATATAAATAGAGCCATAAAATATGTCTCTTGGGTCTGGTTTCTTTCACTGAGTTACATTCATTTCTGCTGTTGCATGAATCGGTTGTCTGTTCCCTTTTATTGCTGTGTACTTTTCTATGGTATGTGTATACTAGGATTGTTTAACCATCCTCTGTTGTTGAATATCTTGATTGTTTCTAGTTCTTGGTGATTGTGAATAAAGCTGCTGTAAACATTCATATACTAGTTTTTGTGTGAACGCAGGTTTTCTGCTCACATAGGTAAATGTGTGGGAGTAGCACTGCTGGGTCGAATGGTAACTACAGTTGACCCTGAACAACTCAGGATTGAACTGCATGAATCCACTTATGCAGATTTTTTCTATAAATACAGTAAAGTACTCTTAGTGTGACCTCTTCCTTATGATTTTCTTAGTAACACTTTGTTTTCTATACCTTACTTCATTGTAAGAATACAGTATATAGTATGTATAACATATAAACATGTGTTAAGCAACTGTTTATGTTATCGGTAAGACCTCCAGTCAATAGTAGGCTATTAGTAGTTAAGTTTTAGGGAAGTCAAAAGTTATCCTTACTTTCAGCTGCACAGGGAGTTCATGCCCCTAACCTCTGCATTGTTCAAGGGTCAGCTGTATATATTTAACTTTACTAGGACTTGTCAAACTGTTTTCCAAGGTGGCAAAATAGTACTATTTTCTGTTCCCTCCAGCAATGAGTGAGAGTTCCTTTTGCACCACATCTTTCCCAACATTTGATATTTTTATTTTTTTGTTGTTGTTTTAGTCATTACAATGGCTATGTAGTGATATTTCGTGGTTTAATTTGCATTTCCCTAATGATTTATGATGAGCAGCTTAATGTTTATTGCCATCCATATATCTTCTTTGGTGATTATTTCAGACCTTTTACCAGTTTTTTTTGGCTGGGTTGTCTGTTTTCTTACCGTTGGATTTGAAGAATTCTTAATAAATTCTGGATATGAGGCTTTATTAGGCATGTGATTTGTAAATATTATCTCCTCATCCATAGCTTTCTTAATTCTCTTGGTGCTTTTGTAGAGTAAAATTTTTAATTGATGAAGTCTCTTTTCTCAATATTTTCTGTTCCTGATGTTTTTAGTGTCATAGGTTAAGAACTTATTGCTAATCTCATATTATCTATATATTCTAAATTTTCTCCTAGAAGTTTTCAATTTACATTTAGATCTGTGATTCATTTTGACTTAAGTTTTGAGACCTAGACGTGTTGAGGTTCCATTTTTTTTTTGAGGTTCATTTTTTGAATGGTGGACTATGACAGCACCATTTGTTGAAAAGATTATCTTTACTTCATTGAATTGCCTTGACATCTTTCGTCAAAAATCTGTTGGCTTATGTTTTTGTGGCTCTATTTCTAGATTTTTTATTATGTTCTGTGTATCTATCCTTTCTCTGGGTACCACACTTTCTTGATTATTGTAGCATATAAAGCAACCCTTGAAATTGGGTAATGTGAGTCCTCCAAATGTTCTTTTTCAAAGTTTTTGTTTTTTTGGTGTTTTAGTACCTTTGCCTTTCCATAGAAATTTCAGAATCAGCTTGTTGATATTTATTAAAAAACTATTGGTATTTTTATTGGCATTGCATCAAACCTAAAGATAAAAACTGAGAAAATTTATATCTTAATTGCAAGTCTTCCAGCCCACAAACATGGTATATTAGTCCTTCCATTTATGTAAAGAAATCCTTGATTTCTTTCATCAGTGTTTTGTCATTTTCAGCATATAGATCCTTTACATATTTTATTAGATTTATATTTTAAGTACTTCTTTGTGATATTATAAATAGTATTTATTTGTTTATTTTGAGAGAGAGCATGCACATGTACTTGAGCAGGGGAGGGTCAGAGAGAGAGGGAGAGAATACACGCAGACAGCACAGAGCCTGATTCTGTGCCACAAACCAGGATATCATGACCTGAGCCAAAGTCAAGAGTTGGACATTCAACCGACTGAGCCATTTAGATGCTTGGTTTTGTTTTTTATTTTAATTTTAAATCCTATTTGTTCATTATTGTTTTGAGGAGTGCATTTGACTCTTACATGTTGACCTTGTATCTTGTGACTTTGATAAACTCACTTATTTTCTTTCTTTTTTAAAGATTCTTCAGATTTTTCTACACAGTCCTGTCATTCTGCAAATATAGTTTTATTTCTTCTTTTCCAATCTGTATGCCATTTCTTTGTCTTTTTTTTTTTTTTTTTTTTTTTTTTGCGTTTTTTTCAACGTTTATTTATTTTTGGGACAGAGAGAGACAGAGCATGAACGGGGGAGGGGCAGAGAGAGAGGGAGACACAGAATCGGAAACAGGCTCCAGGCTCTGAGCCATCAGCCCAGAGCCTGACGCGGGGCTCGAACTCACGGACCGCGAGATCGTGACCTGGCTGAAGTCGGACGCTTAACCGACTGCGCCACCCAGGCGCCCCTTTTTTTGCGTTTTTAAAGTATCTAGTAAATCCTGAACATTGTTGAATAAGGGAATGGCTTTTATTTTTTTACTATGAGTGCATGGTAATGAAGAATACAGTACTTACTAGAGTTTCTTGGTGCCACTGCTTTACTTTATGCCACAGGGCCAGTATGGTACCCATCATTGCTTCTGTGCCATTAGTACAAATGTCAACACAGCAAAGAAGGCAAATACCATTTTAGTACTCTTATGAACATAGTTTCTACCTATGGATCCCCCATGAGTCTCCAGTATTACCAGGGTTCTGTGTACTACACTTTGAGAATTGCTGTTCTATATCCTTACTGTACAAGTTTCCCAGGTCTGCTGTAACAAAATCCTACCAACTGGGTGGTTTAAAACAGAAATTTGTTCTCTCCCGGTCCTGGAGACTGGAAGTCTGAAGTTAAGGTGTCGCCAAGGCCATATTCTCTCTGTAGACTCTAGGGGAGAATCTTTTTCTTGCCTCTTCTAACTTTTGTTTGACAGTTGACGTTCCTTGTGGCTGCATCACTCTGCTTTACCTTCTCATTGCCTTTTCTTCAATGTGTATATCTTCTATTTACGTGCATCTTATAAAGTTACATGTGGTTGCGTTTAGGACCCACTTAATCTCAAGACTCTTAACTTAATCTTGTCTTTTGTCATAAAATGTAATAGTTATTCTTTTTCCTAGAAGATCATTTTCACACATTCTGGGGATTAGGATGTGGATATATCTTTTGGGAGGCCGTTGTTCAACCTTATTGTTTACATAAATGTTAGACTGCTACATCTTGTTCCACAGGTTTCTTAAATTTTCCTTTTCTTATGTTTTCTCTGTTTTTAATTACATCATTTTATTTATTTATTACTATTTTGTTTCAACTAAGCTCTACACCCAATGTGGGGCTTGAACTCACAACCCCGAGATCAAGAGTCACGTATGCTGACTGAGCCACCCAGGTGCCTCAAATTTGGATCACTTTATTGACCAGTCTTTAGATTCATTGATTCTTTCTTCCACTATGCTGTTGAGGCTATCTAGTATATTTATTTCAGCTTTATTCTGAATATTTTCATTTTCAAAATAGTTTTTTTTCTCATTTTATATTATCAGTTCAGTTACTGATTTTTTTTTCAATTCTTTGAATATATTTTCTTCCTTCTTTTGAACATATTTACAGTAGCTGCTTTAAAACCTTTGTCTGCTAAATTCAACTTCTGGGACAACTTTGATTCTGGTCTCTGCTGGGTTTTTTACTGGGTATCTCAATGTTTCTCCTGTGTCTGTCTATACAGTTAGGCTGCTAACTAGGGACTTTGCCCAACTATTGTAACTGATAGGAAATTACTTTCAGAAGAGTAAAATGAATGAACACACAGACTTAACCTACAAATATATTTATTATCATATTGTTTAATATTTTTAAAATATGGAAAACCTAAATGGCTATTAATAGAGAAGTGATTAAAATATGGTAAATCTATGTAATGGTATGTTATAATTCTATGTAATTATATAGATTCTGATTTATAGATTCTATGAATCTATGTAATGGTATGTTATAATGGTATGTTATAATGTAAATGTATGTTATAATTCTACTTCTGCTTAACTAAATTAGATATATCCTAAAAGAAATTAGTGGGTAGTTATACATCAGAATATTAAAAGCAGTTATGTCAGGTAGTAAGATAATGGATGATATTTTGTTTGATAATTTTCTGTACTCCTTTTTGCAATTATTGTATATCATATTTGTAATAAGAAAAATACTCTTAGAGTTATTTTTCAGAATTTTGACTATCTACATATATAACTAATTTATCCTTTCATCCACAACCTTTGTCTCTCTCCATTTTAGTAGTTGTAAAATACCAGCAGTCTTTTCTTATATGCTACAGAACCATTTTGAATTCACAAAGAAAGATGCACATCTAAATAATCCCAGAAAACCAGTTATTTCTCTGTTTTTTTTTTTAATTAGTAGCATTAATGAAATTTGGTAGTACCTAAAAATACTTTTGTAATTAATATTTCTACTGATGTCCAATTTAAATGTTTAGGCCTAGGGGCGCCTGGGTGGCTCAGTCAGGTAAGCGTCCGACTTCAGCTCAGGTCATGATCTCACAGTCCGTGAGTTCGAGCCCGTGTTGGGCTCTGTGCTGACAGCTCAGAGCCTGGAGCCTGCTTCAGATTCTGTGTCTCCCTGTCTTTCTGCCCTCCCCTGCTCATGCTCTGTCTCTGTCTCAAAAATAAATAAAACATTAAAAAATAAATATTTAGGCCTAGGTTGAAAGCATTCCACATATGCTGACATTAATTCACCTTTTCTCTTTGTATTTTTCTGTCTTATAGTTGTATTCAGTAGGAGTCTAATGCAATCTGCATATGTAATTTTAAATTCTCTGGAAGTCATATTAAAATAGCTGAAATAAGTACAATCAATTTCAGTTTATCCAGTTATCACAATATAAAAGGTTGTTATTTTCACATGTGTTCATGTTTAGTATTAAAAAGTTACTGAGAGGGGCACCCTGAGTGGCTTAGCTGGTTAAGCATCCAGCTCTTAATCTTGCTCAGGTGGATGATCTCACAGTTCATGAGATCCAGCCCTGAGCTGGTCTGACAGCACGGAGCCTGCTTGGGATTCATTCATTTTCTCTCTCTCTCTCTCTCTCTCTCTCTCTCTCTCTTTCTCTTTCTCTTTCTCTCTCTCATGCACTCACTCTATCAAAAAAATAAACTTTAAAAAGATAAAAAATTAAAAGTTACTGAGCTATCTTACTTTTTTCATATCATTTCTTTAAAATTGTGTGTTTTATACTTTTTTTTTACAAAGGTTTTTTTTTTTTTTAATGTTTTATTTACTTTTAAGACAGAGAGAGACAGAGCATGAGTAGGGATGGGGCAGAGAGAGAGGGAGACACAGAATCCGAAGCAGGCTCCAGGTTCTGAGCTGTGAGCACAGAGCCCGACGTGGGGCTCGAATCCAAGAACTGTGAGATCATGACCTGAGCTGAAATTGGACGCTTAACCAGCTGAACCACCCACGTGCCCCTGAGTGTGTGTTTTATACTTAAAGCACCTTCAATTCAGATTAGCTATGTTCTAGTACTCGATAACCACGTGTCGCTAGTGGCTACCATATGGGGTAATGCAGGTCTGTCACATGTGTCTATGATTCCAGTTGTTTTTACCTCTCCTAGTAAACCTAGTTTTCAGCCCTTAGTTTTTTTTTTCATTCTTTCCTAGTGTACCTGATTCAACTCTTTTTCTATATTTTACATAAGCTTTACAGCTCTCAAGTAATATGTTATCTACAAAGGAACTATTTTTCCAATGGAATAGGACTACTTAGTGCATTCTGTACATATGTACACATAATTATGTTTAACTGATTTAAAGATAACATGTTCTTTTGTAAGAATTATGGAAACTGTGATGTCTGGACTTTTAAGAATGTAGTACATTTTTATGTTAAGTAAAGTTGGGTGTAGTTCAGTTTTAGAATCTGGATTCTGAATTTTTAAAAATAGTAATTAGTTGCTGTGTCAGTTGCTATTGCTATATAACAAATTATTCCAAAACTTAACAGTTGAAACAACTATTTTATTATGCTCACAGATTTTGTTGATCAGGAATTTGCACAGGGCAGAGTCAGGATGGCTTTTCTCTGCTCTATGATATCTAGGGCCTCAGCTTGGAAGACTCAAAGGTGTTTTGATGACTGGAGTTTAGAATGATCTGGAAGGCTCATTTATTCACATGTCTGGCACCTGGGCTAGAATGACTCAAAAACTTGGGAGTTCAAACCTGGGTGCCTAAATGTGACCTCTCCATGTGGTTTGACTCCCCCAGACCATGGCAGCTGTGGAATAACTGGACTTCCTGCGCAGCTAGCTACTCAGGGGTCCACATGCACATGTTCCTTCAAACAATGTAGAAACTGAATTGTCTCTGATCAAGCAGGGAAGTCACAAGGCTTCGCTTCTGCCATTCTTTATTGGTGGAAGCTATTAAAAGCCTGCTCAAATTCAAAGGAAGTAGACAGATTTCACCCTTTAATCAGAACAGTATCAAAGAATTTTGGGACCACGTTTTAAAACTGCCACAATTGCTGAGGGAATTATAGGAAATATGGGCAAATGCAAATGCTAATACTACTGAAATTTCGATAATTTACAGATTTTGTTAAAAATAAAAGAGCATAGGTGTGTGTAACCTCTGTATTTGTAATATTTGTCAGGTTCAGTTTTTAGTATGTGTAGAAGAAATTAAACTTTAATATTAGTTTTGGTATTATATCCTACTACAGTTAGTAGAATTATCTAATACATTTTAAAGTTGAAGAGGAACGCCTGGGTGGCTCAGTGAGTTAAGCGTCTGACTTCAGGTAATGATCTCGCTGTTCATGAGTTCAAGTCGGGTATCAGGCTCTGTGCTGACAAGGCAGCTCAGAGCCTGGAGCCTGCTTCAGATTCTGTGTCTCCTTCTCTCTCTGCCCCTCCCCTTCTCATGCTCTGTCTCTTTCTCTCTCTCAAAAATATAAAAACATTTAAAAATAAATTTGAAGAAATACTCTCTCTCAAAAAAAAATAAGTAAATAAATAAAGTTTTTAAAAAAGGGCACCTGGGTGGCTCAGTTGGTTAAGCGTCCAACTCTTGATTTCAAGGTCATGATTTCATAGTTGATGACTTAGAGCCCCACATCCGGCTCCATGTTGATATTGATAGTGTAAGGCCTGCTTGGGATTCTCTCTCTCTCTCTCTCTCTCTCTCTCTCCCTCTCCCTCTCCCTCTCCCTCTCCCTCTCCCTCTCCCTCCCTCCCCCTCCCTCCCTCCCTCTCTCTCCCCCTCTCCCCCTCTCTCTCCCTCTCTCTCCCTCTCTCTCCCTCTCTCTCCCTCTCTCTCTCTCTCTCTCCTTCTTCCCCCCCTCCGCCCAGTTCTTCCCCCCACTTATGTGTGCTCACACTCTAAATAAATAAGTAAAAGAAGAAAATGTGTTTCTTGTTAGGTCACAGTAAGATAAAATTTTTAAAAATATTTTACTTGTCCTGGATACCATTTTCTTTTCATTTAAGCTGATCTTATGTTTATTTATTTTTTTAAGTAATCTTTTGAAAATTGATTTAAAATATTTGAAAGGAAGCATTTTACTTCCAAAGGAGTCTTGATTCATTTATCATTTGAACCAGATTATCTTCACATACTTTTCATATATTCATAACATTTGGATCTTGATATTGTATAAGGATTGGTAAGCATCAACATATAATTTGCTATTCACACCTTCACATCCCCTCAAAGTAAGTAACTTTCTTTGATGGGCTGAGAAGTAAAAAAGGTTTCCTTTTTTCACCAGAAGTAGGTAGTTCACTTCTGGTAAACATTAGCATGTACAACATTCCTGTTAGCTTTAAAAGAACGGCATTTGAATAGCTTGGACATACTGATGATTATTTCCCTGTTTTCAGATCCTATAGGATAGATGAGCCACATCATTTATTAAGTGGATAGATATTTAAACGGACTTATCTCACTCTGATGTGGGTCTTCTCTTGATTGATAATGCCTTACCAGTATAGAGTTTAGTCTTTTTTTTTGTTTTTTCTTTTTGCCTAATTTGTAAAGTAGGTATAATTACAACTGTTTACTTCAAAGGACAGTGAATGGCACATAATGTAATATGTTTAATAATACTTGTAATATTAATAAAACTATATGTAATTTTATATATACTTATATATTATATTACTTATATATATTATATATACTTATATATATACTTATATACTTAATACTTATATACTTATATAATACTTATACTTATATATGTAAGTATATACGTATATACTTATATATATATACTTACATAATATAAGTATATATATAAACTTATATGTAAACTTATATATAAGTATATAAACTTATATGTAAGTGGTGAATCACTAAATTCTATTCCTGAAATTACTGCGCTGAATGTTAACTAACTTGGATTTAAATTTTAAAAAAATTAATAAAAGTAATACTGAGGTTAATGTTAATTTGAATGGTATTGATACAAATATATTCTGTAGTGATCAAAAATATGAATATATGTCAATGGAAATATTAAAAGTATTAGAGAAGGGACGCCTGGGTGGCTCAGTCGCTTGAACTTTGACTTCAGCTTAGGTCGTGATCTCGAGGTCTGTGAGTTCAAGCCCGCCTCGGGCTCTGTGCTGACAGCTCAGAGCCTGGAGCCTGCTTCAGATTCTGTGTATCCCTCTCTCTGCCCCTCTCCCGCTCATGCTCTGTCTCTTTCTCTGTCAAAAAATAAATAAACATTAAAAAAAATTTTTAAGTAGTAGAGGAAAACACAGGTATATATTTTTATAATATTAGAATGGGGCTCTATTAAGTATGACTTAAAAATTTATCAAGCATGAAAGAAAGATTTTACTATATAATAATAGAGAAACTATAGCAAAGGGCACCATGAACAAAGTCAAAAAACAGTAACCCAAGGGAAACAGTAACCCAAGGGAAAAAAATTTTTTTGAATGTTATTTTTCAAGAGAGAGAGAGAGAGACAGAGCGTGAGGAGGGGAGGGGCAGAAAAAGAGGAGACATTGAACCTGAAGCAGGCTCCAGGCTCTGAGCTGTCAGCACAGACTGATGTGGAGCTCTAACCCATGGACTGCGAGATCATGACCTGAGCTAAAGTCGGACACTTAACCAACGCTTAACTGACTGAACCACCCAGGTGCCCTGGTTAAACTTCTTAATATACAAGAACACTTATAAATCATTATGGAAAGCACAACCCTGTGACAAAAGGACAAATAACAGAGAAAGACACCTAAGTAGCTAAGAAATACTTGGAAAGATTCTCAGCATTACTCAAAGTTAAGTATGCAACCTGAAATGTTTCTCAGGTTGGCAAGATTGAAATGTTAGTGTTGGGAAGATGAGGCATTCTTAAGCATTATTCATAGGAAGTATAAATTGATAGACTTTTTGAAGAGATATTTGGCAGTAATGGTCAATTTTAAAAGTATAAACCCTTTGAACCTCCAGATTCATCACAGAGGTTGACCTCATAAATATAAATTAGTTTACTCCCTGAAATAAATATTCATCAAAGGAGATTTAGTGAATAATATTACATCTCCGTAATGAAATACTATATAGATTTTTAGAAGAATGGTGAAGATTTATATATGCTAACACAGAAGGATATTCAGGATATTTAGTAAAAAAAGCAAATTACAGAACTGTGTCATGAAAGATACGCAAGAAACCATTAAGTATAGCTACATGTAGGAAGAAGGATATCAGCTACCAGGAAAAGGAGTGGTACTTTTTATTTTATATTCTTCACTGTTTGAAAAAAAATTTTTTTTACAATGGGTATCTAGTGTTAATTTTTTAGTTAAAAAAACAAAAACAAAAAAAGCTAATAAAAAAGGTTTGTACTTCTTCCATACTGGGAATGGTAGTTATCTATTGCTGTCTAACAAAACACTCCAAAATTTAGCAACTTACAACAAATGTTTAATCTCATCATTTCTGAAGGACATGAACTTGGGAGCAGCTGGGTAGTTTCTGGCTTTGGATGTCATGAGATTGTAGTCAAGCTGTCATTTGGAGCTGTAGTTTTCTCAAGACTCTACTGAGTATGAAGGATCTGTTTCTAAACTCACTGATGTGGTTGTTGGCAGGCCCCAGTTTCCCCTTGGCTGTTGGGCACAGAGTTCAGTACCTTACCTCATGGGTTCTTCCATAGGCTCCTCACAATTCGGCAGCTTTGTTCAAACTTCATGATCTAAGAGAGAGCTAGCACTCAAGATTAGGCTAATCTTGGAAGCGATAAATCATTACCTCTGCTTAATGTGCTATTGGTCACGCAGATCAGTCTTAGTATATTTTGGGAGGATGTGAATTCACACCCAAGGGTATCAGTACCACGAGGTAGAGATCACTGGGAGCCATCTTGGAGGCTAGCTACCACAGTGGGTCATAATAGTATATCTTTTGTGACAATTTGGGATTATGGCAATATTTACATGGGAACTGTGTTTAAAAACTAGTATCTCCTTGCCAATCCCTATAAATGTTTGCTTTTCTTTTTCAGGTCCAGCACAGAATCAAATGCATGTTCCATCAGGGTATGGATTGCATCCTCAAAACTATATTGCTCCCTCAGGACATTATCCTCAAGGACCTGGGAAAATGACCTCATTGCCATTGGATAGCCAATGTGGTGATTACTACTCTGGTCTCTATATTGTACCGACACAAAATGTGGTGACTCCTAACACAGCAAACCAACAACCAGGAGCACAGCAGATGTATGGCAGGGGTCCTCCTGCTCCTCATATTGTAGGATCCACTCCGGGACCTTTCCAGGGTGCCGCTTCATCAGCATCCCATTTGCATACGAGTGCCTCCCAGCCGTACTCCCCTTTTGTGAATCACTACAGTAGTCCAGCCATGTACTCTGCCAACTCTTCTGTTGCTTCTCAGGGATTTCCCTCTACTTGTGGTCACTATGCTATGTCAACTGTTTCTAATGCTGCGTATCCTAGTGTTTCATATCCCTCTCTGCCTGCTGGTGATCCATATGGGCAACAAATGTTTACCTCACAGAATGCTCCGACTGTCCGGCCGGTTAGAGATAATTCATTTTCTGGTCACAGTACAGCTATCAGTCATTCATCACCGCTTCCACCTCCACCATCACACCAGTACCACCAGCAGCAGAGTCTTTCAGGATGCAGTACTCTCTCGTGGTCAGCTTCAGGCCTTCCGTCAACCCAAGATAATCTCCTCCGAAACCACAGTGGCTCCCTGGCTACAGCCAACAGCAACCCAACAAATACTGGTAGGTTGAATGAAAAGTACACCAAAGCATGGCTGAAAATCAGTGCATTTCCAGTCAGGTTTTTATTTGCATGAAGGTTAAAGATAATATTGCCTAATGGAAAAATTGGAAATTAGCTCACCTTTGCAGTTTATTTGCCTTATTTATTGTGGTACTTTGCAACATTTCCCCGAACCCTTTTCCTTCACCTATTCACAATCAGACACCCAACCATCTACCATACATAGGTGTGTTCTTTGTCATGATTGGGATCTCAGGCAATGTTTATTGATACATTTTATGCCTCTGCAATAGTTGTCTTTAGTATGAATTAGGTCTAGGGCAAAATAGGATCCATTTGGATTTATGCTTTGTTAGCCACTACTTTCTTTTTTATACCGCTCAACCTTGGGACAGTTACTATTTCAGCCAGAGCCCTACTCACTATAGAATACCACACCGGTTTCCCAAGTGAAGCCCTGTTAGCAACGCTCACAGAAAAAAATATATATGTATGTAATATGTCAGAATACATACTAAAGCTTATGTTTTCTATTCCCTATTGGTAAATTAGGATGAAGGATGGGGAAGAGGAAGAAAGATACATGAAGAATACTCTTGTAGTCTTTCTAACCATCCTAAATCAAGATATGGTTAAATTTATTAGTTTGAAAATTACGTACATGTCATTTTTGTGTGGGGTTTCCATAGGATATACTCATTTTAATTCAACTTGTGAGCTTGAACTTCACAAAATATGCTCTTGAACTGAATGAAAATGTATGTAAAGAATGAGAACTGGTCAAGATGTGGTAGTTTTCTGAACAGTATCTTTAAATTGTATATCAGAGTCCAAAGAGCCATAGTTTAAAGATGATGTAGAAAAGTATCCTTCCCTGGACAATTAGATTATTTAAAATTAGAACTTTGGAATATTATGTCTGAACTGTATGCTTGAGATCATCTGTTCTTTCACTGCTGTGTTATGTAAAAACACTTTTGGCTGTAAGCAACTAATAGTGGTTTAAACAAAAGTGGTATTTTTCTCAGATAACAAGAAGTCTAGGTAGATATAGTGGATCCAGGTGTCCTCAGTGTCTTTTCTGCCGTCCTTTGCACATTGGTTTATAGAAACAGTTGAACTTCTGTATCTGTAGACATCTAGTCTTGGTTAAAAGCAGAAAGTAGGGAGAGGAAAGAAGATAGGGTGGTGGTACTGACAGACTTTTTATATCATTTGCCATAGCTGTTTTAAAAGACAGTCCCTAATTTTAGGGAGGATTGGAAAATGAACATTTAGCTTTGTAGCCTTCATGGTAGAAGCAGGTGAGAAAGAAATGTGTTGGTATCAACTAGGCCTTGGGTAAGTCAACGTAGAGCATCTCTCACAGCTCTCAAATCTGGCTGTGCACCAGGTCCCCTTGCACAGATTGTGATCTTCAACCCTACCTACTGAGCTAGAGGAGAATCTTCAGTATAGTCTGTGGAATCTATATTTCTGATTTGACCTCATGACGCCTAGTACAAGATTCAAATGCAAATTCTATTTCTTTTTGTTTTACAAATGAGGAAAGCTATCCAAGTTGGGTTTTGCCTTCCGGTGGTGATTAATGTTAGAAACAGAGTTTGTCCCGGAGCTCAGTTTCTTTGACTCTCAGCCTTCCCTCCTCAGAACCAGGGCTTTCTGTCCCCTAGAAATTGTTTTCTTTCTCTCTTCTTTCAGCAGTCCTTTTACAGATCAGCTTATCCT
Source organism: Lynx canadensis (assembly GCF_007474595.2). Classification (NCBI taxonomy): domain Eukaryota; kingdom Metazoa; phylum Chordata; class Mammalia; order Carnivora; family Felidae; genus Lynx; species Lynx canadensis. The sequence continues at coordinate 114,197,344 of NC_044306.2, read as the reverse complement.
AAGGTCCCTCTGACTTAAGGATTTTGTGACTTTCGGGACAAAAAAAGAAGAAATACAGGTAATTCCTATCTTATTTCTGAGATGGGAATGGGACCCTGGATGGAACCAATTATACTGAGATACAGGGTCAGGGAAATACGGGGCCACTTGGCCAATGAATAGAACACCTAATTGTAAAGAGCAATCGCTGAAAAAAATATTGAATAAAGAATAATTACAAAATTACCTTCTTTTTGAATAATAATTAGTCCTTTACATAGAGAGATGGGGTATATTTCCATTCTTTTAATCCTAGTACCGTACCATGAAAGTCATAAAAATATAATTTGAGAAGTTAATTCATGTCGAATAGGGTTTTGTTTTGGTTTTTTTTGCCTTTAGATTGGCAAGTTACTTTTTAATTCTAGTTCGGAACTTGACAAATATATCTCAGGTTAATTCGATACTTGTTCTTCCCCATTTCAAAAGAAATAAAGAGGTTATTTTTGAAACCTACTTTGAAATGAAATATTACAGAAGTTCCCAGACTTTCTCAGGTTGAATCGATATGTATCAATATTTCTTTTCGTGGCGCCCCAAGCAATGTAGTAGTAATAGTTCATAAGGTATTTGGCAGATATCACTGTTTCTCTTAGAAATTTAAAACATCCTTTGGTAAGTTTTTATAGTGAAAAATTAACAAATACACATAGAAAGAGTTCAGATATAGATAGAATGAAAAAAAACTTTACTACCATTAGAAATTTTGGCCATTAATTTCCAGAGATAATCACAGTTAGCAATTTTTTTTGTGAATCCTTCCAGAAATCCTCTACACGTATACAAATGTTCTATATTAGAGGTATCATAAGCACATACGTACACATTTAAAGTTAATCATTAAATACTAAGGAATTATTTTGTATGATACACTAAATAACATGAAACTATTGAAATTTGTAAATTTTTGGTTAATTTATGTTACTTTTACTAAATAAAACCCATTTAATCCTAATATATAAATGTACTATATTGGAATGGAATAAACTACATTCATTTTTTAAAAAATAAGAGGCGCCTGGGTGGCTCAGTCAGTTAAGCGTCCAACTTCGGCTCAGGTCATGATCTTGCAGTCCGTGGGTTCGAGCCCTGTGCTGACAGCTCAGAGCCTGGAGCCTGTTTCGGATTCTGTGTCTCCCTCTTTCTCTGACCCTCCCCTGTTCATGCTCTGTCTCTGTCTCAAAAATAAATAAATGTTTAAAAAAAAATTTGTTTTAAATAAAAAATAAATAACTAAATAAAACATCCCTTAGAACCCTGTAAATTTTTGCAAGGGTGACTTGTGTGCTTAGGTACCAGTTTTGGGAACCATGGGAATATTGATTTAAATTTCCTAGAAAGACAGGAAACTTTTTTTAATTGTTTTGGTCACACTTATACAATATTATTAAATTAGAATGATAATCTTAGGTATTAAATATAGTTTTGTGTGAAATTCATGGAATAATTGACTAAAATGATTGCATTTTTTTATTGATTATACTAGTTTCATTTTAGGTGTAGTAAAAGTTCTTCAACAATTCATAAAGTGTTGGAGATCCAAAAACATGAACCTGAGTTAAATGATTACCAAAAACATGGTGATGCATACATGCTATTATTTTTAGGCAGCCAATAAGTTCATTTTTAAGAGCATTGGAATAAAAGAGAACTTAAATATTATCTCATTCGCGTCTTATTTTATAAGAACATGTCACTGTAATTCAGCACTAGAACTTCAAATTTTTTTTTTTTAATTAAAAAGCTTATCCCAATTATATATGTCTTGGGTGCTATGTTTAGTTGTTAGGGTGAAATTTTGGCTGATATGTGTCCTTTCATATGTGAAAAGGTGTCCATGTTTCATTAGGACTGTTACTGTAGGTAAATCTCTGAAGGTTCAGAAATTCTAATTTGAGATGAAGTTAGTTGAGTGGGTGACTAAGATAAAAAGATACCCATCTTTGATAGCAAGATGAGTACTGAAACTTTAAATTCATTTAAAATCAATTTTTTACATTTTTTACTATCCTTTGTTTTGAAAATACATAATTTTAAAAATTAGCAAGATAATGTTGCCAAGACATACAGTTTTGCCAGGAAAGTTATTTTTTTTTAATAAAGGTTCATTTCTTTTGAGAGAGAGGGGCATGTGTGCACAGGGGAGAGAGAGAGACCCAAGCAGGTTTCACACTGTCAGCACAGAGCCCACTGTGGGGCTTGAACTCAAACCATGAAATCATGATCTGAGCCGAAATCCAGAGTCAGCTGCTTAACCGTCTAAGCCAACCAGGCGCCCCTAGGAGTTATTTTTATTAAAATTATTTTGACTTTTTTTGCTTAACGAGAGTCCCATATTAATAGCATATTATGACATAGTACTGTCTGAGAATGGTGTTTTACTATGTGCAATTTTTTAAAATAAAAAGCATTTTAAAAACTGCTTATGTAAAAATAATAATAAACACCTATATAATTCTATATAAAAATCCACAATACACATGACACCATGATCTAATTACTGATAAGTTAATATTATGTCTGTCATCTTGGGGTACTGATGTGCCTGAGGAAAAGCAGAATAAATTCTCAGGAAGTTTCCCCTGATATTTCATATTTGAACCGCAATCTGAAAAATGAGTTCTTCATGTGTAAAATAAATTGCAGGTGAAATAAATATTTTATATTAGTTTATTTTTTTAATGTTTATTTTTGAGAGAGAGAAAGAGACAGTGTGAGCAGGGGGAAGGGCAGAGAGAGAGGGAGACACAGAATCTGAAGCAAGCTCCAGACTCTGAACTGTCATCACAGAGCCCGATGCAGGGCTCGAACTCACAAACTATGAGATCATGACCCGAGCCGAAGTCAGATGCTTAACCAACTGAGTCACCCAGGTGCCCCCAAGATAAATATTTAAATGCAAAAGGCAAAATTTTAAAAACTTCTGAGAAAGTACAGAGGACTGTCTTTAGAAACTTGGAATAAGGAAAAGTTTCTTAAGGCAACACTCATATAATAAATTATCACTATATTGAATAAGCATGTTCAACTTGACTAATTTCTCTCTCTCCTTTTTTTTAATGTTTATTTATTTTGAGAGAGAGAGTGCAACGGGGGAGGGAGAAAGAGAGAGGGCGAGAGAGAACCCCAAAGCAGGCTCCACACTGTCAGTGTAGAGCCTGATGCGGGGCTGGAGCCCAGGAACCATGAGATCATGACCTGAACTGAAACCAAGAGTTGGACGCTCAACCCACTGAGCCGCCCAGGTGCCCCCCCTGACTAATTTCTAGTTAAAAACTTTTCTTGGGACACCTGGATGGCTCAGTCAGTTAAGCATTTGACTTTGACTCAGGTCATGATCTCGCAGTTCACAAGTTCAAGCCCCACATCAGGCTTTGTGCTGACAGCTTGGAGCCTGGAGCCTGCTTCAGATTGTGTGTCTCCCTCTCTCTCTGCCCTACGCCGGCTCATGCTCTGTCTCTCTCTCTCAAAAATAAGCATTTTAAAAAAAATTAAAAACTACTCTATGATCTAGAAGCCATTATTTAAAAAAAATTTTTTTTCTTCACTGAAAGACATGAAGAAAACAAAAAGACAAGCTCTGAACTGAGAGAAAAAACTATTTACAGTATTTATCCAGAATACACAAATAACACATACAAATTAATAAGGAAAAGACCAACAACCCAAGAAAAAAACAGATGAAATGAAAACATACTTTATCTCATTAATTTTGAGGAAAAGAAAATTAGAACCAGAATGAGATTACCTCCCCGCCTTTTTTTCTTTTTTAATTTTAGCACGAGTGGAGGACAGGGGCAGAGGAGGGGAGAGAGAGAGAGAATCTTAAACAGGCTCCACACTCAGCACAGAGCCCAACATGGGACTTGATCCCACAACCCTGGGATCATGACCTGAGCTGAAATCAAGAATCAGATGCTCGACTGACTGAGCCATTCAGGTGTTCCATAGAATGGGATGTCTTTTTATACCTAGCAGTGGAATGGTAAAAATTTGAAAGTCTGACCGTACCAAGGGATGGCAAGGGTGTGGAGTAACAGGAAGACTCTTAGACACCGTTGTTGATAGGATTTATTGGTTCACTGTTTTACGAAAATTGGGCACTAGTGGAATTGAAGATAGCCATCCCCTAAATGCAGTGATTCCATTTCTAAAATTTGATGCAATGAGTCACCTAGACTCTCGTTAAAATGCAGGTTTTGATTCACCAAGTCTAGTATGGCTTGGTCCAAGATTCTACATTTTCATTAAGTTTCTATGTGAGCTGTTGCCAGCCTAGAGACTACACTTTGAATGGAAGGCTCTAGACTACCGCATCCTGTTTTAGATGTGTGGCACTTCTAGGAAATGATGACATTTGTTTGGGATACTGGGCTAAAAAGGACTACTGTGCTCTCTAGGCCAAAAGAGCTTATTTCCCACAGGCTTCCCTCAGGGCTAAGGGGATTCTGAGTCTCTTGCTGCACACCTACGCCCCTTTGACCTACAGTTCATACCTTAAGAAGCTCTGCCCTAGAGAAACTTGCGTATCTGCACCAGGGACATGTTCAGGAATATTTATAGCAGCACTGTTTGTGAAAACAAAAAATTGGAAACCCAAAAGCCAGTATAATAGAATGGATAGGTTATATCATTCCAATGGACTACCGAACAGAAGTGGAAATGTCATATACGGTTGCACACATTAACCTGAGTGGACCCCAGAAATTTAACGTAGGAAGTCGTGGACTCTATCATGGGAAGACCCTGTTACTTAAAAATGGCTCAACTGAAATATATGGAGGATATGTTGTGTGTCCAAGAGGACAGAGAACAAATAAACGGAAATACTGTCAGCTTTGCACAGAGTCTCCAGAACTTTATGATTGGCTTTTTCTTGGACTTATGGCTGTGCTTCTGCTTTTTTTTATGTTGGTTCGTTGGTTCTTCATCAAATGGATTGTGTGTGTGTTTGGTGTATTAATCGACCTTTAATGTCCAAAAGAGGCATGGCTGCAGAGCATAGGAGATGTGGTGGGGTCTCAACTTTTGCGTCAGAAATGAGGGAGAGATGAACACAAACCAGACATTTCCAGCTGGCCACACAAGTCTGGGAAGGCAGGGGAGAAACACAGACTTGGACATTCATAAAAAAATTCAATAAAACCAACGTATGTAGTGTGATATTGTTACCGAGTTGAAAAGCAAACAAAAAAAATGTTTAGGAATACTTGTATGTGTGGCAAATTATTTAAAAACAAATGCAAGGGAATAATAAACAGAATTCAGGAGGGAGGACTTCCGTGAGGAGTACACTGATAGCTTCAGCAGTTTGGGAAATATTTTTTTTACAAACTGGATGCTGAGTTCATGGGCATTTTATTATGTTTTATATATGTGTATATGTAAATATGCACAGATGTATCACATAAACTCTTATCTATAACCAACTGTTTTATTAAAGAAAAAGTTTGTCAAAGCGAGGAGTGAATTTATTCCTTTTTAATGGGAAAGAGCATGGCAAGTTCAAGGGACTGGAAGAAGAGCAGTGAAGCTAGAGGAGAAGCACAGGCCAGGGTGAGGCTAGGGACTTAGGATCATTCCGGCCTTGTTAACCTGTTAGAAAGTTTTGAGGGTAAGATGTTTGTCTTCACCCCGAGCACTGGCAGAAATTCTGAAGGATTATAAGCAGGTTGGAGACTGGCTGTAACGTTCCGGAAACAGAGAGGGGCCCTGTTTAAAATTACTTATCTTTGACTTGTGCTTGGAATTGCCCTTTTGAAAAATAATTGTGGGAATCGTTTGAGGCCTAGGATGATGGAATTGTTCTCCATAGAGGTTTTTTTCTTTCCTTCTGCCAAGTGCCTCTGGTACTACGAGCTTATTGCACTAATTCATTCCAGGCCTCTGATTCCTGACTATTGAATGATCTGAACCAAAGCTCCTTGTGTTATAAGGATTAGATTCCTGGCTTATCCTTATTCCTAAGTTATAACCCTTCAGAGTACTATCTTAAAAGTGGAAGTATGGGTACCTTATCAGGTACCCCATCTGGTATGCCCTGGCCTCTGCAAGTCCACAGAAACAGATCAGGTGTGTAAGCAGATATCCCCAGTGTGCAAGCAGCTTGAGTGTTAGCTATTTTTCTGAGTTTTTAATTTCTTACAGATTTGGGCCTGGAATTTCATTAATATCCTGTTAGGTCTTTGATAATTTTTAAAAAGTATTTTTAAAGTTATCTTTAATGGGAGGTTTGGTCCTTACTGAGGCAGAAATATCCTCTCCATTTTTTAGACAGTACCTTTTAATTACCTACCACAAGCTAATGTAAAACTAGCCTATTTACTGGGTCTTCATGCCCCCTTCTCTGTTCTCTGTCACCCAATATTAGATGACTGTATTTTAGTTTTCCCTTTGTACTGTTAACTATATTTATCACTCTGTTATGTTAGCAGTTTTAGTGATTACATCAGTTATCTAATTCTGGTTTAAGACAAAAATGGCTTACTATTTTTTGTGGTCTGTGGGTTGGACAGTTCTGCAGGTTTTTCCTGGACTCACCCGTGTGTCTTCATTTAGCTAGAGGCTTGGCTGAGTTGGAAGATCCTAGGACTTCACTCATGTGTCCAGCAGTTGGTGCAGAATAGTTCACTGGGGTACCTAGGTTTTTCAACACTTAACTAACTTCCTTACATGATAGTCCCAGGGTAGCTACAGGGTGTCTTGAGATTTGAGTTCTGGGACTTGCCATAGCATTACTTCTGTCACATTCTATTGATTAAATGTCAGTCACAAGGTTAGTCCTAATTCAGAGAGAGGGAAAATAGACTCCACTTCTTAATGAGAAGAATTGTAACATACTGTGACCAGGTTTTCAGTTCCCCACAATGACGTTTGTCCTTCCTAAAAATGATGAAGTAATAACACATTTAGACTACCTTCCACCTTCTTCCCCATTCCCCACATTTATATCATTTATACACTATGGGACATATAACATGTTGTGTGTGTATGTGTTTTTTTTTTAATTTTTGTTTATTTATTTTAATAATCTCTATCCCCATCATGGGGCTTGAACTTACCACTCCAAGATCAAGAGTCAAATGCACTTCCAACTGAGCCAGCCAGGTATCCCACATATAACGATATTTTGTTCTGTCACCATATTCCTACATTTGTTTTAGTCTTACACATTCTAAGTTTGTCTATATAGGCACAGACACATTATACATGTTTAAACATACATACGTGTATGCATATATATAGATATATTTTCACTGCTCACTACTAGTCTTTTTGTCATAGGGTGTTCCCCCCTTTTATTTTTTTTAAATGTTTATTTATTTTGAGAGAGAGATGTGCGCACAAGCCAGGAAAGGGCAAAGAGAGGGGGAGAGAAGAGAATCACAACCAAGCAGGCTACATGGGACACAATCCTCACGAACTGTGAAATCATGACCTAAGCTGAAATCAAGAGTCAGACGTTTAACTGACTGAGCCACCCAGGCACCCCTTTCTTAACTTTTAGATATAATTGGCATATAACGTGTGTAAGTTTAAGATGATACAATGTGATGATTGACATGACACATATATGTACTACAAAAAGATTACCATAGTAGGGTTAGTTAATATATCCATATCATCTCACATAATTACCTGTGTGTGTGTGTGTGTGTGTGATGAGAATATTTAAGATTTACTGTCTTTAGCAACTTTCAGGTATTGTTAACAATAGTCACTAGTGCTGTACATTAGATCCCCAGAACTTACTCATCTTAAAACTGAAAATTTATGGTGACAGATGGTAAGTACACTTATTGTGGCGAGCAATTTCATACTGTATATAATTTGCAACTCACTATGTTGTACACCGAGACTAATACAATATTGCATATCAACTGTACTTTAATAAAAGAAAATAAAAGTTTACACCCTTTGACCACTGTCTCCCTATTTCCCTTCCCCGCAACCACCCAGGCCTTGGAAACTACCATTCTGCTCTGTTTCTATGAATTCAGCTTTTTAGATTCTACATACAAGTGAGATCATGTGCTATTTGTCTTCTCTGACTTGTTTTACTTAGCATAATACCTTCAGAGTCCATCCCTGTTGTTGCAAGTGGAAGGATTTCCTTTTTTATGGTTGATAATGTGTGTGTGTGTGTGTGTGTGTGTGTTGTGTGTGTGTGTAGTGTTTTATCCATTTATCCATCAGTGGACCCTTGAGGATACGCTGTTGCCATGGGTTTTTAATTACCTCTTGGTTGGCTGAAGATTATCCTCCAAACCAGGCAGTTTGACCTTCACAAAAGACCCACTGTGAATCACAGTACTTTATCCAGACGTCCAACCTAGTGTTACCGTTGAGTCCTTACTTAGCTATATGTGAAACAGCATTTGATTAGCAGCAGCAAATAAGATGTGGCAGTTTATAATAAAATACGGGATCTGAGCTGATACTGGAAACATTTGAACGGGAATTCGTGGACATTACTGCAGAAACAACCTCTATTCATCTATCTTAGGTACCACTGCATAGTACAATAATGAATTAATAGCAGTGATGATTAGTAAAGTAAAACTGTTTGGGATTCATTTTGTTTAAAAGGTAAGGAAGTTTATGAGATGTTTTAGGAAAGTTGCCATTAAAGGTTATTAAAACATTGGTAAGTTTCCAGTTTTTCTTAAAATCATATCTTTGAACCACCTTATTTTCTCTATGTAATACTAGATGTATGTGATGCTACTGAAGTTTCTACAAGAACTTCCTATAAACTGTATTTTGTTAGTATTTTGATGGTCTTTCCATTTGATTCCTGTGAATGAAATAGTTTTTCTGTCTTTAGTTGCAGATTCTTTATCTTGTCCTGTTATGCAAAATGTTCAGCCTCTCAAGTCCAGCCCAGTCGTATCCTCTGTTTGTCAGGAGCCTCATCAACAGAACACCTCCTGCTGCAAATCGCCCAGTTGAGCCTTAGCCTCAGTTACACAGCCATCAGAGTTATTACAACAGAAAGGTATTGAAAAATTTATTTTACTGTATACAGAGTACACACTCAAATATATACACACACACTGATTCAATAGCTGATTTTAGAAAGTCCAACTGTATAACTATAGTTTATATAAATATGAAGTGATATAATTCTAATCTCAGTTCAACACTGTTTTTTGTATATTAACTACCAGGCTCTGCTTATGACTATATATTTACATAATTGTAGTCATAGCATATATACCATTTTGTGTTTTGCTTTTACATTTATTAAATTATACACAGTTCTGATTCATATATCCCCATAGTTGTCAGAGTCATTTTCATGGCTAATACTTCATTGTGTCAATGTATTATAATTTACTAATCCATCCCTCTGTTATGGAACATTTCTTTCCTATTTTTTAAATATTACTATAGTTGTAGGATAAAGCACCCCAGATTTTTTAATTTAGTGACTCTCCATATCCTATTTGATGTTTTCTCTGTCATTATTATTAATGAAAGTAACTTTTGAGCCACCTTTGGTACTGAGAGGGGTGAAAATTAAATTGTAACCCATACCCTTGCAGCACTGACAAACAATATGGTTTATTCGTTTGCTTGTTGAATATTCTCCATGTGTTAAATAAGTGACAGGTAACTAAAAGGTGTTGTTTTGACCCTCCTTCCCTACGTGGCCTTTTCTTTTGGCAGTATTCTTGGTTATTTTCTACCTGGCTGAAACTCCAAAGCTATTGATGTTTCAGGTTGATGTACTGTGTTTTTCATTTGATGAGAAATAACTGAACTATTTTTAGGAATCTATAGTTTGTATTTCCAGAGCAACCATTAGTAATATTTTAGAGACTATGCTTACTGTATAATGACAGCTTCTTACCTTGAATATGAAGAATTCTCTTTCATTTTTCTCTCTTATGTTCTGAATCTCAGAAAAAGCATCTTAGATTGATCTCACAACTTATTATTATCTGTTGAGTATGTGGTCAAGAGGACTTTCTATCATTTAATCAGATTATACATTAAAAATGTTCTTATTTGGCTTTATAGGAAAACCACCTGCAGCACCATGGAGTGTCCATGGATTCCCAAGAAGCCAGTGGGTATATTGGGAATAAAATCTAGTTTTTTATAAGTGTTTGCCTTTAAAATGAAGGACTAGTAGGAAATGTTTGCTTATCATGAGTAGAACAAACTTAAGAGGTTGAACCCCTGACTAAATGAATGGTATCTTTCCTCGGCATTGATGACTGGCTTCCATTTCTTAAATATCTTGCTTGTTTTGACCCTTTACATTGCCCCTGCTGATATCTTTTTCCTATTATATTTTCTTGTTAGCATTTTACTTTAAGTACCATCCTGCCATTTTAAGTATCATTTTGTAAACCACATCCCTACAAATAATCCTAATTATGTGTTTTTCTTACTAATAAGATAGATTTAATAAAATAGGTTTGAAAAGAGGTGCTACCATTTATTGAGCACTTACAGTGTGCCAGATACTTTTATCTTACTTAACCCCCATTATCATCCTATAATATCCCTGTTTTACAGATGAGAACAGTGAGATTCAGAAAGATTAAGGAGTTTGCCCAAGATTATAAATTACTCTGCCCGAGTAGCAGAGTGAAAGATTTTTAACTGAAACTTTATCTTTCTGTAAAATAAGGTGAATTGTTTTGTAGGCTGTTAGTTAACAAGCTCTTGATTTACAAGAGAAGCTCCTTGAATAAGTAACAGAAAAGAGAATACTAGAAACATTTGAATTGTAGTTTGTTCCTTTTTTTTTTTTTAAGTGGGAGATTGGCTCCTTAGTGGCCTTTGGATAGATGTGCAGTGTACAATATGTCATGTGAGGTAGGGCTGCCACGTGTGTTGTGCAAGTTATGGTTTATGTGAATGGTGCCTGTTGTAGTTGAATAGTATGTGGGCTGCACAGGCTATGCTGTGGTTCTGATATGACTACTAAAATATTAATACTTCAAAGAGATTTTAATATTTTTCTCCTAGCTTCAGAGATACTCTTGCTTTGTTGTTCTCAGAAGGACTACACATTCTTGTACTGGTTTTAAGATAGGAGGCTGCAAATTTTGGTTTGCATACCTCCTAAAAAGTTTTTGTAAAAACTCTATTAACTACTTGGACATTGGTCAGATTGACGGCTAAAATTTTCACCAAAAGTTTAAATAGTTGCAGTTATGTAATTTCAACATATTGCATACATTGACTTTTAAAACAAACAGGTTATATTATTCTTTGTATCCACTAGAATGATACCTACTGTCATCCTTTTTAAAAATGCCTAAATGAGCCCTTCTTTAACATTTGGAAAGTTTACATTTTTTTCTTTTTCTCCTTAATGTCATACTCTTTCCCCCTGAATATAATATGATCATTTTATATATATTAATATATATAATAATATAATATATTCTTAAGCTAGAAACTCTTTTATCATTCTATCATAGTTCTTTGCCATAGTAATATTATATAAAATGAAATTTAAATTTTGCTTTATGATCGTACATGTCTAAGCATTAACTTTTTTTTATTCTTGATTGAACTACCAAGATAATTATTAGTATATAGTTGGTCAAAATAACATATAAAAATTATGAATTTGGGTATTGTTTTTATGGAAAGTACATTTTGAATGGAAATACATCGTTCAGTGAAATGAATGACTCTCCCCCATCCCCATCATAGCTTTGTGTACCTGAGTTGTATGACTCATTATTAGAATAAGATAAACTTAAGATAAATTTCATTCATAGTTTTTATCTTCACACATACAATTGCTAAGAATTTTTTTCATGTAAAGAAGATAGGAATGGTATTGGAAGGCTTTTATTAAAGTAGTGTTTTTCTTTAGACTTTTTTAACGTTTTTAATCTTCTGGGTTACATGTCAGAATTTTTATTGTTGTTTGTTAGATTTTATTTTCCAGCTTGTAGATAGTACCATTATTACTTTCATGTAGCAGTTTATAATTTTAAAATACCTTTAATTTTTATTATCTCAATCATCAGGTAAAGCAGGCATATCATATTTCATCTTCCTTTTATAAAAGGAAAAATTGAAGGTTAGAAAGGTTTAGGTGTGTTCCCCAAAGACACAAACTCTCTAGGTAGGGGGTGCCAAGACCCCATGTAGGTCCTCTGGCTCCAAACCCAATCCTTGTTTTGCTGAATCACCAATTATTCAGAGTATTGTGAATTTCATTATACTTTTGCCAATATAACATCTCATCACATCCTTTAAATGTGTTTTTATCAAAAACTTTAAAGTGTAATGTAGGTCATTTGTTTTATATATGGCATCGCCATATAACCTAATTGGCAAAGGCAGTCCTCATTTTCAAACCAGTGAGACAAATTTCATTCTTTGCCAGAAAATGTGACTTAATTTTTTTAATCCAAGGGAATGTGTTCCTGGAGTTTCAAAGGGGTATCATAAACTCCGCTGAGAAATAAATTATAGCATATATCTTCTAAGCCAAATTACTAAAGCAGTCAATTTAAATGTCAAAGACCAAATATGATTGATGTATCCTTTTTATGGTAGACTATAAAATTAGGCAATGAGTTGATAAGCTGTTTTTTGTTACCAAATTTGAAATAAAGGAGTGTAACATCTATCTGATATTAGACTATTTAAGAAGTGAGGATTTTCTTGAAAACCATTGTATTCCTATAGTAAATATATGCATTATGTGTATCAAACTCTGGTATTTGGCGTCTTTAAAATATTTAAATAGGAATCAAGTATAAAAATGAAAAGTAATTCTGTTATTTAATCAGGCATCATGATTAAAATGTTCTCATGTTGGAGTGCCTGGGTGTCTCAGTTGGTACCTGACTCGATTTCGGCTCAGGTCATGATTTCACAGTTTGTGAATTCGAGACCCATGTCATGCTCTGTTCTGACAGCTCAGATCCTGCTTGGGATCCTCTCTCTCCCTCTCTCTCTGTCCCTCCCCCGTGCTCTCTCTCTCCCTCTTTCTCTTTCTCAAAAATAAACATTAAAAACAATGTTCCCATGTAATTAATTGAAAAAAGAAAAACATATACCACTAAGTACTAACAGATTTACCCACTAGTAAATATTTTTGCTATTGTTAAAAAGGAGGTAGAAATAACTAAATATTGTATAAAATATAAGGAGGTGAGAAGTGATTATAATCATAAATATTTTATGATAAAATAGGTTGTAAAATACTTCATTGAACATTTCATGTTGACTTTCAAAGAAATTATGTAAAATTTTTATCTATGAGTTTTATCCAATGTATCTTGAAAAAAAATTGGTCATCCTAGAAAACATTCTACTTGTTTTTAAAAGAATTAACATGACAAAGAATACTCTTCAGATTGGTGGAAGTTTATTTTTTGTAATGACTTGTTCTGTCCCCTGTAGGGATAAATATTAAGAATAGCTGAAAATAATTGTTTTTAATTAAATATACACAAAAACATGTTTTTTAAAGTTCAATAATAATAGTAGTTAATGATTATATAGTATTTAGTATATTTCAGGCATCATTTTAAGCTTTGAAATATATTAATTCACTTAATCCTCACAACAACCACTATCTGAGGTAGTTCTTACCCCCTTTACAGATGATGTAAATGAAAACCAGAGAGGTTAGTAATTTGCCCAGGGAAACACAGCTGGTAATTGATAGAGCATAGAATTGAACCCAGAGCCCCCATCTTTATTCAGTGTTCTGCTGCTTGTCTCTTCAGTATTTCTTACTGGTTTTGCTTTGTCCTCATGGTACTCTTTCAAAAGCAGTGGGTTCTTTGGCAGTAGTGCCTGTGAGCTGCATACGTGCAGAATTATTAAATGAATTCATCATTACTCCCACCAATTTACTTTTCACTATTTTTGAGTTAAGAATATTCCATTGAGCCCCAACCCTATTTCTAACACCTTTCATCTTTAACCGAAACATGTATGGCAAGATAAAAGAAAGTCTGTAGATTGAAGGTGCCTTGATTAATCATTTAAAGAAGGAAGAAGCTTTCCCGTTAGTCCCAGAGACATTTTTATATCTCAGGGCAGTGTAAGATTTAGGAGAAGTTAAGGGTATGTGTTTCGTTTGTAAAGTGAGAGAATGGCTGTTAACACAGGCACTTTCTAAGGTGGGTAAGTTTTAGAAAGACTACCATGGGAACTGATTCTCTTAAAGCCATTATTTTGCAGGAACTCTTGGAAAGTTTTAGAGTATGCATATGTAGTTTGAAGACCAGCTTAAAGAAAGGTAACAGTCGCTCAAAAGTCTGAACTCTTGAATTTGAAAAAGCTAGCTTCCACAAGGGATTTGTTCTCTTCAGACTAATTTTATTTATTCCCAGTGTAGCTGTATCCAGGGAACAGTGAAGATGCCCTTTATTAAGCAGCTCCAAGGATACAGTCTCTTGGAGAGTTTGCCTGAAGGTACTTTAATGTGATAGGTAGTTTAAACTGAATGTCCTTTTTAAGATATTGGGGCCCTGTTGGTAACAAAGCTCTTCATCGTGTCAGATTCTATCTATGAAGTGTGTCTTGCCTCTTGGTTTACTAAGATTCATACCTTCAAAGTTCTAAGTAAAACAGTAAGTTAGGATGTAGCATTCCTGCCCCATTTGGCGCAGGTGGAGATGGAGGTTGCGGTGGTTGGAGTGGAAGGTACTCCATGTACATCTCTACAGTGGCTTTCAGGCTGAGCTCTAGAAGACCTTACGTTCTACCACCTCATATATGCAACCTGAGTATCTCATGCATAGGTTCTGGCTCTTAAAGGAGGTCTGAATAAAGGCACTCAGGAAGTTCGCACATATCGTAGAGTAGATGACTTGGCTGTCAACCCCCTTTTGGCTGTAACTCCCCATTTGTTGCAGTTTGTATGAACTGTACCCAGCCTAGAGCAGGGCTTTAAATAAGGGTTGATTGTTATTCCAGAGCTCTTATCATTTCTCTGTGGAGTCACAAAAATATCATATTCTTGTGCCATTAATATTCTCAAGCTTTAAACAAAGTTTACTTGGACAAGCAAAGGAATGCTAAATTCTGAGCATAGTAAGAGTCATAGTTGGGGAAGGACTCAAATCTTGACACTGTCATCTCTAGAATTTCTCAAAAAGGACTGCATCCTTTTTTGAGAAAGTAAAAATTTGAGTATTTTGTGTGACATTCTGTTAATACGGTACATTGACAGCCATAGTATAACCTAAAATGATACATTACTCTATTTTGTCTTATTCATAGGTTTGTTCCAGTTCATTAAGTAGTTCTTTAGATTTTTTTTTAATCGTATAGTCTTCTCATTTGTTTCCAATTAAGCACTGCATATTTTTCCAGTAATAAGTGAATCTGTTAATTCAGTAAATCTAGACAAAGAGAGGAAAATGTTTTATCATGCATATAGGTTTGTGCTTTATTTTGGCTTTTTTGATTAGTTACAGAGTCAACATCCTGCGTATTGATTCAGTGATGAAAAGAATGGATTCTCTTCTGATTTTTTCCTGCTTAGTGGCCTGTCTTAGCGCAGTAAACGGATTTTCTTTTTTCTCTTGTTTCTTCTTATTGTATACACACATATATACTTTTTAAAGTGCAATGCTAATTGCATTTTGAGAAAGTACTTCATTTTTAAAGAAGTTCTTATTAAATTGAAGTATTTATTTTCTGTACTATCTTTTTACTGTTAACTTGTGTTTTATTGCAGACTTCTTAGTATATTTAACCTAAGGTCTAATATTAGTCAAATTTTCATTTTAAATAGGTTTTGTTAGAGGAACAGGCCACTCTGAATTTGGTCTTTCAGGGTGTCAAGTTGATTTCTCAGATAAGTTTGTAATAACTACTGTTTATCTATATTAAAAAGATGTTTCAGCAAAGCCAGCAGATTTTTCTGACTTCTTTGGTCAGAAGATCAGAGCTTCACTCATCTGCAGTTTAACCTTTGCTCTCTTCTGAACTCAGATTTTTCTCTTTAATAGCATTTTTCCTATGATAGCCATGAGTTATGTTTATTAACATAATGTGCTAATTTGTTTATTTATTTATTTTTTTCAATATATGAAATTTATTGTCAAATTGGTTTCCATACAACACCCAGTGCTCATCCCAAAAGGTGCCCTCCTCAATACCCATCGCCCACCTTCCCCTCCCTCCCACCCCCCATCAACCCTCAATTTGTTCTCAGTTTTTAAGAGTCTCTTATGCTTTGGCTCTCTCCCACTCTAACCTCTTTTTTTTTTTCCTTCCCCTCCCCCATGGGTTTCTGTTAAGTTTCTCAGGATCCACTGGTATCTGTCTTTCTCTGTATGGCTTATTTCACTTAGCATCACACTCTCCAGTTCCATCCACGTTGCTACAAAGGGCCATATTTCATAACGTGCTAATTTAAAAGGTCACCTGAAAGAAAAAAGACAGCAAGCATCAGGGGACTACCATGTGAGTTTGATGAGGCATCGCTTCATTGTGCTTCCAATATTGTGAAGTGTTCTTAAATATCCACACTGTGTTTCAGTGTCATTTTTTTTTAATCTTTTTTTCAAGTTGAGCTATAAGATTTTCTTTACAAGGATATTATTTTTTATTTTTGTATTTTTAATTGGGATTATTTTATTTTCCCTCTTAAAATTTTGTGGATTTAGTCTAATTTTACCACATTAATTAAATTATAAAAACACCCAGTCACTGTTTTGGGGAGGTGGGGGAGAAGAGTTATATAGTTAAACCTGCTGTGCCTTTTCCACAGAATCTTTCTTCTTGGTGTGTCTTACAAGACCAGTCTTATCCACCTACCTCAGACTTACATGTAGGCAATAGGCTGAAGCTGAAATGATTGGCCATCTCAGAAAATTCACTGTTTTGTAATTGTCACACTTGTAGGACCACAGGTAATTAGCTTTTTTTTTTTTTTTTTTTGCATCTGTGAGCAGAGAACTATTCTGAATACAGTTCTTTAACTGTCATTCTTTTTCCGTTACGAGAACTGAGTTACCATCAAGGTGGCATTAACAGAAGGAAGGTATCAAGTATTTGTATGTGTGTTGAATGCTGTATAAATTCATTTGAGTAGAAATGATCACTGCTCACCAAGAATGCGCAGTCCCAAAGGATGTATGCCACAAGGGCCCCAAGGTCAATGAAGGTAAACATGTATGGAGCTCAGTTAAATTTTCAGAGTATCACTGCAGTTTCCTAAATATTATCAGCGTAATACGTGGTACGTTTTTCACACTTAAACCAGTTATTATAAAAGCTGCTTTTACTAAACTGCTTTGCAGAGATTTTCTAATGGTTCCAGTTTTGATAATAAGTTTGCTAACATTAAAATGCATGCTGGGATGTTCTTTAGAATGTCAGAGTTCTTTCTCACTTTTGATGCAATGTCAAAATTTTATTTCTCATCTTTCCTGTTGGTTTGACTCTTGTGTTTGTGCTTTCCACTTTACAGGCATGCAGTATGGTGACTATGTTAATAATCAAGCTAGCTCCGCACCAACTCCCTTGTCATCAACTTCCGATGATGAGGAAGAGGAGGAGGAGGATGAGGAAGCAGGTCTGCTTTAGCTTTACACCAGTTCTTGATCTTTTCCTACTCAAGCTTTCTTTTTATGTCCATAGTCTGTTAGCCTTTAAAACAAGAGTGTCTGCAGATTTAGCTCAATGAACTTGCTTGGTTTGGGTTATAGAAGGTTGGTTCACTTGAAATGAGGTGTTTTTGCTTGTTTTATTTTTCCTCCTTTGGACATCTCTACCATTTTGTAAGTAACGACACATCTTTCATGATGATAGAGTGCTTTCTTCTTTCAGAAATGCATTTCCTCTCATGTCACATGCCAAAGAATGAGTCCTAACTGAAGCTTTTGGCTTATGGATTGCTTTAGCACCCTTTGAGGAATAATGTTTTGTTTTCTGCTCTGCATGCTACCTAAACTAATCAAAATGAACCACATGGATTTTATAATACTGATAGAGAAATTAACAGTGTTTCTTTGAGGTCCTTTTTGGTCCTTCTTGTTATATATTTAGGAGGCCCAAAATTTGTAGTTATGATCTTGCTTCATGAAGTAGTAGTTCAGATCTTGGTAGGGGAAGAAGTTGTACATATGATTATGTGTTGCAGCCTGTTGAATATCTTTTTCTGGCTTTGTTGGGTAGAGCACTACTAAACATTAACCAGTTCAGTTCCTCCATTACTCTAACAGTTTAAGACAACCATTAAGGCAGATATTTCAAATTATATATAGCCATGATTCTCCTGTTATTTTTATTATTGAATGGAAGGATTTGCTCTATAAACAGTATGTTTAAACAAAAGTTTATTGGGGCGCCTGGGTGGCTCAGTCAGTTGGGTGTCTGACTTTGGGTCAGATCATGATCTCACGGTCCATGAGTTCAAGCCCCACGTCGGGCTCTGTGCTGACAGCTCAGAGCCTGGAGCCTGTTTCAGATTCTGTGTCTCCTTCTCTCTCTGACCTTCCCCTATTCACGCTCTGTTCTCTCTCTGTCTCAAAAATGAATAAACGTGGGGCGCCTGGGTGGCGCAGTCGGTTAAGCGTCCGACTTCAGCCAGGTCGCGATCTCGCGGTCCGTGAGTTCGAGCCCCGCGTCGGGCTCTGGGCTGATGGCTCAGAGCCTGGAGCCTGTTTCCGATTCTGTGTCTCCCTCTCTCTCTGCCCCTCCCCCGTTCATGCTCTGCCTCTCTCTGTCCCAAAAATAAATAAACGTTGAAAAAAAAAAAATTTACAAAAAAAATGAATAAACGTTAAAAAAAAAAATTAAAAAAATAAAAATAAACAAAAGTTTATTTCCTGTGCATTTTTAAAATATTCAGATCCTGGGGCACCTGAGTGGCTCAGCTGGTTAAGCATCCGACTTTGGCTCAGGTCATGATCTCACAGTTTGTGCTGACAGCTCGGAGCCTGGAGCCTGCTTCAGATTCTGTGTTTCCCTCTCTCTGTCCATCCCCGGCCTGTGGTCTGTCTCTGTCTCTCAAAAATAAGTGTTTAAAAAAAATTTTTTTTTTTAAAAAAAAGAGGATTGACTATATTCAAATACTGGTTAAAAAAATATTCAGATCATTATGCACAATTCGAGGAAGGGTAAAAAATAGAGGGTTACAGTGGGGAGTAATTTTTTTTTTACCTTAAATATATAAAATACCCATCTATCTTTTTGGATTTTTAGTAATGTTTAATTTTTAAATAATTTTTTTTAAATTTCAGCCTTATAGAAACATTGGTAAGAAGAGGAAAAGAAATTCCCATATACACTTAGATAAACCATTTTTGCCCCACTTACTTCATAATTCCACATTTTTTCCTGCATCGTTTGAAAGTAAGTTGGAGATATCATATAGTTCCTTATTATAGGAACAGTGTCTTACATAACACAGTGCAGTTATCAGGATATTAAACACTGGTGCAATATCGGCTACACAGCCCATAGTCACATCTCAACAGTTGTCTCAGTAAGATCGTTTATAGCTATTTTCATGGTCCAGGATCCAATTCAGGGTCATCCATCGAGTTTTGTTGCCATTTCTATTTAGACTCTTACCATCTGAGATAGTCCGTTAACCTTTCTTTTTCTTGACTATGACAATTTTGAAGAATATAGGCTAGTTGTTTTGTAGAATGTACCTCACTTTGGGTTTATCTGATGTATCCTTGTGATTAGATTCAAATCATGTATTTAGGCAGGATTACCACTAAAGTAATGTGTTCTTAGTGCATTCTCTCCAAGGCACATGATGTTGATTTGTTTCCATATTGATGGTGTTAACTTTGATCACTTGATTAAAATGGTGTCTTCCAGGTTTTTCCACAGTAAAGTTACTTCTTTTTCCTCTTGGAGTTAATAAATAATTTGTGGGGAGAGGTGCTGGAGTGGCTCAGTCAGTGAAGCATCTGACTCTTGGTTTCAGCTCAGGTCACGATCTCAGGGTTTCGTGAGTTCAAGCCCCACATCAAGCTCTGTGCTGGCAGCCGGAAGCCTGCCTGAGATTATCTCTCTCCCTCTCTCTTTCTACCCCTCCCCACTTGCACTATCTTGGTCTCTCTCAAAATAAGTAAACTTAAAAAAATTTTTTTTGGCAGGGGCACCTGGGTGGCTCAGTCGGTTGAGTCTCCGACTTCGGCTCGGGTCATGATCTTCTGGTCTATGAGTTCAAGCCCTGTGTCGGGCTCTGTGCCGACAGCTCAGAGCCTGGGGCCTGCTTCAGATTCTGTGACTCCTCTCTCTGCCCCTCCCCCCATTCATGCTCTATCTGTCTCTGTCTCAAAAATAAATAAACATTAAAAAAAATTTTTTTTAATAATTTCTGGGGAGATTTTTTGATAGCATGTAATGCCCTGTTCTTTACTATAAACTTTCACTCAGTTTAGGTATTCATTGCTGATTTTCTAATTCCAACATTCCTTCAATATTTATGAGCCAAGGTTTCACTGTAAAGGAGAACGTTTTCTTCTCCCTTGTTGACTTCTTTGGGTTCATATTGATTCATGGATTCTTACTTTATTCACTAGGTAATAATCTATTACAAACATTGGTTATTTTGATAGCAACTTATCCTAGTTTTGGCCCAGTGACAGTTCCTTCAAACTGTTTTTTAAAAATGTTCCCATGGGGTCACCTGGGTGGCTCATTCAGTTAAGCATCTGTCTTTGGCTCAGGTCATGATCTCACAGTTCGTGAGTTCAAGCCCCACATTGAGCTCTGCTGACACCTCGGAGCCTGGAGTCTGCTTCGGATTCTGTCCCCCTTCTCTCTGCCTCTCCCCTGCTCATGTGCGCGCTCTCTCTCGCTCACTCGCTCGCTCTCTCTGTGTTTCTCCCCCTCACTCTGTCTCAGAAATAAACATTAAACAAACAAACAAACAAATAAATAAATAAAAATATTCCCATGAAGGCCACCTGGGTGTCTCAGTCGATTAAGCATCTGACTTTGACTCAGGTCATGAACTGACAGCCTGTGGGTTCCAGCCCCGAATTGGGCTCTGTGGGAACAATTCAGAGTGTAGAGCCTGCTTCAGATTCTGTGTCTCCTTCTCTTTCTCTCTGCCCCTCCCACACTTGTGCTCTATCTCTCTCTCAAAAATAAATATTAAAAAAAAAATTTTTTTTAATGTTTCCATGAGTCTTTAAGCATATATTTTAAGCACATTGAGGTCTCAGTAAGATGTTCCTAGCTCATCTTACATTGCTTCAACCATGGACTGAGCTTTTTCTCCAAATAGTTCTATTTTGTTTAGTGGAAAAGGGTATTTTAATGAAACCAAGATCTGATTGTAGTGTGTGGATATTGCTACTAAATGGATTATTGTTCCCAGGCCCTGAATTATTACTATTTAATGTATATATTATTCAGATCCTCTCATCCTTATTTTGCACATTTCAAAAATGTGTTATTTTGTATAATGTTGACAGCCTAAATTACTCTCATTTTAAAAAAATCTTTTTAATTCCAGTATAGTTAACTAAATTACTCTCATTTTTATTCCGCTTGCAATTAAGTGCAGTTGTTGAAACTTCTGTTTTCTTAGACTGAAAAAAATTGGGAAATCAAAAAGATTAAGCATTTATGGTTTTTCTCCAATTACCTTATCTTGTTTAACTATTTTTTTTCTTGAATATATTACAGATTTAAAATTCTGAGTTCTTTTTTTTTTAAAGGTTTTATATAAATTCCAGTCAGTTAACATACAGCATAATATTAGTTTCAGGTGTACAATAGTGATTCAGCACGTCTGTACATCACCCTGTGCTCATCACAGCAAATGCACTTTTTAATCCCCATCACTTACTTCACCCATCTTCTCACCCACCTCCCTTCTGGTAACTGTCAGTTTGTTCTCTATAGTTGAGTCTGTTTCTTGGTGTTTGCCCCTTTCCCCCTTTTCTTTCTCTTTGCTCATTTGTTTTGTTTCTTAAATTCCACATATGAGTGAAATCATACGGTATTTGTCTTCTTTCTCTGGTTGACTTACTTCACTTAACGTAATATTCCAGCTCCATCCACAGCCTTGCAAATGGCAACATTTCACTCTTTTGTATGGCTGAGGAATATTCCATTGTAGATATTCATATACCACATCTTTATCCATTCATCAATTGATAGTTGGGGCTATTTCCATAGTTCGGCTATTGTAGATGATGCTGCTATAAATATCGGGGTGCATGTATCCTTTTGAATTAGTATTTTTGTATTCTTTGGGTAAATACCTAGTAGTGTAATTGCTGGATCTTAGGGTCGTTCTGGTTCTAACTTTTTGAGGAACCTCCATACTGTTTTCCAGAGTGGCCGCACCAGAAAAATTTCTGAGTTCTTAACTCATGGAATTTAAACTATAATAATACCTAACATTATGGAGCACTTACTGTATGCCAGTGCCAGCACTGAAGAGCTAATACGTCTCCCTGGGGTTTTGTGTCAGTTTTTCTAGATTCAAATCCTGACTTTGACCCTTCCTAGATTTGTGACAAGTTTCTTAAACTCATTGAGTCTCAGTTCGTTCATCTGTAAAATGGGAATAACAATACTAATGAGATTACAAATGGTTATTTTAAGGGTTGAAGGTTTTCTTTGTAAAGAGCCTAGAACACTATCTGGCAAATGGTAAGGACTCAAAAAGATTAATTGTCATTGCTAACATTGAGATGATGTTTGTTTGTTTGTTTTTAGATAGTGAGTGGGGGAGGGGCAGAGAGAGGGAGAGAATCCCAAGCAGTCCCCATTCTGTCAGCACAGAGCCCAACATGGGGCTCCAACTCACAAACTGCGAGATCATGACCTGAGCCAAGATCAGGAGTTGGATGTTTGACCAACGGAGCCACCCAGGCGCCCTGAGATTATATTTTTTATTTCAGTTTATTCTTCTCCACAATCCTATAAGGCAGAGATAATTGGCTTCATTTTACAAATGAGTTGACTATGATCTGAACAAGCTAAGTAACATTTGTCTCTGGTCCAACAACTACTAAGCAGCAGAGTGGGGAGTCAAACCAAGGCCTCTTTGCACGAAGGTGTGAAAAAGAAAAGGAAAAGAGTCTCTATCTCCTAGTGAGAACACAAAGCACTGGAGTAGGAAGGAACTAAAGGGCACGTGGCAGTAGTCACTACTCTATTACTTACATGTTATCTTCCTCCTGTGCCTTTTTTTTTATTATGGAACAAAATAATAAGACTATACCATGGACAGTTTTACTAGAATCCTGGTGTTCTCAATCCATGGTTTGTTAAAAAAGTCATATGTTTGTTGATTGCAAATTAAAGACATGTTTTGAGTAGGAAAGAAAGCAGTCAAGGAAAAATTTGCTTTTTTTTCTTAAAGATTTTATTTTTAAGTAGTCTCTGACACCCAACATGGGGCTGGAACTTAGAACCCTGAGGTCAAGAGTCACATGTTCTGCCAACTGAGCCAGCCGGGCACCCCAGAGATCTTAGCTTTTAAATGAATTTTAGGGGCACCTGGGGACAGGGGCACTCAGTCAGTTGAGCATCTGACTCTTGATTTCTGCTCAGGCCATATTTTAGGGTCTTGGGATCAAGCCCCCACGTTGGGGTCCGTGCTAAGAATGGAGCCTGCTTAAGATTTTCTTTCTTGATAAAATTTAAATGAATGAATGAATGAATTTTAGTTTTATTTTTTTAAACCTGCTCAGTTGCAATAATTTTTTCCTATGTAAAGAGGTAAAAGACAGTGGTTCAAGTTGTTGTGGGGATTACATATAAGTATCTATAATAAAGACATTTGGAGTGCTCTACTTTTTAAGCATTTCCTTATATTCATAAGATTTTTGTGTGTTTTGTTCACATGGAATTGTTCTCCAATTTTGAAAAAATTTATCAAACAACAACAAAATATTAATGGGCAGGTTTGGAAATCAGTAAAATTCCTCTTTATGGTAAAAGAAACTACTTGTTTAGCTTTTCACTTATTAAAGCTTACGGTTTTCTTGACAACAAGGTTATGCAACAGTCCAGTACAGGAATATTTTTTTTTAACTTTCGATTTTAAAGGAAAACTTTTATTTCAGTTTCAATCTTACATTTACAATCTAATTATATTTTCTAAATGACATGCTATAGGTAGACTTTCTCATAAAAATTTTCTCACGAAATACACACTAGAAAACTACAATAGGATTTTTACTAGGGGCAGTCATATTTTGTTAGAAGCTCCTAAAAGTTCAGAATTGTTGGAGAATAAACTTTAAAGGAAGCTTGAGCAACTAGCAAGCTGTCAGGTTCCCATATGGTTTTATCTTAAATTCTTCTCTTTAGTTTATTTGGTCTCAGGTATTGACTCCTTTAGTTGTTAGTGCTAGAGTGGACCTTCTGTTAGTTTTAGGTACTGTACTGCAGACAGATACTGTCAGACTTCTAATAGTAAGGGATAACAACTTGAAAGTGGGAGTGAAAGGGAATAGCAATGGAATAAAAATGGAGAAGTGAAATAATGTCAAAGAGGGAAGTAACGCAAAGACTAATTCAGACTTTAGGCTGTGCTCAGCCCTGTTCCCTGAAAAGCACTGTCAGTTAATCTTCTGTTACCTGCTATACAAACTCTCAGTCACCTTTCCTCTAGGGAATTTTCAGGTTAGGAAATGGCCAGAGAACAACAGGAAGCTTTCTTACATGGCTCTGGGAATGTGACAGCTTGGTGCTACATTTTGTAAGTGCTATTGGAATAAAACTTTTGATTTTTCATAATGAGTTTTAAGGTCATAGTTCTTGTTTGACTTTCACACAAGCTAATAGTAATTATTCAGTGCTAGGTGCTGCATCAGAGTTAATGATATGTTTATGGTTTGCCTTGGGAATTTTAAAAGATAATGTCGTATTTTGACACAGAATGAGTTAAAGTCGACGCCTGTAGATAACAAGACCTTATTGGCCTACTTAGGTCTCACTTCCAAAGAGAATTTTTCTTTTTGTTTATTCAAATATGTAATACAGTATTATTAACTATAGTACTATAGCTGTACATTAGATTTCTAACCGTATTCATCTTATAACTAGAAGTATGTACTCTTTGACCAATATCTCCCCCCTTTTCCCACCCCTGAAGAGAATCCTTAAAAGGTTCAAATCTGTCTTTCCCTTTATTTGATGTACTGTTTTATTATTTTAACAAGTAAATATCTTTTAGCTGAATTCAATACATATGGAACGGATTTTTTAAATTTTATAAATTGAACACATGTCCTGGGTCTCTGAAGGATATAAAAGGATATTCATGCTACAAGAAAAGTATTTGAGGGTTTTCAGTATTCATATACATTTTTTTTAATGTGGTACCTGTTACCTGAATAATTAGCTTGTAAACATCCTGTACATAGATATATGATTGCTATAGCTGTAAACTCCCAACTTTCTGTAAGATGAGAAGCAGAATATTAGGGGTTCAGTGGGAGGAAATTTGGTACCAGCATCTAGAGTTAAAATTTTAAAGGTACTTTCAAATAGAAATAGTATTCAAGTAGTAATTAGATGTCTAGGCTAGCCCCAAATATGATTAAGTGCAATACTAAACATTTGAAAATGCTTTATTTTTTTCCCCAGCCAGCAAATGTATAGTATTTAGTCAATAATATAGATTATGTGGTATATAAGTGTCTGCAAACTGGACCTATGTAATGTTTAAGAATATGGACAAGTCCCAAAGCTATTCGTTTAACTAAAGCCAGCTTGTACCCAGAAAGCAGTATTTTGCTTGGTATTATGGTTCCAGAGATTAAGACAGCAGCATAGCCTCCTCCTCAAATGTGATAGGAAAGCATATATGATTACAATATATCTTGAAAAGTACATTAATTAGGAGTTGAAAAAATGTCCCAGCATGGGAGTAGAAATGATTTTCCATGCACGTATCAGAAAGGTTTTATGGAGGATTTGAAATTTGAAGGATGAGTAGGAATTTGCCATGTGGAACAACAGAATCTAGGCTAGTGAACCAATATATACGGTGTATAAATGCCAGGAAAGATGGTGTGTTGGGTGCAGAATGAGATCAGTGTGATTGCATCATAAGGTAAAAGAGAAAATGGTATAGGAATAGGAGAGAAATAGAGGTGAAGAGAGCAGGTGGGAGCCACATTTTGTAGTTCCTATTTTGATAAAAGGTACTTAGACTTTATTCTGTAAGATGGTAGGAGAATTGTGAAGGTGCTTTTAAGCATGTTCAGAATGTCAACTTGTAAGTTACATAATGTACCTCTTTAAAAAAAAACAAAACGCCGCTTTGACTTGTTCTGGCAGTGATGGCATGACCTAAGTAGAATTAATCTAAACATTAAATTTTAGAAAAGTTTGAGTCTGTAGTTCATCTGGATTTATCCAGATAAACTTTTATCATTGATAAACTTTTTTATCAATGATAAACTTTTATCATTGCTTTGCTATTTCAACAAGTTCAAAATAGAGATTTGCATTGGTTCTTTTCTTCTGAAAGTGAATTTTAAAGTTTATTTATTTGTTTTGAGAGAGAGTGAGCAAAGGAGAGGCAGAGAAAGAAAGAATCCCAAGCAGGCTCTGCGTTACACGCTGAGCCTGACGTAGGGCTTGATCTTAAAATGGTGAGGCCATGATCTGAGCTGAAATCAAGAGTCAGATGCTTAACTGACTGAGCCACCCAGACACCCCTGAAAGTGAATTTTAAAGTAAACTAGCAGGTTTCAAATTTTTCAATAAATAAAACAGTATTTGTACAAAATTAATACTTTAAAGTTTGTAGATATAGCATTATTATTAAAATTGGCCAAATTTTTAAGCATTAATATTTGATTTGGCATGAAGGAAGATAAGCAGCATAAGTAGTATGTTCCTTAAAGTAATTTGATACGTGTAAGCAATCTTACCTTTCAACTTAATTTTTTTTCAAGAATAATTATTTCTTGATATTTATAAAAGTTTTTCTTGATCAGAGAGAATGCTATGGTATTTTTTTTAACAATAGCTTTATTGAAATACCATAAAATTCACTCATTTAAATTGTACTATTTGGCAGTTTTATATTAACAAAGTTCTGCAACCATTGCTATGTAATACCAAAACATTTTTATCACCCCCAAGTAGAAACTTTCTGCCTTTTAGCAGTCACTTCCTGTTCTTAATTCTTGTACGTACACACACACACACACACACACACACACACACACACACGCTTACAGCTCTGGGCAACCACTAATCTACTTTTTGTGTCTAGATTTTTCTATTCTAATATTTCATATAAATAGATTATTTAATATCTGGATTTTTGTGACTGGCTTCTTTCTCTTTAAGGCATGATGTTTTCGGGGTTCATCCATGTTGTTGCATGTATCAATACTTCCTTCCTTTTTATTGCTGAATAATATTTAATTGTGTAGATACATCCCATTTTGTTTATCCATTCACAAGCTGATGGACTTTTGGATTTCCACTTTTTAGCCATATGAATAATGCTGCTGTTAACATTCATGTGCAGCTTTTTGTGGAGGTGTGTATTCTCATTTCTCATAAGTGGAATTGCCAAGTCATAAGGTAGCTCTGTTTAACCTTCTAGAAACTGTCAAGGTGTTTTCCAACATGACCGTGCCGTTTTCCAGTCTCATGAAGTTTTCAGTGTCTGCACATTCTTGCCAAAACTTGGGATTATCTGTCTTTTCAATTATAGCCATCCTGGTGGATATGAAGTGGCATCTCATTGTTACTCTGATTGTCATTTCCTTAGTGGCTGATGATGTTGAGCATCATTTCATGTATTTATTGGCTCTTTATCTTCTTTGGAGAAATCTCTTTTTTAAGCCCTTTACCCATTTTTAATTTGGTTGTCTTTTTATTGTTGAGTTACAAGAATTCTTTTTATATTCTGGATACTAGACCCTCATCAGATGTATGATTTGCAAATATATTCTCCCATTCTGGGGGTTGTCTCTCTCTTTTTTTTTTTTTTCCCATGATATTGTTTGGAGCCCAAAAGTTTTTAATTTGATAAAATCCAATTTATCTTTTTCTTTTTGTTGCTTGTGGCTTTATTTTTTTTTCTAAGAAATTTTATTTTATTTTATTTTTTTATTTTATTTTATTTTATTTTATTTTATTTTATTTTATTTTATTTTATTTTATATATTTAATATATGAAATTTATTGTCAAATTGGTTTCCTCACAACACCCAGTGCTCATCCCAAAAGGTGCCCTCCTCAATACCCATCACCCACCCTCCCCTCCCTCCCACCCCCCATCAACCCTCAGTTTGTTCTCAGTTTTTAACAGTCTCTTATGCTTTGGCTCTCTCCCACTCTAACCTCTTTTTTTTTTGTTCCTTCCCCTCCCCCATGGGTTCCTGTTAAGTTTCTCAGGATCCACATAAGAGTGAAACCATATGGTATCTGTCTTTCTCTGTATGGCTTATTTCACTTAGCATCACACTCTCCAGTTCCATCCACGTTGCTACAAAAGGCCATATTTCATTTTTTCTCATTGCCACGTAGTATTCCATTGTGTATATAAACAATGTTGCTTGTGGCTTTAATGTCATATTTAAGAATCCTTTGCCAATCCAAGGTCATGAAGATTTACTCCTGTACTCTAAGAGTTGTAGTGCTTACATTTAGGTCTGTGATCCATTTGGAGTTAATTTTAGTGTAAGGTGTAAGGATGGGATGAAAGTCGTGTAACATGAAATTAACCATTTTAAAGTGTATCATTCAGTGTCAGTAGTATAACCGCCTCTATCTGATTCTAGCGTTTTGGTTGCTGTGCAGTCACCACTTCTATCTAGTTCTAACTTTGTGAAGGTATTGAATGGATAGAACTAAACTTTCATCCTACCAAAAGGAAACTCTTTTCATCAAGTAGTAACTTCCCAATTTTCACTTCTCTCAGCCCCTGGCAGCTGGTCTACTTTGTATCTCTGGAGACTTAACCCATTCTGGATATTTTTTATAAATAGAATCATATAATTGTGACCTTTTGTGTCTCACTTCTTTCATGTAGCATGTTTTCAAGGATCATTCACACTGTAGCATGTATCAGTACTTTATTCCTTTGTATAGCTGAAAAATATCCCAGCCATTTTGTTTATCCATTCATCTGTTGATGAATATTTAAGTTTTGGTGTATTGCGGAGGGGAGGGGTGGATTTACTAAACAAAGATTTTATTTTATTATTGAAGAATAGTTAACATACAATGTTATATTCGTTTTAGATGTGCAGCATAGTGATTTGACAATTCTGTACATTACTCAGTGCTCATTGCAATAAATGTAGTCACTGTGTGTCACCATACAGTGTTATTACAGTATTATCGATTATATTCCCTATGTTGTATTTTCATCGCCATGACTGATTTTATTTTATAACTGGAAGTTTGTACCTCTTAATCACTTTCACCTATTTTACCCATACGCCTACCTGCCTCCCCTCTGGCAACCACCAGTTTGTTCTTTGTAGTTAAGAGTCTGTTTTCTTGGGGCGCCTGGGTGGCTCAGTCGGTTAAGCGTCTGACTTCGGCCCAGGTCACGATCTCACGGTTTGTGAGTTCGAGCCCCACATCGGGCTCTGTGCTGACAGCTCAGAGCCTGGAGCCTGCTTCAGATTCTGTGTCTCCCTCTCTCTCTGTCCCTCCCCTGCTCATGCACTCTCGCTCTTTCTCTCAAAAATAAACATTAAAAAAATTTTTTTAAGTGTTTTCTTGTTTATTTGTTCACTTGTTTTCTAGATTCTACATCTAAGTAGAATCATATGCCATTTATTCTCTGATTTATTTTACTTAGCATAATACCCTCTAGATCCATCCATGTTATAGCACTTGGCAAGATGTCATTCTTTTTTATGACTGACTAATATTCGTGTGTGTGTGTGTGTGTGTGTGTGTGTGGTGACATCTTCTTTACCCATTCATCTATCAGTGGACATTTGGGTTGCTTCTGTATCTTGGCTATTATAAATAATGCTGCAGTGAACATAGGCGTGCATATATCTTTTCAAATTAGCTTTTTGGTTTTGGGGGGTAAATACCCAGTAGTGGAATTTTTGGATTGTATGGTATTTTGGGGTTTTTTTGAGGAACCTCCATACTGTTTTCCATAGTGGCTGTACCAATTTACATTCCCACCAACAGTGCGTGAGGGTTATGTCTCCTTCACATCCTGACCAACACCTTTTTTTTTTTTTTTTAATGTTTATTTTTGAGAGAGAAACAAAGAGCATGAGCAGGGAAGGGGTAGAGAGAGAGGGAGACACAGAATCCGAAGCGGACTCCAGGCTCTGAGCTGTCAGAACAGAGCCCCACATAGGCTTGAACTCAAGAACCGCGAGATCATGTCCTGAGCCGAAGTCAGAGGCCCAACCGACTGAGCCACCAAAGTGCCCCTGACCAACACTTTTTGTTTCTTGTGTTTTTGATACTAGCTAGTCATTCTGACTAGTATGAGGTGATATCTCATTGTGGTTTTGATATGCATTTCCCAGCTGATTAGTGATGTTGAGCGTCTTTTCATGTGTCTGTTAGCCATCGGTATGTCTTCTCTGGAAAAAAATGCCTATTCCAGACCTCTGCCCATTTTTTAATCAGACTGTTTTTTGATGTTGAGTTTTTATGAATCCTTTATATAATATTAGCCCTTTACCAGATATAGGATATACAAATATCTTTTCCATTCAATAGTTTGCCTTTTTGTTTTGTTAATGGTTTCCTTTGCTATGTGAAAGCTTTTTATTTTGATGTAGTCCCGGTAGTTTATTTTTCCTTTGTTTCCCTTGCCTGAGGAAACATATCCATAAATAAATTGCTAAGGCCACTGTCTAAGAGATTACTGCCTGCATTTTTAATTTAGGAGTTTGATGATTTTGGGTCTCACATTTAGATCTTTAATCCATTTTAAGTTTATTTTTGTCTATGGTGTAAGAAAGTGGTCCGGTTTCATTCTTTTGCATGTAGCTGTCCACTTTTCCCAGCACCATTTATTAAGATGTATATTCTTTGTTTTTTTGGTCATAGATTCATGGGTCCTATAAGCGTGGGTTTATTTCTGAGCTCTCTACCCAGTTGCATACATCCGTGTGTCTGTTTTTGTGCCAATACCATACTATTTTTATCAGTGTAGCTTTGTAATATATCTTGAAACCTGGGATTGTGATACCTCCAGGCCTGTTCTTCTTTCTTAAGATTGTTTTGGCTATTTGATGTCTTCTGTGGTTCCATAGATATTTTCAGATTGTTTGTTCTAGTTCTGTGAAAAATGCCATTGGTATTTTGAAAGGGATTGCACTGAATATTGCTTTGGGTACTGGTGTATTGTTTTTTAATGTTTTACTTTCAAACTTTTCAAAACGACCTTATATATCAGCATTCTTTTTTAGTTGTATATTCACAAACACAAAGAACAAAAGGAAGAGCCATCATTTCCCATTCTTAATTAAGAATGACATATATATGCATCCATTTTCTATTTATCACAAAGCATTTAGTTAACATTAGTATCTTCTACCTATTACTTATTTTTTATAGCCCTTATATTTTCTCAGTTCATATTCACCATCTCATTTAAGCCTCACAGGAACATTAAGAAGCACACATGTAGGGCATTTTTAAAATTGTTCCCATTTTGCAGAAGAGAGTATTAGTACTGACGATTGTCACTTACCCTAAGTTATATAGCAAGTAAAGAACAGAGTCTAAGTAACTTCAGTCATTTGCCTCTAAATCATGTTTTTTGCTGATAATAAAATGTTCCTTTGCAAAAAGCTTTAGCCATTATGCCCTGAGTCAGTATACCTAATTCTCATGGCACCTAAAATTATTCAATGAAAGATAATTATGCATACCTGTTCTTTTTATATCGCAGTTGAAAATTAACCTAAAATGCAGTTTAAACCCCCGTTATAATATTGGTGGTAAGAACTAGGGATCACCTCTCTACCAGATATTTGTCTTAGAGTGAAAGAGCCCAAGATCTCTAATGCAAGAGAGGGACCATGTGAATTTTCAGTTTTATTCATCAGTATATACTCTTGCATATCGCCCTACGATAACTGTAGGCTCAGAATATTTATTGAGTGGATGAATGAAATAAATATATTGTTTATTTTATCCATGTGACCTATCACTAAGTCTCATAAATTGCCACTGATGGTTCCTGTTAATCTCACAGATTTTTATTCTCCAATCTGGAGATATATAAACTAAGGCATAGAAATGCTTGGTAACATGTGAGGTAACAACCAAGCCATAGACTCCTCTTCTAAGAGGTTCCATACAGCTGTGCTGCCTTATAAAAGTCATTAAAATTGATTAAATTATTTTGTTCCACTTGTCAGCTCCATATTCTCCCCACTCTTATTAACATAAGTTTATATATGATTTTTAAATGTCATGAAACATCAGTCATTTTTAGTGTTTACTAGACTCAGGAATTTTCCTAGTTCGGCAAAACATCCTTTTCAACATTGCCAAAGGCTGCTTGCTCTAAGATACATTGTCCCGTTAAACTTAGTAGATGTTTTGGTTTCCTTTCAGGTGTTGACAGCTCTTCTACCACAAGCAGTGCTTCTCCAGTGCCCAACAGTTACGACGCCCTGGAAGGAGGCAGCTACCCAGGTAGTTTATTTTGTGCTTATTTGATGCTTACTGGAAACATTACTGACCATCAGTTGTTTCCAGACATCACATATATTATACATAATTAGCGGGCTATGTTTTTAACAGAACAAAGAGACATTTTCTCATACTCTCAGCCCTAATTTAGTAGTTTTAATGGTCCTATAACAACTACAAGTGTTGTTTCTGGGAGGCCTAAGAAAATTTATTATTTTATTTTTGTTATGCTCTTTATCTTTTTCCTCTTTCTAAAAGACTTTTAATACTTTAAGTATTAAAGTATTAAATGCTAAGTAACTTTTAATACTAAGTAATTTTCCTCTTCCCTTTTTTATGCTAATAACTTCTTAAGTAAATTTTATATTTCTGTTCTCATGCTTAGGTCCTTGAATTCCTTCCAACTAGCCTCTGAATATAAATAGTCTTTGACTCTTTACTCCCCCTATGGCTCCTGGCTGCCTCCACCAGGTAAATAGATTAACCACTTGGGGCTAGATTTTGGAGGCATTACTTTTAACCGTATCTAGAAATAACTTTGGTCATTACAAAGGAATAGGAGTGGTGGATGGTTTTTAAAAAAATGCAAGCTTAGGTTTTATAATTATTAGTCATTTCATTATAATGTCTTGTATTGTGAAATTCCTTTTCTGTCTGTCTCTTACATCACATCTGACTTCTCTCTTTCTCACTTTTTCTAATGATTTGAAACATTAGGACTAACAGGACAAGTAATTTTCCTCTTTTCTTTACTTCTTACCACTTTGGTAATAATCCAAGATGGAGCTTAATTTAAGTTGGAGCACGCTGGACTTAACATACTATCTTGCTATCACTATCCTACAGATTGGTAGAAAACTTTCATCTTCTCAGCTTAATATAGAGTTCCTTTTTAGTATTTCAAGAATACTCCAGTAAGCTACTCGGTCTTTTGTGAGTAGGGATTTTTTTTTTTCCCTAGGCATGCACATGTCTAAGAAATTATGGACCATTCCAAAAACATTCACCATTATCAAAATATTTTAAAAGAGTAAATTTGCTCACTATAAGGCGAATACTATATGTAGGATCACTATATTGTATACTTGAAACTAATATAACACTGTATATTAACTATACTGGAATTTTTTTTAACTTTCTATTTAAAAAAAATTTTAAGATGAGTAACTATATATTTCATAAGCTTCAAATTAACCTAAAAAAACTAACCTGATTATGAAATGTCAAATGTGGTTTAATAAAAGGTCGTGGCCTTGGAGTTTGACTTTGCTTTGTCTGTCTATATTCATTTCCTCAACAATTTTTTTTTATTTTTAATTTTAATGTTTATTTTGAGAGAGAGAGAGCGAGAGAGAGCACGTGCAAATGCGGGGAGAGGCAGAGAGAAAGATGAGACAGAATCCCAAGCAGGCTCCGTACTGTCAGCACAGAGCCTGGCTCACGGCTTGATCCTACAAACCATGAGATCATGACCTGATCTCTGAGCCACCAGGGCTGACTGAGCCACTGGCTGAGCCACTGGCTGAGCCACCCAGGCACCCCTTTTATTAACCAGTCTTAATCTTATTATGAACTGTGCTTTGACATAAGTGGGTGAACTTGGGCAAGTTTTCTAGCTGTTTATACTGCACCAAAATTAAAGATGTGAACATTTGTAAGAAAATGTATTGAAAATGCTGTATGTCAGATACTAGGATAGATCTTAGTACTATAGAAATATATAGTTTTACCTCCTCCCTTTCCTAAAGAAGAGGAGAAGTCTTAGACCTCCATGTTTAGGAATCCAGTTTTTTATTTCTTAGGCTGATGACTGTTACAATGTTAAGAGACCGTTCTACTTATATTCCCTGTGAGGAAGGATAAGCAGGACATGACACTACATAAATGCTCTTGTTCTATTA
The DNA here is from genome assembly GCF_007474595.2 of Lynx canadensis. Taxonomy (NCBI): domain Eukaryota; kingdom Metazoa; phylum Chordata; class Mammalia; order Carnivora; family Felidae; genus Lynx; species Lynx canadensis. Next base: position 114,162,848 of record NC_044306.2, on the reverse strand, counting down.
AGAAATCTGGGAGGTTACCAGAAAGCCAGTAAGCCAGCCCTTGCCTCATTAGCACAAGACGATAGAAGAATATCTAGGAACATATCTTCAAAATGCGAGCCAAGAGATATTGTCAGTAGAAAGATAAGAGTCTTCAAGAATCTTCAAAGAAAAAATATTATTAAATCACATGCTTTTAAGAGCATATTTTTTGCAGAGTCTGGTTGCTGGTGAAGAATGTAATTTTTATAGGAAAAAATAGAGTAAAATTCATGTATACTATATAGATTTTACTTTAAAATAAGACTAACCGTATAGCAGCATGTTAATAATGGCATGTGTAGTAGAGTAATTTTTAGGGTGTCTTGTTATTTTTGTCTTTGATGATTAAATTTTCTGCAGTTTTTTCTCAGTGTGACTCAAATTTTAGTTTTTGTTTTGAATTTAAATAAAGGAAGAACATGTATTCACTAAATTTTATTTGGCATCTATTATATACCAAACATTGTTTTAGGAGCTGGACACTATTCTGTACATTGTCTTTCATACTTGTATAGTTTGCTTCTGCAAATAATACAGACTTCTAAGGGATTATGGAAATATCTACCCTTTCCATGGACTTTTTAAATAATGGCAGGGTCAAATAAAAGAGTGGTTGATACCCTTTTTATTGCTTTGTTCTTTTTTCTGCTTCTTAGCCCCAATTCCTGCTGAGAGAATAAAAGTAAAAATAATTATATCATAATGTATTCATTTATAGTATAGTACATTTAGATATTTTATATGGTATATAGTATATTTTATATTTGTGTAAATATGAAGGTCATACCTGTTAGAAATACCAACTGAAGTATTTGTCAGTGAAATGATAGGAAATACGGGGTTTTCTTCTGAATACTTCTGTAAAAAAAAAAAAAAAAGATAAGGTGTAAACACTATATTGTATACTTGAAACTAATTTAAAAAACACTTTTCTGGGGCGCCCGGTTGGCTCAGTCGGTTAAGCGTCCGACTTCGGCTCAGGTCATGATCTCGTGGTCTGTGAGTTCAAGCCCTGTGTCTGGCTCAGAACCTGGAGCCTGTTTCAGATTCTGTGTCTCCCTCTCTCTCTGACCCTCCCCCATTCATGCTCTGTCTCTCTCTGTCTCAAAATAAACGTTAAAAAAAAAAATTAAAAAAAAAAAAACACTTTTCTAATGAATGCAAAAAAAAAAAAACAGGATGAGAATACATGAAATAAGATTAGCAAACCACTGGCAGCTATTAAAGCTGAGTGAAGAGGTGTAGGTTCATAATTCTGTTCTATTTCTGTGGATATTTGCAATTTCTCAAAATAAAAAGTTTAAAAAGGCAGGGGTTGGGTGGGTTCCTGGGTGGCTCATACAGTTAAGCATCCAACTTTGGCTCCAGTCATGATCTCACAGTTCACAAGTTCAAGCCCCGCATCAGGCTCTGTGCTGACAGCTCAGAGCCTGGAGCCTGCTTCAGATTCTGTGTCTCCCTCTCTCTCTCTGCCCCTCCCCCACTCACGCTCTGTCTCTCTCTCTCAAAAATAAATAAAAACATTAAAAAAAATTTTTTTTAAGTTTAAAAAAGGGAAATGCCAAAGATTATAGCTTGCCCAGGAGCCAAGTCTTTATAGAATCCTGATTTGCAGTGCTAACATAATGTTTTTCCCTCTGTTAGATATGCTTTCTTCATCAGCAAGCAGTCCTGCTCCTGATCCTGCTCCTGAACCTGACTCTGCTCCAGCTTCAGCTCCTACTGCTCCTCAGCCTTCAAAAATGGCTAAGCCATTTGGGTATGGCTATCCAACTCTTCAGCCTGGTTATCAGAATGCTACAGCACCACTTAATTCTGGAGTACCTCCCAGTAGCCCAGTGTATTCTGGATTCCAGCAGTATGCTCAAGTATGTATAAACTTGACATTGCATTTCTGGTGTGCGTGGGTGGCTGAGTCAGTTAAGCATCTGAGGCCTGATTTCAGCTCAGGTCATGATCTCACAGTTCATGGGATCGAGTTTCACGTTGGGTTTTGCACTGACAGCTCAGAGCCTGCTTCGGATTCTCTTTCTCACTCTCTCTCTCTCTCTCTCTCTCTCAAAATAAACAAACATTTTAAAAAAAGACATTGCATTTCTAAAATCATGAAACTTATCAATTCTAACAAATACCTGGTGATTCAGATGGATCATAGGTACAAATACTGATAAGCCTAGATCAAATATACATAGAATTTGGTTCTAGTTTTGTGGGTGTGTTTGTGTTTGTGTGTACATAGATAGAGATAAAAGGAAATATAAATACCAGATTCTTAAAGAGATTATATCTGGATCAGGATATTAGCTATGATTTTTCTGGCCCTCGTGGTACTTCCATTTTTTAGAGTCTTGCAATGTGCTGGTAATTTTATAATAAAGAAAGTAAGTGTTAAGTTTTTTAAAATTCTGTATTACCAAGCTGGCTTTTTCCTCAAAAAAAAAAAAAAAAAATGACATGGTATAAATGTGATTTGGAAGTTTGGTTCCAATTCTTAGATTAAAGAAATCTTGGGCTGCCTGGGTGTCTCAGTCGATTAGCGTTCTACTTAGTTCAGGTCATGATCTTGCGATTTGTGGGTTCGAGCCTCACAAAGGGCTCTGTGCTGATATCTCAGAGCCTGAAGCCAGCTTTGGATTTGGATTGTGTGTCTCCCTCTCTCTCTGCCCCTCCCCTGCTCATGCTCCCTCTCTATCTCAAAAATAAACATTAAAAAAAAAAAATCTTCATAACATGACACATAACTGGTGACAGCCTCCATATACATAAATCCTAATCAGTAGTTATGTTTATTATTAAGTACTGCTGTGACCCATTCTGATATGACCTTTTTTGGAGACACCTCTTAAATGCCATATCAATTTAATAATACAGAATAGTAAGTATCTTACATTTATATTTATTAAGAAAGTAAAATATAAGCTAACAACTGAAATGGCAAAAGCATTCTACTTATAATGAAAAAACTGCTCGTAGTAGACTAATCTTAGAGAAATTTCATCTTATGGTCCACTAAGAATAAAAATTAGAGGGAGGGGCACCTGGGTGGCTCTGTCGGTTGAGCATCCGACTCTTGATTTCAGCTCGGGCCATGATCCCAGCGTCACGGGACCAAGCCCTGCGTGTTGGCTCCTTGCTGAGCATGGAGCCTGCTTAAGATTCCCTCCCTCCCTCCCTCCACCTCCTCCCCCCACCTCCTCCCCCTCCCCCTCCCTCCCTCCCTCTCTCTCTCTCTTTCTCTCTCTCAAAAACCAAAATTTAGGGGCGCCTGGGTGGCTCAGTCGGTTAAGCGGCCGACTTCAGCTCAGGTCATGGTCTCGCGGTCCGTGAGTTCGAGCCCCACGTCGGGCTCTGTGCTGACAGCTCAGAGTCTGGAGCCTGCTTCTGATTCTGTGTCTCCCTCTCTCTGACCCTCCCCCATTCATGCTCTGTCTTTCTCTGTCTCAAAAATAAATAAACGTGTTAAAAAACAAAATTTAAAAAAATAGAGGAAATAGGACAATCATGTTTCTGGAATTTAATCTTAGCATTAAGGCACAAAAGGAATAAAGATACTGGGAGAGGCACTGAAGAAATGTGGTTAGTTGGTACACATTTTTCTGCCTTCTGTTCTGTTAGAGTTTCTTTATGACTCTAATGTCATATGAAACACTTTTTAAATCATTATTTTCTGACTCTTGTGCTTTAGACAGATTGCTTCTGGGGGTCATAATATATAATGTGTTTCTACATTTTAATGAGACGAAAACCAAGTTCAAAGAAAGGATCTGGTTCTTAGAGGAAGTTTTAGGGACAGAAAAAAAAAATTGTAGTGGTATTCCACAGTGACAAAGGAAAAGGTTCTTTGACCAAATCTGGCCTCCTGCCCATTTCTGCAAATAAACTTTATTGGAATAGAGCCACAATCATTCTTTTATGTATTATCTATGACAATTTTGCACCACAGTGGTAGAGTTGAATAGTTGCAAAAGAGATGCATCTCTTAAAGTTTTTAAATATTTACTACCTGACTCTCTACAGAAAAAGTTTGCTGACCCTTGACATAGAGAATGGACAATATTCTTTTCCCATTTTATTTAGGAGGTTATTTTGGAAGTTAAGAGATTGTCCTTGGAATAAAAGTGAAAATTAATATTTATTATACTAGATTTTTAAAAATAACTTCATTCTATTCTGTGACCCCAGTCCTTTTTATACTCTAGTTCCAGTGCAAGGATCACAGGAGTTTGAATGAAGGGGGCAGAGGCAGACTAAAAAGTAACTTGGGTGGCTCAGGTTGGGCATCCGACTTGATTTCAGGTCAGGTCATGATCTCACAGTTTGTGGGGGCTCTGCGTCAGGCTCTGCACTGACAGTACGGAGCCTGCTTGAGATTCTCTCTCTCTCTCTCTCTCTCTCTCCGTCTCTGCCCCTCTCCACATGCATGCACACACACTCTCTCTCTCAAAAATAAATAAACATTTTAAATAAAAAATAAAAAGTAACTTGGATTATTAAATCTTGGGGGAAATGAGCATCACAAAGCCAAAGCTTTAGACTTTATACTGTTAGAAAGCATTCACTCCTACCTTTCATCTTTTAAAACTTTTTATTGAACTATAATCTATATTACATTTATGTACAGGTATATAAATCAACATCATACAGTTTGATACATTTCAACAAATTGAACACACGTAACCAACAGCCAGAGTCCTTTGTCATGCCTTTTCTAGTCACTAACCCTCAAGCTAGAATTGGCAACTGTCTTGACTTCTAATACTACACATTAGTTTTGCCTCCTTTTGTTCTTAATATGAGTAGTATCATAACTGTGTATACTCTTGCTGTGAGTCTTTGGCTCAACATTTTGCTTTCTGTGTGCTTGTTCTCATTGTTCATTCTCATTGTTCTCATTGTACAGCACTCTGTTTTGTGAATATACTTGTTTATGTATTTGTTCTATTGTTGATGGGCATCAGGGTAAATTTCCAGTTTGGGGCTATCATGAATAGTGCTGTTGTGAATATTTCCGTTCATGTCTTTTACACAGATGTGTGAATCTAGGAGTGAAATTGCTGGGTCATGGAGTACCCAAACATTCAACCGTTAATGCCAAACAGTTTTCCAAAGCAGATGTTCCAATTTATATCTCCCATTAGCAGTTTATGAGAGTTCCAGTTACTGCACATTCTTGTGAACACTTGGAATTTTGACTTTTTTGTAGTAATTACCTTCCTTTCATTATTTAAGTGAAGACATTGAGACTCAGATAAGCGAAATCATCTAAGACCAGGCTTAGTCCTGAGAATACAAGTCTTTGCAGTTCAGAATTAAGCATTTTTTTTTCTCTCTTTAACTGGTAGGGACTTGTGCAGAAAACCAAAGTCAGATTTGATATATGAATCTAAGGAAGAATACAAAGCAGCAATTTAATTTTGTTTAATGTGAATTTAAAATAGGTTTTCGGACCCTAGTGTTTCTGGGCCAATGAACAGTAATGATTTAAATGCACAGTTAGGACGTACATTTAAATTCTTACCTATCTGCTAAAAAAAAGATTATACATTTTAATCTAAGATTAACATTATCAAGCTAATTTTAAAAGAAGCCATTTATTTTTAAAGTCCTACTTAGGGGGCGCCTGGGTGGCTCAGTCGGTTAAGCGTCCGACTTTGGCTCAAGTTATGATCTCACAGTTTGTGAGTTCAAGCCCTGCGTCAGGCTCTGTGCAGTCAATTCAGAGCCTGGAGCTTGCTTCGGATTCTGTATCTCCCTCTCTCTGCCCCTCCCCCTCTCACTCTCTGTCTTTCAAAAAGATGAATAAATGGTAAAAAAAAATTAAAGTCCTACTTAGGATAAGAATATCTTTTTTTTTTTTTTTGACATTTATTTATTTTTGAGACAGAGAGAGAGCATGAACAGGGGAGGGTCAGAGAAAGAGGGAGACACAGAATCTGAAACAGGCTCCAGGCTCCGAGCTGTCAGCACAGAGCCCGACGCGGGGCTCGAACCCATGGACTGCGAGATCATGACCTGAGCCGAAGTCGGACGCTTAACCATCTGAGCCACCCAGGCGCCCCAGGATAAGAATATCTTACTTTAGCTTTAAGCAACCCTTTATAATGAAATTGAAATGCCATTAAATGTTGTACTTAGTATTAGCCAGTGGTAGGGTTCTAAATTTTTAAGGGTTTTTTTTTTTTTTTGCATTTATTAATTTGAGATGACCCTTATTAAGAAATGGGAAACCTCAGTAGTTGGCCTTTGAGGAAGAAAAAAAAATTAAAATTTGTTTTTCAGCCCTGAAATATGATGTTTGAAATGAAAATAAGAATTAGATAAGTATTTTAATGAATATATGAAAAACCAGATGTAATGTTATATAGTGCCTTTTTTTTTTTTAAGTTTTTTTTTTTTTTTTTAACGTTTTTTATTTATTTTTGGGACAGAGAGAGACAGAGCATGAACGGGGGAGGGGCAGAGAGAGAGGGAGACACAGAATCGGAAACAGGCTCCAGGCTCTGAGCCATCAGCCCAGAGCCTGACGCGGGGCTCGAACTCACGGACTGCGAGATCGTGACCTGGCTGAAGTCGGACGTTTAACCGACTGCGCCACCCAGGCGCCCCTATAGTGCTTTTTTTTTTAGTCAAAAGCTTTTTTTTATTTTTTTTAAGTTTCTATTTTAATCACGACAAGTGCACTCCTTAATCCCCATCACCTATTTCATGCATCCCCCTCACCCTCATCCCCTCTAATAACAATCAGTTTGTTCTCTATAGTTAAGAATCTGTTTTTTGGTTTGCCTTTCTCTCTTATTTTTCCCCCTTTGCTCATTTTTTTTGTTTCTTAAATTCCACATATGAGTGAAGTCATATGGTATTTGTCTTTCTCTGAATGACTTATTTCACTTAGCATCGATGGACACTTGGACTGTTTCCATTTCTTGGCTAATGTAAATAATGTATTTAGCACTTTTTTTTTTTAACCTCCCCCCTGAAAAAAAAAGACATGATCAACTGTAGAAAAGTGCAGATAAGCACAAAGAGGAAAATAAATACCAAACAATATTCCCACTATCAAGATGTAAACAGCAACACTTGGAGTCTGTCCTTCCAAGTTTCTTGCTATGCACTTTGGGGGAAGAGCTAGGAAGGAAACTGGACATCTAATGGCTTTTTTAAACAAACAAAAGAAGTTGATAAGTAGGGATATTGTTTTAGAAACTTTTTGTTCTTTTCATAGCAAAAGACAAAACCTTTCTATATATCCTTCCTCTGGTAGCTGCATAGTGTTTTATAATCAACCAATTTGCTATTGTTGGGCATAATTGTTAAAGTCAACTTTTATATGCATACACACCTTGATGCATCTGTCTCGTTTTCTTAGATGAAATTTCTTCAGGTGGAATTACTGAATCAAAGCACCTAATTTTATAAGACTTTAAAATTTCCACTTATGCATTCAGTAAAAACTTACTGAGTTCCTACTGTGTGACAGCACTACTTTAGGCACTGAGGATACAAGAGGAGCTCAGTAAACAAAACAAAGTTCTTGCTGTCAGAAATTTGTTGGGAGGGGTAGGTTCCCTGGGACAGTAAATAAGTAAATCAATAAATTAATGAGATAATTTCAAATAGTCACAAGTGCTGTGAAGTAAGACAAGTTGAAGAAATTGCTAGGGTTGGGGATATAGAATAGATAGTTAGGAAATCCCTCACTGTAGAAATTCTGTTTGAAATACCATTTTAATGACAAAAGCCAGGCATGGAAAAATCTGGGGGTAGAGCATTTCAGGCTGAGGAAGCATACATGCAAAGACTTAAGACAGGAGCAACTGTGATGTGTTGCAAGAATAAAGTCTTGGTATGGCTGGAACTCAGTTAGCAATAGGAATAAGATCAGAGAGCTAGGGAAGGACTATCATCGGAAGCTTGGATTTTATCCCAAGTACAGAGGGGAGACAGTGGAGATTTTTTGTAATGGAGTGATACCCGATTTACGTTATTTAGAGAATCATTTTGGCTACTGTGTGAAGAACAGATTATGGATGGAAGTATTTGAAAAGACAAAAATGGAAACAGAGACAAATGGAAGCTTTGCCACAATCACAGAAATGTAGGACTATGCTTTGTTCTAAGGTGGTATCAGTAGAGGTAATGAACAGTGGATGGATGAAAGTTGACTTATTGATGAACTGATTATGATAAGTGAAAGAAAGGAAGACAGCAAGGATAACTTAGGTTTTTGGCAGAGCAACTGGGTATAGGGTAGTGCTTTTACTTTGATGATGAAGAGAGACAACAGGTCTAGGAGTGAGAATCGAGTTGGCCATGTTAAGTTAAAATGCCTGATAACATTTAAGTGTAGATATCCAGTAGGCAGTAAAAGTGTCTATGACTGCCCATTCTTCTATATTACAAAGTCCACCAAGAATTATTTTTTATAAGCAAAGATTTTTTATAACTATTAGTCATTTATGTTTCTTTACTGAAATTCCAGTTCATATTATTTCACCATTATTCAGGTCTTCTGGTTTGTAAAAGCTATCTATAATAAGTATAATAACCTTTTGTCTAATACACATTGTAATTTTTCCTTCCAGCTCGACATTTGTATTTAATTTTAGTGGGGTTTTTTTTGACATTGAAGGAATGTCTAAATTTTAAATAGTCCTATTGTGATTTTTGTTTTAACTTTTGTTTGTGTCCTTTAGAAGATCTTTTCAGCCTTCAGGTTAGGAAATATTCCAGCTATAAATTGTTTTAGTTCTTTGGTTGTTTCAATTTTGCATCTTTAATCTATTTAAGGTTTTATTTTGGCTCATACTGTAAACAATAAATCTCATCCCCCTCCCCACCTCTATAAATAGTTAGCTCTAAGTTCACTGTCATGTATTAAATAATCTATCTTTTTTCCACTGGCAAAAAAATTGGGTAGTTTGAGCATTAAAATAAATAATAACTGTAATTCAGTCACTTGGAGTTGATAGAAAGCCATGCATTCATAATAATACTAAATATAACAAAGGTAACAGAAAAAATAAGCAAAGCAAAACAGCATTGTACATTTTTATGGCATCAACTCATTATTCCAAAAATTGATCATTGAAAAACCTTGCAAACATAAGCATGTATGTATTCATTATGCCTTTCTGTATTCACAGAAACCAGATTTTTAATGTTGAAAAACATTGTTGCTGAAAATTTTGTTATGAGGTTTAACTGTACTAATACTGTAACTGTACTGTTAGTTACAGTAACTGTAACTAGTAATTAGTACAGTAACTGTACTAATACTAATACTGTTTTTTCAGTATTTTGTTTTGAGGTTTTTTTCAAGAATGTTTTAAATTGAGCTACCCTTTTAAATCATTCTGTTACCAAGCCAGGCTTAATATTTTCTAATGTTTATTTTGAGAGAGAGAGAGAGAGAGTGAGAGTGAGAAGAAGGAGCAGGGGAGGGGCAGAGAAAGGGAGAGAGAGAATCCTAAGCAGCTTCCACGATGTCAGCACAGAACCTGACACAGGGCTCAAACTCATGAACCCATGAGATCATGACCTGGGCGGAAATCAGGAGTGAGACACTTAACCAACTGAGCCACCCACCAGGCACACTGCCTCCCCTTTGTTTATGTTTATTAAATTCTTATATTTTCTCACTTAACTCCGAATGTTAAAATCCTGTAATAGAATACATTGTATTCAATTTGATTTTATTGTTCTTTTGTTTGTTTTGTTTTGAATTGTGTTTTTAGCAGTATCCTGGTATGAACCAGCTGTCCTCCAGTCTGGGAGGACTGAGTCTTCAAAGTTCTCCACAACCAGAAAGTCTGAGACCTGTAAACCTCACCCAGGAGAGGAATATTTTACCCATGACTCCTGTTTGGGCTCCTGTACCTAACTTGAATTTAGACCTCAAAAAATTAAACTGTAGCCCAGAGTAAGTATTTATTTTTATAATCTTTAGTAAGTAATACACTTTGTCAGAAATGTTGTTTGAGTTTCAAAACTAGTAAAAGTGATAGGATATTAATTCTTTGACTGGAAGTTTTGTTAATCCAGACTTTTGTATTTTAGTTTGTATAGAAGTTCTAGGTCCTGTTCAGTTTAGGTAAAATTCAGTTTAGGTCCTGTTCATGCCTCCATCTCTGTCTCCATTCAGTCCTATTCCCTGTCACCTAATGTGAGGGAATTTTTTTTCTATTTGAGTGAAGGGTTTCAGGAACCCAGATTTAACTATATTTTTCTTAAATTTATTTTCCCTTACTTTTCACCAGGAGTAACTTCTGATGTCTCTTAAAATAAGGTGGAATCTTTAAAAATGTATACCCTTCAATCTTTGCTTGAAAAGGATGCAGACTTCACATATATAATCCCAAGAACAGGTTTAGGTAAATGGTTTATCTCTGAGTTTTCTTTGCCTACTCAGCATAGAATGCGAAGACCATTATCCCCAGGCTTAAGATTTCCTTTTTTGAGTTTTCCTCACCTCATGGAGAAGTTTCACTGACAGTTTGCATCTGGTGGCCACCAAGCCCTGGTGCATCCTCTGGGTAGGTGAGCTCTGTCACTCACATTACAGTACCTTCAAAACTACGAGTTCTGTTCTTGTTTGCTTTCAGTACTTCTTCCTCCTAAGAATAGGATATTTCTCTGCACCTAGATGCTTTTTAGAAAACATCTTTCTGCTCCTGAAATCTCTCCTTCATAAAGTAAACTCTGCTTCACAGAAAGATGTTGTCTTCTTCCTTGCATTAGAATTAGCGTTCTTTTTTACAGCCATTATTTTCCTTTATTAAGGCAGTGATGTTCTACCTTTTTTAAAAAACCATAAGCTTCTCTTTTTTCAACCAAAATTTTATAGAGAATTCCAATACAGGAAACAGAAAATAGAGCCGCTCCGAAGATTCCCCCTCTTCTCCTACCCACTGCCACCAATCCCCCATCGGTGCCTAAGGCAGCATCAAGATCATTGTCATAAAAATGTATAATCACTGATTCTAGGATAAAAACAGCTGCCTATTCCTGTGAATATAAGTTGCTATCAGGTCGTAAGTATGTGGATTTTGGCCTTGTATTATAGAAGATTAGGCATCCCCTAAGTAGGTGAATGTGGTCTATGTATATGTTTGAAGAGATTCCACAGGTTCAGGGGATGGTGTGTGTGTTTTCTGTGAAAATCTCTCTGTTATCAAAATAGCAACGCAGAGCAATTAGGAGTGTAGACTTTAGAGCTGGACAGACACAGGTTCTTACCATGGTTCCACTGATAAATAGCTGTAAGGCTCTGCACATTTTTTTTTAGTACTCATTTTTGAGAGGGGACAAGTGGGGGAGGGGCAAAGAGAGAGGGGGACAGAGGATCTGAAGTGGGCTCTGCACTGACAGCAGTGAGCCCGACGTGGGTCTCAAATTCACGAACCGTGAGATCATGACCTGAGCCAAAGTTGGATGCTTAACCAACTGAGCCACTCAGGTGCCCCAAGACTGTGCAAATTTCTTAACTTCTCAAATTTTCAGTGTTGTCAGCTGTAAAACAGGAGTAATAATTGTGCCTACATAAAACGATAAATCATTTATTCAATAAATATTTATCAAATGCCTTCTAAATTAAGGGCCAGGCACTGGTTTTAGGTGCTAGGAATGAAGCAGTAAGCAGAGTTCCTAATCATTTGCAACCTTTATGCTATTAGGGAAGACATATTATGAACAGTCAAAAAATCGTAAGTTAACCTTCATAAGTTAGGGATCATGCGTGTAATGTAATGTCAGAATATTACTATGAGGTAGAGAGTAGTAAGGGTAGAGGTTGGCTGTTTTTAATTGAGGAGTCAGGATAGGTTTTTCTCACGGAGTTAACATTTGAGTAGAGATCTGAATGAAGTATGAGAACAAACCAAGTGTGCCAAGCTGCATGAACAGTAAACACAGAAGTCGTGAAGCAGGGACCGCCTTAGTGCGTTCATGGAACACCACCAGCCCGAAGTCTGTACGTATCTGGATATCTCTACATACTATCACCTGCTCTTCTTAAAATTTCTTTTCTGGTGTCCAGTACTTCTTGCTTCTTATCTCTTTGATTGCTCCTTTATTGATTCTGTGTCTACTGACCTTGACTTATAACTCAATGAGCTATAAGCACTTTGTCTAAGAGAGGAATAGTGCTAGGGTCACACAGGACAAAATGATCTCTGATCTCAAGGGGAAAAGACAGACAAGGTACACAACCCTAAGGCAAGGCAGAGTAATACATAGAAGCATAAACTGATCTCAAAGCACAGGAAGACGTCATTTCTTCTGACTTGTTAGCAGAAGGAAGGGTGGTTTCAGAAGAAGCGATAATTTTGAGGAGTCTCATAGTAAGAGAGTTTCAACAGGTGGAAAATGGGCAGGAAAGCAGAAACAGCATTACTAAAGATGCGGGGGTATACCTGTTCACTTGTGTTTTCTACTCCCTCCGATTCACATTCTTAGTCATAATGTTTTTTCCCAAATGTGTTAAACGTTTCCACCATGAAAATGTTGAGTCCTTGATTTAGGTCTTTTGACATATATTGCAAATATGCCTGCTTAGAGTAACACGGATCTTTCTAGTTCTAGTTCTAGAACATTCTCAGATAATTTTCATCTGTACCCTTGAATGTTAATTATCTACAGCTGTCTACTTCAGTATGTTTTTTCTCTGATAGCTAATATAGTCCGTGTTGCCTCTGTTTTTTGCAGTTCATTTCGGTGTACTTTGACAAATATTCCACAGACCCAGGCTTTACTGAATAAAGCTAAGCTTCCTTTAGGATTGCTGTTACATCCTTTCAGAGACCTGACGGTAAAGTGACATATTTCAAAATATTTGTGGATACTGATGTATGTTTGTGTGCAGGGTGTTTGGATTGTATATTTTCTGGGAGATTATTTTTCATCTTCTTTTATTTTTTAAGTTAGAAATAATCAAACTCAACTCAGCAGACATTGTTTTTTAAAGTACCTGCTCTGTGACAGGCTCTGAGCACCGATAAATACAGAGATAAATAAGTCATTGACTTTGCTCCTAAGAAATTTATATGTAACAGGGGACAAAGATGTAAAAACAAATAAATGATGGTATAGGGTAACCAATACGTAACTAACCAGATTCTGTGAGGTACTTAGGCACTGAGTACAGGATGGGAAGTGATTTTCTCTAGGTGCAGTAGCAGAGGTTTTCTGTGACTGTCGAGGTCTGAGCTGGATTTTGAAAGTTTAGTACTTTTGGAAATTGGGAAGACCATTGCAGATAACCTTTGGGAGCTCTATTAAACATAAAGGTTGTACCAACAGTAATGTCCAGTTAGGGAGGAAAACTATATGATGTTCCTAACTGTACTGAACAAATAACCTTTGTAATAATAAGTCCAAATGCTTCAAGTCTATTGAATTAAAACATTACTTGTTTATGTTTCCACAGTCTGTTGGTTTAATGCCGAGCTTGCTGGATTTTTACATACACTTCTGCTATTTTATGCAAATATGTTGTCTTTAAACTAAAACTCTAAACTTCACAAGTTTATCCAGATATATTTTATTTATACTTTGTAAGTTGTATTTCCCCCTCACATTTTTTTACTGCTGTGATTTTCTATCCTTACTGCTGCTGAGTTTCTTTTGCCCTCATTTATAAAAAAAAAAAAAAGTGTTTATTAACTACCTATTGTGCCAGATGCTGAGGTTATAAAGGTCAGTAAGGTTCCTTATGGAACTAACTTTCATACTAGGATGTATAGAAAGGAAGAGAGTGAATAGAAAATAAAATAATTATGATACACAATAAATACCTTGAATTTATTCATTCAGTAAATGCTGTATCATCACCTATAATACTATTTCAGCCATTTATCTCTAAACCAAGATAGTTAATTTCCTATATACATAAGTGAGAATTTTTGTCTAAACACAGATGCCATATATGATATTTTCTGGAAGTGTATACACTAAATTGGCAACAGTGGTTTCCTCTGGGCTGTAGAATCCTGGGTAATTCTTTGTTTTCTCATTTTCAGTTAATTGTGCTTCCTGATTTTTTCATGAAGTGTTTTTGTCATTACTTGTGTAATAAAAACTGTGTATGTTAAAGAAATTAAATACAAAGATATAAATATTTATGTATAGATGGAAAAAAGCGAGAAGGAAATATACTAAAATGTTATCAGGGATTAATTGAATTAATTGAATAATATTTGGGGTTTTAGTGTTTTTTCATATTTTCTAAAGTTCTTAAATTAAATATAAAGTTCGCTTCCCAAGCCCTTTCTTCCCTTTTCCCTTTTTTTTAAAGGAGTCCAAAACAGATTTATAAGTTTATTTTTGAATATTTTTCATGCTGACTTTTAAGTTTATGTATTTATTTGGGGGGGGGGGCGGAGAGAGGGAGAGAGGATCCCAAGTAGGCTCCACAGTGTCAGCACAGAGCCCAATGTAGGGTTCAAACTCACAAACCATGAGATCATGACCTGAGCTAAAGTTGGACACTTAACCGAGTGAGCTACCCACGTGCCCTTATAAGTTTATTTTTATATATCATAATTTATAATCTTTGCCCCCTCAACACTTTTAAAAAGATCACTAAAATTACCAGCATTTCAGTGGTCTTTTTTTTGATAAGTTTAGCACCGAAACATTCTCATTCTCTTAAAAAATAACTTGTTCAAAATTAGGTAGAACTTCTGCCTTTGATTATCTAAGACTGTCTCACACACACACACACACATTTTGTTCATGTCTTTTTGTTGTTGTTGTTGTTAATGTTTATTTTTGAGAGAGAGAGAGAGAGAGGGAGAGCACAAGCAGGGGAGGGCAGAAAGTGAGGGAGACAGAAGCAGGCTCCAGGCTCTGAGCTGTCTGCACGGAACCCAATGCAGGGCTCCAACTCACAAACCATGAGATCATGACCTGAGCCGAAGTTGGACTCTTAACCAACTGAGCCACCCAGGTGCCTCTCGTGTATTTTTTTTTTTGTATTTTTTTTTTAACATTTTATTTATTTTTGAGACAGGGAGAGACAGAGCATGAACAGGGGAGGGTCAGAGAGAGGGAGACACAGAATCTGAAACAGGCTCCAGGCTCTGAGCTGTCAGCACAGAGCCCAACGCGGGGCTCGAACGCACAGGCCGTGAGATCATGACCTGAGCCGAAGTCGGCCACTTAACGACTGAGCCACCCAGGCGCCCCTGTATTTTTTTTTTTTTTTTTTTTTTTTTTTTAAAGCACATCGTGTTTGTGTTTTTGTGGCCTCGGTTCCCATCAGGACTGTGTGGCTGGCTGGTGAGCAGTGCCTGATGGTCTAGTACCAGGTGCTGTCGGGCAACAAAGACAAAGACATTTTTATGTGGTACATTTTTCTTTCTCACTGATATTTCTTGAGTCTACCTGATGAGCTCTGAGTTATTGTCTTGGCCAACCAGGCTTTTCTTATGAGCCAATAACTTTTATTACATTTGGTAATAAAATGTTTTGGTGTTATTTTACAGTTTGTGACAAAGGGGGAGAAAACTTGACAGCTGCCTGTGTTGCTCAGCACATCACTGGATTTTATTAAAAGGCATCAATTCCAAAACTCAGTTATGGTTTCTGTTGTGTATGTGGAGCAGAGCAGTATGCGTTCCGTTTTTCCCTGTGATGATTTTTCTGCTACAGCGTCTTTATTTTACTTCCTAGCAATTACCAGTGATAACATCAAACACCATCGTGAGGTGCCGGTCGTGTCGAACATATATCAACCCTTTTGTATCCTTCATTGATCAACGTAGATGGAAATGCAATTTGTGCTATAGAGTTAATGATGGTGAGTTTCAGATTCTTAAAATAAGTGTGTTTAATACTATTTTAAACATTTTGACAATTTTGTCTATCTGGTCTCTTTCCTCATTGCTTCAAAAACTTTCAGGCCCCTTTTAATGGAGAAAATGTAGGCTAGGGACACTTCATCTTGGCTGGCCCGGGGATAATTGATAATAAGCAGAGTGACAGTAAGGCCAAATAAAAATAATATTCACAGAACAAGCAGTGAAGGTCATGTAGACTAACTGTGCTTGATCCTGCCAAGTTAAGATTATCTTCAGTTTCTACATTACCAGATATAATTGGTCCATTAAAGCAAACATACGTTTTTACCAGTATGTGTAGACATGTGCCTACCAGCAGGTCTGTCTGGTTTCCCTTTACTCATTTTTTAGGTCCTTGTAGTATAATTGCTTTCAAATTTGTGTTTCTGTCTGATTTCTTTTCATGTCATGTGATATAATAAATAGGACACAAGCCTGGGAAACAAGGTTGCCCGTGTCCTGGTTTCCTCACTTGATTTCACTATATGTTTATTTTATCTTGATATATTTTTTAAGGAGTGTTTTTACCATTAGATGTTCACAGAACTGTTGAAACTTGATACAGATATTGACGAAGGTGTTTATTTCTTGGTATGTACATGTGTGTTTAGTTACAAAACATACTACTAACTTTGTACTGGATTTCTGTTTGTTACCTAGTTCCTGAAGAATTTATGTATAACCCCCTAACTCGATCTTATGGAGAGCCTCATAAACGACCAGAAGTTCAGAATTCAACTGTGGAATTCATTGCTTCTTCAGATTACATGGTAACTACTCAGTGTAAATATTAGCCATAGGATATAACTGTATTGGTCATTTATAATTTTCTGTGAGGTAAATTCTTGCAAAATTTTGTATTGTCCCCAGTATTAATTTTTTACAATAATACCGAAAGTTTATACTTAACAAATAGAAAACTTTTTATAAAGGTTACTTGATGTCCTAAAAGAATGCAGTTATGTCACTAAGAAACATTAGTAAAATTTTGTGATAAGCACTTACATTTATAATTTGTTGTCATTTTGATTTGATTACTGTCATGGAATGAATATAAATATCCTTTTGCCATTTAATATTTAAGACCTTCAAACAGAAAAACTCATGTTTTTGCCAAAAACTGCAGTTTTCCGGCTCCTAAAGATATCACCATCTTACTGGTTCACCCAGTACAGATATCAAGATAAATGGATATCGACCTCACTTTAATTTTTCTCTCTCCAGTTCATCACAAAATTCTACTTGTTCTTTAATTATACTAGTCCTTTAAGATCTCATTCTTCTTTTCTATTTACAAAAATGAATTCTTAGCTAAAGTTCTCCTCTTTATCATATCTATTCATTTTAAATGCATTTATAATAACCTACATTTCTTCAGTATCCTCATTACTAATCTTTGTCGCCTGCAAAAATGTAAGGTGTTGCTAGTGGGGAAAGGTGAACAGGGACAGTTAATGTGTATTAAATTCCTGGTGTTCAACCCATGTCTCTCTTTATTTTTGTGATTTTTATGGTCCTTTGTGTCCAGTTTAGCATCTCCCCACTTAACTACTATTTCCTTGTCTGTTTCCATATATTAACTTTTACTTTTGGGCACTTTTACTCTGAACTTCTTGCCTTCTTTACAACTTACATTCCCAACTCTGTTATGGCTCCTTAGGATCTCAATCTAATTGAAGTGGTGAAGCAAGAAGTTAATCTTTAATTTTTGCCGTATGATCTTTGGTTGGCATATTAAGAAAAAAAAAAAAGATTTTATATATCCTTTTAACTTTCTATAGCAGTAATTTTTCAAGCCTACTGCAAAAAAGAAATAATAGTATAGTAAGCCATTATTTACCTATCACCAAGCTTCAACAGTTAGCAACATTTTGCTAAATACATTTCATCTAAACCCAGTCCACCCCAGTGTTCCCTCCCCTCACCCACCCTGGAGTTTATTAAATGCTGATCCCAGCATCATATCATTTAACCTATAAATACTTCAGTATATATCTCTACCAGATAATGACTTAACATACTTAGAATACCATCACAAGCACTTTCTTTACACTTAGCACTTAATACTTGTGACTTAGCCACCACCAGGTGACCCAACAGCTAGTACTAATGGCTACTACTATCAGTTGTAAGATTCTAAAAACTAAATATAAAAAACAATGTTTTTTGGAGTAGGGAAGGGATATAGAGGTTCGCATTAAATAGTAAATAAGCTTAATTTTTCTTTGGAAGATAGCTCAGTCAGCACTCTATCAGGAAGACATTTAGCTTATTTAACTATTACTGTGTAACAACTACCTTATTATGCTTAATCCATAACCAACTTTATAAGAAAAAAAGTTAAAGGAATGTCATTTTCTTTAGCACATTAGATCTTACAAAATATCGATCCTATGTGTGTATTTTTTTGTGTCATCAGTAAATACCCAGTGGTAACAGTGGTATGAAAAGAATAAACTGTACCTACTAAATAAATTACATTATTTTTATTCCTTTCAGCTTCGTCCTCCTCAACCTGCAGTTTACTTATTTGTTTTAGATGTATCTCATAATGCAGTGGAAGCTGGATATTTGACAATTTTGTGCCAGTCGTTGTTAGAAAATCTAGACAAGTAAGAAATGTTTTTACTCATAATGTGTTTGTGTGTGTACAAATATATATAAATGTGAAGTTTATTAGCAATTTATGGGGTTCGTTTTTATTACAGTTTGACTTCATTTATCTATCACTGCACAGTACTTCTTGTCCACCTCAGACCAAGGATCCTGCTACTTCAATTATTATGATTCATGACTTGCTGTCCAAATCATAAAATTCTAAATGTTTAATACTTGCTAAGGAATTTAGATCTCATCTAACTGTTCCTCTGACTTGACAGATCTGAACACTGACCAGGATATCAAGGATCCAGATGAGAGAAATCTAGCTGTAATTTTTGCCTGAGCAAGGAGTTTTTCATGAGTTTCAAATGTCCTAATGAGAAAATGAGCCAGATAAAAGGGAAGAAGGAATTGATTTTGTGCTGAATATTTCAGGAAGCCAGAAACTGAGCTCTTCATTTTGACACATTAGAAATGAGCTATATCGTGCAATTAGAAACAGGGTATAGGATATTGGCTCTAAATCCTGCCTAGTATTGGTCATGAAGGAGACCCTCAACTAGCTTCAAAAATGGACCTTCCAAATCTCTGGAAAACAAAGTAGTTTGTACATTTCTTTTTTTACTCCCCAAACCTACAGGATATATGACTTAAGGTTATTAGTAAGAGTGGCTGACACCTGCATTGGTTCTTGCCATGTGTAGAGGAGTAAGGGTGGTTATATATAAATACTTTGTCAGAAGTACTCCTGGTGATTTCAGAAGGTTCTCTCCCACCTTCCATTTAAGTCTGAGAATCCTTGCTCTGTTACCATAGTCTACATATCACTGATCTGGGCCTATGACTAGTGGATAACGTTGAGATAAAAATACCCAGAAACTTTAAATGATTTGCTTTTAGTAACTTAGAGTTTTCATAATTTCATCCTTGAGTGAAGCATTTGCCCTGTTTTTCGGCACAAGTACTTATTAATTCGGGTGTAGTTTCAGCAGTGAGTAGCAATGGAAGACTGCAAAGAAATAGTTTTAAAGCTGAAGAGTCAGCTTGCTGAAAAAGTATGAGGATATGACCCTAGAAACAGGAGCCTGTCCAGTGCATGACTATTTGTGAGTTAAATAGACCATGCCAAACCAAAAGGATAAAATTGGGAATGGCAAATTATTTAAAACATAACATACAAATATATATATACACACACATACACACACATATTTTTTTTTTATTATTATTAAGCAGAAAATAGCATTAGGAAAGTAAAAAAAGAAGATAACATGTTTTTGGAAAGGGCTATGGTTATAACTTGGAGAAAAAGCCATTTGATATGGAGCAATTGCATCTCAACTCTGAATTTTGAGCTTGGAGTAGAGTAGATAGGGAGTCTCCATTCTAATCGGTAACAAACAGCCCTAACACTCCATGACCTTAGAAATTTCAGAGGAGTAAAGAATCATCTGTAGAAACATCATAAATCTTGACCAGTATTGGTAAACTAAACACCCACATAAGTTGGTGCATTGTTTTCTGAAATTTTCTTTGACTTTGCAGACTATCTGACTGGCCTGATCAATCATGCATAACAGTAATAATGTTTCTTGTTTTTGATGTACACTGTTTTGGCATCCTGTGATATTCAAAAATATTTTAAAAGCATTGCTAAAATAATAAATTATATAACAGCATTTAACATAGTGGTACTTAAAAAATATTTTTGTAAGATGAAGCATCCATTTTATCAATTAGGAGAACCTGACGGGCAAAGAAATGGTCATTTATTCTTTTTTTTTGTCATGGCATTGACTCTTGAATACTGAGTTCTTGCAGAAAACTTTTAAAGGACTGATAATAGATAAAATGTCTTGATGTTCTTAAATGTGATTTTTATTTAAAAATTTCCACATTAAAATCTGATTTACAGGGGCGCCTGGGTGGCTCAGTCGGTTGAGCGTCCGACTTCAGCTCAGGTCATGATCTCACAGTTCATGGGTTCCAGCCCCGCATCAGGCTCTGTGCTGACCGCTTTCTCAGAGCCTGGAGCCTGCTTCAGATTCTGTGTCTCCTCCTGTCTCTGCCCCTCCCCCGCTCACGCTTTGTCTCACTGTTTCTCAAAACTAAATAAATATAAAAATAAATAAATAAATAAATAAATAAATAAATAAAATAGAATTAAAAAATAAAATCTGGTTTACATTAATTACATTGTCTTTTCTTGAAAAGTACTCATTTGTCATCTGCCCTTAAACAGTTTGAGCTACATACACTTTTTTTGTAGCATTGGAACTGAAAATATGAGTAAATGTTTAATTAAAGGAGTGTGTGCTAGAGGAAAGTTAGTAAGAAATCTTTGATTTTTTTAATCATTTTTAGTTTTGGTTTATTATTTGAACATGGTTCAGTTTTCTTGAGTATTAGCTCTAAACACGTTGGTTTCATCTGAAAATGGGATGTTTCATCTTTGCTCTTT
This sequence comes from Lynx canadensis, assembly GCF_007474595.2. Classification (NCBI taxonomy): domain Eukaryota; kingdom Metazoa; phylum Chordata; class Mammalia; order Carnivora; family Felidae; genus Lynx; species Lynx canadensis. Next base: position 114,141,929 of record NC_044306.2, on the reverse strand, counting down.
TCTGATGTATGTTGGTTTAGAGAGGAATAACTTTCCTCTATGAAAAAGCATGTGTAATTATTCTTAGACTTTGTTTACTATTTCATTATTTTTTTTAATAAAATATGTTACTAAACACTTTGAATTTAAAATTATCATTTTTATCCTTAGGCTTCCTGGAGATTCACGAACAAGAATAGGGTTCATGACCTTCGATAGCACTATTCATTTCTACAATTTACAAGAAGGATTATCACAACCTCAAATGTTGATTGTGTCTGATATAGATGGTAAGCAGTGAATAGAAGTTTTTGTGACTATAGATTTTGGAATTGAGGCTACTGTATTTGACAATACATTCTGTCATAGTGCTGTAAGGATAATTTGGTGCACTTTGATACTTTAAAAACAGTTTCCTGGCGAGGTGCCTGGGTGGCTCAGTTGGTTGAGCGTCCAACTCTTGATTTTGGCTCAGGTCATGATTCCAGGGCTGTGGGATCCAGCCCCATATCAGGCTTTGTGCTGAGCATGGAGCCTGTTTAGATTCTTTCTCTCTCCCTCTGCCCCACTCCCCAATTCATGCTTTCTCTCTCTCTCTCTTTCTCCCTCTCCCTCTCTGTCTCCTCTCTTCTCTCTCTCCTCTCTCTCCTCTCTTCTCTCTCTCTAGATAGATATAGTTTGTTTTCTGGAACATATTTCATTCTAAGTTTTCTATGTCTGTGTGTGTACTTATATGTGCACACACATATGTATAATATATATTTAATAAAGCAGTATCATGGTTCCCATTATATATACAGCCTGTTAAAAACTAAGATTTTTAGATTTATGATATTCTTTTGACTTGATTTATCTATTGATTAAAATATATGTTTTCCCTTTAGATGTTTTTCTACCTACACCGGATAGCTTACTTGTGAATCTGTATGAAAGTAAAGAGGTGAGATTGACTTTTCTCTTAAAGTATGAAAATATTTCTGTTATTTTAACTGTTTACTAAAATCTTTAACATTTGTTTACTTAGTATATTAATATTGCATAGACAATGTAGGTAGCATACTTATTGGCCCCTCAGTTTATATCCCCTAAGATACAGTGGTATATATTATACTCCAGAATGTTTTAAAGAAGAAAATTGCCTTGCCCTCTGAGTAATTCAACTTTTAATCTTTGTTTTCCCAGCTTATAAAAGACTTATTGAATGCATTACCAAATATGTTCACCAATACAAGAGAAACACACAGTGCCCTTGGTCCTGCGCTTCAGGCTGCCTTTAAATTAATGTCTCCAACAGGTGGCCGTGTGTCTGTATTTCAGACACAGTTACCTTCCTTGGGTGCAGGACTTCTGCAGTCCAGAGAAGATCCTAATCAGAGATCAAGCACGAAGGTATTTTAGATTTGGTTTCTCTGTCATGTTTAAGATTTTGTTTTGTACCTCCATAGCCCGTGTAATTATTTGTTCGTTATTCTGCTTTTTTACTTCATTGATAGTAAAAATCTGGTGAGAAAATGTATCATTTTGCGTTCTTTGTATTACTTTCTTTGCAAGTCATAGAAATTTAAAAATAACTTACTCTAATCCTTTCATTTTACAGATGAGGAAAATAGATTAAATTTGCCAAAGGTTAAGTAACTAATGGTGAAGGTGTGACTTGATTTTCTGGCTGCAGTTCTCTTTTCTGTTATACAACTGATAATACTAAATCTGAGATATTACAATTTAACATGTTCATACTAATAAACATTTAAAAAATTTTTTTCTTTTTTTTTTCTTTTTTTTTAAATTTTTTTTTTCAACGTTTATTTATTTTTGGGACAGAGAGAGACAGAGCATGAACGGGGCAGGGTCAGAGAGAAGGAGACACAGAATCGGAAACAGGCTCCAGGCTCTGAGCCGTCAGCACAGAGCCCGACGCGGGGCTCGAACTCACGGACCGTGAGATCGTGACCTGGCTGAAGTCGGACGCTTAACCGACTGCGCCACCCAGGCGCCCCTAAAAAAAAATTTTTAATGTTTATTTTGAGAGAGACAGAGTGTCAGTGGGGAAGGGGCAGAGAGAGAGCGGGAGAAACAGAATCTGAAACAGGCTCCAGGCTCTGGCTACCAGCACAGAGCCCGATGTGGGGCTCGAACTCAGGAACGGCGAGATCATGACCTAGGCTGAAATCGGACGCTTAACCGACTGAGCCACCCAGGAGCCCCCATAAACATTTTAATTATAAAGATAATACAAACCATTGTATAACAAGAATAAACTTACTATCAAGATAATAGGATTTAGGGGTGCCTCACTGGCTTGGTTGAAGAACATGTAACTCCTGATCTTGGGGTCTTGAGTTTGAGTCCCATGTTGGGTGTAGAGATTACTTAAAATCTTTAAAAAAAAAAAAGATAATAATGTTTATATAAACATATACAAATATGCATAATCAGGCATCATACGTATATAGTATATGTTTTAACTGACTTTTTTTCATTGAAGAGTACATTGTGAGCATTTTCTGAGGTCCCAAAAATTGTCTTAATTTTTTTTTTAATGTTACTTATTTTTGAGAGAGAGAGAGAGCACAAGCAGGAGTGGTGCGGAAAGAGAGGGGGACACAGAATCCAAAGCAGGCTCCAGGCTCTGAGCTGTCAGCACAGAGTCCAACACGGGGCTCAAACTCACGAACCTTGAGATAATGACCTGAGCTGAAGTCAGAAGCTTACAACTAAGCCACCCAGGTGCCCCTGAAAATTATCTTTAAAAAATATTTTTTAGAGGCACCTGGCTGGCTCAGTCAGAAGAACATGCAACTCTTGATCTCAGGGTCGTGAGTTCAAGCCCCGCTTTGAAGGTAAAGATTACTAAAAACATAAATAAACTTTCAAAAATAAAGAATATCTTTTAGTAAATATGAAAGTACTCGATTTAATTAGTTGCCTCCTAGCTACTGAACTGTTGTTTCCAGTATTTTCTCTATTAAAGAAAAACAAAAACCAAAAACTATGAGACTGAATATTACTTGGGTTTTACATGAAGATTTGGTCAGAATATTTTAATCCCTTGTTTCAAATAATAAATGAGCTAGAATAATCATTTTTGTGCTTTGTATAAGTTTTATGTGATCTCAAGGGAATACTATTACAACTAATTGTGAGTCTGAACTAAACAGTTTTAGTAATGCCATAAACATTTAGCCACATATTTAGTTTTTCCTTAGGAAAAATTCCTAGAAGCGTAATTATTGGGTCAAACTTAAGTTATTAAAGTGTTTTACTTGCTTGGGGTTTTTCTTTCTTTCTTTCTTTCTTTCTTCTTTCTTTCTTTCTTTCTTTTCTTTCTTTCTTTCTTTCTTTCTTTCTTTCTTTCTTTCTCAACTGCATCCTTAAGGACTCTCAAATCTTCTAGCCATTATTTTTACTGTTTTTTTATTCTTCATCAATTTGCTAGAGAAAAATAGTGCCATATTTTACTTATTATAGAAACTGTATTATTAGGAAGGTTTTTTGTTTTTGTTTTAAGTAGGCTTCATGCCCAATGTGGAGACCAAAGCAAGTTTTGAACTCACAATTCTGAGATCAAGAGTTGGGCACTTAACCAACTGAGCCCCCCCAGGCATCCCAGAAACTGCATTTTTTAAGTTGCTTTTCAGAAAAAAATCTAATTTTAAAATAAATTAGGGCAAGTGTATTTTTTAAACTCATCAAGTACAGCTAGCATTCAGTTCATTGATCTATTGCAATCCATCATAGAATACTGAGGGGTTTTGAACAGAGGAAGGTGTTATGTGTTACTGAAGTCTCCAGTGCAGTTTTGTTTTATTTATCTCATTTAACTTTTAGAAATCTTCTTTATTTCCTGGGACTCAGAAGCTTAAATACCTGTTCTGATATACATATTTCTTCATGTCTGAGTAAACTCTAATATAGTAATCATACATTATAATTAAGAGGATTGAAATATTTTGTTATGCAGTGTAGCATAGGAGTTAAGAATTGGAGTCTGACTCTTGCATTTTTAACTCTTCACCAGTGCTACCTTCTCAGCTCAAGTGTCCTCATGCCAATAGGAAAAACCTTCATCAGTCTTTGATTCTGTCACATTGTCATGTAACAGTACACAGTAATGGTTAATAGCACTCACTCTGGAGCCAGAGCCAGACTTCTCAGTTTTATATTCCAGCGTCCGCCACTCAGTAAACACGTAATTGGTTGTTACTTAATCATTTTTTGCCTCAGTTTCCTCACCTGTAAAATGTAGGTAACTTCAATTTGTTTAAAACCTCTCCAACAGTCCTTTATTAGTGCTTTATAAATGTTAACAATTAGTCTTGTAGGATCTATGCCAACTACCTAGATGTTTCAAAAACTTACTTAGTTTGATAGGAGGACAAAGTATCATCTTCGTTACTGTAAAAGAGATGTAGAAATGTGTGCATAGTGCAAGGCTTCCAGCTCTTTCTTTATGGCCTGTTGATTTAGGTTGTACAGCATCTTGGCCCTGCAACGGATTTTTATAAGAAACTGGCTTTAGATTGCTCAGGGCAGCAGACTGCAGTGGATCTGTTCCTCTTAAGTTCACAGTATTCTGATCTTGCTTCTCTAGGTAAGGAGATTCCATGTTCATCTGTTTACATAAACATTTTTAACATAAACATTTTTAGCATATAGTCAAATCTAAACTCTTTAGTAAGGGTTCTCTATTTGGGGATAAAAAGCATGTGAATTAGATAGATGATATCTGTGAAAATTACCAGTAACTGTACAGCACTATACAAATCTAAAATGCTATTACTATTTGTTTTTAAAATCTAATTCCTTTGCCATTCTGCTCAACAATAAACCCTATCCAGATATTTTACAAATATTTGTGTTTTCGCAGATTTGTATTTTCTTACTTTGACAGCTTAGGCTTCTTCCTTAAGACTTAGATTTTTTTCATGATATAAAAATCTGTACTATTGTTGGGCAAGTAAGATATTCCTGGATATTATTATAGGATATCATTGTTTCTGTAGCTAATATTTTTTATATTTCTCTCTAAAGCTTGCATGTCCAAGTATTCTGCAGGGTGCATCTATTATTATCCATCTTTCCACTATACTCACAATCCTTCACAAGCAGAAAAGTTACAGAAAGACCTGAAACGGTATCTCACAAGAAAAATTGGGTTTGAAGCTGTTATGAGAATAAGGTGTACTAAAGGTATGAAATTACAAGAATCATGCTTTATGTTATGTACTTTTGTCAAAATTACTTTGACTACCTATAATGATTCTTCATCATTCAGGACTCCCTGCTTGAACCAGTCAGCTATAAGCTGTTTTAAATGTATATAGTTATTGAATAATCATTGCCTAATTTCTTAAGTAATTTGAATAAATGAGAAAAAATAATGTTTGCTTTATTAGGAAGAACCTAAGAAAAAGCCATACTGGAGGTGATTTTAGAAGGAGAATTAGAGGAGTAGGGAAGATCATAAGTGAAAATTGTTTGATGAATGATCTTTGCCTTCATAATCGTTCAGTTAGTCTTCAGTTTGCATTACCTCAGTTTTATGTGAATGTTTGCTGGAGGGATTCTCATCCCTAATTTTAATTAAAAAAAATTTTTTTTTAATGTTTATTTTTGAAAGAGAGAGAGACAGAGCATAAGCCGGGGAGGAGCAGAGAAAGAGGGAGACACAGAATTCAAAGAAGGCTCCAGGCTCTAAGCTGTCAGCACAGAGCCCAACGTGGGGCTCAAACCCACAGACTGTGAGATCATGACCTGAGCAAAAGTCAGACCCTAAACAGACTGAGCCACCCGGGCGCCCTCCTCCCCCCCCCAATTTTAATTCTTAAATGAGTTATATAGTAACCGTCATTAGTTTCATTTTGTATATTAGATGTTTGTCTGACTTCAAATCATGTATGAGAAAATACAAGATTAGTTATCAATACAAGTTAAATGTATACTGTCTCTTTTATATAACATGCATTGTTTGTTGGTTTTGAATTGGTATTTTAGAACCTCTACTAACACCCTAATCCTAACCCTTTTGATTTAGAATCATAGGGGCACCTGAATGGCTCAGTCAGTTAAGCATCTGACTCTTGATCTCGGAGTCTTGAGTTCAGGCCCCATATTGGGCTCCATGCCTCCAGCATGGAGGCTACTAAAAAAAAAAATTCAAAATCAGAGACAGTTTTTACTTTAAAAAGTAGCTTTAGCCTGAGGTAAAGATACTTCTGTCGCTTTATCTTTTATAACAAGTTTTCTCTTCCTTAGGTCTTTCAATGCACACTTTTCACGGAAACTTCTTTGTCCGTTCCACTGATTTGTTATCCCTTGCCAACATCAATCCTGATGCTGGATTTGCAGTACAGCTGTCAATCGAAGAAAATTTGACAGATACTTCCTTAGTGTGCTTTCAGACAGCTTTATTATATACATCAAGCAAAGGTAATGTTAATAGATATGAAATATAATCAGCCGTAATTTCCCCCTCCTTTTACATGCTGGTGGAAATGGGGAGAAGGAATGAATGTACAGTGGGAGATAAATGGAATCTGCATTAGTGAATCAAATATATGTTCTGTTTTTTTTTTTTTTTAACTCATTTTGAATCTTTAGTATCATTTTGTTGTTGTTGTTGTTTTTGTTTTGTTTTGTTTTATTAAGGGAGAGAGCGAGCACACAAGCAGGGGAGAAAATTCCAAGCAGGCTCCACGCTCAGTGCAGAGCCCGATGCAGGGCTTAATCCCACAACCCTGGGATCATGACCTGAGCCTAAATCAAGAGTCAGACACTCAACCAACTGAGCCACCCAGGTGCCCTTTTAATATCTAATATCTAATATTTTTGACTCGTGGAAGTCATGGATTCTCAGTATCATATGTGTCTGGTAAACTCATGCTAAATCCAGCTATGTCATCCTTAGCATTATTTTTTGCCCCATAAAATAAATAAATCTGTATATCATGTAAGACCCATGTTAGTTACTTGACAGGTTTTCCGACATTTTACTATGCTGTATATAATTTACGATGATTGATATTAAACTGAAAACCAGGAGGCACCTGGGTGGCTCAGTTGGTTGAATGTCCAACTCTTGATTTCCACTCAGGTCATGATCCCAGGGTCGTGGGATCAAGCCCCGTGTCAGGCTCTGCACTGAGTGTGGAGCCTGCCTAAAATTCTCTGTATCTCTACCTCTGTCCCCCTCCACAGCTTGTGCGCGCGCGCTCTCTCTCTCTCTCTCTCTCTGTCAAAAAATTAAAAATAATAAAAAATTTAAAAATAAAAGCCAGAACCTAATGTTCAACTGTATACAAAATATATATCACAATCTATAAATATGGAGAGTGTTTGATTTTCTTTAAAACCCATTACGTGTAAAACTTTGTGTTTACATTTCAGAATCCTGTTGGTTTAATTCAGTCAGATAGTAACCTGAATACTGTTTTGACCTGTCTGCTTTATTTCTGTCTTGGTCTAGTGTGTTTTGACATTATTTCATCATTTCCTATAGGCGAACGGAGAATTAGAGTGCACACGCTCTGTTTGCCAGTAGTGAGTTCACTAGCAGATGTGTATGCGGGAGTGGACGTACAGGCTGCCATCTGCCTTCTGGCAAACATGGGTGAGTAAGAACGTGGACGACTTGGATTCTTCTGTCCTAAAAGCTGAAACCTGGACGTTTTTTACCCTAGAAATTACTTACTTAGAAAGTGTATATGTTTTACATCTTCACTTACAGAAGTGTGAATTGGACTGTTCTTATATTTCTTATTAACTCTTTAGTTTAAAACTTCCTGGGGGATTCATAATCACTAAAAACTGGTAACAACCCAAATGTCCTTCAGTTGATGAATGTTTGAACAGACTATGGTGTATCCATACCATTAACTGTAACTCAGTGATAAAAAGAAATGAATTGTTGATACGTGAATAGACATGGATGACTCTCAAAGGCATCATGCTAAATGGAAGGGAGCTAGCTTCAAAAGGAGACAGCTGTAGACATACTCATATGACATTCTAGAAAAGGGAAAATTCCAGGGGTGAAAAACAGATCAGTGATTATCAGGGTTAAGGATAGTGGGAAGATTTTACTACAAGGGGCCAGCACCACTGGATATTTTTGGGGTAATGGAACTGTGGTGTATTTTGATTGTGATATTGATTACATAGCTGTGCGTTTGACATATAATCACCATAGAATTATACCCAAAAGAATAAATATTATTATATGTAAGTTTTAAAAAAAAAAGTCTTTTGGGGAATTAATATAATACTGGGAGTGTTGTTTTTAATGAATTTTCCTTTTTGACATGAAATGAATCTTATTTTTCATGTAGTCCTAGAGAAAAGTAGTCATTATTATCCATTTTGGGAAAAATTATAATACCATATACTAAAGTATCCCAGTATTTTATTATTTTATCTGTATTTCAAATTCAGTATGTTATAACTGATTGTTTTTCAATATAATTTTTTTTATTCAGTATAATTTTTATTTTTAATACTTGGGCATACCTATAAGCTATCTCTAGTTTAATAAAATATGTGCTTGGAAGAAAATAACTTTCACACTGATACCTGGCTCTTCAGTGTCTGCATGAGAAGCTATGTTCAGTTGCCCTCTTTTTTTTTTGTTGACCTGGAAATGCTTTAATAAAGAAAATTTTAGAGGATCACAAGGTATGACTCAGATAGCAGAACCCAGCATTGTTTATGCAAAAAAAAAAAAAATGATACTTTATACATGTGACTTCTACTGGAGAAATGAAAACATCCCTAGAGCTTTCTTGCTCAGATGTAAATGGATGGTACACATTCCCTAATATCAATAGAAGTTAAGCATTTTTAGATGTATAGAGACTAAAACCAAAAGGTCCGAAACAATCTAGATTTGTTCTGATTGACAGAATTGTTCACATTTACCTCACAAAAAATGTGTCATGAGTAGACACTTACAAAATGAAGGAGCAGGTGAAATGTATTTTTCTATCCTGAAAACAGTGTTTGTTGCTTTCTTAAGAAATGCATATAAATTTTATCTCTCGTAGCATTCATTGGAATCTAATGGTGAAATACATTTTCATTTTGATTGCTTTATAGCTGTTGATCGATCCATCTCCTCAAGCCTATCAGATGCAAGAGATGCCTTAGTGAATGCTGTCGTGGATTCCTTATCTGCATACGGCTCAACGGTCTCAAATTTACAGCACTCTGCCCTGATAGCACCCAGCTCCCTCAAGCTGTTTCCTCTCTATGTTTTGGCCCTTCTTAAACAGGTAGCTCTCTATCTACACTGTTACATTTCATAAAGATGAAGAAATGAAATCCAGGTTTTCTGCGGTTTTTCATATTTAGACAGTTTTGCAGCTTAGCACTGGAAAATTTTTGAAAAACAGAAGATCAGTGGAAAATGAAAGCATATAAAAACAGGATGTTTGAAACCATATGCTCTCTTTAATATGTGGAAGCAACAAGGGGCACCTGGGTGGCTCAGTTGGTTAAGCGTCCAACTTTGGCTCGGGTCATGATCTCGCAGTTCGGGAGTTCAAGCCCCGCATCAGGCTCTGTGCTGACAGCTCGGATCCTGGAGCCTACTTCGGATTCTGTATCTCCCTCTCTCTCTGCCTTTCCCTGGCTCATTCTCGCTCTTGTTGTCTCTCTCTCTCTCTCTCTCTCTCTCTCTCTCTCTCTCTCTCAAAAATAAATAAACATTAAAAAAAATAATATGTGGGAGCAACTTAAAGAATGGTATGCTTTTATAGCACACTCTTAGTATGTATGTGCTTCTGGAACAAGACTCTAAGGAAAGGATATACTGTCCATCGAACATCTTTCCAAGTCTCAAGCACTATAATAACTGTTATATATGCATCATCTTATTTAATCCTTACCACACCCTAGAGAGGTAAGCATTTTTTTTGTTTTTATTATGATAATAGTATAGCTTTGAGAAGCTAATAACTTGCTCACCTATCTACCTGTTCAGTGTCAGAGCTGAGAATTTAATCCAGGTCTGTTTTGAAGGCCATGCTTTTTCCATGACTGTGATGGTATATATATTTGTTTTAATGTTTGTCTATATTTGTTTTATTTGAAAATATGTATTTTTTTCCTCGTAGAAAGCATTTAGAACTGGTACAAGCACACGCCTGGATGATCGTGTATATGCCATGTGTCAGATAAAGTGTCAGCCACTTGTTCATCTAATGAAAATGATTCATCCCAACTTATACAGGATAGACAGATTGACAGATGAGGTAGGATTTTTTAAATATATTTGAGCGTCTTGATTCTACAGCTAGGCTGCTAATGTAAGGTGCTAACAATTTTTTACATCTGCTCTTTCCCTATAGTGGTAATATAGTAAATGACGACACTAGCTGTAGAGTTGGTTGAACAGTAGGACTATTAGATACTGTCTATGGTCATGGAGTTTTCAAAAATAACGGGAAGTAATTCAGCTTATGGGTTTGGTTATATTTATTACAAAGTAAATTGTAGAGTGGACATTTCCATTTGTATTTGGTAGATACTGACTGTTCCTGATGTGATCAGAAGGCAATTTTTGGTTTTGTTTTTAATTCCAGTATAATTAATGTATAGTATAATGTTATGTATAAGGTTCAGGTGTACAATATAGTGGATCAACAATTCTGTACGTTACTCACTGCTCATCATGATAAATGTACCCTTAATCTCCTTCACCTGTTTCCTGCATCTCCCCCCACCTTCCCTCTGGAAACCACCAGTTTGTTCTCCATAGTTAATAGTCTATTTTTTGTTTGTTCCTTTTTTTCTTCATATTTTCTTAAATTCCACATATGAGTGAAATCATGGGGTATTTGTCTTTCTCTGACTGACTTACTTCATTTAGCATGATACCATCTAGATCCACCCATGTTATTGCAACTGACAAGATTTCATTCTTTTTTATGACTAATATTCCATTATTTATATATACCACTTCTTTATCCATCCATCTGTTGATGGATACTTGGGTTGCTTCCATACTTTGGCTATTTTAAATAAATAAACATAGAGATGCTTGTATCCTTTTGAATTAGTGCTTTTGTATTCTTTGGGGAAATACCCAGTAGTGGAATTACTGGATAATATGGTAATTCTATTTTTACCTTTTTGAGGAACCTCCATACTGTTTTCCACAATGGCTGTACCAGTTTTCATTCCCACCGATAGTGTATGAGGGTTCCTTTTTCTCCACATCCTCGCCAACACTTACTTCTTGAGTTGTTGATTTTGGTCATCTGACATGTGTGAGGTGATATTTCATTGTGGTTTCGATTTGCATTTCCCTGATGGTGAGTGATGTTGAACATCTTTTCATGTGTCTGTTAGCCATATTGGGTGTCTTTGGTGAAATGTCTTTTCATGTCTTGCCCATTTTTTAATTGGATTATTTGGGTTTTTGTTCTTTAAGTTCTTTGTGTATTTTAGATCTAACTCCTTATTGGATATGTCATTTGTAAATATCTTCTCCCATTCAATAGGATGTCTTTTGTTTTGTTGATTGTTTCCTTTGCTGTGTAGAAGCTTTTTATTTTGACATGGTCCCAACAGTTTATTTTTGCTTTCATTTCCTTTGCCTTAGGAAACCTATCTGAAAAAATGTTGCTGTGGCTGATGTCCAAGAAATTGCTGTCTGACATGCCCTCTTCTAAGATTTTTATGGTTTCAGATCTCAGATTTAGGTCTTTAATCCGAGTTTATTTTTGTGTATGGTGTAAGACAGTGGTCCTGTTTCATTCTTTTGCATGTAGCTGTCTAGTTTTCTCAACACCATTTGTTAAAGAGACTGTCTTTACCATTGCATATTCTTGTCTCCTTTGTCAAAGGTTAATTGACCAAATAATCACGAGTTTATTTCTAGGCTCTCTATTCCGTTCCATTGATCTATGTGTCTGTTTTTGTGCCAGTGCCATACTGTTTTGATTACTATAGTTTTATAGTATAACTTGAAATCTGGGATTGTGATATCTCCAGTTTTGTTCTTTTTTTTCAAGATTGCTTTGACTATTCAGGGTCTTTTGTGGTTCTATATGCATTTTAAGATTGTTTTAGTTCTGTGAAAAATACTGTTGCTATTTTGATAGGGATTGCATTAAATCTGTAGATTGCTTTGGGTGGTATGGACATTTTAACAATACTTGTTTTCTAAATCCATGAGCATGGAATATCTTTCCATTTGTTTGTGTCATCTTCAATTTCTTTCATCAGTGTTTTATTGTTTTCCAAGTACAAGTCTTTCACCTCCTTGGTTAAGTTTGTTCCTAGGTATTTTATTATTTTGGGTGCAATTGTAAATGGGATTGTTTTCTTAATTTCTCTTTTTGCTACTTCATTATTAGTATATAGAAATGCAGTGGATTTCTGTATATTGATTTTGTGTCCTGTGACCTTTCTGAATTCATTTATCATTTCTAGTAGTTTTTTGGTGGATTCTTTAGGGTTTTCTGTATATTGCATCATGTCATCTGCATAATGAAAGTTTGACTTCTTCCTTACCAATTTGGATGCCTTTCATTTTCGTTGCCATCTGATTGCTGTGGCTGGATCTTCCAATACTGTGTTGATGAAAGTGCTGAGAGTGGACATCCTTGTCTTGTTCCTGATCTTAGGGGATGGAAAGAGCTTTCAGTTTTTCACCATTAAGTATGATGTTAGCTTGGGGTTTTCATATATAGCTTTTATTATGTTGAGGTGTGGTTCCCCCTGATACAAGTGCAATTTTTATTATATTATAAACCAAATCTGGTATCCAATAGTTATTTTTAATATGCAAATTTATAGTGTCTTTTCTTTCTTGTGTTAAAACTCTACTCGTTGGAATCTTCTTTATTTTGTTACTAGAAAAATGTAAAAAAGTAGCTTGCTTTGCAGCAGATTTAATAGTCATACTTTTAATGTGTCCAGATCCCAGAAGGGAAGGAAATGGACAGATCATTTTACATATTCATGTTTTTTATCTTTGTAATTTGAATATATCTGAGTGTCTTGATTCTATAGCCAGGGTGGTAATGTATTATCAATAATTTTTTTGCAACTTAGAAAATTCTCAAGTGTCATTTTTTAGTATTTCATAAAACACTGGTAGTAGCCTTTACCTTCCAGACTGTGATGATAGTTATATAAGTTCCTTCACGTTTCATCTCTTTTTTTTTTTTTTTTTTCAGGGTGCGATACATGTTAATGACAGGGTCGTACCTCAACCACCTCTTCAAAAATTGTCTGCAGAAAAACTGACAAGAGAAGGTGCTTTCCTTATGGACTGTGGCTCTGTAAGCACCCTCTACTGATGATGTTTAACACTGTTCTGGCTGGCAAAAGCAGAAACACTTACAGAGGCCAGCTCTGTTATCGTAGGTCAGGCAGTGAAAGGTGGGATTAGGAACTGAGAAGCAATAAATTGGTACCTGGCACGAGCAATCAATTTATTTTAGACTTTTCTAGTCAGATACCATTTTATTATTATGGATTATTTATTGTCATGGGTTATGTGTACTTGATAAAGAGAAGTAAAGAGATAAATTCTGTCTAGCATCTAGAATCATTAAATTCAAAAGGACCTCAAGAGTCTTAGCAGTTTCAACTTCTCCCCATTGTCTGAGCCATTAGTGATTAGGAGTTCAGGAGAAGTCACTGGGCCAGATGGTGGTGAAGGGTGTCAGAATGATCAAGATAGCTTCATAAACGATACCTTATGAGCAGGAAAGGAGGGGTGAGGGAGAGCCCTTAGTTAAAATACACAGATAGTAATTGAAATAGTGGATAGGAAATACAGTGAGTCAGTTATCCTGGCTAAAGCACTATCTCCCTATTGGGGGAAAAAAGTAAGGAAGATGGTGAAATAAAATAATATTTTATGGAAAGTCTTGAAATTTAAGCAAAGAAGACACGAACCACTCTAGATTCTTGAATATGGATTCCAAATGTACCAATTATGAGTTTCCTTTTACTTTTATGTTTGTTCCTAATTTAAGATGGTATACTTTACCTCTTTTATGCTTCACGATTTTGAGAAAATTAGTTATAATAGGTTTCTGAGTACAGAGCTTTAATATGTTGTTGGGTTTTTTTTGTTTTAGGTTTTTTACATTTGGATTGGAAAAAGCTGTGACAATAATTTCATAGAGGATGTGCTTGGGTATCCTAATTTTGCATCAATACCACAGAAAATGGTCAGTGGGCTCTACACTTTTAACTTTTTGTATGCTTGTTTGTTTAAAATGTTCAGTGAGATCAAATTCACATACAATTCACCATTTTAATTATCATAAAGTCAACTCATTAGCTTTTAGTATATTTACAGTGGTGTACAACAGTCACCAGCACCTTAATTTCAGAGCATTCCCATTACCCCAAAAGGAAACCTATATTCCAAATTCTCCCCTCCTGCTTTCCCCTAGCAACCCCAATCTACATTCTGTCTCTGCAGATGTGCCTGTTCTGGACATTCCATATAAATGGAATCACATAAGATGTGGCCTTCTGTGTTTCGTCTCTTTTCATTTCTCATAATATTTTCAAAGTTCATCCCCATTGTAGCACATATGAGTACTACTTCATTCTTTTTTTTAGTTTATGTGCTGCGGAAGGAAGCACAAGTACTTCATGCTTTTTTATGACTAAATAATAATTGTGTAGTTATGCTACATTTTTAAATCCAGTCATTCATTCATGGACATTAGCGTTGTTTTCCTTTTGGAGTTACTGTGAGTAGTGCTACTGTGAACAATTTATGTACAAGTGTGTGTGTAAACATATGTTTTCAGTTCTCTTGTGCATACCTAGGAATGTGCATACCTAGGAATAAAATTGCTGGGTCATATGATAAACCCTATGTCTGATTTTTTGAGGAACTGCCAAATTGTTTTCCAACAACTTTAACTTCTAAGTTTTTTTTGCTGATAATAAACATAATTTTTTTCAGTGGGCCTTTTCTGGATGTGTATTAACCCATACCAAAGAAATATGATTCTGAAAATAGTTCTCTATTTTATTAACGAAAAGGCCTACTTTAAAGTCAACGTAATTTTTATCACATTCTGGTATTGTTTGATTGATTGATTGATTTGATTTTGACACATTAATTCCAGAGTTCGTTTCTAAAACTCAACAAATGAAGGTAATAAGGAAAAGTTTAAGAAGAGGGAATAATGTCAGCAGAGGGGAAAAGCATATGAAGAATAAGTTGTTGTTGTTGTTTATTTATTCATTTTGAGAGACAGAACAGGCAGGGGAGGAGCAGAGGAGAGAGAGAATCCCAAGCAGGCTCTGCACTGTCCGCTCTGAGCCTGACGTGAGGCTCAAACTCACAAACCACAAGGTCATGACCTGAGCCGAAATCAAGAGTTGGACACTTAACCTACTGAGCCACTCAGGCATTCCTAGAAAATAAGTTCTAAATAAAATAGTAAACTTTCTTCCAAAGCTGTAGTTATTTAAGCACTGTGATAGTGGCACAATAAATATATCAGGGGCACAAAATAGAAATGGATGTAATTCATGACAAATAGAAGGTGGTAAAGATTGCATTTAAAGAAAAAAATACTAGAAAAATAATCTTTATTGTATTAAAATGGGTAGGGCCTTTGTAAGTCCATGATGGAAAAGATTAATAAATCTGAGAGCATTAAAAAAAAACATTTCCATGTGGTAAAATAAATACAATAAAATCAGAAGGTTATCTCTAACTCAGGACAGAAAAGGGGCTAATTTCTCCAGTATTAAAAGTTTTCTTACAAATCTTTAAGAAAAAGACACCCCAGTCCCCTCAGAAAAAAAGGAAAGGAAAAATGGGCAAAAGATTTGAATAGGCAATTTATAGGAGGGAAAATCTAGTAGTAGCCATGTGAAACAATGTTCAGCTTCAATCATAGTTAAAAACAATAACAGTAAATAAAGTTTTCTATTTAAATATTTTCTATTTAAATTTTTACTCTATACTTTGAGTTATTTAGTTTACTATTAATTTGGCTTTGGAAAAAACTTCATCATATAACATATATATAACTTACATATATAAATATATTTATTAAATTTATAAAATATACTTATGAAAACATATAAGAATAGACTTTTTAGGTCTTTTAAAAATAATCTCGCACATAGTTTTAAATATGCATACACTGTTCTTTAGAATTCCTTGTCCTTAAATTTTCTTTTAAGTTTTATTTTAATTCCTATTTAATTCCTCCCTAATCCCCATCACCTATTTAACCCAACCCCACCTCCCTTCTGGTAATCATCAGTTCTCTAGAGTTAAGAGTCTGTTTCTTGGTTGGTCTCTCTCTCTCTTTTTTTTTTTTTCCCTTACCTTGTTTATTTTGTTTCTTAAATTCCACATATGAGTGAAATCTTAATAGTATTTGTCTTTTTCTGACTGGCTTATTTCACTTAGTTTATACTCTAGCTCCATCCATGTTGTTGCAGATGGTGAGATTTCATTCTTTTTTATGGCTGAATTTTATATATATATATATATATATATATATATATATATATATATATGTATGTATGTATGTATATATAAACACCACTTTATTCAGTCAATGAATACTTGGGCTGCTTCAATATCTTGGCTATTGTGAATAATGCTGTTATAAACATAGGAATGCTTGTATCCCTTTAAATTAGTGTTTTTGTACTCTTTGAGTAAATGGGTAGTGTCACTACTGGACCATAGGGTAGTTCTATTTTTAACTCTATGAGGAACCACCACACTGTTCTCCACAGAGAGTGCACCAGTTTGCATTCCCACCAACAGTGCAGGAGGGTTGGCATCCTTGCCAACACCTGTTGTTTCTTGTGTTGTTTATTTTAGCCATTCTGACAGGTGTTCTCATTGTAGTTTTAATTTGCATTTCCCTGATGGTGATGATGAACTCTTTTTGTGTGTCTTGTTGGCCATCTGGATGTCCCCTTGCCCTTAAATTTTAAGGACTAAAGGAAACATACAGTTCTCTGAGGATGACTGTTAGTAGAAGAGGATGTAACAGGGGCGCCTGGGTGCCTCAGTCGATTGAGTGTCTGACTTCAGCTCAGGTCATGATCTCACAGTCTGTGAGTTTGAGTCCCGTGTCAGGCTCTGTGCTGACAGCTCAGAGCCTGGACCCTGCTTCGGATTCTGTGTCTCCCTCTCTGTCTGCCCCTACCCTGCTCATGCTCTGTCTCTCACTGTCTCAAAAATAAATAAAAACATTAAAAAAAAAAAAAAAAAGGATGTAACATACAACTGTTGAGCAGATTTGGAAATCAGCAATAGCCCCCTTCAAATGCATGTTTCCTTTAGATGAAACATAAAAGTACAACACAATACCAGTGGCATATTAATCATGGTTTATGTTTTATCGACTTAGAAAAAATATAATATGCAGGTAAAATACCAGTGATATATACTTACCATCAAACATGTTTTATTATCTTATCCAAAAGAATATAAACAGGTTTGTGAATAATTTCAATTTCACTCGTTTGGTTGCTGCTTTATGGCTGAGGATAGAGTACTGGTGGTTGGTGGTAGGGGGAACGAATCATGATTTAGTTCTAATATTGCTGAAGTGTGTGAGAAAGGGAAATAATTTCCTAACTATGTTACTTTTACCAGACACATCTTCCAGAGCTAGATACACTTTCATCAGAAAGAGCGAGATCCTTTATCACTTGGCTTAGAGACAACAGACCATTAAGCCCAATTCTTCATGTGGTAAAGTAAGTACTTCTGTAACTCAATTATGAAATTGCCATATCCTGTGCAATCTGTGTGAAATTGCTTGTCTGCAAAGCAGACTTTAAATAATATTATGAAAATGTATTCTAGTAGAAGAATGCTGTTAATTGATAAATATCCCTTACGTTCTGTTTTCCTAAAGTCCCCATGTATTGATTTTTTTTTAATGTATAATTATTCTTTTTAATAATGTGCATCTCTAGATAAATACCCTTTTTTCTTTTTCAGAGATGAGAGTCCTGCCAAAACAGAATTTTTTCAACATTTGATTGAAGACCGAACAGAAGCTGCATTCTCTTACTATGAATTTTTGCTTCACATTCAGCAGCAGATTTGTAAGTGAAGTGAAGTTAAATTGAGTAAGAAGCAAAAGATCCGTAGCCTGAGTAAAGCATACTCTGTCAGAGAAGCACGCAGGCTGTTTGAAATGAAGGCATTTGTTGTCACAAGACACAGTGCACCCCGAGGCTTTGGCAGAAGGTAAAGGGGAAGAAAGAACTTGACAGATTTTCTTCAGCCTGAATTAGTGGTCATGACGATGCTGTTTCACCAAGTATATTTTGAGTTGGTTTCTACACATTTTCAGTAGTGCAGCAGTACAGTGCCCTGTTCATTGCAAGCTGGCAAATTTATGTAGCTATGTGGAATGGTATGTCCTAATGTCAAGTTAGGTAAATCCCTTTTTCCTATACTTAATATAACATTTCTGGACTTGAAACTCTGACAAGAGATGCCAAAAGGCAGTGGTACCGTGTTACTTGTTTATATGAATTACTTTTTAACAAGGAATGATTTGTATTCATTAAATGAATTCAATATTTTCCCTGTAAAAACAATAGCATTTCAGTACATGAACTATAGAAAAATATATATAATGTACATAAATGTTACATTTGTAAAGAAAATGTAAAAATGTAACTACAAAATATGAATTGCTTAAACTGTGCTGCATCGTTGGATGACAACTCTTTTGTCACAGTTAGAGAATGAGGTTGACTAATGCATATGATGAATTGAGTCCACAAAAGAAATACAAAACTCTTTGTAATTCTGTTAAATCTTTTATGTGGATTTATTTATGATCAGCCTACTAATTAAAAATATTTTGCTTGACAATATTTGGTGTCTTTTTGTGTGTGGGGAGGGTTGTTGGTGTTACTTTTACATATAGGATATGTTGAATTTACTACTTGAATTTAGTAATATCTGTGAATCAATACGTTTTTATTACTTTGTGGACATTACCAAGTACTTACTCTGTTTGTATTCTAAAAGCCAATGTTACTTTCAAAATACATACAAGTATTGACTAGGAATAACTTAATTTGTCTTTCTCAGTTAAATTAGGCATTTTTTTCCTATACATTCATAGCAAGAAAATTTTCATGACATAGTGACTATCCTATTTGTTAAGATTACCATCTTGAATTTTGAGAGTCATTTTATTCTAATGAAAAAAATCTCTCATTTACTAACAGGTTATTTACTATAAAAACTATTAATGATCTATTAGATCATTGAACGGAATTTTATAACTATAAAAGTCCCATCAATTAACTTCAGAAGGAAGAAGGAACTTGGTGTGTTTAGTGGGTGATTTTTTACTGGTTATGTATTTGGTGGCTCTATTTTCTTTAGATAAAAATAAACGTATTCTTCTCACATTCCTTGATGCAAATGAGAAGTTAAATGACTCACTCTAAATGACTTCACTAATTAATGACAGAGCTAATAGTAAAAACCAAATGTTCTCCCCTCCCACCACCTACTCCCATCCCAACCTCACCCCCAAGACTGTACTTGTCTCTGTACCATGATGCCTCCAGCAAGGGTGAATCTTATTGAACTTTAGGAAAAACTACAGTATTCTAAGGGCAACTAAATATTGTAATTTTATAACAAAAACTATCTTGTTTCTACTTTGAGAAAGAAAAAATCATTTGGATATTTTGTTACTCATTCAGGAGGTAATTTTAAGCACTTAATACTTGTCAGACTTTGTTCCAGGCATAAAACAAACAAAATCCCCACTTTCACAGAGCTTACAGGCTAGGGTAATGGTGTGGAGGACTGAGAAAAAGACAATGTATTTATATGTCAGGTGTAATGAATGCTACAAAACAAAATAAAGCTGGATAAGGGAATCAAGAATGCTATTTTTGGTAGTAACTAGGGAAGGCCCTTCTGGAAAATGACAGCTGAGCAGAGACCTAAACCCACACAGGTGTCTGGAAGAAGAGCCAACCAAGCGGTAAGTGAATATGGAAAGTACCTTTGGATTGCACTTGTTTTCTCTGTAAAAGAAGCAGCAGAGTTACCAGCTGAGAAAGGGGGAAAGTAGGAGAGGCTTCAAGAAATAGTTGCTTAGGGGAGTGAGAGGTTAAATTGACCAGTGGCATGTAGTAGGATTGTCAAGCAGCACTTAGGACGTTGGGGTGTGAGTCTTGAACATAAAGTGGAACCATTGAGCTCAGCAGTGCCTCTTGCCTCTGGCCACATCCAGCTGCTTCGTGGAGGGTTGGACTTAAGCAGGATTGGTATGAGGAGGAACGGAGGAGCAAGGGAATTGAGGACGCATGCAAGGGAGACATTCATT
Organism: Lynx canadensis; assembly: GCF_007474595.2. Lineage (NCBI taxonomy): Eukaryota > Metazoa > Chordata > Mammalia > Carnivora > Felidae > Lynx > Lynx canadensis. The sequence continues at coordinate 114,121,617 of NC_044306.2, read as the reverse complement.
TAAAGGAAAGGTGCACATGAGGCACCTGGGTGGCTCACTCGGTTGAGTGACTTCAGCTCAGGTCATGGATTTGAGCCCTGCATCAGGCTGTGTGCTGTCAGCTCGGAGCCTGGAGCCTGCTTCAGAATCTGTGTCTCCCTCTCTGCACCTCCCCCGCTCTCGCTCCGTCTCTGTCTCCCTCAAAAATAAATAAACATTTAAAAATTTTTAAAAAGAGTATGGACACCAGATGGAATGAGCTGGAAACATAGGAAGTGATAGTCAGGATATGGAATGCTTGAAATTGAGATTTGGGGAAGTTTAGATTTTGGTGATGACAAGATCTAGGGTCTGTCTGTGGGAGCGGATGATTGAGGTGGTGTAAAAGATCACAGGAGATGAAGAGGTCAGAACTTAGAACCCAAGGTTTTTAGATGGGTCATTTATTCGACTGTTAAAATTTCCAAGGAAAATGACAAGAAATAGTCATAGAGAGATGGGGACTGTAAAAAAGGGAGCAGGGAATATGCTGCGGTGTGATGGCATGAGCTCAGAGGACCTGGGGGAGTCAAGGAGAAAGGATAATCTGGATGTCCACAATGAGGAGCTGAGGGGTGCCTACCTAGGGTTTGAGATAAAAAACAGACACCTCTTGAAAGGTTTGCAAAGGAAGTTGTGCCCTCAGAAGACAGCCACGTTCGTTAGAATGTGTAGGGACTGACATCAAATGGAATGTAGACATGATGAGTTAATCCTCATGTGAGATGGAGAATCTCCTTGCCTCCAGGGGGGACGAGTCTCTGGCCACTTGTTTTGTGAAGCAGGGACTGACGAGAGGGACAGACATGCTTACTAGGAATTCTGTGAGCCCCTTTTTAATTAATTGAAGCTGTCATTAAGTCAGAGGTTCTTAGTGTGTGTAGTGGGAACGGAAAGAGAATTTCCTGGGAGACCTTTTTTGATATACATCTCTTCTGCTTCAAATCATATTCACCATCTGGTAAGGGGTTGACCAGAGAGATGTATTTTAAAAGAGTATCCCAGGTAATGTGAAAAACTTCCTAATCCCCTGCTAGAACCACTGCTGAATAGGAACATACAATTTGATTTATAGAGCTGCTGTTTACATGCTACTTTTAAGGAATACTTCTATAGAACAAATCAAGTATAGTTCACAAATCAGTGGAAAAAGAATTATATTTTTTATACATTAACTTGTATTGCAAAAAAATATTTGGAAGCTATTTGTGGATATTAATCTGTTGTGGTCAACATGTGAGGCTATAATCTGCACATATTATCAACATGTAATGCTAAGAAAACCACAAGTACTTTATTCAAACTAACTTTTTTTAGAATTTGAAGTAACTTTTAAAGACACTAAAAATACTTTCAAAGCCCCTCCCCCCCTTAAAAAACCCCTCACAAAGCTGAAAACAACACTGCAGATATTATCTAGGTGGAATCACTGATAAGTGAAAGAAGACTTTAAGTGGAAAAAAAAGCACTTAAGCTTTGGCATATGAAACAGATACCTCCTAAAAATAAAAATGGTAGGTAGATATTTTATGATTCACTCATTTTTTTAATCTCTGAATTCAGAGATAGAATCTGTTTCAATCAGAAAATTGTGTCTCTTCCCGTCTGCCTTCTTACAATACCTGTGAGGCATGGCACATAAAACACGTGGGCAGGAAGTGTCCGTGTATATGGCTTGAGGGGGGAAGGTAGCGCAGCTAGGGGACACAGGCTATTGATGCATTGCCTTCTGATTGGTCACAAGCTAATCCAAAAATGAAAGCCATTTCTTCAGTTGCCATTAGTAAACAATGCATACTTCTATAAATTTTCATTTCAATTTGGAGACCAAAAGTATTACTTATTAGTAACCCACTGAGTTAAAGATTGCTAAAATTCGTATTCACTCATTTGTGAATTAACAATCATAAACTGGTGTTATTATAATTTACTTGGGGCACCTGAGTGGCTCGGTTAAGCATCCAACTTCAGCTCAGGCCATGATCTCCCGGTTCATGGGTTCGATCCCCGCGTCGGGCTCTGTGCTGACACAGCTCAGGGCCTGGAGTCTGCTTCAGATTCTGTGTCTCCCTCTCTCTCTCTGCCCTTCCCCCACCTGGGCTCGCTCGCTCTCTCTCTCTCTCTCTCTCTGTCTCTCTCAAAAATAAACTTAAAAAAATTTTTTTTTAATAATTCACTTGAGACTCTACTTCTATTCTCCTAATAAACCTGGTTCCCATGCAAAGTTCATAATTTTTCAAAAACTCCCCAAAGTGCACAGAGTCTGTCAGACAACTGACAGAAACTACCCTCCGGCAGGACTCAGGCATTTCCTTACGAGTATGTCATCACTGTTGGGAGATGTTCATGGTTTTTGCTATTTTTGCTTTTCAGGTACCTGTTGGTAGCCATTTAGGTTGTTGTTGATAAATTTGATTAGTGTGTAGTGATGTATATATGCTTATTTTTCCACTACAATTTTCTACTTTTCTATAACTACATTTTAAATATATTTTTTTGGTACGATAGATGTAAAATAATTATACATACTCTCATTGCTAAAACAGAAATATGTGTAATTTACACATCTATCTAGCTTGTAACAGTTTATTGATAACTAATCTGTGCTGGTGGCTCGGTCGGTTGAGCATCCGACTTCAGCTCAGGTCGTGATCTCATAGTTCACGGGTTCAAGCCCCACATTGGGCTCTGTGCTGACAGCTAAGAGCCTGGAGCCTGCTTCAGATTCTGTGTCTCCCTCTCTCTCTGCCCCTCCTCTGTTTGCACTTTGTCTCTCTCTCTCAAAAATAAATAAATGTTAAATTTTTTTTAATTTAAAAATAAAAAATAAACTGTGCTAGTTTAAGTAATTTGTAAATAGATTTAAGGTAAGTTCAGTGTAATTACTAAGAATTTCAAAGTCTTTTGAAATTAATAGCCTGTGGCTTTATAATATTAAACATGTGTTTAAGCTTATTCTTTTCTTTAGGAATGAATAATATGCAATTCCTGTATGTTCCTCTCAATTCTTTATTACATAGAACGTTAACTTTATGGTACAATTGTATCTGGGGTGTTTTAGTATTTATCCTGCCTCACATATCCCTGAGCCCCTTTCCTAGAACAGGCAACACAACAAACACATTCAGTTTAGTGACTGGAAAACTGATTAGCCTTTCTTACAATGGAGTCATTTCACAAAGACCCTTGGGAAAATTGTAAAGCACTATACTAGTTTGGAAAGTCGGTTTCATTTTTTGTGGAATTTCTTTTTTCCATATTCCAGTTTCTTTCAAATCTTGATCCTTTGGGGCTTACATCTTGTGACCTACATAGTAACAATAAGAAATGCCTATTATGCTTCACATTGAAAGCTGAGTAATTTTACTAGAATGCAAGATACTGTGCCTCTAGACTATCTGCTATTAATTAGCTAAATAATTAATTATAGAAACTGATAAGTAGTTATTTGCAGAGTCAAGATTAATAGAAATGGAGGAATAAGTTGTTAAAGCAAGAAGGGTCAAAGCTGAAAGAAGAGTTCTTTAATAGCTAGGATCCAGAGTTCTGTGTCCCCAAACAATAAGGGATCTGAAGGGTGTTTCCCCCCAAAATGTAGTGAAGCTACATTGTCTTTGTAGAACTCAAGGCAACCTTTGGGTCATAGTTGGAGAAGGAATGGGGACAAAATTGTAATGGAGAATGGGTGGGAACCAGAAGGATAACCGTGAAAGGAAAAGAACGACTGTACATTATAGGAGCTGCCCTTTGTTCATATCCAGGCTTTGCGTGTGCTGCTCCCCTTACTTAGAAAAAGGAAACCTCTTACTTAGAAAAGAGTAAAGCTCCATCCTGGCTTTACTCACTGAGCCCCGCTCATCTTTTGGAACTCAGCCTGAAGATGGCTACCGCCTGGCAGCCTTCCCTGACCACTTCCCCCCCCCCCCCAGCTTAGAAGCCCCTCCTGTGTATTTCCATGCTACCTTGTGCTGTCTCTGTCATAGCCCCTGTCGTACTGTGTTGTAATTGACACTCTTCCTTAAATAGAGGAACTATGTTCTCCCTCAGACTAAGACAGCGTGTTGTCTTTGTGCCCACCCCCACCCCCGCCATGCCTGGCCCTTCAGAGACATTCAGTAAATGTTGAATCAATTTTGAATAATTCTAACTTAGAGATGAAATGAAAACCTGGAAACTAAAGAAACAGTCTCTTTGGGATAAAAGAAGAAACTTACTATACAGCGCTAGGTAGAAATTGAAGGAAAGTCTGAGGGAGAGAATGGGGATAGTGCCAGAAGGTGAGTACAAGCCCCACGAAAACTCAGGAGTGCACCATGTCGGAAGTTTCTGCAGGGTCCAAGGTCTGGAGTTTGTTGCAAGACTCCCTCCAAAAGGAAAGACAAGTTGCCGTTTCTTGTGTCACCTTCCACAGCACTATGTACGATGCTTGTGTTTGTTTGGATCTTAGAAGCTACCCATCCCACAGTTCCGTGTGCTGCTCCCACCCGTCCAGCAGGTAACGTATCAGGCTGCAGTGCGGTCAGAGCAAGAGCCAGCTCCGCCCCAAGTCAGGCCGCAGTGCAAACCGCTCTGGCGCTCAGGCTTCACTGACCTGGCAGATCCAGCTGGAGTGTCTGTGGCAAATATGAATGCTGTATGCAGTCTCAGTGAAGATTTACAGACCTCTCGAGGGTGTTAGAGCACCCATATCTTCTGCAAAAAAACAAAACAAAACAAAACTTCTTTGTTTTTGAGAACATCTCCTAGACTGCTACTGGACTGTCCACTACAAGATATCAAGTGCTCTTGTGATGTGAGCTGACCGGTGTGAACCGGCCAGTAAGACTAAGCAGGCCCAACTGTGGTCTACTGTTAAATGGAAATAGTGTATAAGATACTGGGCCCAGCTGGGCCTGAGGTAAGTTGCGTGAGCAGGTGGCTTAGATGATGAGGGCAGCTGCTCCTTCGGCCTTCGCGTCACTTCCCATCTATGGCCTCGTGAGGTATTTCCCTGTAACCAGTTAACTAAGGAAGAAAACATGAGAACCCAGCACCAACGGGACTGCTATAGTATTAGTGTAGTGGTGAATGGAAATCCTCTTTATGGACAGAACACAAACTGTACAAGTGTCCAGACTAAGATGGCCTGTACGGCCTCCCAGGCAGTTGCTGATGGCTACTTAAATGATAGGGGACTTGGAAGGAACAAGATTGGAAGTTAATAACAAAGAGGTTTGGAGACACAGGTATATGGATGGATTTCATAAAATGGACACAGTGAGATAGTATCTATTCTAAATGAATGTACAACAAAGGGCGTCTACAGCAAAAATCGTCCACCTCAGTCAGGTGGCCAAAGTGACCATCTGTGAAGGTCAGCCTTTTTCCTTAGCCACCCCAGCATTTGGCTCAGTGGCCTGTGTACGAAGTTGCTGTATCTGTGAGAATAGAAGCTATGCATGGGCTAAACAATATCGATGTCCCCTCACCAAGGCTGAAATGGCTACCAACTACTATATTCCTAACCTGTTCTCAGCCGAGACCTACTTTGATTTCTCAATGTGGCATCATTCCTTGGGAAACAAGGCAGCTACCCACTAGCAGGTTGATTACACTGGACCTTTCGGTCATGGAGCGATTTGTCACCAATGGAGTAGACACGTAATCTGGGTATGACTTTGCCTGTCCTGCCTGCAGTTTTTCTGCCAACACCACCATCTATGGGCTTACAGAATGCCTTCATCATTACCATGGGACCTCCACAACATTGCTTCTGATCACATAACCCATCCCATGGCAAAAGAAGTAATGGCAATGAGAATTCGCTGGTCTTACCACAACCGGTCAACTCAAAAGACAGCAGTCCTGATAGAAAAGTGGAATGTCCTAGCAAAGACTCAGTTAAAGTGACTGCTGGTGTACTGTTTCACAAGATGTAGTATATGTTGTAAGTCTGCAACCAAAATTTTTCTCCCATAGCCAGAACACACGGGTCTAAGAATCAAGATTGGAACTAAGAGCTTTCGCTCTTAACCTGTTCACAGAATTTGGGTTCGTAGTTCCCAAAAGCGACATGCTTCTACTGGGCGACACAATAATGTTCCCACTGAATTGTAAGTTGGCTTTGTATACCAACAGCCAGAGGGAATTGATTCTGACTGTGAAAAGGAATTAATTTCCTGTTATGCAGTGGGGCAGATAGGACTATATCTGGGACCTACAGGGTTTTTCAGAATGCCTTTTAATATTCTTATGTTGAATTCTCAAAGTTAATGGAATATTACAGAAATTCAGTTTTAAAAAAAAAGGAGGGGGTCACTGATGACCCAAACTCTTCAAAAATTAAGGTGTCTGTCTCCCGCTAGGTAAAGAATGCCAACTAACATTCTATACTATGTTGAATAGAAATTGGAAAATGGTTTGAGAGGTATGGTCAAACAAAATTGACAGTGAAAAAGAACTCAATTCTAGCCCTGGATCTGTCCTATCACATTAGACCAACTCTAGTTGAAAAAAACAGGATTTGAGAGCCACACAGAACAAAATTTGAATTCTAGTGTCTCTGGTAGCTATGTGACATGGGGCAAGTCCCTAAACTTAGTATCCCTATTAGAGATCATTCTGTGCTAAGAATATTTTGAGAATTATATGGTACAAATATGCCAAGTCTTGTGTAACTCCCAGACATAGTAGGTACAGTTGACCCTTGAACAATAATGGGTTTGAACTGTTAGTCTGCAGTTTGCTTTTATAGTATTCAGTTGTTTAATTTTGATCAGCATTATGCTAGTTTTATTAAATAAGTTCAATAGCTTCCCATCTGTTGTGATGCGTTGGAACAATTTGGATATATTTTGGTGTATAAGATAGGTATTATCTATTCTTGAGGTTTTGATTGAACTGGTCCATGGGCCTAGGACATTTTTCCAGGTAGATCATTAACCACTGTTTGAATCTATGACCATTGATCTATTCAGGTTCTCTTTGTTGAGCCAAGTTTGGTCTTTATAGTCTTTATAGTTTGCTTATTGGTATAAGCAACTATTAATTGAGGGTTAGCTTTTTTCTTTTCTCAATTAGCTTTTTTCATCCTTTCTATTATGTTTATGTATTTCTTCTTTCTTTTTTCTTGATCATTCTTGTTTCAGGGTTGCCTGTCTTGGTGTCTTAAAAAAAACAAACCTACAAAAAAAAAAGTCTTTTGTTTTTATTGACTCACTCTCTTATGGGGAGACGTTGCTTCAGAATAACCGAAGAGAAAGTTTGATTCATTCTCTGCTTCTACCTTTATCAGTTCCTTTCTACTATTTCTGTTGGGTTTATTTTTGCTGCTGTTTTTCTAGCTTCTTGGATGGTAAGCTTAGTTTATTTTCAAACTTTTCTGTTTTCTGGTAAATTCATTTAAGACCATGTAATTTCCTGAGTAGTGAAGTTTTAATATTAAGTCTTTCATTTCTAGTCACTTTTAAAATAGTTCCCAATTTCCACTTATTTTCTATTTAATCCATGACTATTTGTGTCATTTAAATTCCAGTGGGATGGGCATTGAGGAGGGTACCTGGGATGAGCATTGGGTGTTGTATGGAAACCAATTTGACAATAAGTTGTATTTAATATAAAAATAAATTCCAATGGTAGTGATGCTTTGTCTTTTTGTTAATTTCTAACTTCATAAACATAGCTTTTTGTTATCAGGTTTAAAAAATTTTTCGAGAATTCCTTTGAGGCCTGATATATGATCATTATATTGTGAGTCATCCATAAGTGTTTGAAAATAAATATTCTAATTTGGGTACAAAGTCCTTTCTGACTCTAATTGTTAAAAATGAAGGCCTTAGGGGCTTTGGGGTGGCTCAATCCCTTAAGCGCCTGATGCTTGATTTCAGTTCATGTCGTGATCTCACTGTTGTCAGGTCGAGCCCAGGGCCAGCATGGAGCCTGCTTAAGATTCCCTCTCCCCATTTCCCTCTGTCCCTGTCCGCCTCCCGCCCCCCCCCATCACCTCTACCCAACGAGTGTGCACCAACACACACGATGAATGAATGAATGAATGAATGAATGAACAAATAAATAAATAAAAATGAAGACCTACCGCCTGGAGGCAGAATAGGGAAAAGGAATATCCTTCTCTAGAATTTAATCAGGGGGAGCCTCCAAGTAAGGTATCTGAGGGGATCGAGCCCTCAACCGTCCTGCCTGTCCATCCTACAATCCAGTATTGCTGGCATCTGCAGAGGACCTATGAGAGGTTGTTCAATTCAGATGATTTTATAAGACCAGGTGACAAAAAATATAAAGTTTTTGTAAATAAACTTTCCTTTAAGCACCTTAACTGAGGCTAGACTCTTTGCCAGTGGCAGACAAGCAGTACTAACCCTAAATAATCCAATATCATTATTGTTTGGCTTATCTGTGAAAAATTGAGTTCTGCAAATGGAAGGTGGTTTGAGGACATAAGTGAGTAGTGTCTTCAAGAGCAGTTTGTATAAGAGTCAGTGGATAAAATCTATGGACTAGTTTTATTATAAGTTAATGTACAAACCTAAATGTTGAAGTCCTAATTAAGAATATAACACAGGGCTAAAACAAGGGCTCAAAATTTTAAAGGGGCACTAAAGCCTCAATCATTAAGATAATATGTAAATCTAATTTTTTAATTTATTTATTTTGAGAGAGAGAGAGAAACAGAGCACAAGAGCAGCGGAGGGGCAGAGAGAGACGGAGAGAGAATCCCAAGTAGGCTCTGCATTGTCAGCACCGTGAGATCATAATCTGAGTTGAAGTCATGAGCCAAACACTTAACCAACTGAACCACCCAGGTGCCCCTAATGTAATTTTTTTAGTTAACATACAGTGTTGTGTTAGTTTTAGGTGTACAATATAGGGATTCAACAGTTACATGCATCATCTGATGCTCATTATGACAAGTGCACTCCTTAATCCCCATCACCTATTCATCTCTGGTAACCATCGTTTTTGTTTTTGTTTTTGTTTTTTTTTTCTTATAATTAAGAGTTTGTTTCTTGATTTGCCTTTCTCTCTCTTCTTTTTAAGAATTCTTTTAAATGTTTATTTTTGAGAGAGAGACAGAGACAAGAGTGTGAGTGGGGAAGGGGCAGAGAGAGAGGGAGACACAGAATCTATAGCAGGCTCCAGGCTCTGGACTGTCAGCATAGAGCTCAATACAGGCATCGAACCCATGAACTGTGAGATCATTACCTGGCAGAAGTCGGATGCTTAACTGAATGAGCCACCGAGGTGCCCCACCTTTCTCTTTTTTCTTTCCCCCTTTGCTCATTTGTTTTGTTTCTTAAATTCCATGTATGAGTAAAATCATATGGTATTTGTCTTTCTCTGACTTACTTCATTTACCATAATACTCTAACTTCATTCACGTCATTGCAAATGGCAAGATTTCATTCTTTTTGATGGCTGAATAACATTCATTGTACATATACCGCATTTTTATCCATCCATCAGTCAATGGATACCTAGGCTGTTTCCATAATTTGTAGATAATGTTGCTATAAACATCAAATGCATGTATCCCTTTGAATCTGCATTTTTGTATTCTTTGGATAAATACGTAGTAGTGCAATTTCTAGGTAAGATCGTAGGGTAGTTCTGTTTTTAACTTTTTGAGAAACCTCCACGCTTGTTTCTTGTGTGTTTTATTTTAGCCATTCTGAAAGGTATGAGGTGGTATCTCATTGTAGTTTTGATTTATATTCTCCTGATGATGAGTGATGTTGAGCATCTTTTTATGTGTCTGTTGGCCATCTGGATGTCTTCTTTGGAAAATGTCTATTCATGTCTTCTGCCCATTTTTTAATCGGATTATTCATTTTTTAGCTGTTGAGTGTTAGTTTTGGATACTAACCTTTTAGCAGATAAATCATTTGCAAATATCTTCTCCCATTCCATAGGTTGCCTTTTAGTTTTGTTGATTATTTCCTTTGCTGTGCAGAAAGAAACATTTTTTATTGTGATGTAGTCTCAACAGTTTATTTTTGCTTTTGTTTCCCTTGCCTCAGAAGATATATGTAGAAAGAAATTTCTATAGCCAATATCAAAGAAGTTACTACCTGTGTTGTCTTCTAGGATTTTAAAAAGATCACTTGTATATCTTTAATCCATTTTGCATTTATTTTTGTGTATGTATAAGTGGTCCAGGGGCACCTGGGTGGCTCCATCGGTTAAGTGTCCAACTCTGGGTTTCAGTTTAGGTCATGATCTCATGGTTGTGAGTTTGAGCTCGACATTGGGCTCTGTGTTGACAGTCCAGAGCCTGCTTGGGATTCTCTGTCTCCCTCTCTCTCTCTGCCCCTTCCCCACTAGCTCTCTCTCTCTCTCTCTCTCAAAAATAAATAAATGAATAAATAAATAAATAAAATAAACTTTTTAAAAAGTTGAAAAAAATAAGAAAGTGGTCCAGTTTTCCCAACACCAGTTGTTAAAGAGACAGTCTTTTTCCCATTGGGTATTATTTCCTCCATTGTCAAAGATTAATTGACCATATAATTGTGGGTTCATTTCTGCGTTTTCTATTCTGTTCCATTGATTTATGTGTCTATTTTTGTGCCAGTACCATACTGTTTTGATTACCAGAGCTTTGTAATATAACTTGAAGTCCAGAATTGTGATGCCTTCAGCTTTGCTTTTCTTTTTTAAGATTGCTTTGGCTATTTGGAGTCATGTGCATTAACATACAAATTTTAGAATTGTTTGTTCTAGCTCTGTGAAAAAAACCACTGTTGCTATTTTGATAGGGATTGCATTGAATGTGTGGATTGCTTTGGGTAGTATGACATTTTTAAAAGATTTGTTCTTCCAGTCCCTGAGCATGGAATATCTTTCCATTTCGTTGTATCATCTTCAATTTCTTTCATCAGTGCTTTATAGTTTTCAGAGTACAGATCTTTCATCTCTTTGGTTCGGTTTATTCCTAGGTGTCTTATTGTTTTTGGTGCAAATTGTAAATGGGATTGATTCCTTAATTTCTCTTTCTGCTGCTTCATCATTGGTGTATAGAAATGCAACAGATTTCTGTACTCTGATTTTGTATCCTGTGACTTTACTGAATTCGTTTATCAGTTGTAGCAGTTTTTTGGTGGAGTCTTTCCAGTTTTCTATATATATAGAAATCCTGTCATCTGCAAATAGTGAAAGTTTTACTTCTTTCTTGCTGATTTGGATGCCCTTTCTTTTTGTTGTCTGATTGCTGTGGATAGGACTTCCAGTACTATGTTGAATAAAAGTGGTACGAGTGGACATCCTTGTCTTATAGAGGAAAAGCTCTCAGTTTTTCCCCACTGAGGATGATACAAGCTGTGGGTTTTTCATTGGCCTGTATTATATTGAGGTATGTGCCCTTCTAAGCCTTTGTTGAGAGTTTTTATCATGAATGGATGCTTTGCCAAATGTTTTTTCTGCATCTATTGAAATGATCATATGGTTCCTATCCTTTGTTTGATTAGTGTGATGTATCACATTGAGTGATTTGCAAATATTGAACCACACTTGCAACCCAGGAATAAATCCCACTTGATGATGGTGAATGATTTGTTAAATGTATTGTTGGATTCAGTGTGTTAGCATTTTATTGAGAATTTTTGCATCTATGTTCATTAGGGATATTGACCTGTAGTATCTTTTTTAGTGGTGTCTTTATCTGGTCTTGGTGTCAGGGTTCATGCTGGTCTCATAGAATGAATTTGGAAGTTTTCCTTCCTATTTTATTTTTTTGGAGTAGTTGAGAAGAATAGGTATTAACTCTTTAAATATTTGGTGGAATTTGGGGCACCTGGGTGCCTCAGTCCATTAAGTGTCCAGCTCTTGATTTCAGCTCAGGTCATGATCTCACGGTTTGTGGGATCAAGCTCTGTGTGGGGCTCCTTGCTGAGCATGGAGCCTGCTTGGGATTCTCTCTCTCTCTCTCTCTCTCTCTCTCTCTCGCTCTCTCTCTCTCTCTCCCTCTCTCTCTCTCTCTCTCTCCTCTCTCCTCTCTCTCAAAATAAACAGAGAAACATTTAAGAAATTAAATAAATGGTAGAATTTGCTGGTGAAGGCATTTGGTCCTGGACTTTTTTTTGTTAGGAGGCTTTTTTAATGTTTATTTATTTATTTTTAAGAGAGAGTGAGTGAAGGAGGGGCAGAAGGAGAGGGAGATAGAGAGTCCCAAACAGGCTTTGTGTTGTCAGCATAGAGCCCAACAGGCTCGAACCCAGGAAGTATGAGATCATGACCTGAGCTGAAATCAAGAGTCAGATGCTTAACCGGTCAACTGGGCCACCCAGGCATCCTGCGAGTTTTTTGATTATTGAGTCCATTTCTTTGTGGGTTATTGGTCTATTTAAGTTTTTCATTTCTTGCTCTTTCAGGAATTTTTCCATTTCTTCTAGGTTGTCCAATTTTTAGCATATAGTTTTTCATAATATTCTCTTATAATTGTGTGTATTTCTGTGGTGCTGGTTGTTTAATGTAATATTTTTAAAAAATCAAAATTAATGAAAAAAATCCATAATGAACAGCATATCAAAATTTTAAATAAAGACTGACTTTGAATCTGCTCATCAACAATTCACCTCACCCTAATCCTGGCTGTGGTTATGGGAAGGTCAAGTGTTAGGTGATATCAAAAGAGATAGGCAAGATTATCTTGGGGTTGTGAGTCTAAAAATCTTGGGGTCATAGATGTATAATTCCATACTTGAATTCTGACTATATAACCTTAGATAAGTTACTTAACCTACAAGTTTCAGTTTTTTCATGTGTAAAAGGGAGCGAATAACACTTAACCCATTAGGTTTTTGTATTGATTAGACAAGACAATATAAAGTGCTTATACTTGACCCACAGAGGCTCATCCAGCTTTTGTGGAGAATAAAGCTTATATAATTTGGAAGACTCTCTTTAAGAAAAATAATAAAAAGTTAAGAATAAAACTTGGCATGGTAATGAATAATTAGAGTAAATAAGTCATAAGTAATAATTGTTTTAAAAGCATAAACCCCTGAAAGGAAGATATTTTTAAAAATCTTTTGTCCCTGCACATCAACTGTCATACTTTTTTCCAACAGTATTTTGGCTACATTCCCGTTAATTAAATTTTCACAGCACAGTTTTGTAATACTTCCTATAGAGAGAATAAAAAAGATAACTTTTTTCTCCAGCATGTTGATCTGTTTTATGTCACTGATAGTTTAGAAAAGTGTCTTTAAGCATTGCAACTCACCATTGGTAATGTTATATTAATTCTTAGGATTGTTCTTAAATTTGGGGAAACTTCCATCAAGTGTTTTTCATATATGAGTTGTAATAATTGGAAAACTATTCCACAGACCAGATTGTCCATTTATTTCAAACATCATTTCTTTTTACTAACCATGTATTTCCGGTCTATGGCGATACTGCCCTGAACGCGCCCGATCTCATCTGATCTCAGAAGCTAAGCAGGGTGGGGCCTGGTTAGTACTTGGATGGGAGACTAACCATATATTTCTGGTAACTTGGGGAGTAAGTTACTCCACCCAGGCACCCCTGGCAACTGACACTGCTGGGAGAGAGCCTCTGGACACTGCCGATGGAAAGGGCTTATTGTGGAGGCTCTGTCTACACAGCAGCTCAGCACACATAGATCTCTTTGGTGCACACCAAACTTCCCTACAACGTATGGGAATCTCGGGAGAACAATTACCTAATGGGAGCTAGTTCATCTATGCTACTTACATATTATTACAGCCTTTTCAAATGGGAATCTATGATCTCCCTTTTCATAAAAAACTAAACAGCTTTATCGAAGTATGATTTACATGCCATAATGTCACTCATTTAAAGTGTACAAATGATTTTTGGCAAATTTATAGATTTAGGGAACAATTACCACAATCCAACTTAGAACATTTCATCACCCCAACAAGATTCCTCATGCTCATTCATGTCACTCCCAATTCCACTGCCAGGCTTCGGCAACTACTAATTTAACTCCGTCTCTATAGATTTGCCTCCTCTGGACATCTTATATAAATGGAATCACAAGGGCAATTTTTAAGACCCTTCCTGTAATCTTGCATTTCTCTTTAGTTCTGAGGTCTTTGTTCCTTCCCTTGAAGCACTTGACCTAAGTACTTCCTATTTCTGCATATTGCTTTCCTGTCTACCTGCATAGTGCCTGGACTTTTATTCAGTCACATCTGTTTTAAGTTGTTCTTGCAATATCTCTCCCTTTCCATTAGCATAATTTTCATTCATTCATTGTTGGCTGAGTTTCTTAAGCAGGTACAGTGCTAGGCACTCTGACACAAAGATAAATAAAACCAAGCACCTGCTCCTGCATTTATAATCTAGCTGGAGAGCCAGACGTAAGTGCAAATACATAGTGTGATAAATGCTACAAAATAGGCAGGCGCTGAGTGCCATGGAATGGTTTATAGTTATAATAACACCATTTATTGAGGACTTGGGTGCCAGCAAAGTTGATTCAGTTTAAAGTTTCAGGGGCTGCTGGGTGGCTCAGTTGGTTAAATGTCTGACTCTTGATCTCTGCTGGGGCCACGATATCGCAGTTTGGGCCCCACATCAGGCTCCATGCTGATAGTGCATAGCCTGCCTGGGATTCTCTCTCTCTCTCCCCCTCCCCTGCTCCTGAGCACATATGGGCACGTGTGTACATTCTCTCTCCCTCAAAATAAATAAAAATAAACTTTAAAGTGTCAGGGATCTTTACGTGCACAAGCCTCTTCCAAGACACTTGCAGTGGAGTGAGGGTCTCTAGCAATGTATTCACATGGTGATACGTTTTTGTAATTTTTCTAAAAGTAAGACTTTTTTTTTTAAGTTTTATTTTCTTTATTTTGAAAGAGAAAGCATGAGTCAGGGAGGGGCAGAGAGAGAGGAAGAGAGAGAGAATCCCAAGCAGGGACTAATCAGTGCAAAACCCGATGTAGGGGCTTGGCCCCACAAACAGTGATATCATGACCTGAAACAAAGTTGGACGCTTAACCGACTGAGCCACCCGGGTGCCTCGAAAGTGAGATATTTTAACTGAAATAAAGACCTCTCGCTCTTTTTTCCCCAACCACTTCTCTATCACACATTTTCTTGTGTCAGTTGGCTGAGTAATTATGGCCATTTTCCAGATCCAGCAAAAAAGAAGTCAAGTTGGAGATACATTTAGTTTGGATTTAGTGGGATATTTTTGTGTGGCTTACAGTCACTTCCAGGTTTACTAGATTATTGCTAGCCACATCCATGTAGAAATGACTTCCAAGAATATTCCTGTCACCTACTGGGCCAACTTACCCCGTGTTGTGACCCAAAAGCACAGAACCAAAGACTGTACTGCTGTATGAATGTGTCCTGTTGTGCCAAGTTACCGGAAGTTTGTG
Source organism: Lynx canadensis (assembly GCF_007474595.2). Taxonomy (NCBI): domain Eukaryota; kingdom Metazoa; phylum Chordata; class Mammalia; order Carnivora; family Felidae; genus Lynx; species Lynx canadensis. The sequence goes on along the minus strand of NC_044306.2, from coordinate 114,106,234 downwards.
GCTAGCGAAAGATGACACTTGAAATGAAGGAACTCTGTGGAATATTCTTCCAATGAATTATTACAGCTCATACACAAAAAACACTTGAGGGAAGTTTCCCCAAATTTAAGAACATTCCTAAGAATTAACACATTACCAATAGTGAGTTGTAAGCCTCAAAGACACTTTTCTAAGCTATCAGTGGTATAAAACACATCAACATGCTAGAGAAAAGACAGTTATCTTTTCTATTATCTCTGTAGAAAGTATGACAAAATTGTTGTGCTATGAAAATTTAATTAAAGGGAGGGGTGCCTGGGTAGCTTAGTTGGTTGAGTGTCCAACTTTTGATTTCCGTTCAGTTCATGATCTCACGGGTTTGTGGGATCGAGCCCCACGTTGGGCTCTGTGCTGTTAGCTTGGGATTCTCTCTCTGTCCCTCTCTCTCTGCCCCTCTCCAGTGCATGCTCTCTCTTTCATAATAAATAAATAAACTTTAAAAAAAAGAAAATTTAGGGGCGCCTGGGTGGCGCAGTCGGTTAAGCGTCCGACTTCAGCCAGGTCACGATCTCGCGGTCTGGGAGTTCGAGCCCCGCGTCAGGCTCTGGGCTGATGGCTCGGAGCCTGGAGCCTGTTTCCGATTCTGTGTCTCCCTCTCTCTCTGCCCCCCCCCCCCGCAACCCCGTTCATGCTCTGTCTCTCTCTGTCCCAAAAATAAATAAACGTTGAAAACCAACGCACACATGCACATAGCCACTAACCATACATCACACTCTGCTAACATTTAAAAAAAAAAAAAAAAAAAAAGAAAATTTAATTAAGGGGAATGTAGCCAGAATACTATTGGGAAAAAAGTATTACAATGATATGTACAGGCAGAGTCTGTGCTCCAAAATAGACATTTTCTCCTCCTCTTCTCCATTTTCTCCCTAATTAAACTCTTTTCTTCCTTTTTCTTCTTTTTCCCCCAGTTCTGTTGAGATATAATTGACAAATAAAAAGTGTATATATTTAAAGTGTATAATGCAATGGCTTGATATATGTATGCATTGTGAATGATTATCACAATCAAGTTAATTAACACATCTGTCACCTCACATAGTTACTTTTTTTGATGTGGTAAGTTAGATCTAGTCTCTTAGTAAATTTCAAGCGTACAATGTCGTATGATTAACTATGGTCATCATGCTGTGCATTAGGTCCCCAGAATTTATTTTACAACTGAAAGTTTGTACTCTTTGACCAATAGCTCCCTATTTTCCCCATCTCCCAGCCCCTGGTAACCCCTGTTCTATTCTCTGATTCTATGAGAATGACTCTTTTACATTCCACATATATCGTATTTGTCTTTGTCTGACTTGTTTCACTTAGCATAACGTCCTCCAGATTCATCCATAATGGTACAAAAGGCAGAATTTCCTTCTTTACAGATGAATAATATTACATTATATATTTATTAATAGTACACAATAGATATATAATATGTAAAAGAGCATATATAACAGATACATAATTATATGTCACATCTTCTTTATTCATTCAACTCTCCATAGACACTTAGGTTGTTTCCATATCTTGGCTATTAGAAAAAAAGGGAATCCTTGCTCACTATTGGCAGGAATGTAAACTGGTACAGCTATTATAGAAAATGCAATGGAGGGTGTTGAAAAAATTAAAAATAGAACTACCATGGACCCAGCAAATCCCACTATTGGGTATGTATTTGAAGGAAATGAAATCGGTGTCACAAAAAAGATATCTGCACTCACATGTTCATTGCAGTAGTATTCACAATAGCCAAAATTAACTCCCCCGCCCCTGTTTGGACTGAGGAAAGAACTCAGGTAAATTACCTTCCCACGTGGACTTAAAGTTTCATGTGTCACTATCCAGGGCAATTGTATTTTGAAACACAGATGCTAGTTAACACACACGAATTAGATTTTAATGGTGGCAAAGCTTTTGCTATCATAGAAATCTCCATCTTTTTTCAATGAAGAAAGATCATTATTAGGAGAGATTTGCCACTTGTTGCATTGTTTGGCAGTTCTTATTCATTACTTCAAGCCTTTTGCAGACTTAGCAATTTATGACACAGAATGCCAGTTAAATTTGAATTACAGATAAACAACAAATAATTTAATCTAAGAATATCCCAAATATTCCATTTTTCTTTAAAGAGTTTGAGCCATGCAATATTTGGGACATACTTAAATACTGTGTTGTGTATTTGAAATTCAAATTTAACTGGGCATCCTGTATTTTATCTAGGAGCTGTATTGTAAGTAAGTAATCCAAGCTCTTAGCTTGGATTAGGTTGCTCTGAAATGCTGTTTGTTTTTTTAAACAAAGTCTCCAAGACAAAATATTACATTTCCCACTTGCTGGGAACACTACGTTCCAGTTCCTTAGTTCTTTCTATTAAAAACGTGATTGCAAAGAGTAGTCAATTCTGTGGGAGAGACGGTCCCAAAGAGCTGCAGGTGGGCCACCATCTAGAGAACAGCAAACATCCGGCAGAAGTAGGCCTTGAGCTGACCCTCTAATTGGAGCTCACTGGCCATCACAGCCCTTAGCACAACCCTTGGAGCCAAGTGCGAGCCGGAACCTAGGCGACCTGCTTCTCTCCTCCTTTCCCACTCAGTCTTTGAGATTAACTTCCAAAGGGACCCTGCCTCTCTCTAGATCCCTGACGCTCTCTTCCCCTCACCCCCGCGCCTCCTTGCCCAGTGGGCGGAAATCGAGAAGCTAAGTACCCAGAATTAACAGCGAGCATTGAAAGCAACAGCTCCCAAGGGTGTGATCGCCTGCTCTCGTTCATTCCACAAGGGTCTTCCGCGGGTAAAAAGATGAGCCGGCCAAGCGTTGGCGCTGTGCCCCTCCAAATCTAAGCTGGGGGAGGGCGGTTCACTAGCGCCCCTCCCCTTTTTCTTTTCTTTCTTTTTTTTTTTTTTTTTCGGTCGGAGGACAGAAAACTGCCCCGCGCGGCGCCGGGGCGCGTTCGAGAGCCGCGGGAAGCGGGACACACCCTCCCCTTAGCCCGCCCCCCCACCCGGCGGCGCGGCCCCGGCGCTGGGAGGCGGGGGCCGGTGGGAGGCGCGGGGCGGGCTGCGCGCCGCGAGAGCGCCTGCTGCCGGCGGCTGACGATGGCCGGCTGAGTCGCGCGGCAGCCCGCGCCCGGGCAGGATGATGCTCCTGAGGGGCCCCTGGCCGCGGCGCCCGCGGCTGCCGCCGACACCCAGACCCGCGGGCCGAGTGCATCCGCCGCCGCGAACGCCGACGCCTCAGGTGCGACCGAGCCCGGCTCCGGAGGGGTAGGGGTGGGGGCTGGGGGGAGGGCGGCTGGAAAAGTTTGCGTAGCGCAACTTGGGCGGCGGCGAAAGCCGAGCGGCCGGCCGGCAAGTTCTCTGCGTGTGGCTGGCCCTCCGGCTCCGCGTGCGGGCGGACCGCGGCAGGTGGGCTCCCGGGCCGCAGACGTGGGTCCCAGGCGCCGAGGGAAGGCGAGGCCCGGGCGGCGAGGAGGCGCATCACCTCGGCCACTGGGCGGCGGCCCGGGGAGCAGCAAAATCTCCCCGGGAGGCGGTTTCTTCGCGGCCACCGCGCGCTCAGGAGTTTTCAGCCACTTTGCCGCCGGCTCGGTGGTCGGTGCAGAGAGGAGCTATAGAAAAACGGTCGAGGAGAGGGGCTGCCCCCCGGGGGTGCACTGTCGTAGGAAAGTGAAATTTCCAGCCTGAAAACCGCCAGCCCCTCCCTTCTAAAAAGAGGGAAGAAAAACTCGCGTTTTGTTCTGACACGCGGGTGAATCATGAGTGTGTGTCGGTGAGTAACAGCTGGCTTGACACAGTTGTATTGTGGCCAGTGTGGAACCGTAGCTTGGAGCAGAGGGAGGGGAGTGGATGCGCCCTGGAAAAGCCAGGGGGAAATGCTGCGCGTAACTCGGATGGGGATGGAGCCTGACACGAGCCCTAACTGAGCCTGATGAGGAAAGAACCCATTAGCAAGAGCCTTCCAGGTGTGTGTGATTTGGGAGCGCGTCTCTGAGTTTTCTCTCCTCTTCTCCCCTTTAATTACTTTCAGATTGTTAGAAAAATAACGTTTTAGCTGCGCAGTTTGAAAGAAAAGCAGAAAAGAAGCCATGCCATTATCTTGTCACTTTCACTTCCTGTTTGTTTTTTTTTTTCTTCCAAGTATTTCAAGGCTTCAGAGTTTTGAATGCTGGAGGAAATATTTAAGTATTTTAAATTTCCTTTCTTGAGTGTTTGAAAGAGAATGGGGAAAGGGCATTTTATTACTAACGCCTAGGAAAAGGGGCAAACTCCTTAAAATGTAAAATGGTAGACTTCACAAATTGGAGGGAAGGTTTTCCACGTTTGAAATTGTACTTTATTTTTTTTAATTATTTTTTTTAACGTTTATTTCTTTTTGAGACATAGACAGAGCATGAACAGGGGAGGGGCAGAGAGAGAGGGAGACACAGAATCAGAAGCAGGCTCCAGGCTCCGAGCCATCAGCCCAGAGCCCAACGCGGGGCTCGAACTCAGGACCATGAGATCGTGACCTGAGCTGAAGCCGGACGCTTAACCGACTGAGCCACCCAGGCGCCCCGAAATTGTACTTTATTAAAAAATGCTACACTTTACAGTCAAAGATAATACCATACAGTGAAACAACCCAAGGAACCCCCTTTGCTGTACCACCATTTGTTATTTTTTTAAGTGTATTTTTGAGGGGGAGAGGGGGAGAGAGCCCCAGGCAGGCTCTACACTGTCAGTGCAGAGCTGGGCATGGGGCTGGAAGGAGCTGGAGTCAACGCTTAACTGACTGAGCCACCCAGGTGCCCTTTTACCATCATTTAAACAAAAGATTAATTTAGTTTTCTATTAAACCCGTTTAATAGTGGAATTTTTACGGAGCCCAAGACTGGCTGTGCTTTCTCAAATGATCAGCTCTAAGCCCTCTTCTCCATATTTCCCACCTGATGCTGTTCCCACCTGGTGCTGAAGCATGCCCCAGCAGGAATGTGGATGCCCTTTAAAAGAAAATGATACAGCGGGGCTTATGAGGCTTAATCATAGGGAGACAGTGGTTAGTACTTTGTCTCTAGGTAATCATCCCAAGAAACCTTATATTTGGTTTCTAACTGGTTTTAAGTCTTGCCAGTCCATGCTATTAAGTCAATTTACTGAACTTTAGAAATGGAAATGCTTCCATTTTACTTGTTTGATAAAAGACCCCTTGAAAGAAGAGTTTACTTCTGTATATGCCTCTTTGAAATCGTACCATGAAGAAACTGACAGAAATATCCTGGCCACTTAGTTTTTTAGCTAGGACTACTAAACCATTTTCTGCAAATCAAATTAACTGGCTGTAGGGACATTTTTCATTCTAAAGTCTCACTGGTTTGTGGTCGCCCCATTTGTTTTTTTTTTTTTTTTTTTAATTTTTTTTTTTTCAACGTTTATTTATTTTTGGGACAGAGAGAGACAGAGCATGAACGAGGGAGGGGCAGAGAGAGAGGGAGACACAGAATCGGAAACAGGCTCCAGGCTCTGAGCCATCAGCCCAGAGCCCGACGCGGGGCTCGAACTCACGGACCGCGAGATCGTGACCTGGCTGAAGTCGGACGCTTAACCGACTGCGCCACCCAGGCGCCCCTGTGGTCGCCCCATTTGATATGAAAAGTCCTGTGGCTAAAGACAAGTATTTTATATATTTTTGCCAGAAACATTCAGACCTCTGGAGTCTATGCAAACAACAGGAAAAAAACAACAAAAGTGATATTTGCAACCCCATAGCTCATAAAATCCTAGGTTGCAAGGACTTGTCATTATAATAGTATTTCAGGTTAGCTTTCCCAGTTATATTTGGCCTTTTCTAAAAGTATGAGTGTGTTTTAGAGGAGGATTTAGTAAGTTTGGAAAATACACATTTTTCATCCTTGTCTGCCAGTATTTTGTGGGTGGAAAAAAGTTTGTCAGCATAGGTATGTTTAGTATACCAGGATTGTTTAAGAATGCACTCGGTCTGAAGCGAAAGAGTGCCAGAGTGTGTTGTGTTGTCTTTAGCCAAGGCATGCTCTGGTGTCCATGGTCACGTTCCCGTGTCAGCATCTCTGCTTGTCAGTAGCATTCTGGCTGAGTGGTTGTCAGGGCAATCCATGGCTCCTGCTGGCCTTTCTGTTCTCCAGGAGGCAGCTTTGAGTGGTTATAGCACCTGGTGAGTTATCTCTAAACAGAAAGCCCTTACCTAATTGTGCCTTTCTTAATTTGGGTTTTCTGCTGCTTAGTTTGAGAAGTCCCCTGGTAAGATTTCAGAACCCCCACTACAGCATTTGAGTCCCTACCATAAACTGTGTTTAAAACTAAAAAAAAAAAAAAAAAAAAAAAAAAAATCAAGTGTACTACTTTCAGAGTATACTTTTTTTTCTTAACATCTAGAAGCAAAGCGCCACATGTTTAAATCCCACCACCAAATGTTCATTGAGAAATTGTTTCCACCTTTTGAATTTAAGTCATTCTCATTTGATACTTTTCCTCCCATTCTGCCTCTTGTGTTTGTAATTACTGCAATGTATTCTGTAATACTGGTTTCAGAGCTCTCTCCCGAGGAGAACGCTTGGTTATATGTTGGAGATTGTACTTACACTATAGCAGATACTGGGGTAAAGTCATTCTAGACCAGTTTGTTAAATATTAAACATTACCATCTTCCCAGCACTCAGGTATTAGTGCTCAGTTTTTTTGTTTTTTGTTTTTTTTTTTTTAGATTTTGCTCTTTATTGCAGTTTAACAATGAGTGTTATGGCAAACTCTAAGCTAGAAAATCATTCTATATCTTAGCAGACAAGTATATGTTGAATGAGGTCTTTGTGAAGCGTTGGTAGAAAACCTGAGGCAAATACTGGTTGATCTAATAGCTGTGTGAGCTAAATGTGTTTAGGTGCTAGCAGAGAGATGAGCAGCTAATTTAGTTGGCGCTAGGCAGTTGGAACATCTGAGTGCCCACCTGGCCTTGCCACCCGTGAGCTCCCTGAACTTAGCCAAGTCATTCGGTCTGTTTGGGCCTGTTGTATTCCCTTTTCGAAACAAGAAGATTTATCTAATTGGTCCCCAAAGCTCTTGCCATCTTTAAAGTTGCCATTTGTAATTTTACCAGGGGATATAAATACAGTGTTGAATAAAATATTGTCAGTGTCAGAATGGTTGTCTTAATGGTTGAACAGTCCTCTTTTATGCTCTTAGGCAGTCAGTAAAATGGCAGTTTTACCTAGTGATTGTAATAACTGTTTTCCCTTTAAGAAGGAATTGAAATTGATTTGACGGGGTAGGCATGTCAGAATAGATTAAGTCTCGCTCTGATACTTTGTTCTGTCATTACCAGTGTTTTCATCTGTGAAATATTGCTTATTCAAGAGTATCTAGCATTAGAACCATTTTATAATAGACATCTTGAGCTAACCTACAGGCTATAAGCCAATAGTTAATAAACAGAACAGCATAATCTTAGCCATATTCTATAAGTATCTTCTTTTTTTAATTCCTGTTTCATTTACCACAGTATTTTTTTTTTTTTTTAAACAAATATCAGCTCTCTGTTCTCAGAGCTGTATGTTCACTGCATGGTATGGGATCCCTCATCCAAATGTGTTTACTGAATTTTCCACATTAGCATACCTTTTTTTAATTAAAAATAAATTTTCGTTAAGTATATTTAAGAGAGACAGAGCATGAGTGGGGGAGGGGCAGAGAGTGAGGGAGACACAGAATCCGAAGGAGGCTCCAGGCTCTGGAGCTGTCAGCACAGAGCCTGATTTGGGGCTTGAACCCAGGAAGCTGGAGATCATGACCTGAGCTGAAGTAGGATGTGTAAGCAATTGAGCCACCCAGGTGCCCCCGCATTAGCATACCTTTTAAGAAACAGCCCTGTGAAACATGGTAGTCAGTTGAAAGGTGCCCTTTAAGAGGACCCATGGAAGAAGTTGCGGTCTGGTAGTAGCATTAGAGTTGTTGGTTTCTCCTGCGCAGATGCGGGAGTTTTTTGTACCAGCAGTGAAATGACTGTAGCCAGTGCTGTTCTCCCTGTGCGCTGGCTGCCAGCAAGCATAGGGTCAGATTTTCAACCTACCTTCTAACAAATGTGAAATGATAAGCATTTTACGTATTTACCACACTCATGGTTTCATGTTCTCTACCTTCGTTTTTTTCCTACATTCACATCCTCACCAATTTTTTCTGAAATTATCTTTAATTGTTTAAATGCTTATTTTTCAGAGACAGAGATAGAGCATGAGTGGGGGAGGGGCAGAGAGAGCGGGAGACACAGAATCCGAAACAGGCTCCAGGCTCTGAGCTGTCAGCACAGAGCCTGACGCGGGGCTCGAACTTACGAACCGTGAGATCATGACCTGAGCCAGAGTCAGACGCTTAACTGACTGAGCCACCCAGGCGCCCCTGAAATGATCTTTTAATGGGAAAACGTGAAAATACGTTTTTAAGAAATTTAAAAAATCAGCTCTTGGTGTTTGAACAAATATATTCTAAGTAGTTAATTGTGGAAGTGTGGCAAACCAGTTTCTGGTTCACATGGTCTCTGCTATGTGCTTCACCCCGAGAAAGTGCTCACTAAATATTGATTGTACTGAATAGAGTTGCTGTAAGAATCAAATTCTTTGATGCTGTGATTCTCTCACTCTTCTTGAGATGTAGTTGACATGTATGGTTCTCTCTTAAATGTGGTACTGAAGTTGTTTTGCTGTCCTCTCACCTTTTTCTTCTTAGTGCCTTCACCTGGCCTGAATCTTACCTCCTTGCTACCTTCACTGTCCTCACCTGACTTCAGATATAGTTTGGGTCAACTAGCAATACCTACCAAATCTCTTATTCTGAGAGTTTCCTATTTTGTTAACTCATAAATGGTATTACTTGATTGCACATGATTTTTACTTTAGACACAGGTTCATTAATAAAGGAAACAGCCCTGCAGTCCAGGCTTTCGGCAGCTCTTTGGGGGATAATTAGATTTCTGTCTAGGATTCACAATATTGGTGAGAAATGCTGTATGAAATCACCATAAACAAAGTCCAGTGAAGAGAATTTCTCTGAGTAGATGTGAGGGCAAGAAATAGGGAGCCATGAAAAGAGAGACAAGAGACGGAACCGGAGTTGAAACGTCTGTAGCCTGTGAGCGGAAACAAAAAGTGACATGAAACATTAAACCTCTTATCAAGAAACGGAAACAGGTAGGTGCACAAAGCTTTATTGTGGCAAACTTTAGGGTGGAAAAAAAGTCTTCCTGAAGGATCATCCTGGAAGTATGTGTTCTCTCTGAGGGTCTTTTGGTATTTACTGGGTTGAGACGGTGTGGTTTGCAGAACTGCTGTGGGCACAAGTGGTGATGAACTCTCAATTATTTTGTTGTAGGAAGGCCTTTTTTTTTTTTTTAATAATTTTTTTTTTTTAAGTTTAATTTTTTGAGAGAGGGATAGAGGGAGAGTGCACCCATGTACAAGCGAGCAAGCAGGGGAGGGGCAGAGAGAGAGGGAGCGAGAGAATCCCAAGCAGCTGTCAGTGCAAAGCCAGACACGGGCCTCGATCTCGACCATGAGATCACAACCTGAGTGGAAATCAAGAGTCGGGAGCTCAACTCACTGAGCCATCCAGGTGCCCCGGGAGTGCTTTTATAATGAATGCTCAAATCGCATTTCTGAGGCCTAGGGATGAGTTAGATTATTTTTAACCTCTGAGGCCTAACAGTAAATAACAAATGTCCTGAACCTGGTTGGAAGAAGGAAGAAGTTATTCTTTTTGACAAATTCTTGTTCTTTTCCTGATTCTGTGTGTGTGGGTGTGTGTGTGTGTGGGTATGGGTGTTCATATGTGTGGACTGTCTCTTGTTAAATATTTTGTTTTTGGTATTAATTTCCCCAGTGAGCTAAGTGGGATATTTGAAGAGAGGATTTTGAAAGGTGTTTGATGAATACCTGCTCTTTCCACCAGTAATGCAGCTGGAATACAGGTGTACATTTTTATTACCTGAGAGTTGACAGTAATGTGACCGTAAACCTGAAAAAACATTTTAGAAAATGTCTGCAAACAGATCAACATAGCATTGGCTGTCTGAGCTCTTGCTGGAGGATGTTTGTGGTAACATTTTATGGTCTGATAACTTATTTCTGCAAGTCTGCTTTGGGAATGTTTCAGATAATATGTAATAAAGCAATTTCCACTTTCCAGGGGAAAGTATGGTTTCTTTTGACCTTGTAAATACCCTTTTATGGGTTTGTTATTAGTGAAACCAAGGTAAGCAAGCTTTAAAACATAAGCTGCAGTTGATTGGGAAATCCTGTGGCCTCATCCCATCAGTCCCACTTTCTGCTCCATGCCTCCCTTTGTCGGTATCTGTGCTGCTCCCTAGGCAGCTTTATTCCCCGCCCCCCAAATCACCCTTTTCACTCTCCTGATTCTATACTTCCTCCAAGGCTGAGTTCCAGTACCCGCCCACCCACTCCCTGGAGCCCCTTTTTGATGAGGTGCACAGGTCTCTGCCAGCAGAATTAACTCCACGTTCTTTTTTCTCTTCCGCAGCACTTAATGCATCCCATGTGTTACAGGTGTGCTTGAATGGTTTTCTCTCCTGCATTCTCTCAGGACCTTGAGGTCAGAGCTATTTCTCCTCACCTCTGATGGCCTCTGCTCTGAATAATATGTGCTTGTTGGGTAGAGGGATGAGTGGACGGATAACTAAATATTACATAGAGTTTCTTAATGGTATGCTTTCTTTATGCCTAACCTTCTCCGTTTCTTCTTCACTTCATCTAGCTGGGAACACCTAAAGCATTCTTACCTACTCTTCGGGATGTGAGCCTTGAATAATTGAAGGTTTCTAAAAAGTTAATCAAAATGTTATTTATCATATTTTTCTATTAAAAGAAAGCAGTAATCCTAAATAATATTTTGGTTAGTTTTTTCCCTCAGATATGCTTTCAAATCAGGATTTTTAAAGGACATTATTAACATAATCTAATGAAACATAAATTATGTAAGGACAGACAGCCTGGTGTGTAAGGGTGTGTATTTTGTTGGCTGGTTTTTGTTTTTCTTTTTGTTTTTTAATTGAGGTATAAGACATACAACATTATATCCATTTCAGGTTTATAACATAGTGATTCAATATTTGTATATATTGTAAATATGTATTGTATATGTATGTTGTATGTGTGTCAAGACATAGTTTCAGAAGTTTTTTTCTTATGAGAACTTTTAAGGTTTACTCTGGTAGCAGCTTTCAAGTATGCAATACAGTGTTATTACCTATAGTCACCATGCTGTGTATTACGTCCCCATGACATTTTTTTAACCGGGAGTTTGTACCTTTTGACCATCTTCACCCATTTCACCCGTCCCCCACCTCTGGCATCCACCCATCTGCTCTGTATCTGTGAGCTTGTTTTTTTTCCTTTCTTCCTTTTTCTTTTTTAGATTCCACATATAGGTAAGGGGCACCTGGGTGGCTCAGTCAGTTAAGCATCCAACTTCAGCTCAGATCATGATCTCACAGTTCGTGAGTTTGAGCCCCCCATTGGGCTCTGTGCTGACAGCTCAGAGCCTGGAGCCTTTTCAGATTCTCTCTGTCCTTCCCCCACCCCTCCACCCGCTTGCACTCTGTCTCTATCTCTTCCAAAAATAAACATTTAAAAAAGTTTAGATTCCACATATAGGTAAGATCATCTGGCATTTGTCTTTCTCTGACTTGTTTCACTTAGCATAATATCCTCAAGGTCTATCCATGTTTTTTTTTTTTTTATGTTTATTTTTGAAAGAGAGACACACAGAGCACAAGCGAGGAGGGGCAGAGAGAGAGGGAGACACAGAATCCAAAGCAGAATCCAGGCTCTGAGCTCTTGGCACAGAGCCTGATGTGGGGCTCGAACTCACAAACTGTGAGATTGTGACCTGAGCTGAAGTCAGATGCTTAACCGACTGAGCCACCCAGGCGCCCCCCCAAGGCCTATCCATGCTATTGCAAATGGCAAGATTTCATTCTTTTTTTATGGCTGGATAATATTCCATTGTGTATTTATACCACATTTTCTTTATCCATTCATCCATCTATTGATGGACACTTAGGTTGTTTCCATATCTTGGCTGTTATAAATAATGCTGCCGTGGACATGGGGGTACATATCTTTTCAAGTAGTGGTTTTTATTTCCTCTGCTAAGTACCCAGAAGTGGAACTGCTGAATCATATGGTAGCCCTGTTTTTAATTTTTTAAAGGAGCCTTTCTGTACTCCCACCAGCAGTGCACAAGAGTTCTCTTTTCTTCACCACCTTGTCAACACTTACCATTTCTTTTTTGATAATGGTCTTGGCTGTTTTTAAAGTGTGGTGTTGATTTAGGAGGATTGTTTATATGTGGGGAAGGTAGCACTTGTCTGCATAGACCAGGGCTTTCCTAAATGGGATTCTCCCAGTATTAGATCATACTGGTTTTAGACTTGGAAAGTGAGGTTTTGTGATTGCCAAAATTATTAGTGTTAGTACTAAAGGCTTTATTGTTAAAACTTAAATAATTTAGAATATTTAAAATCAATGGGTGGTGTCTGGGTGGCTCAGTCAGTTGACCATCTGACTTCAGCTCAGGTCATGATCTCATGGTTCATGAGTTGGAGCCCCGTGTCGGGCTCTGTGCTGACAGCTCCGAGCCTGGAGCCTGTTGTGGATTCAGTGTCTCCCTCTCTCCCTGCCCCTGCCCTGCTTGTGCTCTGTCTCTCTCTCTCAAAGATAAATAAACATTAAAAAAAATTTTTTAAAAATTGATGATACAGATGTTTATTTGTAAGATATAGCTCCTGGGCAGGATATAAGATTAACCTTTTGGAAAATAACCCCCAAAGAAAAGAATACATTTTTTGATGTTAGGAAGCCTGCAGGTCCTTTCCTGTAACCATCTTTTTACTACCATTCCAGACGTGGGGCATACTGTACTTTGGAGCATGGAGTTGCAATAAGATGACCATCACTTGGTCTTTCAGAGCTTAGGGTCTGGTTAAAGGGAGGTACCATATGTTTTATATCTTTGGGCATATGTATATATGTTTGTATTTCTTATTCTGCCAGTGCAGGTGGTTATAGTATTGCTAAATGAATAAGGAATAAGAAGATAGCTGCCATTGTCTTTATGAGAAAAGATGTTGGTCTATACCACATGCTGATCATGTGATCTTTTTTTTTTAAGTTTTTATTTATTTTGAGAGAGAGAGAGAGAGAGAGTGTGCAGTGGGGGGAGGCACAGAGAGGAAGAGAGAGAGAATCCCAAGCAGGCTCTGCACCGTCAGTGGAGAGCTGGACACGGGGCTCAAACCTATGAACTGCGAGATCATGACCTAACCCGAAATCGAGAGTCAGACGCTTAACCGACTGAGCCACCCAGGTGCCCTGATCATTTTCTATTAAGGTCCAGGTAGTGAACATTTTAGGCTTTGCATCCTGGAGTCTGTGTCACAACTAACTCAACTCTGGCATTGTAATGTGAAAGCAGTTACAATACATAAATGAATAGTGTGACTGTTTTCCAATAAACTTTATTTTTAAAAATGGCAGTAGGCCACATTTGGCCCAGAAGTTATAGTTTGCCAACCCCCGGCCTGTAGACTGTATACCAGGATTTTGTCAGTAGTAAAGAGCTGCTGTTCCAGAAGAGGAATCTGGATCTGGCAATCCAGTGTGTGTATAGTGGGATGAGGTAAGTGAGTACATGACCAAAGACCCATCGTGAAGTCATGGTTAGTGTACATGAAGCTGGAATAACAGGAACTAGAACAATGGGAAGAACGAAAGGAAGAATTGTGAAGATGCATAGCTATTTCTGTAGATTTCGGTCAGAGCTGATCACGAGGCCCCAGTGTCTGGCGGGAACGAGAGAAGGAAGTGCATGGGAAGGCTGGGACTAAGATAATGAGTTGCTGTCTGAAGGCAGGGGAACAATCCAGGTTCTGTGGTGAGTTCTCATTCTGTAGGAGAAGTGACTCGATGGATAAAGTAGTGAAGACTTGTGTAAGGAATGTTCAAGGAACAGTATATTGACACAGGCATTTATTCCAGTGGATTTATTTCTCTGGTGAATTATCATTAAACCCTGGGTACCATTTGCCTTTAATCTGAATCTAGCATTAGAGCTTACAGTCAGTGTACATGTACTGTTTTTCCTTCCTTTTCCTTTCCTAAACCATTTTCTAAGTGAATTTTCTGTTATCTTTATTGATTGGGATGAGCTGTGAAGTTCAACTTTTGCTGAAACAAAAGACCCAACAATAATTAAACATTTTTTTAAGCCAGTTTTTTCTTTCTAGGAAATGGTTCTGAGGTGAATTTTTTAGGTCTATGCTAACTCTGATCCACACAATCATTCAGGGACCCTGATCTGACCATTTTCTCTGTCATCGTCAACATGTAGCTTCCAGGGTCAAAGGACCTTAGGTGGGTTTTGTTTGTTTGTTTGTTTGTTTGTTTTTTTAATACTTGCAAGGTGTTAGTGGGCTAGGATTATTAATGTCACATAACACTCATGCTCGTGTTCCACTCTTTCGTTGGATATGTCACGTGGCCACATTTAGCTACAAGGGGGCTGAGAGATGTGGTCCTGGCAGGGAGCCACATTCCAGCTAAAACTTGATAACTGTGGAAGAAGAGAGATGGATTTTGGTGGACATTTAGCTGTTTCTGCTGCCGTTCCCTTGGCCAGAAACAAGAAAGTTTTGCTTTTTGTGGGCACTGAATTTCTGAGGCTCTCTTGAACTATGTTTATATGTGTTCCTCAACAATAGATATTTACAGGGAAACTTTTATTTCTTTCTGGAAAACTTAAAAAGGAAATGGTGGAAAGGCAGCATTTTTAATTTGGACTAGAACAGGAACATTTGACACCTTGTTGGGTTCATTATTAGCTGCCCTCTGGGCTGCAGCTTAATAGAAAATGGTGTAGTCTCACTTATACACTGTAAGCTAAGGAAGGGAAATTTCTAATGGTTCAGCTAGAAGCTAAAGCCAGAATTCAAGTTTATGCAATGACACTTGATAAGGAGGAGAAAAAATGTACACTTGGGAGAAGATGTTGACAGTATGGTTTTAGGGAAGGACTTCCTTGAGAAGAATTGTGATGGTTAATATCCTATATATCTAGTATAGGAATTTAATTGCATTGTTTCTGTTAGAAATATGGTCTAAAAAAGGGAGATCTTAATTGGATACTTAGGATTGTTGAAAGATGCTGTTTTTTTTTAGAGTGAAATATATTTTAGTACATAATATACTATTGAGATTAATCCACTGTAGTTCAGGGTATGTTCAGAAAGAGATTTATTAATATGACTTTGTGTAATGTCTCCTCACCACATTTACTCAGTCTCCTCTTTTTGGCTTATATGCTGGCTTTTTAACTTTAATTTGTCAGGCTTGGATATCACTGTTGATCAGTCTTAAATGCATTACTTTTATTGACTTTGAGATATAAGAAATGTTTTTCTTTCCCATTGCTTTTCATGTTCTACAGTGTAATTATCATTTTATATCATGAAATGGTTAGATTACCATACACGTGCACACCTGTGTATGCCTTGAACTTGGATGCTATACTTGTCTATGATACATTAATAAGGCTTTAATGAGACAGTTGTTTGCAGGCCTATTATATATATAATATATATATGTGATATGTGATACATAGTATACAACATGTATTATACAGAAAATACATATAAGTGGAAATACGTAAT
Organism: Lynx canadensis; assembly: GCF_007474595.2. Classification (NCBI taxonomy): domain Eukaryota; kingdom Metazoa; phylum Chordata; class Mammalia; order Carnivora; family Felidae; genus Lynx; species Lynx canadensis. The sequence goes on along the minus strand of NC_044306.2, from coordinate 114,090,484 downwards.
ACTATCATCACTGATCTGAACATATTGTAGTATCCTGAATGGTGCCTGTGCCTAACCGAGCATTGTCACAGCATAAAAGATCATCCTAGGTCCTGTGGAATTATCTTTTTCTGGAGGCTTCTTATTCCATACTGCAGCAGATTTCTGTGCGCTTGGTAAGCATGTATCATTCCTAGAAGAAAGCAAGTCTTTTTTCCTAATGGGGGTAAAAGTATAGGATGAGTATAGGATTGGACTGACTGAAGGAAAGTAGAACATCCTGATCTCAGCAAGCCGTCGTCCATTACGTTGGATCAGGACTGTCCTACTGCATCCTGCACCAGGATGTTACGTTTTATTTCTGAGGTAGTACCTCAGAAGAGACGCTGACAAGCTGGTGGGGAGGGAGGTACATCCAGAAAGCGATTAAGATATTGGGGATTCATATAGAAGATCATTAAAGGGGCCAGATATTTTTAATCTGGTGAAAAGAAGGCGAAGAAGAAGCAAATATTTGTTTGCAGATATCTAAGAAGGTATCCTGTGGAAGAAAGTCGTTACCCTGTGCTGCTTCAGAGCAAGGAAATCACACCTAAGATTGGGCAGACTACGTATGCAGAGCTCAGCTCAGTTTAAGAAACTATCTGTATATATTCTGGCTATTGACTGCTGGATAGACTGCTCACTGAAGCACAGGACTCTTAAGTTAGAAGAACACAGGCAGACAGTAGAGAAGCACTGCAAGAGGCTGTTCAGTGAGCACACCAGAACTAGGAAGCAGAGCCCCTTTTCCTCTTCTGGCATCTCCCCAGTGCTGCCTGCTGACAAAACTTTGGTGCCAAGCAGCAAAGGAAAAATACTGGAAGGGCCCAGATCCATTTTCACAGGGAAGTCCAAAAGGGTGAATTTGGAGCTTCCTGGAAGTAAATTGATAACCCTCACAGGTGGGATGGGGCAATACCTGTGCAGTGCTTGGAAGTAACAGCTACTTTCGTGGGCATGGCCAACCTGGTAAGGCCATGGTAGGATGGGAGATGAGGCCAGACCGTGGTTGGGGCACTGGTTAAAGAGGTGGTAATTTGGATATAGTGTCTATAGTCTAAATCAGAAATCAAGGAAGGAAGCAACACTTGACTGTTCCAGGAACACAGAGTCCAACCCATAGAGGAACAGATCTGATAGATCCAGAAGAAAGACTTATAAGTACATGAGGAAGTTAGACTAAGCAGGTAGGAAGATAAGGGGTGGATTATTGCGAAGCCAAAAAGTAGGCTTGTGAAGAGTTAGTTGATATCTGGGTCAGGTCAAGGTCAAAATGGGAGGTCAGCTGAGGTGCCCCGTGAGGTTCCTTTTATTGCTAATGTTCTGTGAGGTCCCTTAGGTACACAGTCTTTGACAGCCTTCCCAAAGTCAGAAACTGCTGAAGTCTGGAGACTGATAAATTCAGCTAAAACTTAGTACCTCTTGCTGTCCACTCCTTACTGACTTCTCTATCAAGGAAAACTTTTGGATTGTTTAGAATGTAATGACTATTTAGTTGCGGTGGTTTATGTTTTGGCCTTTTAATATAATATTCTTTCTGTAAAGGTTCGGATTTAGGATGTTTTCTGTGAGGTCATGCCTAGAAGTCACCCAGGACCCAGATGTGCTACTTGAATTGTTGTCCTTTTGACCTTAAGCACAGATCTCCACTAATACGTTACAGCCCATCTTTGCATAAGACATTCGCTTTGTGATGAATCCAGGCAGTTTCCTTCAATTAGTTTATTCCATTTAGTAGGATTGTGCCACGTTTAATCAGTGACGTCTGAATTATGCCAGTGACTAAGCATTGTAATCAACCATCGTTGTTTTGCCTGCAATTGTATGGAAACATCAAAGTCTAACCTCTTAGAAATGATATTACTTGAACGTACCTTTGGAACTGAATTAGTATGAAATATCTTAATACTGTATTTACAATCATCCTGCTTATTTAAAGACATTATAAAAGGTTTTTCATAGGCAAATATTGAGCATTAAAACTACAAGAATTATATTTTAGCATAGTAGTGTTATTGGTTTTGAAACTTCAGAAAACACCTTTGTGGTCTCTGCCAGTCTTCTTTTTCAGGTATCTTTCCCACTTTCAGATACACGGTTACAGCGGAATTTGCCGTCTTAGTAGGGCAGGACTACTTTCATTCAACTGGCCACCTGACCCAGGAAGTAGGAATGGGGTTTAGGATTGCTATCCCTGTTGGCTGCTTTTGTGATGTTTGGTAATGATCATTTTCTACCCTGTGGAGTAGGAAGCAGTGAAAATAATTTTGTAGTGATAAAGCAGAATGTGCCAACAAATAGGGAAGAGGAGAAATGAAACGTGGATCAAGGGGACTCACCAACCTCAGTATGACACTCCAGTCCCTGGTTCTAGTCCATTCCCAAGGCACAACTAAATCCTTCCATTGAGGCTCCATGAGAGAGATCCTTACGCCCTTGAAGTAAATTCTATCCTTGCTTAAGCTGAGTCAAGTAGATGTTTATTCTTTCATCCAAATAGCAGATATATATATGAAGATCATTCAAACTTATTTTAAAAAATCCACTAATGGGGCGCCTGGGTGGCTCGGTCGGTTAAGCGTCCGACTTCAGCCAGGTCACGATCTTGCGGTCCGTGAGTTCGAGCCCCGCGTCGGGCTCTGGGCTGATGGCTCAGAGCCTGGAGCCTATTTCAGATTCTGTGTCTCCCTCTCTCTCTGCCCCTCCCCTGTTCATGCTCTCTCTGTCTCAAAAATAAATAAACGTTAAAAAAAAAAAAAAAATAAATAAATAAAAATCCACTAACATCTCAGTAGAGAAATGGGTAAAGGAAGTTTAAAATGCCTAATAAACATATGAAAAATAGTAAGCATCACTGATAAATGCAGACACAATAGGGAAATGGATGCATTTCTCCTTTTTTTTTTTTTTTTTTTTACCTATCAAATTGGCAGAGAAAAACAGTACTCCAAAGTGTAAAGCATGTCATGATGTGGGAACTCTCTGGACCACTAGACAGAGTATAAAGTGATTGTATAATTCAGAATCTCAGCAGGAAACAGATGGCTCAGCCAGATAAGGATAATCAGAGGAGAGTTTATACACAAAGGACTGCGCACAGGGGTGTCGGTGCAGGGGAACTGCCAGGGATGGTGCAGTAACCCTGGGCTAGTTGGGGGGCTGTTGTTGGAGAAGGCGGACCCAAGACCACCTTGAGGGGAGTGGTAACCCTTAGTTTGAAGGACCCAACCAGATAACCACTCATAAGTTATTTCCTTACTGTTCCTTTAAACATTAGCATTCTTTAAAATGAATTACAAAATTCTGCCTTACTGGGCCAGGTTAAGACTTCAGGTGCTTTAGTAAATCATTTAAAAAAAAATTGTTTTTTAAAATTTATATATTGTTCAGAGACAGAGCATGAGCAGGAGAGGGGAAGAGAGAGGAGGAGACACAGAATCCGAAGCAGGCTCCAGGCTCTGAGCTGTTAACACAGAGCCCGATGCGGGGCTCGAACCCACGAACCGTGAGATCATGACCTGAACCGAAGTCGGACACTCAACCGACTGAGCCACCCAGGCATCCCTAGTAAATAATTTTTAACAAAGAAGCTTATTTTTTTCACAGTCAAGCCTCTAGGTAATGTTTTCCTTTTCTTCTACCGGCAGCTATTGAAGTCCATACTGCTTTTGTTTGGTTAATAATATACATATATAATGATAGCTAATACATAGCATGTGTTAGACACTGCCTTCCGCTCTTTCCTCACTATCTCAGTCCCCTCACGGGAGTCCTGGGAGATAGGTGTCCACATTACCCCCTATTTGCTGATCACTTGAGGAAGCAGCCAAGGCTCAAACCTGGCCTGTGGCCTCTAAGGCCTGTGCCCCAACAGCCACACTGCTTTATTAGTAAGGTAAGTTATCTCTCACTTTCCAACGTTTATTTATTTTTGGGACAGAGAGAGACAGAGCATGAACGGGGGAGGGGCAGAGAGAGAGGGAGACACAGAATCGGAAACAGGCTCCAGGCTCCGAGCCATCAGCCCAGAGCCTGACGCGGGGCTCAAACTCACGGACCGCGAGATCGTGACCTGGCTGAAGTCGGACGCTTAACCGACTGCGCCACCCAGGCGCCCCAAGTTATCTCTCACTTTAAAAAAATAAATAAATAAAGGAGTATCTTTTCAGGGTTTGATTATGCTGATTGAGTTGAAGGAGAGCTTCCAACAGTACTAAAACTTGTTTCATAGTGTGAAATGGACACTTGAATTTTGTAAGAGCTATGAGGTTAAATTTTGAAGTGTACCATAAAGATGACCCAGCCATACCAGTTTCATATGGAAATTTGTCGTGTAAAAGTACAAAGGTGTTTTGTTATGTTTTATTATCATTATTTTTATTTTTTAATTTACATCCAAGTTAGTTAGCATATAGTGCAATAATGATTTCAGTAGATTCCAGTGATTTGTCCCCTATGTATAACCTCCAGTGCTCATCCCAACAAGTGCCCTTCTTAATGCCCCTTACCCATTTAGCCCATGCCCCCACAACCCCTCCAGCAACCCTCAGTTTGTTCTCCATATTTAAGAGTCTCTTATATTTTGTCCTCCTCCCTGTTTTTATATTATTTTTGCTTCCCTTCCCTTGTGTGAAGTCCTATGATATTTGTCTTTCTCTGACTGATTTTGCTTAGCATAATACCCTCTAGTTCCATCCACGTTGTTGCAAATGGCAAGATTTCATTCTTTCTGATTGCTGAGTAATACTCCAGTGTGTGTGTGTGTGTGTGTGTGTGTGTGCGTGTGTGTGTGTGTTTGAAGTGTCTGTTTTTGTGCTAGTACCGTACTGTCTTGATGATTACAGCTTTGTAATTACATCTTGAAGTCTGGGATTGTGATGCCTTCAGCTTTGGTTTTCTTTTTCAGGATTGATTTGGGTATCGAGGGTCTTTCCTGGTTCCATACAAAGGTTTTGTTTTGTTTTTAAAGCTTATTTACTTTTGCGAGAGTGTGCATGCAGTTGGGGGAGGGGCAGAAAGAAAGGGGCAGAGAGAGAGAGAGAGAGAGAGATCGATCGATCGATCCCCAAGCAGGCTCCATGCGCTCAGCACAGAGCCCAATGAGGGGCTTGAACCTACAAACCACAAGATCATGACCTGAGCTGAAAGCAAGGGTCAGACGCTTAACTGAGCCTCTCAGGTGCCCCAAAGTATAAAGTTTTCTAAAACCTTTTTTAAAAAGTTTTCCAAATAAATTGCTTTATGAAAGCTCCAAATAAACTGTTGTTTTTTTTCCTCCAGAAAAAGCAGTTGGCTTTCAAAAGAGAACATTAAGTTAACATTGATGAATTAAAAGAGACTTTAATTCTTTGAAGTCAGTCAGTGGTCAGGTGTAACTTCAGACAAATCCAGGAATGTTGGGCAAGGAACTTCAAAAGACAGTTTGAATCTGTATCCTATTCTGTAGCAAGATCATGGTCAAATCAGAGTTAAACTGGTATATAGCTTAATCATTATCCTTAATGATAATGTCACTTAATATATATAATATATATTATATATATATAATATATATAATATAATATATATAATATATATAATGATAATAATGTCACTTAATCATTATCCTCCCCACACACCAAAAATAGTCCAGTGTCCTGAATTTTAAAGTTATTTCCTTAAATGATTATAATACTTGGTAATATAGTTCTTGAAATCTGAATTTGAAGATGGTTGATGTATGAAAATTTGATAAAGCCACTAAGAATAACTTATTACCTAAAAGTCTAAAAAGTACTTTCTATCCACATGATCTCATGTAATCTCTCTACATCCTTGTCATACAGATAATACTCTTTTATGAATGGAAACACTAAGGCCCAGAAAGGTTAATTATTCACATAAGTAGTTGGTGGGGGAGTCAGGACTTAAATCCAAGTCCTCTGATGATGAATCCCATAGTTTTAACTCCTGCAGTGCCTTAGTTTTCTTTCTTTTGGAGCACAAAAATAATAAAATAGACTTGGACAAACCCATGATTAATCCTAGAGTGGGAATTCTTTGTGGATGGTAAAAATGAGCACGACAAGTAGCAAGAAAAAGCAGCTTATTATTTGAAAATCCCGATTTTCATATCCCAGCTTCCTTCATTTGCATATGCAAATCTGGCCCCTCAGAATCCTGCTTCCAGCTTCCTTGACAAGCTCTGTTCCCTTTCACACATCTTGGCTTTTCTTGGTAGGGTGCCACTTGACACTTGATTCCACTGTTTCTGTTGAAGTTGGTTGTATTATATAGAGCTTTTGTACTTGTTAATTCAGTTAGACTGCACATTCTCTGAAGTCTGGGCCCATGTGTGATACTTCTGTACTTTGAAATGCATAGTTCTGGATTAGAAACTCAAAGTGTGGGGTTGATTTCTGTGTTTTCTCCATAGCCTATTTTAGTTGTAGGGACTCTAATTAAACCTCACATTTTTAAAGCAAGGCTGGACCACCGTGTAAAGTTGTGCAGACTTTGTACTTGCTTGGGGGTGCTGCATCTAAGAGGTGGCATTTGCATTGCAGATGTTGGGGATAGGTAAATTCTGATGCTTTTCTGACAAATGGCCATTAATACCTAGGAAGGGAAGCTGACTTTGAAATTCATTTGAAGGCAGCTATGGGTCAGGGCAAAAATCCTGACCACTGCCACATAGAAGAGATTTGCATTATAGTTTGCTTTAAATTTATTCAGAGATGGAGTCAAAAATAAAGTTGGACTGAAAATGGCAATTAGATGACAGAATTCATCTAATTCCCCTAAAGGAACATAAAAATTTTTGAAAATGACTTTCCCAACAAGCTTGAAACAAAAGTTTATGGGAAATGAGAGTATTCTCTTAAGAAATATAGATTTTAATAAGAAACAGCGATTAAATGACTAATACATAAAGCTCCAAGTGTTATGTAATTACTGCGATCATAATCTTAACTTTTTCTAAGAAATGAGCTCACAGGAAAATAAGATATAAGCCTTTATGTTGGAAGCTTTGTAAATGAATTACATTCAGAAGTATTTATTTCTTTTCTCAGACATTATAAATAGTATTTTGCTGCCTTCATTGTACTGAAAAAAATTAATGCAGTAGAAATGAAAATTTGTTAGCTATTTCATTTGGTAGATTTGAAATAATTAGAAGCTAAATCCGAAGCGGTTCATGTCTATAATATGGTCTAAAATACAGAAACTTTAAAGACTTACATCCAATATCTAAGGAACAGATCTAAAAATGTTCATTTGTCATTTAAGGTGTTAGTTTTTTAAAACTAGCGATGGCCTCTTTACCATAATGTCCCAACTGAAGGATAGAAGGTAGGATTGTGGCTGAACTGGCAAGAATAGATCTTTAAAATATATCCTCTGTTTTCTCATCTTTAAAAATGTTCATGCTAAAGGATGGCACATCAAAGCAAGGGTGAGATTTTGTAGCCAATAGATGTGTTTGTCACTTTGCTGTGGTCATGCAAACCTTCAGGTAACTCTTAGTTTCACCTTGGGCACCAGCCAGGAAATTGGGTGTGACTGCAATGAGAACGAAGTTGGTGTTTGAATCACTGAACTCAGTTGTGTTTCACTCTGTCAGCTAAACTGACATTGATGTTTTTCTTTTGAGGTTTTGATGTTTGCTCTCTGATGCTGCAATCATCAGCTTTTAGCAGGGTTTGATATTGGAAATGGCCAAGTGAAAGAAAATCTTTTATCCCTCCCCACACTCTACTGAAGATTCAGTCTGCTGAGGTTTTTTTTTTTTTTTTTTTTTTTTTTTTTTTTTTTTTATCCCTTATGAAGGGTTACAGTTCTTAGTTGGGGACCAGCAAAAATTCCTGACAAACTGATGCCTTTCTGCTAGATAGTAAGTGTGAAGTAAGTCACCCTGACTTTTTTTCTCTGTCATGTCTCAGGGAAGTTACAAGGGCCATGGTTTACGCTTCACTGTTGATAGCTTTCCATAGCCCATGCCATCGATTTTCAGCTTTTATTTATTTTTAAAATTTATTCCCTCTGTCACTTGTGTGTACGTGCTCTCTCCCTCCCTCTCTCTAAACACTTAAAAAGATTTTTGGGGCGCCTGGGTGGCGCAGTCGGTTAAGTGTCCGACTTCAGCCAGGTCACGATCTCGCGGTCCGTGAGTTTGAGCCCCGCGTCAGGCTCTGGGCTGATGGCTCAGAGCCTGGAGCCTGTTTCCGATTCTGTGTCTCCCTCTCTCTCTGCCCCTCCCCCGTTCATGCTCTGTCTCTCTCTGTCCCAAAAATAAATAAACGTTGAAAAGATTTTTAAAAAGGTGGGAGGGACCTTGTGTGCTCTCTAAATAAATAAATAAATAAACATTTAAAAATTTTTTAATTTATTTTATTTTTTAAATTCATTTTAATTTTTAAATTTTATTTATTTATTTTGAGAAAGCGAGAATCCACAGGAGAGGGGCAGAGAGAGAAGAAGAGAGAGAGAATCCCAAGCAGGCTCTGCGCTGTCAGCACAGAGCCCAACAGGGGGCTGGAACCCATGGATTGTGAAATCATGACCTGAGCTGAAACCAGGAATTGGTTGCTTCAGTGACTGAGCCACCCAGGTGCTTTTATTTATTTTATTTTATTTTAGAGTGCGTGAGCAGTGGAAAGGGGCAGTGAGGGAAAGCATGTTTCTTTCTTTCATGTTTATTTTGAGAGAGAGAAAGTGCACGTGAGGGGGAGGGGCAGATTGAGAATCCCAGAGAGGCTCTGTGCTGTCCCCATAGAGCCTACGGATTCAGGACTTGACCTCATGAACAGAACTGTGACGACATGACCTGAGCTGAAATCAAGAGTTGGATGCTCAGTTGACTGAACCAGCCAGGCCCCCTCTCAGTTCATGTTATTTAACACCTGTTTTATAAATTGTTGTTTATGGTGGGGAACTGAATGCACTATAAAGAACAAGTGATAACCAATAATGTTAGTGCATTAAGGTTTTTCATGGAATCTGATAAACTAATTTTGAAATTCATTTGGAAAAGAATAGAATATTCAAAATTAAAAAAAAAAACAAGGGCACCTGGGTGGCTCAGTAGGTTAAGTGTCTGATTTCAGCTCAGGTCCTGATTTCAGCATTTGTTGGTTTGAGCTCTGTGCTGACAGCTTGGAGCCTGGAGCCTGCTTCAAATTCTGTGTCTCTCTGCCCCACCTCTGCTTGTGTTCTCTGTCAGAAATAAATAAACATTAAAAAAAATTAAAAACAAAACCAAGAAGGGACTTGTCCTAACAGATGTCCCCTAAGACTATCATAATTAAGACAGTGTGTACTGGGGTGCTTGGGTGCCTCAGTCAGTTACGCATCTGACTCTTGACTTCAGCTCATGTCATGATCTCACAGTTTGTGAGATTGAGCCCCACCTTGGGCTCTGCGTTGACAGTTTGGAGTCTGCTTGGGATTCTCTCTCTCTCCCCCCCCCCCCACCCCTCCCCAGCTTGTGCATGCACGCATTCTCTTTCTCTCAAAATAAATACACAGACTTTATTTTTTTTTTATTTAAAAAAAATTTTTTTTTCAACGTTTTTTTATTTATTTTTGGGACAGAGAGAGACAGAGCATGAACGGGGGAGGGGCAGAGAGAGAGGGAGACACAGAATCAGAAACAGGCTCCAGGCTCTGAGCCATCAGCCCAGAGCCTGATGCGGGGCTCGAACTCACGGACCGCGAGATCGTGACCTGGCTGAAGTCGGACACTTAACCGACTGCGCCACCCAGGCGCCCCTAAAAATAAATACACAGACTTTATTTATTTAATTTTTTTTTATTTTTATTTTTTTTATTTTTTTTTTAAATTTTTTTTTTTCAACGTTTATTTATTTTTGGGACAGAGAGAGACAGAGCATGAACGGGGGAGGGGCAGAGAGAGAGGGAGACACAGAATCGGAAACAGGCTCCAGGCTCTGAGCCATCAGCCCAGAGCCCGACGCGGGGCTCGAACTCACGGACCACGAGATCGTGACCTGGCTGAAGTCGGACGCTTAACCGACTGCGCCACCCAGGCGCCCCAATACACAGACTTTAAAAGAAAATCCTTAATGGGGTGCCTGGGTGGCTCAGTTGGTTAATTGTCTGACTTCAGCTCAAGTCATGATCTTGTGGTTCGTGAGTTCTTGCCCTGCATCGGACTCTGTGCTAACAGCGCGGAGCCTGGAACCTGTTTCCAATTCTGTGTGTGTGTGTGTGTGTGTGTGTGTGTGTGTGTGTGTGTCTCTGCCCCTCCCCAACTCATGCTTTGTCTCTCTCCAGCTCTTAAAAATAAACAAACATTGGGGCGCCTGGATGGCTCAGTCGGTTGAGCATCCAACTTCAGCTCAGGTTATGATCTCATCATTCATGGGTTCGAGCCCCACATTGGGGTCTGTGCTGACAGCTCAGAGCCTGGAGCCTGCTTTGGATTCTCTCTCTCTCTCTCTCTCTCTCTCTCTCTCTCTCTCTCTGTCCCTCCTCCACTCATGCTCTGTCTCTCAAAAATGAATAAACATTAAAAAAAATTTTTTTTAATGAATAAACGTTAAAAAAAATCCTTAAAAGTGTTGTATTGATTCAGGAATATCTAAATGGATCAGGGAATAGAAGATTAGGGAAACAGACTACAAGAATGGGAATTTAGTATATTGTAAAAGTGGCATTTTAGACCACTAAGAAAAGGGTAGATTATTGGGTTAATGATTTGGGGATAATTGATGATCCATTTGAAGAAATAAGGAAGTATAAATTTGTATTCCATACATTCACAACATTTCACATGATTCGAAGAAGTGAATATGAAAAACTTTGGAGGTGCTAGAAGAAAATACAGGATAATATAATCTTGACTATGAGATATAAATGAAAATATTGGTAAATTTCATGTTAAACTCCTATACCAAAGTAACCAGTTTTTAAAAAGATTTGTGCAGCTATTAATATATTAGTGCAGCTATATATTTGTGCAGCTATATAATATATTTTTAATGGTTGTGTAATATTCCATAATGCAGCTGTACCATTGTTTACTTAACAGTTCTTAGTTGCTTTTCTTTCTTTTTTTTTAAACATTTATTTATTTTTGAGTGAGAGACAGTGCACGCAGGGGAGGGGTAGAGAGAAAGGGAGACACAGAATCTGAAGCAGGTTCCAGGCTCTGAGCTGTCAGCATAGAGCCTGATGAGTTGGGTTGATGTTCATAGCGAACCCTCTTTGTCAGAAGGCGGGGCAGGACTGGTGTGACTCCTTATAGTCTAGCTCATTGTCTGCGTGCTGGCACCTGCCTCCCCTCTAGAAATAACTTCTATAGGAGTCTGTCTGCAGAGAAACACTTGGAGCCCTCTAACCCAAAACATGCCCGCAGCTTCAAGGAGCCTTTCCTTTTCTCTGCAGACACAGATCCTGTGCAGGCTACCTCTGCTTTCACCGCACTCGGTTTAGTTTAAAGACAGAGAGAGAGTGTCCCTAAGTTCAGGTATTTGGGGCAGAGTTCTACAAAAACCTCCATTTTAGTCACCATCTCCTGGGACGTGTAAGCAGAGACATAGATACAGACTCTGTTATTGAATTAAGTGTCTTCACTGCTGTTGCTTAGATGAATTTCTGGCATCTAACTTGATGCCAGATGATTAACTTAAATCAGCATGTTCTAGTGGTGTTTTTCTTTCTTTTAGTACTGCTGATCATTAAGGTTTATGAGGTGAAAGATTATGTCCCTTTTGTATCCCCAGGGCCTGGCATAGCGCCAGACTGACTGACTTTTGTCCATCTGCCTGGCCATGCAGGAATCCTATTTCTTTCTTAGTCACCATGGCCTTTATTCAGAATTGCCTCATCATATCTTAGATGAGAATGTTGAGAATATCTTATGTTTCTTTCCCCCTAGTTGATGCAGATCCAAAAAAGTTGCCATCAACCAATTTATCTGCTGGTAGGCTCCTTACATGGTTTCTTTTTTTTTCTTTAATTAGAAGTACCCCTCAGTTAAGGCAAATTCAGATTCATTATCTGTTTTGGTTTTCGTTATTTTGTGAGGAGGGCATAGTCTTAAAAGATTTTCTGCTGGAAGGCTGTTAGAATTAGGCTAAGAGTAATATCACAAGTTTTTTTTCTCTCAGTTCTAAGAGTAACCTTCAGATCCTCAGTTACTTTAATTTTTTTTTCAACGTTTTTTATTTATTTTTGGGACAGAGAGAGACAGAGCATGAACGGGGGAGGGGCAGAGAGAGAGGGAGACACAGAATCGGAAACAGGCTCCAGGCTCCGAGCCATCAGCCCAGAGCCTGACGCGGGGCTCGAACTCACGGACCGCGAGATCGTGACCTGGCTGAAGTCGGACTCTTAACCGACTGCGCCACCCAGGCGCCCCAGATCCTCAGTTACTTTAAAAGGACTTTAGAGATACATAAAAGTAGGGGTACTTTTGAAAGTATTCCGTGAACAGTAGGGTGTCTACGATTTTTGCTCTGTGATTGACTTCCTATTGCTTTTGTTTGCTTATAGTTTAAGTCCTTTCTACCCCAGTTTTAGAGTATTGTTGGATCAGGACAGTGAAAACTATAATGCAATTCCATATCTTATCTAGCTGTTTTATGGACTTTAACAATTGGGCTGCGTTTTCATTAGAGAAGTTCTATAAGAAGAGTAGAGAATGGAGTTTTAAAATTTAGGTTTTTGGGTTTTTTTTTTTAGTAGATTCATATGTGTATACATGAGCCAAATAGTTATAGGCATTTAATCATCTTTTAATTTCTGTTTGGTTTTTTGAGAGGGAGAGCACACAACATATGCATAAGCAGGGGAGGAGCAGAAGGAGAGGCAAGGAGAGAATCCCAAGTAGGCTCCATGCTCAGTGCAGAGTCTGATGCGGGGCTTCATCCCCTGAACCATGAGATCCTGACCTGAACTGAAATCAAGAGTCGGACACCTTTCCACCTGAGCCCAGGTGCCCCTCAGCTTTAGGCATTGTCTGTTGACCTCTAAGAGAATGAGGAAGGATTTAGCTCTCCCTTAACGCCAGCCCTATATCTACTTGTCTTCCCATTCTCTCTCTAAAGGTGTAATCTTAGCTCCGGGTTACCTTGTTGTGAGTACATAAATGCTCTTCACAGCGAGCCATGTAGAAAACCGTGATTACTTTTCCTTTTCTGTACAAGGTTGATCTTGCCTGAAGTGTAAAATTGTTGGTCCGTGTACAAGTGTGAGTACACACATATTTGCACTTAATTCTCTTTGTACCACTCAGTAATTCCATCTGGGACTTCCCTTCAGTTGTGTAAATCCCCTCTCGGTACACTGAAATTCATTAGACATCTTTTCAGTAGTTTCTTCTCGAGAATTCTTACATGGAGCCTCTGCCCTCCTGGTTTGTTTTGTTGCTTAGCTGACAACTTTGATCCCCACCCCACCCCCATTGTTATCTCTTACGTTGGATCCTGATACCTGGAGTGGTTTCTTGGCTTATTCACTCATGTAGTATAGAACACCTCTTCTAGTACTTATGGAGGAGGAGGGTGCATATATGAATCACACATGTTGTAAAGACAGCATTGAGGGGAAGGGCATCTGGGTGGCTCAGTCCATTAAGTGTCTGACTTCAGCTCAGGTCTCGATCTCATGGTTCGCGGGTTCGAGCCTTGTTTTGGGGTCTGTGCTGACAGCTCAGAGCCTGGAACCTCCTTCAGATTCTGTGTCTCCCTCTCTCTCTGCCCTTCCCTTGCTCATGTGCTCACGCTCGCGCACTCTCTCTGTCTCTCTCTCTTAAAAAATGAGTGAATGAACATTAAAAAATAAAATAAAAATGAAGATGGCGTTGGGTAGTTTCATTACGTTGGCTGAGTATTGAGCATTTTCTTTGGGGTTTTTAGAGGCATTTCTCCATTACATTTTAGCTTCCAGCGTTAAGTCCAGTGCCATTCTGATTATCGATCCTCAGCATGAAACTGATTATTTAGTTTTGGAAGCTTACATAGGGCCTTTTCTTTGCACTGTGAGGAATCTTGGTGTTCATAGATTTCATAAAGATAAGCCTGTGGCTGATGTCTTCATCATTATACTGGCTGCTTAGTAGGTGCTCTTAATCTGAAAACTTGTGTCCTTTAGCTCTAGCAATTTTTTTTTTTTACCTGATGATTTCCTCCATTCTTTTTTTCTGTAATTGAACTTTTTAGAACTTCTGTTCACTTAGATACTGGATTGATCCTCTACTTCCTGTTCTAATCTTTTCTCAGTTTCCCTTTATTGGTCTTTTGTTTCTACTTTCTGGGAGATTTTATTGATCTTTGAAGTGTTCTTTTGAGGTTTTCCTTTTCTGGTATTGAATTCTGTATTTTCTAAGAATTCTCGGGGCGCCTGGGTGGCGCAGTCGGTTAAGCGTCCGACTTCAGCCAGGTCACGATCTCGCGGTCCGTGAGTTCGAGCCCCGCGTCGGGCTCTGGGCTGATGGCTCAGAGCCTGGAGCCTGTTTCCGATTCTGTGTCTCCCTCTCTCTCTGCCCCTCCCCCGTTCATGCTCTGTCTCTCCCTGTCCCAAAAATAAATAAACGTTGAAAAAAAAAAATTAAAAAAAAAAAAAAAAAAGAATTCTTTTGTTGGCTTCCTTCCTTAAAAAAAAAAAAAAAAAACAAAACATCCTGTTCTCAGTTTGTGGATGTTAGGTCTTCTTTTATCTCTGAAGATATTAATGCGAGGTTTTATCATCTTGTTCCTGCTTAATGCCTGTTAACTCCAGTTTGCTTGTGTTGCTCCCTCTTTCATGTAGGTGTGTAGCATTAAAACAGCTGATGGGAAACTGTGCAATTAGATGGAGTTTATCTAACATGGTCAACACTCTTTGGTACAAGTGCACAATGCCTTATCTGCAGTTCCAGAATCTTAAGTTCAGAGTGCCAATATCAGTAGATCATAGATTTCTAATTTTAATAAATGGGTTGTAATCTCTTACTATCATTGTTTATTGTGATGCTCATATTTGCCCCATATCTGGCCACTGGGAGTTCAGTCCGACTTTTGTGCTATTTTGATATCTTCCCTGTCATTCTTTGGATACTTCTTACTTTGTGATACAACAAGATGTTCCAGGCTTATTTTGTGGTTTTCCTGCTCTAACCTAAAAGTTAGCTTTTCTCTAAAGAGCCCAAGTTTCTTTCAGTGGATAATGGTATTGAAACAACAAGATCTGGAAGCTAGGCATGTTCCTGGCTACCAATTGTAGCACTATCTTAGAAAACTAGGCTAGTAAGAAAAAATATGTATTTTTGTATATTTTATAACCCACTATATATATTTTATGTAACATACACATATATGCCATGAGTTCATAGGATTCTCATCATTCCAATCCAATACCAAAGGTTACATCTCTAACAGTGATGAACCTGTCTGCATTATCTCCATATGTTTAGTCATCTGTTCAAGGCTAGAATACATAGAAAATAGTAGTTTTAGAATCACTTGTCTGTGCCAAACCTCACTAGAGATCAGTATTTGGGTTTTTAGGATAAAATTTAGATACGACGAAATGCGTCCTGCATATGCACTTTTTGCTTTTGAGTATGGATAAACCTGTGTACTCTATAACCCTATAAAGATGCAGGGACACTTCCATCACACCAGAAAGTTCTCTCAGGCTTTTTCTTGATAAGTCATGGGATTAATTTAAAAGCCCTGGTGTATGCGTGCATATATTGACAGTAAGAGAGCCAGGAAAAAGCATTTTTAAGCTATGTTCTGTGTTATAAATTCAGTCCTTTTTAGACCTTTCCTCGGGAGACTCCACTCATCTAATATTTTCTTCATTCTTTCTAGGTATAACACACTAATATTTAGTTAAGTACCAATAGTCACTTCAAGGCTAGAGCAAATTGGCTATGTGTGTACAGATATGAACACATCTATCTTGTGTGCATTGGTTCAAAATGGCCATTTTGGGAAAATACCCAACAGTATTTCTGTACTCTTATTTCACATCAGTATTTTCCCACATAATTAAGAAAAAATAGGAGTTTTCCCTAAAAACTGGGGACAGTGTGAAGGGAATCACTGAGTGATAAGAAACACCCTTGTCCAGTCTTTTGTTAAAAAGTAAACTTGAGGAAAGATCCTTTATTTCCAGTTTCCCCACAGAGTTTTGGAACACCAATGTGAGTGTTTTTATTCAGAAAAATGGAAAAGACTTATTTGAGAACTGGCACTGTAATTGAGAAAACTTGATTACCTTGATGGTTAATGCAATATATATGTCTGTCTCCTGTGGATCTAGTAATAAGGTAAGCTATTGATGAAACATTAGAAGTTTTAGCTATTTTGTATTTTTCTTTAATTCATCATCTTCAATAATATAATGCAGTGAATATTTTTTTCCAGATCTTTTAACTCCATTCTTCCCTGGCACTGTATCAGCGATGTGAAGTCAGGGAGGCCAAATTAAGTCTGTGTAAATTTCCCTGGTGTTGTCACTCTGTCTTCTGAATAGTCTAGTCGGTCCAAGGATAATGTCAGTGCTCCAGAAGTACTGTGTCAACGTAACTTATTCCAAGACACAATCATTGGCCAAGTGTTACCAGTGGAGAAAAGCCTGAGGGAAGAGGTATAGCCTTACTTCTTCCATTTATATTTAATGACACCTGCTGCCAAGATGGCTGCCACTACTCTTCAAACTTCAGCAGATCCCTGAGAATTTCTAAAACTGAGTAAAACCGGGCATTTACCAAGGGACACCGTCTGTATGGATTTTGAGCACTCAGTAACGATGTCTAAACATTTGTTTCATAGATTCTGTGTGGGTTATTGGAAAGCATGATTCTGTTGCGAAGGTTATCGTGGGGTTCCATTTGCAGGCGGTGTTCTGGGGTGTCACAGCAGTCTGACTGGTGGCCAATCACACGAGATTTTTAAGCTCTCTAGGAGAACTGTGAGGGGTACTGTGGAGCTTATTGTGGGGTTACTGGATGCTGGCATTAGAAAGAGGAAGGGAAAGGCGGCGGCTCTCTAGCCTCTGGATCCAGAGGATGCCTCATGAAGACAGAGCAGTTCAGCCTGAGGTGAGGATGGACACAGGAGACCAGAAAGACAGGCATCCCGGGTTGGGGCACAGGTGGAGGAGACTGCAGCTGCAGTGAATATGAAAGAGGCTCTTCCGGAGTGAGTTTCAATCGCAGGAAAATTGGGTCAAATTCTCTTTTAATTATGATCCAGGTCCTTGATCTTTCATATCACCAGTGAGGCCTGATTAAAAGAGACATTTGTTTGAAAAGTTCAAGCTGACACTTGTCTCATTCAACTCCTTTTACTTAAAAAAAATTTTTTTTAACGTTTATTTATTTTTGAGAGAGAGAGACCGCACAAGCGGGGGAGGAGCAGAGAGAGAGGGAGACACAGAATTCAAAGCAGGCTCCAGTCTTTGAGCTGTCAGCACAGAGCCTGATGCGGGGCTCGAACTCACAAACCGTGAGATCATGACCTGAGCTGAAGCCGGACGCTCAACCGACTGAGCCACCCAGGCACCCCTCCTTTTACTTCTAAAATATATATGTGTAGTTTTCTTTCCATAGTCAAGTGGTTAATTTTATTTTCTCTGAGTTGGCATCGAAATAAATAATCGTGAAAGTATTTCAATAGATCAGTATATATATTCAGCTGTTCAGAATACAGCCAGTCAACTTTTCTATGTCAGCCATATGTGTCAGAAAAAATAGACTGGGCATTTATCATCTCTGAAGAATGCTTAAATTTTAACTTTTGAATGAAAAAGCATTGAATGTCCTTGACATTTAATATGTTTTTGAAAAAGAAAACAGCCAAAAAAAATCAACCGTCCCTTCATTTGGGAGGAAAAAAGGTGAAAGTGGAGAAGGTAGAAAGTATCCATAATGATGGATATTTAATTAAGCCCTGTGGTCCAAGAACAGAATTGTATATCATGGCTTACAGTGGAATTTGAAGCTTTAATTAAGTGCTGAGCTTTGCTTGGGATTGAATGTCAAATCAGGTGAAACTTGTTTTACATAGTTTGCATTCAAAACGCCATTCCATCCTCTTTGACCTCTTTTGGCTGTAATGCCTTGTATGGTTAAAAAAAAAAAATCTTGATTTATGGAAAATGCCCAAACTACAGGACACAAACTTTGCAGCCTTTACACTGCAGTGGTGTCGATGGAAGACGATCTAGAAGGTCCTTGGGGGTGGCTCTCCTTTAGAATGTTCTTCTCTCGTGGATCCTGTTGAGTGGACTTGAGGATTCAGAATGTTGGTTTTTGTCAGTTCATGGTGCAAGTCCAGTCCTACTGAGACCTGAGATGTGCTGGTCAAACTTAAACCTCTTATTTAAATCATGTTTAACGTTAATTTGCAGTTAGAAATGTGTGTCCACAAATAAATAAAGTAAAATAAAAGTAATTTAAAAAAGAAATATATGTTCTCTGCAGGGCAGTGTTTTCCTAGTATTGAGATATCTTGGAGATGCAAAGCAATCAGAAGGTTGCTCGTTGGACAAGGACTTCAAGGATATATTATCTAGGCTGTGATAAACCCACTTCCACAGTAGGACATGCAGATTTTTAGTGGTTAAAAAACAAAAGTACTTTATTATGATTCAGGAGATCTGGGTTCTAGTGCTAGTTTTGCTACTACCTGTGTGCCCTTAGCAATTCCTTCACCTTTTTGGGCTCTCGTGTCCTTGTATGTATGTATGTATGCATTTATTTATTTATCTATCTATCTATTTATTTATTTATTATGTTTGTTTATTTTTGAGACAGAGAGAGACACAGCATAAGCAGGGAAGGGGCAGAGAGAGGGAGACACAGAATGTGAAGCAGGCTCCAGGCTCTGAGCTGTCAGCACAGAGCCTGACGCAGGGCTCGAACTCACGAACCGTGAGATCATGACCTGAGCTGAAGTTGGACGCTCAACCGACTGAGGCACCCAGGCGCCCCATGGTGTCCTTGTTTTTAAAAAAGGGGATAGAGGGGCGCCTAGGGGGCTCAGTCGGTTAAGCGTCCGACTTCGGCTCAGGTCATGATCTCGCGGTCCGTGAGTTCGAGCCCCACGTTGGGCTCTGTGCTGACAGCTCAGAGCCTGGAGCCTGTTTCAGATTCTTTGTCTCCCTCTCTCTCTGATCCTCCCCTGTTCATGCTCTGTCTCTCTCTGTCTCAAAAATAAATAAACTTTAAAAAAAATTAATAAAATAAAAATAAAAGGGATAGAATTAGGTGGCCTTTGTACCTCAGATGCAGTGCTTTTCTTTCCTTACTAATGTTGAATGCCTGTAATAAATTCCAACTCTCATACAGATTTTAAAAGTATCCTACATTTTTCACTTTCTACTTTTCTGTGCTATTGTAGAAAAATGATAGATCCATAGATTAAAAGCTGTTTTAAAGATCAGTCCAACACAGTCATCTATCTGATGCTTGCGGGAGCCCACACTGACTTAAAAAACAACCCACTCTTTGGGGCTGAAACGTTGCCGTAGGTACTTGGACTTCTGGGTTCCTATCAGCTGAGAGGAGCTAAGAAAGACCATGATTCCTGAGCTTAATTTTGAGAACAAGAACTATATAGGATGGGCTGGACTGAGAGGCCCACAACTCTTCCAATGGGGGAACTTGGGGAGTACAGAGACATATTTTCATCATATCTTTTAATTTTTTGACCCCATATGCATTTCTCCCCTCTGAGAATGCTTTTTCTGTAAAACTAATATAAAATACATTGAGGGGTCCTATTTGCTTCCTAGCAGATGTCTCCTTTCTAACTTGCTTATTTGCTCTTAAGTCTGCTGTTTCTTATTCTTTTGTTAAGAACTGTGCAGGGTTTGAAATGTTAGCCTACTTGTATAGTTATGTGACTGATATCTATGTATATACATATACATCTGTGTGTGTATGAATACTGTAGAAAGAGGCATCTGGGTCAAGGAAAATAATTCTTTGTTGATACAACTAGATCAGCAACTCGAGTATCATGAAGCAGTGAAAGCTCATGGAATTTCTCTGTGCACCTGGCAGGTTTCACCCCATAGATAGGAGATGAGAACAGAGTATTTTCTCCATTTATACACAGAGGAGAGGCAGTCGCTCCCCTCCCCTCCCAAAGGGAGGGAGAAAAACCTTTGCTTCTTTGAGATAGTATGGAAAGGATCCTGGGTTCTTACCCTGACCTTTTGGAATACACATGCATCTCTCTGAGGGCCAGATAAGCATCTCTGTCTTTTGGTGTGTATGACCAAGAGATGACTCCAAGGTCTGCACTTCTGTAAATCCCTGGGAAGATAATGCTGCGGTCTTCTGGCATATTGGGAATGGATCCTAGGTGCCTAATCTGGGCTGTAACCGTTGGACCCTCTTGTGGAGAGAAGTTTTATTATCTCTTTTGGATGACAGTTAACTAGACAAATGGCTATAGACCCAACCCTCATGGTTTATGGAAAGCAAAATACATCTAGGGGAAGTGAAAGCAAACATTTATTATATTTATATCTTTTATTTTCCTGATCTCAGGAGGCCAGGGCTTTTTATAGGAACATGGAGAAATCCAGGGAAATTTTATTTCCCCACATCCACCAAAGGTGCTTACACAACTCTGCTAATATCTATTTTTTTAAAGTAGTGCCTTAATAGAGAAGTAAAAGACGGTAATTCATTGCTTGTACATCATATGAGTGAGGATTACTAGAAGTTAGGGCCAATTCTGTGATTCAAACAGAATTCTAGGCATTTTTTTTCTTCTCTCTGTTAGAAAAAGGGCTGATGGTTTGAAGGCGATTTCTTTTTATTGGTATCTCTCATGCTGACAAAACGGAAGCAGATGGCAAACTGGGGCATTTTAAATTCCACTGCTAGCTAAAACCATACGAACATAAAGCCCTGTAATTATGCTGCATTGATCAAGTGATTAAAATGAAAAGAGTGCATTTTGGAGCATAGAACTTCTCTTGGGTTCCTTTAGTAGATTGATGACATGAAAATTTTAGAATAAAATAACTGTCATTTTAAATAGAGACCATTTTTTTCATTTTCTTTGTCTTGCAGTATATTAGTCAGCTCAGACTTCGGCAACTAAATACCATATAGACTGAGTGGTTTATTTTATTTTATTTTATTTTATTTTATTTTATTTTATTTTATTTTATTTTATTTTATTTTATTTTACTTTACTTTACTTTACTTTACTTTACTTTACTTTACTTTACTTTACTTTACTTTACTTTACTTTACTTTACTTTACTTTACTTTACTTTACTTTACTTTACTTTACTATATATATATATTTTTTTTAACGTTTATTTATTTTTGAGAGAGCATGAACAGGGGAGGGTCAGAGAGAGAGAGGGAGACACAGAATCCGAAGCAGGCTCCAGGCTCCGAGCTGTCAGCACAGAGCCCGACACGGGGCTCGAACTCACAGACCGTGAGATAATGACCTGAGCCGAAGTTGGACACTCAACCGACTGAGCCACCCAGGTGTCCCTAGACTGAGTGGTTTAAACAACAAACATCTTTGGGTCACAATTGACTGAGAAATTCAAGGTCAAGATGTGGCAAATTTGGTTCCTGGTGAGAACCCTCTTCTTGGCCTAAAGATCTCTATCTTCTCATCATATCCTCACATGGTGAAGAGAGAAAGCTTTGGTGTCGTTTTGTTTGTTTTGTTTTGTTTTAAATGTTTTTGAGAGAGAAAGAGAGAGAGTGAGCATGAGCAAGGAGGGGGCAGAGAGAGAGAGGGAGACACAGAATCTGAAACAGGCTCCAGTCTCTGAGCTGTCAGCACAGAGCCAGATGCAGGGCTCTAACCCACAGACTAGGAGGTCATGACCTGAGCCAAAGTCAGACACTTAACTGACTGAGCCACCCAGGCGCCAGTCATTTTACAAGGGAACTAATCCCATCATGAAGGGTCCATCCTCTTGACTTCATCAGAACTTAATTTCCTCCCAAAGGCTCTGCCTCCTAGCACCACATTGGTGATTAGGGCTTCAACATACGAGTTTTGTGGGGACACAAACATTCAGTCCATAACAGAAGAGTTGAGTGTGACTTCAGTAAAATATGGCAAGTTCAACAAATGTAAGTTTCCTTCCTGAAATCCTAACAAAACAAGAATACAGGAAAAAAGATATACGCCCACAAAGATAAAGAAATGGGGGAAAAGAGGCAATAACAACAAAATATGGGTGATAGAAAGCAGAGAGACAAATAATAGTAAGCCTGTATTACTTACCTATTGTTACATAATAAAAATACACCAGAACTTAGTGGTTAAGACCATGAGTATTTATCTCCCAGTTTCCATGGGTCAGGAATCCAGGTGTGCTTTAGAGTCTCTCCCGGGCTAAAATCATGATGTTGGCTCTTGCCAGAGATTACCTTGAATTCCTTGTCTCTCCAACATGGCAGCTTGCTTTATCAAAGCATGCAAGCTGAGAGCAGCAAAGCTAGTCCAGTAAACAGAAGTCACAGTCTTTAAAAATTTTTATTTATTTATTTAGAGAGCACACACACACACGTGTGTGCGCACACAAGCAGGGGAGGGGCAGGGAAGGAGAGACACAATCCCCAGCAGGCACCATCTGCACAGAGCCCAATGCAGGCCTCAAACTCATCAATTGTGAGGTCATGACCTAAGCCAAGATCTAGTCAGATGCTTAACTGACTGAGCCACCCAGGCGCCCCAAAAGTCACTGGGTCCCACTCACATTCAAGGGGAAGGGGTTATAAAAGGGTGAAAATGTTGAGAACAAGATCACTGTGTGCCATATTTTTTAATTGAAATATTTATTGAGATAATTGCAGATTCACAAGTGGTTTGTAACAGATAGTACAGAAATCTGGTATGTATTTTATCCATTTTTCCCCAAAGGTAATATTTTGCAAGACTAGTATAATGTCACACCCAGGATATTGATACTAATAGTGATATAATCCACTGGTTTTATTTCCCGGTTTTACTTGTACTTGTTTGGATGTATGTGTTCAGTTCTGTACAAGTTTGTCCAGTTTATCATGTATAGGTTTGTGTATCTTTGCAGTCAAGGACCCCTTGTGTAGAGGACCATATTTGCAAACCACCATGTAATGATTAACAGAATTCCAACATGAAAAAAACTACACTCACCTCCACCTAAGGCTCCCAGAGTCTCATCTCATTTCAGCATCAGTTCAAAGTCCAGAATTGTGTCATCTGAATCAGGTCCAGGCCTTTTGGGTATAGTCCCTTTCCATCTGCAGACCTGTGAAGGAGACAGGTTATCTGCTGCAGCGCACTTTGTTGCTAATCTGATGACACCTTGTTAGTGTGAAGCAGCAGCTGGGCCTTGGACTCCTCCACTCTCTCCTGGATCCTCCTTAGCCTCTCTGACTTCTTGGCCAGGGGAGTGAGTTTCTCTCTCTGAGGAAGGGCTGTAGCTTCTGCAGAATACTCTTGTCACCAAAGAGGCAGCAGGAACTGACACAGATTTCAGCCCATCCTCATGGGCTCCAAGTTGTGCTTATGGTCTTTAGCTTGTTTTCTCTCCCCCACTTTGTATCCATCATCCTTTCCTGACTGCCTGCTTTGTGGACTTCAGCTCCAGAATTAGACATGCCTATGGCAGCGTCCTAGAAAGCACTTGAGCAGTTCCCACAGTTGTCCAAGGCCAGATCTGTGTAACAAATTTCTTTGAAGTCACATAGTACATTCTTAGTGGTTTGTTTCTGTGGTTGAACCCCAACTCCTACACTGTCCAAAAAGCTCATCATGAGTCAGCAGTAAGGAAGGCTAAGAACAAATTTCTATCATTTAACCATAGGATTTGATGGAAAAAGCGCCTCCAGAAATGTGGGGTAAATCATGGGTTATAAACATGGGGATTGGTTGAAGGTCTGTTTAAGAAGCTATTAGACTCCAAACTCTCTACTCTGTATAGGTGGGCAAGTGCCCTTTCTCCCACCTAGAAGGAATGCTAAAGTTGATTTTCTTAACACTTGGGGACACCAAGGGCACTGATCATCAGGCACTGATGAGGACTGGCATACTCTATGGAAAACAGGAAGATTGAGTGAAAGTTAACTTACCAAGTTGAGCCATCTTTTTTTTTTTTTTTTTTTAACCTGTGTTGTGGAATGCAAGGAAGGCCTCAAGATTACATCCTCCAAGCACATTATAGAAGAGTCTCTTACAAGAAATCTGGCCAGCCCAAAAGAAGAAACTTGAAGATGATGGCATTGTATAGAATCCTAAATGATATAATTTTCATAAATAGGAATTTATTTACTAGGTCTCAACAAATAGAAATTTGAAGACGGTGGTGTTAGGACAAGTATATTCCTCAAAGAAGAATAATCTTTGTCTGTGAAAGACCGTCTTTCTTCTGTTGGCACATCTGAGAAAGGTCACTATACGTAGGGCTGAGGGAGAAGACACTCTTGGCTAGTGATACGTATCCGTAATAGTTGTCCCAGCAATCAGTGAATGACAGGCCTCATTACTTGTACACCTCATGTCCACTTAGGACAGGAAATGGAAGTACCGCCACAGCTAATGTCATACTCAACAGCGAAAAGCTGAAAGCTTTTCCTCTAGATCAGGAATGGGACAAGGATACCCACTCTTGCCACTTTTATTCAACATAAGATTGGAAGTCCTAGGTGGAGCAGTTAGGCAAGAAAAAAAATACAAGGCATCCAACTCACAAAGGAAGAAGTAAAACTTTATCATTGTTTGCAGATGACATGGTGTTAAATACAGAAAACTATAAAGACTCCATCAAAGATACTGTTAGAACTAATAAATGAATTCAGTAAAGTTGCAGGATATGAACCTTTTTGTAGTACCTTACCCCTAGTAGAATATTCATGATGGGGCTGCATTGTCCACTGCCTGCACCACTTTTTACCCAACAGAATAAGCGGCCTTGAGGAAATAACAATGTTCTAAATTTTGTCCTCCTCCCTTTCTTTCACCCAGCCCAGCTTTATTTTGCTTTCATTTGAACTTGACCCTTTAAACATGTGTGACCTAGCCTGTTTTGCCAACTTTGGATTTTCTTGAGGCGTTTAGACTTCTGTCTTTCATTAAACCACTAAGCTTTCAGTAAAGAAAATAATTCTTCCACTAAGAAATAACCATGCTGGTATTTTAATATCTTTCCTTCCCGTCTTTTCTCTGTACAATCATGTTCTGACATAATACGTTCTTTAAAATATCCCAAAGTCAAAAATACAAAAAATGTACAATATACTTTGTATTTTTGTCCTTTTCCACAAAAGGAAGAACATGTTATTAAATTGCAAATGGTACTGCATCTTTTAGGCATAATTTGTGATTATGAATTTCCGGTGTTTGGAACATGGGCTTTAATTTTGTTATTTTGATTTGTAGCTAACTGTGTGTGTGTGTGTGTGTGTGTGTGTGTGTGTGTGTGTGTGTATTCAATTGGAGAAAGCCTAGATATACAAAATTCAGGGGCAGGGCACCTGGGTGGCTCAGTCAGTTAAGTGTCTGACTTTGGCTCAGGTCATAATCTCATGGTTCATGAGTTCCAGCCCCATAATGAGTTCTGTGCTTACAGCTCAGAGCCTGGAGCCTGCTTCAGATTCATTCTCTCTCTTTCTCTCTCTCTCTTTCTCTCTCTCTCTCTCTCTCTCTCAATCTGCCCCATCCCCCACTCATGCTCTGTTTCTCAAAAATAAATAAACATTGAAAAAAAATTTTTTTTAATTTCAGGGGTGCCTGGGTGGTTTAGTTGATTAAGCAACTGACTTGGTTTCAGCTCAGACCAAGATCTCATGGTTCATGGTATCAAGCTTCGTGCTGGGCTCTGTGCTGAAAGCAGAGCCTGCTTGGGACACTCTCTCCCTCTTTCTCTACCTCTCCCCCATGCACACACATACTCTCGCTCAAACTTGAAAAAAAATTCTCCCTCCATGCACCTCTGTTAATCTCCTCCTCTGTTCCAACCATATTGTAATCTCTCTGCTTTGTAACATTTATATAAGCACTTTGATTTACCCATCTCCACGAATTTTATACAATAGTAATAGTACAGGCAGGTTAATAGTCCAATTTTGCTTCAGCTTTCTGGCACAAATGCTTGCAAAACTGAGCTGTTGTCTGGTATTGGATCATTCTAAGTGTTTTCTTTAGTTTATCACTTTCACTGTTAGCATTTTGGTAGCATTTTCTATTGTTCTGTTGATTGCAGACTGTTTAGCATCTCTGGCTTTGTGTACTGTACGTTTGTAGCACCCACCGATCAATATGGCAACCAGAAAAGGCTCCCCACACATTTCAGCATGTACTGGGGACCCAGGTTGAGGGGCAGCAAAACACAGTTGGTTAGCTGATGCATTGGAGTCCAAATGTGATGTAAAGGAAATTTAGAAGTGAGAATGTATAGTTATGAAAGTGCTGGTTTTGAAATGTAAGAAATTTGAAGACCATTTGTTTATGCTTTTATACAAAGGCAGTAACACTATATATCATTTGGCTCTAATTTATTTCCAAGTTACCATTATCAGGAGTCTTTCTTTGTGTCGATATTTTCTTGAAAACAATTTTAATGGGTGTGTAATGTATGTTAGATTCATAATTTATATAACCCTTCTATTGGACAGTTGGGTTTCCTTTTTTTAAATGTTTATCTCTTTGTAGAGAGAAAATCTAATTCGATATTTATTAAGCCCACAATAAAGAATATGCAAATATTTCATTTTCCTACTTTTTATTTTTATACCTACTTTTTTTTTTTGATGTTTATTTTTGAGAGAGGGAGAGGGCATGCACATGTGCGGAAGGGGCAGAGAGAGAGAGAGAGAGAGAGAGAGAGAGAGAAAGAGGCAGAGGATCTGAAGTGGGCTCTGAGCTGACAGCAGAGAGCCTGATGTGGGGCTCAAACTAAAGAAGCGCAAGATCATGAGCTGAGCCGAAGTCAGATGCTTAACGGAGTGAGCCACTCAGGCGCCCCTATACCTACTTTAGATAAAGATGCTGTCAAACTGTTTGGGGAAGGTCTTGATAAGGGTAACTTCCCATTCATTATTCCTTAGAAAAACCTGGGAAGTCTTATTTTCACATGTAACTTCTTGTTAATGCTCCGTGTAGCGATGCCTCTGGACCTTGCACACATTCAATTTGTTTGAATAGTAGTAGCTGTTTCAGTAGTAGCTGTAATGGATCTTTTTTTTTTTTTTTTTTTTCAAATTCAGACACCCCTTCCTTCCATTGCTGATGTTCCTCAAAGTCACGTACACCCAGTTTTTCTGCATCTGCCCCAGTACATTCATAGCAGCAAAGGAACTAGGAAGTTTGCTGAGCCTGTGCACCAAGTGCAGCCTGGGAGGGCATTGGTGTTAATGTTCCTTCCGTTCTCCCCCTGGGGGACAACCCTCAGGCTGAATAAACACTCCTGACTCCTGTTCTTCAGATAGACAATTCTGGGAAATAATCTAAATGCTTCTCTGGTACTGGCAGAATCTGTCCCCTATTGTCTGTAGTGGTGACCTCAGTAATGCTCTTTAGATTAGCTTTTCTTCCTTCCCTGTCTCACACCTCCTGTTCTCTGACTCCCACTTCAGAGGGTCACCTCCCACATAAATAACTGCACCCAAATCCTTGCTTAGGCTCTATTTTGGAAGAAATCCAAACTAAAACTCCTATAACAGTGGGCTTTTTTGGATTACTATGTTTCCTATTAAATTCTCATGTTGCACTTTTACCTAATTAAATGGCAAGTGAGAAAACAGCCAGGTAACAGATTATGATGAGCAAAGATCTACAACCACTGGCCCAAAGTTAAGTAGGATCTGTAGGGAAAATATAAGATGTGACTAGTAGTGTAATTTTTGCTTATAAATACCATTAACATTTTAAATAGTTGCATTAAGTTGTACTTAAAGTAATGGTCTTTTTTCATAAGCTCTTTCTTGCTCATGGCTGACTTACATGCAACAAAGAAAACTGCATCCTCTAAGATGCTTATTGTTAACTTGACACAAACTACCAGGAATCCCAGTTGGCTCAAAGTCCATTACTGAATATTGAATCTCTTTCTGTGTTGTGTTGTTCCTCTTGAAATTAACAAAACTTTTAGGTCATTAGTGGAGTTGGTCTATAATTCTGTTTTGAGATCGTGTTGCTTCTGCCTGAGAAATTACAATAATAATAATTAGAGTAATAGTGATGTTGATGGACTGAGTGCTAGGGTACTTCACACACCTGCTTGTCTTTAATGCTTATGTCAACTCTGTGAGGTAGGTACTGTTTTCCCCATTGTATAGATGAGGACACCTGAAGTACCTAGATCACCTCACTATTGAGTAACAGTTTGGATGCCCATTCCTGCCTGCCTAACTCAGCTCTGCTTTTAAATGCTTCATACTGGTTCCTTTCTCATCAGTTAGTTTCCAAGGCCTCTAGGGATTGACATGATGTTCCTGAGGACAGTGTTACAGAGGCACTCTTGGGTGGATTCATAGTCAGCTACCAAGTGTTTTGATTCCTTAACTTTTTGTGCACAGACAATGCAGTGCCAGAGTAACATCAGTGTAGATTTAAATTCTGGAATCCCACAGCAGAGGCTCATCAGTCCCAGTAACAAGTCAGGAGTGAGGCCTGACCATATCTCCTACTGAGTTCTTCCGTAGTTGCACATTGTGGGCAGGAAGCGGTTCATCACTGGGCAGTCCTAATTATGGCAAGTTGTTTCTTCAGACTTATCTCCTTTTCTAGCCATTTTACTAAAAGTTATAGAGGGATTTTAGTTGGTTCCCTACACTACTATAATTTATTGTACAAATGCCCTAAAAAGCTATTTATGAAGAACTCCAAGGAACTTGATAGATATAACAAGACAATGTAGTGAGGAAAGGAATATCTGCTGAGTCTCCCGAATGCTAGGTGTTGTAATCTCACACATGCAAAAATTAACATTCAATTTGCATCATAACTAATTATGCAAATGACTTGATGAAATAAATGGTATGTTTGTTACTGCTATAAAGTCTCGAATTAAGAGTAAAGAATTCATTATATTAGTAACACATTTGTCTTTGTGATGCTTGATAATTCAAAAGATCTCTTCCTCTGTGCCTTCAAGCAACTCCAGATGGTAAAGAGGCAACTTGATTCCCCACTTTACACCTGATGCAGCTGGAACTCAGATTGGGCAACTTGCCCAAGGGGCTAGAGCCTCTGCATTCTTCTAGCTGTAAACCATGGAAAATATGACTAGTTTGGTTGAATTTTTTTGTTTTTCCATAACTATTAATAGACTGGATTGGCTAGAAAAGAAGAATGGGATGAAGAGGAAAGATTAAGACACTAGAAGGAGTGTATTTGATTCCACACCTGTACTAAATTACACAGTCAAAGGTACCTCTTAGGATTTGAGCAGTACAGAGAGGACACGTACTCATCCTCCATTTGTATCCTACAGATCTGAGAAAAGATGTTGGTTTCTTTAGTTGTTTCTACTGTATCATGCAGAAGTGTTGCAAGATAGATGAAATGAATGTTCTGGAGCACTTTAAAATGCTTAGAAGAGAAAGCACATGTATTTCAGTTAGCAGTGTTGAATTTTAATACCTCAGGAGAAAGGAGCATAATGCTCTGAAGTAACTGTACACAGAAGAAATAAAACAAATTTTATTTCTCAAGATTTTACATTAGTACGATGATCTAAGGGACAGAGTACATAAAATAAAACAAAATCATTTTATACTTGTTTCTGCTTCATGACAAGTCACAAAATTATAATGTCACTACTAGAGTTGTTCTCCACCAATAACTAAATCACAATGAAAGAACTTTAGTGAACTTGCGCCTCTGCAGTTGATCCTTAGAAAACATGAACATGAAATAACACGTAGATTTTATGGCATTCCTAATAAGAAGTGTTTCTCAATTACAAAAGGAATAGGTGCTTATTATAAAAAACTTAAAGAATTGGGAGACAGAAGTCCTCCCTTTTTTGCATCCACTGGTAACATGTAATAGTACATGTTTATTTTAAACAACAAAACCTAATAAGGAATATAAAAGCTAATGTTTCTGAAATTTGGGATGAAATATGTCAAATAACCAAATTATTGGCAAAAAGTTTTGAACGAATGGAAACTAAAAGGTTAAAACCTACTAGGAAAGATCTTAAAGGAATTTGATTTCAAAAAGCAATTCTGTGACTTTAAGGATGTTTCATTTTTAATAGAAATGTCAGTATGATTTAAAGTTGAGGATCATCTGAGGCATTTGAAAATCGGTTATTTAATTTTGTTAAAATATGTTCCAGTCATTTCAAGATTAAATCATATGTATGCTTCTGTGCACATAGTACACTAAAACTTAATCCATCTAGACCTTGTCCCACAGTATTACAATTGTCTGTTTACTCCTTTGTCACACAGAGTATGTATTATATCTTACCAGTATATCTCCAGGGTCTGGTACATTATATAGCAAATGAGAAGAAGTGTTCAATAACTGGTTTTGGGAGAAAGAACACAGGGTGAGATAAGGCACCCCCTCATTCTGAATGGAATGCAGTATTTCCATTGGGCATAGTCAGAACAGTCTTCATTTTGGGTATCTGCCCTAGTCTTTTCCTTCGTGATCTTTCCAGAGTGTATTAGTCCTCAGTATGAAAGCTCAGAAGGGATTGAGTTTTAACCCATTGCTGTTGTTGTTTCAGTTAAAAGTGAGTGTTCCTAGATTAGGGTTCCTCTTGGCCAATATCCTACATTCTGAGGTAATACTTCAATTGAAATTTTGGTGTCTGAGACTGTGCCAAGACTGGCCTGTTAGCACCGTTTATTTTGAGAGAGTTTGTGTGTGTGTGTGTGTGCGCGTGTGCAAGCAGTGAAGGGGCAGAGAGAGAGAATCCCAAGCAGCATCAGTGCTGTCAGCACATAGCCTGACTTGGGGCTCAATCCCATGACTCTGAGATCCGGACCTGAGCTGAAATCAAGAGTCAGACACTTAATTGACTGAGCCACCCAGGTGCCCTGATATTTTGTAAATTTAATATTTAAAAATTTAATACTGAGGGGCGCCTGGGTGGCTCAGTTGGTTAAGCGTCCGACTTTGGCTCAGGTCACGATCTCGCGGTTTGTGAGTTCGAGCCCTGTGTCGGGCTCTGTACAGACAGCTCAGAGCCTGGAGCCTGCTTCAGATTCTGTGTCTCTCTCCTGTCTCTCCCCTGCTCTCACTCTATCTCTCTCAAAAATAAATAAGCATTAAAAAAAAATACTGAGAAATCACGGCTCTTGTATGTAAGTGATATGTCAGTAACTACACAGGTAAGTAATTAGAATTCTGAATACTCACTTATGGAAGGTCTTTTGAAAGCTGGCATTTTTTAAAAAATAAAAATGATATTAAAGGCACTGCAGCCTAGTGAGTTTGAAATCTGATTGACCTGAATGTGAACTAGGCCCCCTGACTTGGGCCCTGAAAGTTACTTAATACTTGGAGTCTCATTAGAGAGGAAGAAAAACACCTGCCTCCTGAGGTTTACTTGAAAATTAAATCATGAAATACAAGGGAAGTGCTGCTATCTAGATTTTCAATCGGTAACCCCTTTCTCAGCTCTTAATATTACAGGTAAAGTAATATAGTGTATTTGTATTGTTGTGTACCTTTCCTATGTTAAAGTTCACTTCGCAGAAGGCAGTAGAATCCAACTTGACCCATTTTAAAAGTCCTTAAAACTTGCAAGTATTTTCTCCATTCAGTAGGTTGCCTTTCATTTTGCTGATGGTTTCCTTTGTGCAGAAGCTTTAGTCTGTTGTAGTCCCACTTGCTTATTTTTGTGTTGCTTTTGCTTTTGGTGTCAGATTCAAAACGTCATCGCCAAGACCTATGTCAGGGAGCTTACCTAACCCTGTGTTTTTTTTCTATAAGTTCTGTGGTTTCAGTTCCTACATTCACCTCTTTATTTCATTTTGAGTTCATTTTTGTGTATGGTGTAAGATAGTGGTCCACTTTCATTCTTTTGCATGCGGTCCAGTTTTGCCAGCACCATTTATTGTAGAGACTATCCCTTCCCCGTTGCATATTTTTGGCTCCTTTGTCATAAATTAACTATGTGTAGATTTTTTTCTGGACTCTGTTCTGTTCCATTGGTCTGTGTGTCTGTTTCTGGACTCTGTTCTGTTCCATTGGTCTGTGTGTCTATGTTTATGCCCATTCCATCCTTTTCAGATGAATAATTGAGGCCCAAAGTGGTTAGGGGTCTTGTCAGTTTATGTGTTTTGTTTCAGAATCAGAATTGTTGCTCAGGCTATTACTTCAGTGCGGTCTCTTCCAGAAATCCAGCCTTTCCTCCATGTATCAAAATCTCCAAATAGTTGAAGGATATGTTGAGTAGAATGAAGGACCTCTGAAATAGGAAGGTATGGCAGGTACGAATTTTTTCTGAGAAAATGTTTATACCATATGTAGCTACTGTCATTAAATGGGTCACCTCGTTTTTTTTTTAATGAGGTAAACTTGATCTTAATACCTGATATTTTCTTTAAGAAATCATAGAAGTGAGATTATTTGCCAAACAATGCATACTTACCAGTTCAACTATTTATTAGTTATGGCCTCAATGTGGTGTCTGAGTGGTTTGCCTAATTTCTTTTTGTAAGCTAAAGTTTGGGTTCCAGAGAAACAGCTGAAGTAAAAAAAAGGGTGGATGTGGTTGTCTACAGTTATTGGAAGTTAAAGCTGGGTTTTAGTATAAAGTTAAATAGAAGCTGGCAGAAGTGTTAAGAATTTGCTGTTAATTATTTGTGTTTCTAACAAGAATTCTATTTTGAGGACGCCTGGATAACATTCACACTTGTGAGATTGTATTAAACAAGTTAGGGTGCGTTTGCTATGTTTATTATATTTTGGTTAAAACAGGCTGATTTTTTTTTCCTCTACACAAAACAGATTTTTTTATTTGGAGATATTAAAGATTGGAGGATAAAGATGGGAAAAGAGGGAAAAACTGTGGAGATTAGTATGTGAAAAACAAGGGCGCCTGGGTGGCTCAGTTGGTTAAGCATCTGACTCTTCAGCTCAGGTCATTATCTCAGAGTCATGAGATTGACTGTGCTAGGTGTGGAGCCTGTTTAAGATTCTCTCTCCCTCTCCCTCTGTGCCTCCCCCGCTCTCACTCATGCTCATCTCTCTCTGTGTCTCTGTCTCTGTCTCTCTCTCTGTCAATCAGTCAATAATAGCCCTCCTGGGTGGTTCAGTCAATTAAGCATCCAACTCTTGATTTCGACTCTGGTCATGAGCTCATGGTTTGTGAAATAGAGCTGACATGCAGCACTGTCAGCACAGAGCCCCCTAGGGATTCCCCCCCCCCCCGCCCCGCCCCGTTCCACCCCTGCTAGCTCGCATGTGCTTTTTCTTTCTCAAAGTAAATATTAAACATTTTTTTCTTAAAGGTTTATTTTTGAGAGAGAGATAGCGAGCAAGTGTGCAAGTAGGGGAGGGGCAGAGAGAGAGGGAGACACTGAATCTGAAGCAGGTTCCAGGCTCTGAGCTGTCAGCACAGAGCCTGACGCGGGGCTCGAATTCATGAACTGCGAGATCATGACCTGAGCCGAAGTCGGACACTCAACTGACTGAGCCACCCAGGCGCCCCAAATAAATAAACATTTAAAAATATTTTTTTTAACGTTTATTTATTTTTGAGAGAGACAGAGTACAAACGGGGGAGGGTCAGAGAGAGGGAGACACAGAATCTGAAACAGGCTCCAGGCTCTGAGCTGTCAGCACAGAGCCTGATGCGGGGCTCGAACTCACAGATGGCGAGATCATGACCTGAGCCGAAGTTGGCCGCTCAACCGACTGAGCCACCCAGGTGCCCCTAAAAATAATTTTTAAAATGTGAAAAAACAGGGGCGCCTGGGTGGCGCAGTCGGTTAAGCGTCCGACTTCAGCCAGGTCACGATCTCGCGGTCCGTGAGTTCGAGCCCCGCGTCAGGCTCTGGGCTGATGGCTCAGAGCCTGGAGCCTGTCTCCGATTCTGTGTCTCCCTCTCTCTCTGCCCCTCCCCCGTTCATGCTCTGTCTCTCTCTGTCCCAAAAATAATAAACGTTGGAAAAAAAAAATTAAAAAAAAAAAAATAATAAAAAAAATAAAAATAAATAAAATGTGAAAAACAATGCTAATTTTATATGGTAGAGTAATGAATGATTCCATTATGTACTTTTGCCAGGGAAATGACTTTTTAAAAAAATTTCTAATAAAATTAACATAGCTCAAGATGTACCACAGCTTTCAATTCTAATTTCCTAACTAGTATTATCATTATTTCTAAATCTAGTTTGTTGAGATTTTAAAAAGTTTCCTCAAACGATACCAGGTTTATCCTCAAATCACATTTCATCATTTGGTGAGACCAGTAGAAGATGACCAATGTTTACTAGCCCATATCTGGAAGCATTTTGAAGGGAATAGCAAACACTGTATGTTAACTACCTGGAATTTAAATAAAAAACGTGATGGGGGCGCTTGGGTGCCTCCGTTGGTTAAGTGTCCAACTCTTGGTTTCGGCTCAGGTCATAATCTCACAGTTCACGAGATCGAGTTCCACATCAGGCTCTGTGCTAACAGCATGGAGCCTGCTTGGGATTCTCTCTCTCTCTCTCTCTCTCTCTCTCTCTCTCTCTCTCTCTCTCTTTTTCTGCCCCTGCCCTCCTTGCCCTTGCTCTCAAAATAAACTTTAAAATAAATAAATACTTGAAACTACAAAAAATGTTTTTCAGTTGCCCAGAAGAAGAAAAAAATGACAAAGGTTGTTTAAGTTTTCATTGAAATATTTAGAATAATCAACAAGGCCTAATGGTATTGAGGAAGAATTAAATTCAGCTCCGTGATTATTTGAGTACCAGATGATATGCATGATTCGGGGGAATTAAAGAGTCTAGGCTTTGCCTTCTCAAATGGAATCCTTTAAATAATATAGGAAATGAATAGCTTTTGCTGGGGTTGGGGACACATTCTCCCAAACTATGACACCTTGACGACAAAGGCTAAGGGTCAAGATCCCTGCTGTCTTGAGGCTTTAGTGGGGAGAGGCCAGTGAGGAAGTGAACACACAGCTGATTTAATTGCAGACTGAGGACTAAGAAGTTAAACCTGGGAAGGGACAAGGAATCCGGTGGCAGGAACACTACTGAATGGGGTGATGAGGAAGACCTGCTTGAGGAGGCATCCCTGAGTCAGAGCTGAATGATAAGGAGTCGGTGGTACAAAGACTTGCTGGGAGGGTATTCCAGGTGGAGGAAGTGGCAAGTGCAAAGTCCCTGAGGAGGAATGGAGTGGATGTATTTCCCGAACAGTGAGGAGGCCAGTGTGCCTTAGGGAGGACAGAGTAAAGAGAAGAGAAATAGAGGTGGGCAGAGGCCAGACAGGGGAGAAATTTAAATTTCATTCTAAGTGCAATGGTGGGCTACTGGGGTTTGAACAAGGGAGTAACAAGTTTGAACCAGGATCTGACTGGTGCTTGTAGAAGATCACTGAGGTTGTTGTACAGAGAACAGATTGGAGAAGGCAAGAGTGGCAGCCAGGAAAGAAGTTAGGAGGTAGCTAGCGAAAGTACCCAGGGAGGGATGCTGGTGGCTTGGAGAAGAGTGGCAACAGTGGAAATAGAAAGAATTTGATTAACTTGAAGTTTGCTTTGGAAGTAGAGCTGATAGCACTTGCTCAGGGACTGTGTGTGTGAAGAGAGAGAGGAAGGAAGGATTTCCTGGTTTTGCCTGGAGCAGCTCAGTGGGTGGTGACCCTGTTCACTGACATGGAAGAGTCTGGAGGGGCTCACAGGAGACAGAAAGGAATTTCTGCTCTCTTGCTAAACTGGGGGAGAAGAAGAAGAAAGTGAGGTTCAGAAAGGTTAAGAACCTGGGCCAAGATCCTGCAGCGAGAACCAGGACTTGAACTCAGGCTCTCTGGCTGTGACTTCTGCACCCTTGGTTGGCTTCTTGGTAAAACTTTAAGGATAGAGTCTAGGAGGAGGGTGTTCAAGGCAGAGACAGCCATGGGCAGCAGCAAAGAGCCAGCAGAGGGGGGAACACGTTCAACAGCCGTTTGGGACTTGTTGCTGAAGAGCAGTTATTTGTGGGTCCTTCCTAGTTGGGGTCCCAGAGAAACCGAGATCTGGTTTCCTTCTTGATCTCTTTAAATTAAAATGCAGTCTGTCCTCTGGAGAACCTTTAAGAGCTTAAGTTAGAACTTTTTCTCCAGTCCAGACTATTTACTAGAAATCTGATTGGGGAACATGGCTGCCTTAGTCTTCTATCAGATTTAGAAAGAATCCTCTAAAAATTTTTGGAAAGATTATTTTCAGTCAGATAATTTTCAGCCTCATAGATTGTCCCCCGTTTCCCCTGCATTGTATAAACTGCCCTCCTTGGACTCTCTCCTTACACAGGCTTATTGGAAGACCTCCCGAGCTTCACCACTGCCCAGGTTTCAGAGCATATCGCGTTCCTTTTCATCCTTTACGTAATAGTTTGCTCTCCTCTTTGTCTTTTCTGCCCAAATATCCCATCTCTGGGTGGAGGCCGGTGGCATCACAGATGGGCCCAAGCTGGGATAATTTGCCTCAGAGGGCAGTCTTCCAGAGGAAGCAAGATTGTGATTGCTGCTCACTCACCGGGCACACACCAGTCCACGTGGTTCTATTTGGTATAGGGTTGAACACCACACTACACACAGTGTGGTGCTTGATTTTTGGGTTTTGATGATGAATGACACATTGAAAATTTTATTTTAGAGGGGAGAGAGAATGAGCATGTGTGTGCGTGTGCACACACGAGTAGGGCAGAGGGGCAGAGGGAGGGAATCTTATTAAGCAGGCTTCACGCATAGCACAGAGCCAGACACGGGACTTGATCCCATGACCCTGGGATCATGACCTGAGCAGAAATCAAGAGTCAAACGCTCAACCAACTGAGTCACCCACGCACCCCATATTTCTGGTTTGTGAGCATTATCCAGTCTCTTATGCTCTGGGACTTAGGACTTTGTTTTTCAGCTGTCACACTTGCTTTCTTGGCTTTTCTTCCCCAGCATTGGATAATGAGATAGGAATGTGAGGCTCCTTCAACTCACTGTATATCTTTTTTCTTCAGAGAACAAGTTCCATAATAGAATGAAATAGAGTGCCTGTGGCATGTTTACAAAATATAGTGATAAATATTGAGTCTCATTATATACTTGAGACTCAATGCCCGCTTTTTAAAAAAAAAATGCATGACAAAATGGGAGAGGAGAAAGTTACTAATTCATTATGTCTCTGCTCCCACTCTACCCTTTGCTTTGGGATACTGAGTTGGCCCCTTGAAACATTCTCCTTTGCCACCTGGTGCAGTGTTAGCCTTTCTCGGGAGAAGGACTGGTCAGTGAGGCAATGTGAGGGCAGCAGGGGTAACTTACTCCCCGATTCTGGTTCTCCTTTCTTCCTTTGGTGCCAGGCCCTGTGGTCCTCACATGCAACAACTCTCAGGCCTTCTGCCCGCCTGCTGGCTGCTGTTGCGGTAGCTCCAGCTGTGTCCTGAGGCTGCATTCCTCCCACCGGGAGAGCTGGCCTCCAGCCCAGCTTCTACCCGGAGCAAGCGGCAGCCCTTCTACAGCCTGGCCCTGGCCGGTGCTCTCCTGCAAGATTCTGAGCCACCAGCAGCTGGCAGCCGCCACAGCCTCTTCCAGGGGATCTGAAAATCTCAGCGCGTGGGGGGAGGGAAGCCTCTCGTGAGTCCTCCACCCTTTTCTCAGCCTAGATAAATGTTATCACAGACCACTAGAAGTCATAGACTAAAATGGAAACACAGAACCTCCTCCCATTTTTGGAATTTGTTTAGAGTGGAGGTCAGCACACTTTTTTGGTAAAGGGCCAGATTGTGGGCCACATATGGTGTCCGTTGTATATTGTTCTTCATTTTTTAAAAAATCCACCTTTAAAAATTAAAAAAAGTTCTCTCTCTCTCAAAAATAAACATTAAAAAAAATTAATTGAGAAAGTACTATCCTGTGAGGGGGCACCTGGGTGGCTCAGTTGATTAAGCGTCCCACTCTTAATTTCAACTCAGGTCATGATCTTGTGGTTTGTGAGTTTGACCTCCACATTGGGCTCTCAGATGTCAATGCAGAGCCCCTTTCAGATCCTCTGTCTTCCTCTCTCTCTGCTCCTTCCCTGCTCACACACTCTGTCTCAAAAATAAACATTTTTTAAAAACTATACTGTTTTGACCTGACAGATTAAAATTAAAAATTATATTTTCTTGGGGGTTCAGTCGGTTAAGTGTCCGACTTCAGCTCAGGTCATGATCTCACGGCTCATGGGTTCGAGCCCTGCGTCGGGCTCTTTGCTGACAGCTGAGAGCCTGGAGCCTGCTTCCGATTCTGTGTCTCCCTCTCTCTGCCCCTCCCCTGCTCATGCTCTGTCTCAAAAATAAATATAAAAAAAATTTTTTTAAATAACATTTTATTAAAAACTTTATCTTTTCCCAGGCAAGCCCCATCAGTTACCTGTTCTCATGCCCTCCTTGTGAATACCTGCTTCCTCTCTCTTGGCTCTGCTGACCTTCTACCCAAATCCCTTCCCCTGCTTTTCTTACTCTATGCTTCTTCATTCTTCAAGGCTCAGCACAGTGGCCAGTGTATTCAGTGAATTATTTTTCTCCTCTAAGCACATGTGTTGTAGCACATGTGATCTTCCCCATGCCCTTTATTGACAATTACATACTTTTTTCCTTCTGAGGTTATGTTTTCTTCACCGCCAGAGAGGGCTGGATTCTTGAGGGCAAAAACAGCCTTCTGTTCCTACTGTGTGGTTCCTGCTATGGTCCTAGAGTCATGTTCACACTGCTGTTATGTGTTGGGTTAGTTGTCATTTGTTTGCATATGATGGCTTCAGTGAACCACCTTTAAAAAAAAATCATTTCTATGTTAATTAGATCTTAATGTCTGTTTCCTTTTTATTTTCTTTTTTTCCCTAAAAAAAAACTATTAGATGCCAGTGGGCCTAAAAGAGCACTTTGCCATAAGATGTGTTCTGCCATATAGTTGTTTTCAGAGGTGAATGAGTCATGATGATTTTTTTTTTAGTTGGTTTGTATTTTTTATCCTGTTTGAGTCTTCTGTCATTTCTGTCATTTCCAGTTTCTGTGTCAGCACTATCTTGGTAGGTGTCAGGGTGTGGTGACTCAGTGAACGTCAGGCCCTGAGGCGGATACTCCAAAATAATGACTTATGAGACTCTAATGCAGGCAGAAAGGTATGAGGTTAAGAGGAGATACAGGGGCACACGTGAGCTAGGAATACATTGTATTTTAGGAAGGAGTCCAAAATGAAATTTGTAATTATAAATTTATAAGCTTGGAAATGATAGAAGTGAAGAAATATCTGTTAAAATACAACTTAAATCATCTTCTGGCTTTCCATCAAAGTCTTTTGTTTTGCATTTATTAGAACAGGACATACTATTTTATAAGGAATTCTTGAAAGAAACTTGTTTGACATGAGTCCTTAAGTATGCCTTCAGAGGAGTAGATTTATTTATGAGTACTTGATGTGTTGGCTTGCTGGCCTGGAGTAGAGTTGCCAGTGGTCCTACTCCATGTGGCGTTCAGCCCTCTGTCATCTCAGACACACAGGCATCAAAGCGAGGAAGACAGCTTTGTTAGTACCATCTGGCTATACCTCAGAGGCTCGATTCTATTCCTTTGAGGTAATTCTTGATAATAATTGGCTTAGATTAGGAGCAAAAAAGAAAAAATAGTTGGCTTAAGTATGTTCTTATTTGAAAGGCACCTGCCATATAAGGTGTTCCTTCTTAATTATTTTTTTCTCTGGGACTCTGTTACACTTCTTTTGTTCTCTTCACTGTCGTACATAGTCTCACTGTATTATTCGTATCCCAATAAGCCTGTTATTGTAAGAAATTCTCACAAAGAATTTAAGTCTCAGTTCAAGAGTCCAGTTCAGATTTAGCTGAGAATCTTGAAGAAGAATATTCATATAGGACGTGCGTTGTCCATAAGTTTAATGACTTTTCACAAAGTGAGCATACCTATGAGCAAGAAACAGAATATTACCAGACCCTAGAAGCCCCCTGTGCTCTTTTAATCTCTGCCTAAACCTGGAAGTGTAACCACCATCCTGCCTCCAGGGCCATAGATGCCTTTTGCTTGTTGTTGGAATTTATAGAAATGGAATCTTAGCATACGCTCTTTTGTACCTTTTGCTTAACGTGTTTCTGAGACTGACCCATGTTGTTGCCTTGTTGTAATATTCCATCTGATGAATATACCTCGATTTATTTGTTGCGCTGACAGTGAAGTTTTGCATAGTTGCCAGGTTTTGCTTCTTATCAAGAGTACTTCCATGAATGTACTTTTATTTGTCTACTGGGCACATACGTAATTCTCTCACTTTATACCTAAGCATGGAATTGCTGGGTCATTAGGTATGTGTGTATGTGGAGATGCTGCCAGTTGTCAGAGTGGTAGTTTACACTCTCGCCAGCAGTGTACAAGAATTCCAGTTTGAACACAGCTTTAGTCAGTCACATTCCTAGCATGGGAGCCTGATGGGCCCAACTTGGAGCAGATGTCTGGTCAGTTACAATGAGGGGACCTGGGCGGGGGAGTGGAGAATCACATATTGCAGACATGGTTTGGGGAAGCCCACCACTGATACACTCTAGCAGAAGTAGAGGCAGTTTCTAGGAAATGAGAGATTGAATGAATCGTGTAGATCTCCTAACAGGTTTCAACATAGTATTTGCAAATTAGATGCACAAAGAGAAGCTCTGAGTTGGAGGTACAACTTTAAGTCATCAGCAGAGTAATGTAGTTGAAGCCGTGTTACTAGGTGAGAGTGCCCAAAGAGAATTCATGGAGTGAGATGAGAGAGGTTGGTTCATGGTAGAACTCTGGACACCAGCATTTAAAGGATGACAAGAAAAGTCTCTAAAGGAGACCGGGAAGGTGTGATCAAGGTCTAAGGGAATGTGGTATCACAGAAGCCAAGAAAGAGAATCTTTCAAAGACAGCGATCAAAACTGGTGATTGCTTTTGTGAAGTCAGTGGCTAAAAAGTTATTTGATCTGGAGGTAAGGAGGTCAGTGGCCTTCTGAGAGTAGTTTCAGTGAACTGGTGGAGCAGAGGCTAAAGTGCAGTAGGTACAGATCAGTGAAAGCTACAGGTAGTAGAGATAACAGATGTGGCCAACCCTCTCAAGTCACTTAGCTGAGAAGGGTGAGGATGTGGATTTTGAGAGAAGGCAATCAGAAGGTAGCAGAGACCTGAGCATGCTTACCTGCTGATGGGAAAGTGCTGAGTAAGAAAATATTGAGAACATGGAGGTCTCTAGGGTGGTGGGAAAGGCTGGAAGCTGAGCTCTGGGAAACGTGTTGGTC
This sequence comes from Lynx canadensis, assembly GCF_007474595.2. Lineage (NCBI taxonomy): Eukaryota > Metazoa > Chordata > Mammalia > Carnivora > Felidae > Lynx > Lynx canadensis. The sequence continues at coordinate 114,049,093 of NC_044306.2, read as the reverse complement.
TTAGGAGGACACAAAGATTCCTTGCACTGCCAAAGGTGAGAAAGCAGGGAAGGGTGATAGCAGAAGTTTGAAAGAGTCCGTCACTCGGCACATGGGAGGTGAATTAGTTGTTGACTGAATGACTATGTTTTCAGGCATTATACCCTGCAGTTTCATTTATCAGTTTTTTTGTGCTTCCAGATCTCCAGTGAAAAGGGATCTTCTGCATAGCTTATGTTACTCAGAAGAGCAGTTGTTTCCACGTCTATCACCACAGCATGTGTAATAGCTTGGAATTATGGGCTTGCTTAAAGAAATCCAGATGTGTTCCATTTATACGGTGCCCATCTGTTTTCAAGTATGGAACATGTCACGCAGATACCTTCAGGTACTTCTGCAATATATAAAAGTTGTGACTATAAACATATGCATGGACTTAAATCAATGTGTGTATGTGTATTCTAGTATGTACACATGTACACATTAGACCGTATGTAGCCAACTATTCTCTTCAGTTTGGGAAAATAGAACATATGTGTATTGACTTTGCAAAAGGATACGACTGCATTTGGGGGTTGTTTTCAGACCTTGGGCCACATCAGTCTGAATGTCTTTAATGGTGATAAGACTTCATCCTTTCAAGGGGAATTTGATAGTTTCCAGCAGCCCCGTGTTGTTAGGAATCGAATCTGTTGCTTTTTCTTATCCAATTTCCAGGATGTGTCTTAAATCCTTTTAAAGTCAATTCCATGACCTAATGATATCTGTGGAGTACAATTGAGCAGTCCCTGAAAAGAGCAGTAATAACGGAGTTCTCACTTGTGGATGTGGGAAGGGCACACGGTCGCACCATGTTATTGCTGGAAGCCCCATACTGGGACTGCTGTCACACAGAGTGCTTTTATAGCAGAATAATTAAGGTCCTCCTAAAAAGGCTTATATTTAGAAGCACTCTGTTTTTATTTTTCCGTATCAGTGTATCACTGTTGCCTTTCAGCTAAGAAATTTAAACTGCTACTCTCTGATTTGTATTCATTATGCACATTATGCTAGTTCCTACCGTTGCCCATTAAACATCCATGTCTCTTCCTCACCCCACGTCAAACAGTTCTTTCCTTTTTCAAGTAATGCTGCTGCTGCTTTGTTATTCTCGGCTGGGCTAGACTTCTGTTTACACCGTACTTTCTACTTCCTGACACTTGACATTTTCTTAGTGCTAGAATGTAAGGTTGGATCACAACAGACTCCTGTTCTTACTTTAAAGGGATAAAAACAGTGAATTAAAAGAAAATCCAACTTTTTTGTTCAGTCTCCTGATGTGTTGTTTTTTTCCTCCTGGATGTGTTATATTTACTTAAATGGCTAGTCATGGGGTTATTGATACATCTTCTACTAGATTTTAATACTGAAAATAAGTTACCATTTTTTAACATCCAAGAGAAACAATATTACTCAAGTTTGACTAGATAGGTAAGTTTTATTTTACGAATTAACTGATGCTGTCCTGAAGACATGAGCCCTCTAACAGGTTTAGTAACTGCTGGTAGTCTCAAAATGGGTCACAGGTGGGATATAAATTGAAAGAAGAGCTGAGTTTGGGTGAGTCAGTCTTTTTTTTCTTTCTTTTTCTTTTTTTAAGTTTATTTTTTTGAGAGACAGAGCACGAGCTGAGGAGGGGCAGAGAGAGGGGGGTTGGAGGATCCAAAGCAGGCTCCATGCTGACAGCAAAGAGCCTGATACGGGGCTTGAACTCAAGAATCCTGAGATCATGACCTGAGCCCAACGAAGTCTGACCCTTAACCGACTGAGCCACCCACGTGCCCCTGGGTGAATCACTCTTGATGTGGTTCAGCTCTGCATGTGTGGTGGGTCTCTGTAAGATTTTCAGCATGATCTTTTAATAAAGTCCTTCTAAAAAAGGGCTGTCATAGGATAAATATGATAGTTTCTCTTTTCCACTTCACTAACGTGTCAGGAGAATGCAGTATTCTTAAGGTTTCTAAATGAGAACTTGAAAGGGTATGTGAGATCTTGTGCTTATTTTTTTGTTCTTATTTTTTCCTTTTTAAAAATTTTTCAATCCCTAAGTAACCATAGTTTTTTACTGGCATGCAGTAAAAAAGTAAAGTTTATTTAATGTACGACCCCTTCTTTTTTTTTTTTTTTTTTTTTTAATTTTTTTTTTCAACATTTATTTATTTTTGGGACAGAGAGAGACAGAGCATGAACGGGGGAGGGGCAGAGAGAGAGGGAGACACAGAATCGGAAACAGGCTCCAGGCTCTGAGCCATCAGCCCAGAGCCCGACGCGGGGCTCGAACTCACGGACCGCGAGATCGTGACCTGGCTGAAGTCGGACGCTCAACCGACTGCGCCACCCAGGCGCCCCTACGACCCCTTCTTAATAGGTTACTTCTCTCTGTAAATGGTTATTTTAGTGTTTGTTTAGCCTGTTGTTTTTAGCATTGTTTTATTTTGAAACAATCTAAATGCAGTAGGAAGAAAGTTCAGAAACAAATTGTTGACAGGATGCCATTCCCCCTCAAATACAAAGATGTTCTCTAACCACAAAATGACCATCAAACTCAGAAAATTAACACTAATACATTACCACCATCCAGTTTGTGGATCCCATTCAGATATTGCCAGTTTTCCCGTTAATGTTGTTGGTTGCAAAAAGTTCAGAATCACAATTGAATTTGTCATGTCTCCTCTAGTCTGGAACTGGAACATTCTTTCTTTGACTTGCAGTGACTTTGACTGTTTTGAAGATTACAGTTATTTTGTAGAATGTCTCTTTGGATTTGACTGATGTTCCTTGTGATTTGATTCACTTTATGTATCTTTGTTAGGAATTGCACATGTGTTGCATGTGGTCTCTCTTCAGTGCATGATTTCAGTTTGGCCCCATTACTGATAATGTTCACTTTGATCACTTAATTAAGGTGGTGGTATCTGCGAGACCTCTTTTCTTTGAAGTTACTGTTTTCCCCTTTGGAATTAATGCTTTTGTGTGGAGGCAAATTAAAACTGTGTGTAAGTATCTTGTTCCTTATCAAACCTTAATTTTTAATTATATCAGAATGGACTTAACAGTTTCCTGTTTTCTTCAGTGGGTTATAATCTGTTACTATCATTATTTATTTGAATGCTCAAATGTGTTCTAGATTTGACCATTGAGAACTCCCTCCAAGATGCTACAATTTTTTCTTGTGTGTTTCCTATGTTTCACATATGTTTCATATGTGTTTCATATGTGTTCATATGTTAAAAAATAATAAATAATAAAATAAAAACATAAAGTGAAATAAAATACAATAAAATAATAAAATACAGGGGGCACCTGGGTGGCTCAGTCGGTTAAGGATCCAACTTTGGCTCAGGTCATGATCTCATGGTTCAAGAGTCCGAGCCCCACATTGGGCTCTGTGCTGACATCTCAGAGCCTGGAGCCTACTTCAGATTGTGTGTCTCCCTCTCTCTCTGCCCTCCCCCTGATCAACCTCTCTCTTAAATGAATGAATATTTTTTAAAAATTTAATTTAAAACAAACAAACGAACAAACAAACAAACTGTAGGGGCACCTGGGTGCCTCAGTCAGTTAAGGATCTGACTTTGGCTCAGGTCATGATCTTGTGGTTCATGGATGAGCCCTGCGTTGGGCTCTGTGCTGACAGCTCAGAGCCTGGAGCCTGCTTCGGGTTCTGTATCTCCTTCTCTCTCTTCCTCTCTCCCACTCCCTTTCTGTCTCTCTCTCAAACAAACATAAAAAAGTGACTTAAAAGTGTAAATACGTGAAATCGAAATGTCTTATATAAACATATATACGTTAAACATTTGAATCTTTTAAAATGTTTTCTATTTTGTTGGTTTTATTTATAGTTTTACATATTAAAAGCCATGAGCTCCTACCATTACTTCCAATTTCATCCCAACACTACAGCATTCATTCTAGTTTTCTTCTTTACATATTATAACTCCTTTTTTGGTAGGATAAGTCTGCCTTCCATTAATCTTGGTATATTTGATCAGTTTTCCTGAGCGTGACGGTCTGTCATCTCTGCCACCACTGTTTTCCCTTACATAAATGCCCTCCTCACCTGAGTTGGGCTCTAACACCTTGTTCTGAGCCTACCTTCCTTGCATATGCCCCTCTTCATTCCATTCAGGTCCTAACACCCCACACTTATCCCCTTATGTGGACACCCTCCTCGCCATGCTTAGGCTCTTTACCCCCATGCTGGCTGCCCCTCTGCATGACTGACCTCCAGCCGCCCTTGAAGTCAGACTCCCCACCTTGGGCCAGTCTTCTGCCCCTCCACAAGTGCCCTTTTCAGGAGAAATACTTAGATTGAAGAAGCGTCATGAGTTCCAAGCAGGAAAAATAAAATTACATCTGTACCTGACACGCAGTGGTGAAACTACAGAACCCAAATGCAGAAAGACCAAAGAAAATCTCACAGAAAATCTTAAAGTTACAGAAGATGTTTTAATTGAAGCCAGAAAGCAAAAGAATATCTTCAAAGTTTTGAGGGGAGATAAAAATCAACCTGGAACATTATGTTAAGTAAACTATCATTTCAACAAAATAGAGGCTGAGAGACTAAAGGTTGTTACTGAAAGTTCTTTTGTGGAAGAATACAATTGAACATGTGAGAAAACAGGATGTAAGAAGCGAAGAGCAAAATAGGAAACATACAGATGAATCTAAGAAACAATCACTATATAAAACAATAGTCACAATAACAATGTAGGGTTGCTTTTTATTTTTTTTTTAAATGTTTATTTTTGAGAGAGAGAGAGGCAGAGTGCAAGTGGATGAGGAACAGAGAGAGAGGGAGACACAGAATCCGAAGCAGGCTCCAGGCTCTGAGCTGTCAGCATAGACCCCAACACAGGGCTCGAACCCATGAACCGTGAGATCATGACCTGAGCCAAAGTTGGATGCTAAACTTACTGAGCCAACCGGGCACCCCACAACAATGTAGGGTTTCTAAAAAATAAAGCAGAACTAATTGCTACTTTAATAATAATTATGATTGATACAATCTAAATCCTTGTTATTCAGCATCAGGGTAGAGAAGTTAACTTTACACATTAACCAAGTAAGAATGTAAATGGCAAACATTAAAGGGTTAGGGGAAAAAAACATATACTTTCAAATCAATAGAGAAAAGTAAAGGAGTATTTTTTTAAAAATTAGTTATTAGAATACAAGAAGGAAGCAAAGGAAAATCAAGATAAAGAGAAAACACAAAAAAGGATGGCAGATACCCATAATTATCTGAGCTAACAATAAATGTAAACAGATTAAACTCAATTGCGAAAAGGACAGAAATCGCCCGTTAACAACATAGACTGAGGATTCGACTACCCATACAAACGATCTCATTGAAAACAGTACTGAAAGTTATACTGAGCAGAATCTAGTATTTTTTGATACTAAAAAAAAAAAAGAAGAATGCAGAAGAAATATTGAACAAGGAAATGAGTAAAATACAAGAATAGAAGTGAATAAAACTTTATATTTCAAACCCTGTTGTATGCACCTCTTACTGTGGAATGTGTGGCACAGGCAAGTACGCTCCTCGGTTAGATCATTGTTTTGCTTTGAAGCTTGTCCTTGGGTTTGTTAGAGTTTGACCCTGTGGTACATCATGGTTAGCACCTCACACTGAGCTCTTGAGCTTTTGTGATTTCTTTTTGCTTCTTTGTACTCCCCTCCCCCCCCCCCCCCCGCACAAATCAAACTAATACATAGTATCTCATTTTTTATGAACCGCTCTGACTTGTCTCTAGATTACATTTTAAATCTGCCTAACCAAAATTGCATGTTGTAGCACACAACGGGCAGTTATCTTAACTAGCGCGCTTGAGTTTCAGGTACCACATGAATCATTAGTGTTAAAATAAGTTTTTCTTTTTGATTTGGATTGTCCAAGAGTAGTTTATACATGTTTGAAACAGAACAGAAAGAGAAGTAATGCATACAGCATTTGGCTAATAACCAGCAATAACTTCCACATATTGAGTTGAGTAGCTCAGCAAGACCACGTTTATATCCCTTGGGAGCACTTGGCATTTAAGCAGGTCTTTCCTTCATTGTCTGAACTGAACTCAGCAGGATCCCTGAAATTATATTTGTGTGTGTGTGTGTATGTATTTTCATTCCTTTCTTCCTTTCCTCAGTTCTCTTCTTTCCTTTATTCATTTCAACAAGGAAAAACTTTCAGGAGCAAACAATGAAGGACTACAACCCATATAGAAGATATTAGATGAATTTGCTTGTCTGTTACCAAACATGTTGACATGTTGAAATATTAGAGTATATTGGCTTAAAAGTACATTATTTACAGTTAATAAATTGGTTTTGGCATCATTGTATGAATGCAGTTTCTTAATATTTGTGATAGAAGTACTTAATATTTTTTTCTCTTGTTAGGTCACTTGTGCCGTGAAGCCTTTTTTATTTTACATCGGTTCCAATAGCATAGAGCTGGTTTTAACAAGTACTGTTTGTATCTTCCAAGGTCCCCTTCCTTGCACTTCATCTGGAAACAGAGCTCACTACTTCCCCAGGTGTGGACACAGCAGAGGATAACCTGTGCCAGGTGCAGTTCCACATCCTGTTTCCCACACGATGATGGTACTGCCCATGCAGTGAGGCAGTTTAAAGAACAGGGGCTCCTAACTGCTTGTTTTGCTCATTTATTAACAGACTTTAGACAAATTACCTAACCTCCTTGTGTTCAAGTATTCTTAAAATATGGGAAACGACGTGCACGTGGATGTTTATAGCAGCTTTATTTATAATTGCCAAATCTTAGAAGCATTCAAGATACCCTTCGGTAAGTTAGTGGATAAATTGTGGTATATCCAGACAATGGAATATTATTCAGCACTAAAATGAAATAAGCAACATGGACAATAATATTAAAATCATCAAACTTGGGGCATCTGGGTGGCTCAGTTGGGTAAGTGTCTGACTTCGGCTCAGGTCATGATCTCAGTTTGTGAGTTCGAGCCCTGTATTGGGCTCTGTGCTGACAGCTTTGGAGCCTAGAGTCTGCTTTGGATATTTCTCTCTCTCTCTCTCTCTGCCTCTGTCCCTCCCCTGCTTACACTCTGTTTCTGTCAAAAATGAGTAAACATTAAAAAAAATTTTTTTTAAATCATCAAGCTTGCTGAGAGACTATACCTTAATTATTCCTACCCCCAAAAAGAAATGGTAATTATGTGATTGGTGCTATTAATATGGCAATCATATTACAGTGTATAAATATATCAAATCAACATGTCATATACCTGTAATGTACACAATGCTGTGTATCAAATGCATTTCAATAAAAAACTTAAGCTATCAAGCCATGAAAAGTAGAACCACCTTAAGTGCATATGCTAAGTGAAAGAAGCCAGTCTGAAGGCTACTTACTGTATGATTCTAACTGTACGACCACGTTCTGGAAAAGGTGAAACTGTGGAGGCAGTAGAAGGATCAGTGGTTGCCAGAGGTTGCAGGGGAGAGAGGGAGGCAGAGCACATAGGATTTTTAGGGCAGTGAAATTATTGGGTGAGATGCTGCGGTGGTGAGCACAAGTCACTAAGTACGTGTTAAAACTTGTAGAATATACAGCCAAGAGTGAACCCTAATGTAAACTGTGGACTTTGGGTGAAAATGATGTATCAGTGTAGGCTCACAGATTGTAACAAATGTACCACTCTGGTACTGGATGTTGATATTGGGGGAACTGGCGGGTGGGGTGAGAACTCTCTGTACACTGCTCAATTTGCTGTTCTAAAATTGATCTAAAATATAAAGTCTGTTTTTGAAAACGGGAGGGAGGGGCATGCTGGATTAGCCCCCACAGGCTCTTGTTTATCAACTTGTGTATCAACTCCTGTTCTCTAGTCACTTCCTATTATATTAGTGCTAAGCTAATTTTCTCGATAAATTGAGTGATAAATACATTTGAGTGGAAAAAAGGATGGGAAGTAATAGTACATCTCTCCTATCGTTGCTGGAAAGATTAGGAGACTGCATGTAAAACTTTGAGCTATACAAAGAGGGTGAGAAGAATATTCGAGATGGAGAACAGCATGTACTACATTCCTGAGATCTGAGAAGCTTGTGTTCTAGGATTGAGAGATAACCAGTAGGATTAGAGTAAGGCAAGCAAGGAAGAGAGGGATGAGATGAGACATGCAGTGTTTAAGTCATATAGCATCACATTGGCCATGATAAGCTTTTATTTTGTTGAAGCCTAAAGGGCAGCCGTTGAAAAATTTTAAGCAGTGGAGTGGGGTCATTCTATTTAAAGATCATCTTTGTTGCTTTGAGGAGGGCAGCTTGGAGGAGAGAAAGGGGGGAAGTAAGTAACCAAGTTTGGAAACTATTACAATAGATCATGCTTGGCCTGGACCAGAGCATTAGCAAAAAAAAAAAAAAAAAAAAAAAATGGATAAACTATGCAGGTTGAAAGGTTCAGTTGATGGAATTCATGGCATCAAGAATGATTCCTGGGTTTGACTTGAGCAGCTAGCAAGATGGTGGGTCAGTTACTGCAGGGAGAAGGTGGACCCAGAGGAAGAGATTTCGGGGGGAAATCAAGTTTTGTTCTGGATAAATCTAGTTTCAGATGTATGTGGTGATGTAAGGGGAAATGTTAGTCCAACATTTGGATGTCCTAGGCTGAACCTGGGGAGAGGTCTGACTAGAGAGTTGAGGGACTAGAGATAGAAGCCTGCTGGTAGTATGTTCAAGAGTGAATGGGAGTTGAGGATGAGGTGGCGTAGACAAGCTGGAAAGGTTTGGCTGAAGAGAGCATGTGAATGGGGCAGCAACCGGGGGTCTATGTGGTTAGTGGAGGGTCTGGAACTTTTTAAAGAGGAGAGAGAGCAGAGCATATTTACCTACTACATCTGTAGTGTGAGAGTGGTAGAGGGAGTTAAGATTTTGAGAAAGTCTGAGATGTAGAAGATGGAGAGCATCTGAGGAGGGCTTGGCCTGTGGGGAGGAAGGTCACTTGATTGCAAGAGAAGGGAAGGAAGTGATAGTAAAACTAGAGTTCTGTAGTTTTTACGGCAGGAAGATGAGGGAGTTTAGGGTATGAGTTGGCCGTGGAAGGTAGGTACACTGGGCAGGGCTTTCCAGGCAGGGATGGTAAAAAGGGCAAAGGCAAGGAAGCATGCCACAGTGTGCAGTAGTCAGGAAACGGCAGTACTTGTGCACGTCTGGAATCGAGGGTTGGGAAGCAGGTGGTGCTGGTGATGGTAAGGTGAGACTGGAGAACCGGACAACAGTCAGCTCGTGGAAAGTTTTCTTGGGAACAGTTTCTCTTTGTAATAGAAAAATAGAGGTTCTTAAATCTAGAAATAGTTTGACTTTATATGACTTCAGAAGATTGGAATAGGTCTTAATGTGGAATGGATTGGTGGGGGGGCCAGTTAGGAAGCTGCTGCAGCGACCTGGGTGAGATGACATGGACCTGAATGAGGGCGGTGGAGGTAGAGACAGGGGGAGAGGATGGCTTTGGCGACTCCGTGTGAATTAGAGCCAGTAGACCTTAGTGGCAGTTCAGCTGTAACTGCTGGTCTACCAGCTGATTTTATGGACTATTGTTGTTTAGGATAGCCCTCAGTCCTCTAGTTCTAATAGCCGGTCAGTAGTGGTGTGAGTTCATCAAGGAATAAAGGAGAGGAGCAGTGCTATGGAGGAACAAGGAAGCTCAGTTTAGGAGATACTGAGCTTGAGATACCAGTGGGCTGTCCCAGTGAGGAAATCTGGTGAGCCTCCAACAGGAATCTCGTTGCTCCCGGGACACCCGATGTGATGTGTCTGTTATTGTTTGATTCTGAACCTTAGGAAGATTTGCTTGTTTGGGGTTCAGACTACTATTAATTTGGTACTGAGTAAAACAACATGAAGCAAAGAAAATATTCCCAAAAAGAAAATTAATAATACACTATCAGGATTCCAAAACTATTACTGCCTCATGATCTAATCATACTGCACTCTAAAGAAAAAAATGGCAAGCAAAGATTTATGTGCAAAGATGTTTAGAATCAGTTTAGCTGCAATGGTGGAAAATTGAATACGATACATAGATAATAAATTGGAAGGTATACATTGGTGTTAACTGTGGTAATTCTAGATGATGGGTTTTCTGGTGACTTTTCTTTTTGTGCATCTGTGATGTGTAGATTTTCTAAAATGAGCATGCGTTCCTTTCTGATGAGGAAAAATCTATAGAAATAGTGTATAAAATGGAACTGTCCAACAGTAGGTAAATAGTAAATTTTGGCACACCCATAGGATAAGTGGTTATAGAGCATTTAAAATTTTGTTTATGAAAAATTTTTGAGGTAGATGAATGCTTATAAAACATTAATGATCAGCTCTCTCTGGACTACGATTACATGAGTGTATCTGTAGAAGGGCTGGAATAAAAAGCCAGGGGGTGGTGGGATTGTAGATGCTTGTCTTCTATTTCTCAAGTTGCCACAATTTTCTTTTCTTACATTTCTTTTTGTCTTTTTTTTTTAATTTTCTAGTTTTTAAAGGGCTTTTTACTGCTTTTTTTCTACTTTCCTTGAAAAATGTTGGGGTTTTTTTTCCCCTACCACATTAGAAACTGTAGATTGAGTGGTTTCCTTTAAGTGTTTAACGTACACATGTAATTATAACTTTTTAAACAAAGTCTTACGTTTTCATTGTCTTTGCCCTCCTCCTGAATTGGACAAGGATCTTCACATGTTCTAAGAATCCATTCATTGTAACACACCTAACCTTGTTTAGTTTTCTACTCATTTTAACATCAAAAGATGGTTTAAAATTTCTTAAAATGAGTTATTTACCACCATATTTTATAGCTTTGGTGTTTGTATCAATTTCCTAGGGCTTCCATAACAGATTGGGTGACTTAAACAACAGCTTTGTTTTCTTAACAGTTCTGGAAGCCAAAAGTCTGAAGGAAAGGTGTTGGCAAGTTTGGTTTCTTCTGAGGCCACTCTCCTTGGATTGTAAATGGCCATTTTCTCATGGTGTCCTCACAGGGTCTTTCCTCTGTGTGTGCACATGTTTGTGTCTGAATCTCCTCTTATAAGGACACCAGTTATACTGGATTAGGGCCCACACTCATGTCCTCATTTTGACTTTATTACCTCTTTAAAATACATTTATATTCTTAGGTCCTGGACATTAGGACTTCAACATGAATTTGTGGGTTTGAGGGAAGACATGACACAATTCAGCCCATTAATGGTGTTCTCTTGCATTCTGCTTCCATCTGGGTTTAGTTCCATTCTTCCTGAAGAAGTTCTTTAATAAAGATGTATAGGAGAGAAACTGTCATCTCTGTATATCTGAAAGCTCTTCATTTCTTTCAAACCTAAGTAAATATTCCTGAGGATAGTGTTCTGGGTTGATGGTTATTTTCCCTTAGCACCTTAGAGATATTCATATGTTTATTTAACATATATATTGAGCCCCTAGATTGTGTGTCAGGTGCTGGGGATACATACAGCCATAAACTGGACCACCTCCCTGTCTGTGCCCAGGGAGCATGCCCTCTAGTGGGAGGAAAGGGAATAGCATTTGTACAGCTTGTCATTTCTCTAGGGTAAACAGCTACGGGTGGAATTGTTGGGTCACCCAAAAAACTGCCAGAAGTTTTCCATAATGGTTGTGCCATTTTACATTCTTGCCAGTAATGTGTGAAAATTAATTCCTTTTTAAAGTTTCTGTATCCTTCTGTGCTGTGCCTGGTGAAATATTGCCTAGCTCATTAGTTTTCTATTGGTTTTATCCAGTCTAATATTTTTCTAGTCCATTAATCTGACTTTCTGACACATACGTAGAGTTATTTTTCTGTTTCCAGAAATTCTAATTAGTTGATCATAGTTTCTTGTTTTATTTCTATTTAGTATGATAATTTTTTTGTTGATTTTTCGGGAAGCTAATTCTTCCTTTTATCTCTTTAAAGACCCTAAATATAATTTACATTAAAGTCTGTTTTGGATGACTCTCATTTTTATTTTCCATAAATGGAATTAATCTTCAAAGTAAATTTGTTGGTTCTTTCCTAGCATTTAATTTCTCATAAATTAGAATTTTGGATTATAGACTCTAGGAGTTTATTTTTCATTCTGTACTCACCCCTTCTGGCTAATAATTTTACATTGCTTAAAATTGGGATCCTATGGCCAGAGCCCAAAATTGGCTCTTAAATTGCCATCTTAACATCCCTGTCCTGGAATGTTGCAGCGTTATTGGAGATTCCACAGATCAAGTCATTAGATTATTCGAAGGCTTAGGGCACCTGGGTGGCTCAGTCAGTTAAGTGTCCAACTCTTGATTTCAGCTCAGGTCATGATTTCAGGGTCATAAGATCGAGACCCCACATCGGGTTCCATGCTTTGCATGGAGCCTGCTTAATATTCTCTCCCTCCCCCTCTGCCCCTCCCCTGCTCCCTCTCACTATCAAAAAAATAAGTAAATAAATATCACTGGAAGGCATGCCATGGGTTGCTTTTAGTTCCTTCTACCCTGAAAGAGTCAAACTCTCAGGTACTTCTTACAATTTTCAGAAAAAAAGGTAAAAATATGACTGTCACAGAGTTATAAAAATGAACACATATTAAAGAATTAACTCTGGGGCGCCTGGGTGGCGCAGTCGGTTGAGCGTCCGACTTCAGCCAGGTCACGATCTCGTGGTCCGTGAGTTCGAGCCCCGCGTCGGGCTCTGGGCTGATGGCTCAGAGCCTGGAGCCTGTTTCCGATTCTGTGTCTCCCTCTCTCTCTGCCCCTCCCCCGTTCGTGCTCTGTCTCTCTCTGTCCCAAAGATAAATAAACGTTGAAAAAAAAATTTTTTTTAATAAAAAAAAAAAATGAACACATATTAAAGAATTAACTCTAATGAAGTAAAGGAACCAGGCAGATGTTATATTCAGCCAAAAGGAAGAATGAAAAGTGCACAAAATTAGATGGAAAAAATAATTTTAAAATGAATTGCAGTTAGAGATAAAACTGGTTAGGGGTGTGTGTGAGTAGTCAATTGGATCACTACCAGATTGGACAAAATTTATGTACTTATCCGTTAATTACCTGTGGTTTACAGATAGTTGCGGAACGGCTCCAAACCGGTACAAGGGCCAGAGTGTCTTAACTTGAAAAAGTGTGCTGTAGACAATGTACATTTTTCTGTTGAAACACTTTCTTCCATAGGACCCAGAATCTAGCTGACTATCCACTTGGGCCTCGCTTGTCACATTGTGTTTCTGTCTCGTTTTTGGTACAAGGAGATATGTATGATGGTTTTGAATAGAACAGAGGGGTCCCTTAAGTGTGAATTTATACCACCATCTTGAATGGAAACTGCATCTTGATTTTATTAACAGTAATAAAGATAATCAACCTAAAATATGGCAGAGCTCCAGAAAAAGTCTAATCTTGTTAATTGACCCCAACACATGCTCATTATATATCTTCTTTCTGTTAACGCCTGCGCCCATTTACTTGAAGGCTCAAACAAACCTCTCCCATATTAATGATTCCCTTTTGTCCTCTTCAAACTAGAGCTGTCTCCTCTTTCTCATAACCCATGTCTTCCTGCACTCTCTGCCTGTCAAAGATCAGGGGAGCTGGTATATCTTGAAGCTTGGATTCCAGCTTGTTCTAACTGCAAAGCCTGTGTTCTGTCCCGGAGACCATCACCTTGCAGGAAGATTTAAAGAAGAAATGGCTTTTGAGCTGGACCTTGAGGGAATGACAGGATTTGTTAGGCAGAAGTGGATAAAGAAGGCACTTTAATGATAAGTCCACGACTCTTGGCTTGTTTCACTGCGGCCTAAGTTCGTGCTGTAAGAGAACAGTACGTGATAAAGCTGTGGAGGTGGGTTGGTCCACGCTGCCCTTGCTGAACTCATAAACTGTACCTTATACTTTGTTTCCCTTAATCTTTATACCAGCTCTACAAGGTAGAGAATTCCCACCCAACCCTTGAGAAAACCAAAGCAGAAGTTAGCCCTGTGACTTCTGTGATCTCCCAGCTGTTAAGTGGCTGAATTGACTTTAGAATCCCAGTTTTTGCACATCCAGGGCCCCTGTTCTTTCTACTTTACATAGGCTGTTGAAGTCTAAGGAGTTTTCAGCAGGTTGCAAAGTGATTAGAATTATATTTAGGAAAAACACATACTGAAGAGAAGCCCGAGTCCTCTTTTGTCATGATACTGAGTGTCCTTTGAAGGCAGTAACCCTTGACCCAGCGCTAAACACTTGGTATTCAAAATGATTTTGTGCAGAAATTTCACATAGTTCCCTGAAAGCCATGGAGCATCCCCTAGAGCCCAGCTACTCAGACTCAGAGCGTAATCTTCACACCCTTACTTCAGACCTACTAGATCAGGAATCCCAGGGTGAAGTCCAGGAATCTGTGTTTTTAGCAAGCCCTATCTTCTTTTTTTTTTTTTTTTTTTTTTAATTTTTTTTTTCAACGTTTATTTATTTTTGGGACAGAGAGAGACAGAGCATGAACGGGGGAGGGGCAGAGAGAGAGGGAGACACAGAATCGGAAACAGGCTCCAGGCTCTGAGCCATCAGCCCAGAGCCCGACGCGGGGCTCGAACTCACGGACCGCGAGATCGTGACCTGGCTGAAGTCGGACGCTTAACCGACTGCGCCACCCAGGCGCCCCACAAGCCCTATCTTCTTAACAACAGATGGTATTGGAATATTCAGGTGATTCTTTAAAAAAAAATTTTTTTTTTTAACTCTCTTCCTTATTTTTTCCTTTACTCATTCTTTCCTTTTTTCACTTTCATTTTTCCCGCCAACACTTTCTTTTTTATTAAAATTTTAAAAATGTTTCTTTCTGAGAAAGAGAGAGACAGAGTGCAAGTGGGGGAGGGGCAGAGAGAGAGGGAGACACAGAACCCAAAGCAGGCTCCAGGCTCTGAGCTGTCAGCACAGAGCCCGATGCGGGTCTCGAACTCACGAACCGCGAGATCACGGTTAAGCAGCCGAAGTTGGATGCTTAACCAACTGAGCCACCCAGGCACCCGCTCTTTTTAAAAATTTTTAATGTTTATTTATTTTGAGAGCAAGTGAGCACACGAGCAGGGGAGGGGCAGAGAGAGGGAGAGGGAGAATCCCAAGCAGGCTCCACACTGTCAGCACAGAGCCAGACGCAGGGCTCAGTCTCACAAGCCGTGAAATCGTGACCTGAGCTGAAATAAAGAGTTGGATTCTTAACCCACTGAGCCACCCAGGCTCCCCTATTCAGGTGATTCTTAGAGGCATACACATGCTTGAGAAAGCCTTGGTATTTTTCTCTGGCTGCTCTGCATTTCCTAGGTGACAAGTGGTTGCCTCTAAAATGATTTCCTCCATAGTAGACCAGAAACTTCATCAGCACATTAAGTGATAATGGGTACTTTCTGATCAGGAATTATCACTGGCATCTAGGAACCTGACTCATAGACTGTCTGGCTTTATACAGACCCTAGCATAAAATTTAGTATGTAAAAGTGGTTATCTATAGAAAAAAGTCCGGACAGATACATGCCAAATCACTGTTAGAAAATTATCCATGGCACTTGTGGAAGAATGGTAAGGTAGACTTTATTCAGGGAGACCACAGCAATGGGGTTTTGCAGTGGGGGGAGAGATGGGCTCAAGTCTGAATACAACAAGGAAAAAAAACGGGAATTTATTTCCAAGGAGCAAGGTGAGGTGGCAGTAGGAGCAGTGGATGGAAAGTTACTACCAGGATAGGGTAATTCTGTGCTAACCTGACCTACCAGGATTCTTGCTGAAGCCTGACTAGAATGATCAGATAATGCCAATACCTGGGGGATTGTGGGGAATGAGGAATTTGATTAGATATCGAGGTGGGGAGGATTCTGGCTAAACTGACGGGATTCTTGCTAAAACTGGGTTCTTAGAGGACATGCCCAAGGATGGGGCTCCATCAGGCTTAGAGGAGCTGGACTAAAGTTTAGTCAAGAAGAGAGTCTTTATCACCACTAACAGCGATGATCTCTGGGGGAAGTTGTGGGATGGTGCAGAGGTAAGGGAAAGGCTTTTAATTTTTATGCCCTACATTTCTATTAGACTTTTATACATAGAGAATCATATCATTAAATGCATTTATATTACTTTTTTTTTTTTAACACTTATTTATTTTTGAGAGACAGAGCACAAGCAGGGGAGGGGCAGAGAGAGAGGGAGACACAGAATCTGAAGCAGGCTCCAGGCTCTGAGCTGTCAGCACAGAGCCTGACGTGGGGCTCGAACACATGAATTGTGAGGTTGTGACCCGAGCCGAAGTCGGAGGCTTAACTGAATGAGCCACCCAGGCGCCTCTATATCATTAAATATTTTTAAAGAAGTATTTTGGTAGAGAATTGTGATGTGTTTTCAAGTGGATATATTTTTCTTAGTTTCTTATATTTTAACTAAAAGTAGTAGGAAACAAAAAAACAGTACAACATCCATTATGCAAACTTGGAAAACTTCTGCATATCTTTACTCATTGAGAGCTACATCTGTTTTAAGAAATAATCAGATTTTTTTTCTTTTTCATTGTAGTTATTTTTAGAAACAAAATTCAAATGAAGTCTTAATATGACAGATATCTTGTTGTAACTAATAGCCTGTGTTGTGTTTAATACTAGAAATATGTATTTGGGTTTTTTTAATGTTTATTTTTGAGAGAGCATGCAGCGGGGGGAGGGGCAGAGAGAGAGGGAGACAGAATCTGAAGCAGGCTCCTCACTGTCAGCAGAGCCCGACACGGGGCTCAAACTCATGAACCTGAGGTCATGACCTGAGCTGAAGTCTGACACTTAACCAGCTGAGCCACCCAGGCACCCCTGATACTAGAAATATATATGTTTGAATGTTTTGTTTCACTTACTGAGAACTTCGTTTTGATTTTGAGCATAATGGAACATCATTTGAGTCACTCATTGTTTCATTTTTCATAGCAGTGAGCACATTTTTAACTACCTGATTTAACAGTGCCGACTCGCATAAATGAAGGGTTGGAAATCCAATTTGGAAAAGAATTCTTCATTGCATAGTTACTGGAAAACTTATTGCTAGTAAACTCTTCGCAAGGTGATAACAATAAAAAACAAAAGAAAACTGGATGTTGTGACCATGGTACTAATTCTTCTGGAACAGGTTCTTTTGCCTGTGAACCAGTTTTTCAGTGCCCTTTCTTTCTACTAACTACCACAGTGTCTTTGTGCACATAGTGCACCATGATGTCATCTGGCCTTCCTTTGGGTCCAGTACAGTTGTAAACACAAGCACCAATGCTAAAACATGTTCCATAGAAAAGTGGCCATTTAGATGTTTTAGGACCAGCCATTCTATCAAGTAGAACTTTCTGTGATGATGGAAATGTTCTGTTTTGGTGCTAGCATGGTAGCCGCTAGGCACACGGAGCCCTTGAGCACTTGAAATGTGCAAAGATACTGAGAAACTGAATTTTTAGCGATAATTTTAATTTTAATGGTCACATGTGGCTAGTGCCTACCATATGGGACAAGAAAGCAGTCAGAAAGGTGTAGTGAGCTTCTCCAAGGGTTTATCTGGGAAGCTGAAGTTTTTATCATGCTGGTCCCGTAAGGTTAAAAAAAAAAAATCTTCCGGTAAAGACACTTATTTCAACTTTCCCACTTTTTCTAAAAGAAGAAATAATCTTTCTTACAGGTTTTGTGTGTGAAGCTGTGTGGAAATCTGAAATACAGTCAATCACATCTTTATAGTACAGTGGTGCCCCCTGATGGTAAGCTTTCTTATCACTTTTTTGATTCCTACGCTAAGGTGTTTCCATTTTTCCAAATAAAAGGAGAAATACGGGTTTTGAACAAAAAGGACTTTCTTATGCCCCTCCATGTTCTCCCCGCCCCACCCTTAGTTCAGTTCCTCCCTCTCTGCTGCCATAATGTCTCTGATGTCTTTTGGCAAACTCCCACCCCATCGATCATAGGATTTATAGATGAATTAGAAACAGTTTCTGCCTTGAAGAACTTAACTCTTCACCTGGCAAGACTTTAAGCAGATAATTATAATAAAATGTTATAGAATGCTAGAGAATATGTAAATTGTAGTATAATGAAGGCCCTATAGTAGTGCCTTATTACAGGAATTCAGAGGGTTATGAATTCCATATTTAAGCGTTCCTATAGAATCTTGTATTCTAAAGTTATTTTTTAAAAACTAAATTTTACCTATTCCTGTATTCCTACTTTTTTTTCCTTAACAGAAATAACCGTTAATTATAGACATGGCCTTCCCTTGATAACCCTTACTTTGCCATCCAGAAAAGAGCGTTGTCAATTTGTGGTCAAACCAATGTTATCAACAGTTGGTTCATTTCTTCGGGACCTACAAAATGAAGATAAAGGTGTCAAAACTGCAGCCATCTTGACAGCAGGTATATATATATTTTTTCAACTTGTCTTTTTTTCTTCTTCTGAACCATTGTTTTGTTTCTGTTCTAGATAGTTGACTCTTTAATTCATTATATAATAAATGGTTGACCTTTACTGTGTCCATTTTTGTATATCTGTGATACAAAAAATTAACTCTGTTGAATAAAAAATTAATGGGATAAGTTTAATGTACGTTTTAGTTACTTATTTCATAAACTTAGCCCAAAGGTTTTTTCTGAGAAAATTTTAATGACACAGAGGCTACAAATAGAGATAAATGACCAAATTTTCATTTATATTTTATTGTAGTGTTACATGCTCAGAATAAACTTATTAAAGTGTTAATGATTACTGTTGCAGTTTTGAAAAGGAAATATTCTTCCCTCTCCAAGTTCAGAACCAAATAAGGTATAGATATAGAAGTTGGAAAAATAGAAATTAATTTATTTACTCAACAGATTGAGCATCTAATATATGCCAGGCAATGTGCTAGGTGCCAGAGGCAAAGAACAATAGAAATTAAAAAAAAAAAACAAAAAAACCCACAAAACCTCCTGCTCTTATTGAGGTTGTATTTTAAGAGGAGAAAGAAAAAGATAAAGAAGTAAAATATGCAGTATGTCAGATAATGAATATTGCCAAGCAAAAGCAGAGCGGGGGACAGTGGTGGGGAGGGAGGTGCTCTCCAGCGGGGGAGTGTAATGTGGTGGTGGGTGCCCACGAATGGGGGGTGTGGGGGAGTGTGGTGGAGGGGGAGATGCTCACAGAGTGGGGGGCTGTGTGCTGTGGCAGGAGGTGCTTTCAGAGTGTGGGGCTGGGGGGGAGGTATGGGGAGGAGATGCTCTAGGGGAGGTGGGGTTCCGGGGGTGGGAAGGGTGCCCGCTAAGTCACCCTGGAGGGAAGACCTGGAAGGGAAGAGGGAGCTGTGTAGATGGGGGAAGTTTGGCTGGCCGAGGCCCCGTTGTGGGAGCCATTCTTACTGTGACTGCAAAGGAGGCAGCTGGGTGGAGGTAAGATCAGAGGGACGAAAGTTTTTTTATCGGCTGTTGTAAGGACTTTGGATTTAACTGGAAGGGGAGCTTTCTTCCTGATGAAACCAGGATTAGAGAATAAGGTTTTAGTCCTGTGGCCACTGTGACGTAATACTTCATCCCTGAACTAGACTGAACCGTCACGGGAGCCCTGAACACCCATGGACCTTCACTACAGGGCCAATGCGCCTGCCTTCCTAAGCTCCTGAGAGCAGGCAGGTGTGAGCCCAGTGGGGCACTGAGCACAGTACTCGCCTGGTAGTATGTACCCCGTAAGCACCCCTTGAGTGAATGATACAAGCGAGGTGAAAGCAGTGAGTGACGTGTATACCCTGCTTGTTTCTGAAAAACTAAGTATCTTCGAAACATAAAACACAAAGGAAAAGACTGGAGATCTTAGAGAAAAATGTCTCTTTGGACTGAGTGAAAACACTGTATTGGGGTTTAAATCGATACTTGCCCAAGAATAGGTGAGAAATGCAAGGCTGCATCATTAGCCCCTTCAAAGTGTTTTTTTTGCATCAGTCTTCTGGTGTTCCTGTATTAGTATAAAGGATAATGTAGTACTTCAACTGAGAAACCATAATCAGGTGATTTCTTTTTATAATCCTATTTTAAGGAGCAGGTTTGAAGTCATTTAAATGTAAATTTTTAAATGACACTTGCAAAGTCACATAAAATGGTTGGTGCGTTACTGATCTTTAGAAAAAAAAAAAAAAGAGGCTGTGTGGGTGGAATTTGCCAGCATTTAATTTGGGCTTGAAAAGAGTGTTCGAAGCTTGTCGCAGTTTTGCCCATAGTGTGGGTTGAATTATTTGGCAATTCCTGGGAAAATGATGTCACCCCAGCTGATGAACAGGAACCCAAACAGCCAAATTCGAGGAACAGACCCAGGTGCAAACTGACTCGCTGCCTTCTAGAACAAAAGAACTACAGAGAGCCAGACTGGAGGCAGACAGCCGGGTTCTTCCCAGTTTTACAAGCAGCATTACTGTTGTCATGCATATTAATGTAGCTGAAATAGCTTTGGTTGAATGTAGCCAGGCAAATGCCACGCTAGGAGAAGATACATGTCCTGGACTTTATATCACTTCTATGTGGACTGTTCTAAAGGGAGAAACCCCTACCCAGCGCCAGTTTTTTGCTTTCTTAAAACCTGGATTACATTAAAGGTCAAAAATATAATACAAACTAGGCTATATGAGAAGTTATGCAAAGCACGCTGAGGTTAAAATTTTCCAAGAGATTTTTTTTTTCTGAATTGTTCCTAGGCTATTTGAAATTACTGTTAGAATCTTTCCTACCACTTTCTAACTCCATAAAATAAACTGCACACAAGCAGATGACCCTTTAGGTTTGATTATGTTTATTACTGTCCCTAGCACCCCCATCCCCTAGAAGCTTTGCCTCTATTCACTTTTCCCCAGCTAGAACACCAGGGAGCCCTGTGTGGTAATGGTTGGCAGTGTATTTGGCCACCTAGTTTTAACAAATCAGTCACCTCTAGTAATTTAAAAGTAGGCTTTTAAATGCTACCTGTGTGCCTTACACATTCCAGCCAGGGGCACAGCTGTATGTAGCAGATAATGGACTCTGGCTGAGCAGAGGAAGGTGTCAGCTCTGGAGATTGGCATTTGACAGAAAGCCAGGCTCAGAAGAAGGCAGGAACCGAGGGAGGATGTGAGCAAAATCCAAGTTAGCCTAAGATTCACCTGATGGGCTCTACTCATCTGCACCCCCACCCCCCATGACACCTCCAGTGCTCTGGCTTTGCTGCAAAGAGTTCCCATTTCCCCTGAATCTTCACATGACCTTGGCAGAGACAGCCTCGCCAGGAACATCCACCTGGATCCCAGCTTCCCTGACAGTGAGAAAAGGGAGCACCTGTCTGCTCTGGCTGTCTAGTGTACTCAGAGGTAGAGCAAGAAGGGAGGATTCCCACCCCACATCCCATGGGAACAGTATTGGGTATTAGCCCCCCAAAAAGAAAATGTCCACTACTGTATTGTAAGGACCTGGGTTAGTATTTTTCTATATGTTGGAAAATGGTTCTTATGTTCTAAAACAAGGACGTGATTTTGCTTTGTGTATTTTCTTTCAGATGGCCGTGAAATTCCAGCTACCACTTTAATGGAAATTTTGCTAATGAATGATTTTAAACTTGTCATTAACAAAATAACATATGATGTTCAGTGCCCTAAGAAAGGTAAGAAACACGACTATGCAACTGTCTTAACATTTCCCTTTAGTGGTGGGACTTTTACAGGGAGTAAGCCTAAGAATCTTTTAAATTAACCAAATGACCAAGAAGGCTTTGGAGAACTGATGCCTAAGGTTTTCTAGCAGGGGTATGAATGATCAGTAGAAGTTGCCCAGCAGGGCTTTTAGTCTCATATACTGCTTTTACACTTCTGAAACTTCACTTTAGGATCTTGAAATGCTTAATCTGAAATTAAGGCTTAGAAGTAGGCCTGAAAATCATGAATCTAAGTGTGTATTGTACAATGCTTAACTCTTTTTTTTTAAAAAAGAGACTTGTTTTTGTTTTTTGGCTTTTTTTTTTTTTTTAGAGTAGTTTTAGGTTTGTCAGCAAGATTGAGCAGATTAGTATACAGTTCCCATATTCTCTCTGTCCCCTGCCCCATAGCCCTCCCCACTATCAAGCACCAGAGTGGTATATTTGTTATAGTCTATGAGCCTACACCGGCCCATCATTATTACTCAAAGTTCATAGTTGACATTAGGGGTCACTCTTGGGTTTTGAAAAATGTATAATGACATATATCCACTATTATAGTCTCATCTAGAGTAATTCCACTACCCAAAGTCCTCCGTGATCTGCCTGTTCATCCCTCCCTCCCTCCTAACCTCTGGCAACCAGTAATCTTTTTACTGTCTCCATAGTTTTGTCTTTTTTTTTTAGAATGTTCTATAGTGGGTATCATATAGTATATAGCATTTGCAAGTTTTTGTGTGTACATAAGTTTTCAGTTCATTTGGGTAAACAGCAAGAAACATGATTGCTGGATTGTTTGTTAAGAGTATGTTTAGTTTAAGAAACTGACAAACTTTCTTCCAAAATGGCTGTACCGTTTTGCATGCCCATCCAGCAGTGAGAGTTCCTGCTGTTCACATCCGTGACAACCTTTATGGTTGTCAGCATCTGGGTTTTGGCCATTCTCCTGGGTGTGTAATGATGGTAGCTTATATTTTTAACTTGACTTGCCTAATGGCATATGATTTCACATGCTTACTGTATTCTCTGGTGAGGTGTCTGTTCAAGTCTTTGGCCCATTTTTAAAGCAGGTTGTCCATTTTTTAAATTGTTGATTTAAGACTGCTTCGCATATTTTGGGTAACAATTCATTAGCAGATCTCTCTTTTGCAAATATTTTTTCCCCAGCCTGTAGCTTGTCTTCTCATTCTCTTGGCATTGTCTTTTGTAGGGCAGAAGTTTTAATTTAATGAAGTCCAGTATATCATTTATTTGTTTTATGGTTTGTGCCTTTGGTACATGTAAAAAGTCATCATCATACCCAGAGGCATCTAGGTTTTTCCCAATGTTCTAGGAGTTGTATAGTTTTGCATTTTGAATTAATTTTTGTGAAGGGTATAAGGTCTGAATCTAGATTCTTTTTGTTTGTTTTTGCATGTGAATGTCTAGTTCTTCCAGCACCATTTGTTGAAAAGACTGCCTTTGCTCTATCGTGTTGCCTTTGCTCCTTGGTCAGAGATCAGTTGACTATATTTATGTGGGTCTGTTTCTGGGCTCTGTATTTGATTCCATTGATCTGTTTGTTCTTTTACCAATACCATGCTGTCTTGACTCCTGTAGCTTTATAGTAAGCCTTGGAATCGAGGAGTGTCAGTTCTCTGATTTTATTCTTCTTCCATACCAAGTTGGCCATTCTCGGTCTTCTGACCTTAGAATCAGTTTGTTGGTATCCACAAAATATCTTGCTGAGATCTTGATTGGGACTGTGTTGAATGTGTAGATGAAGTTGGGAAGAACTAATATCGTGTCAGCATGGAGTCCTACTTCCCGTGAATGTGGAATAGGTCTTGATTTATTAAATCCTTCTTTGATGTCTTTCACGAGAGTTTTACAGTTTTCCTCATAAAGATTTTGATCATAACTTGTTACGTTTATACCTAAGTATTTCAGTTTTTTAGGTGCTGATGTAAATGGTAATGTGTTTTTAATTTCCAGATTCCACTCGTTGATGTATATAAAGTGATTGACTTTTATATCATAACCTTGTATCCTGCAGCTTTGCTATAATTGCTTTTTAGATCCAGCGGTTTTGTTTTGTCGATTCTTTCAGATTTTCTATGTAGACTATCAGGTCATCTGCAAACAAAGACACTTTTATTTCTTCACAATCTGTTCATTTTTTATATCCTTTTTTATTTACTTGCATTAGCAAGAACTTACAGTATGATTTTGAAAAGAGTAGTGAGAGGAGACCCCTTGCTTTTTTCCTGGTCTTATCAGGAAAGCTTCAAGTCTCTCACCAATAAATATGATGTTAGATGTTTTTGTCAAGTTGAGGAAGTCTCCCTCTATTCCTACTTTGCTAGGGTTTTCATCATGAATAGGAATTGGATTTTGTCAAATGCTTTTCTGCATTTACTGGTATGACCATGTGACTTTTCTTTAGCTTATTGGTGTGATGGATTGCTTTAATTGAAAAGTTGAACCAACTTTCCATTTCTGTAATAAATCCCATTTGATCATGGTGTATAATTGTTTTTATACATTGTTGGATTCAACTTAATATTTTGTTGAGGATTTTTGCATCTTTGTTTATGAGCGATATTGGTCTTTAATGTTCTTGTAATGTCTTTGTTTGATTTTTGCATTAGGGTAATTGCCACATGGAATGAGTTAGGAATTATTCCCTCTGCTTCTATCTCCTGGAAAGGATTGTAGAGGATTAGTATAATTTCTTACTTAAATGTTGAGTAGAATTTGAGTAGAATTCACCAGTGAACCTATCTGGGCCTAGTGCTTTGCATTTTTAAAGGTTATTATTGATTCAATTTTAAAATAGATACAGGCCTATTCAGATTGTCTAGTAGTTCTTGTGTGTGTTTTGGCAGATTGTGTCTTTCAGCGAATGGGTCCATTTAATCTGGGTTATTAAATTTGCAAGCAAGGAGTTATTCATAGTTTCCTTTATTATCCTTTGAATGTTCCTGGGATCCATAATGATGTCCTATTTTTCATTTCTGATATTAGTAATTTGTGTCTTCTCTTTTTTTTGTTGGCCTGGCTAGGATTTTATCAAATTTATTGGTTTCTTCAAAGATATAGCTTTTAGTTTCATTGATTTTCTTTATTGATTATCTGTTCTCAATTTCATTGATTTCTGCTTTGATTTTTATTTCTTCTGCTTACATTGCATTTCATTTGCTTTTTTTCCAAGTGGAAACTTTGGATTTAGTGATTTTAGCTGTTTCTTCTTTTCTAATATATGCATTCAGTGCTATAAATTTCCCTCTGAGTACTACTTTGTTTCATCCTACAAATTTTGGTAAGTTGTGTTTTCATTTTCATGTAGTTCAAAATATTGTCTAATTTTTCTTCTATTTTTTCTTGGACCCGTGTATTATTTAGAAGTGTGTTAATTGCCAAATATTTTGAGATTTTCTAGCCATCTTTTTGATTTCTATTTGAATTGCGTTGTGGTCTGAGAGCATATATTGTACGATTTATATTCTTTTGCATTTGTTTTGGATGTGGCCCCAAGTGAGGCTTATCTTGGTGAATGTTCAATGTGAGCTTGAGAAGAATGTGTATTTTCTGTTTTAGGATGAAATAGTCTATAGATGTTAATTCTATCTGTATGATTGATAGTACTGTTGAGTTTAGCTGTGTCCTTGATGATTTTTTTGTTGGCTAGATTGTTCTATATCTAATAGGTATTAAAGACTCCAACTATTACTGGATTTCTTTTCTCCTTGTGGTTCTATCCATTTCATATTTTGACACTTTGTTGTTAATTACTAAGCGTTAAGGGTTGCTGTGTTTTGTTAGTGACTCTGTTATGTAATTATGTAATGCCTTTTTTATACAGGACAACTTTCCTTACTCTGAATTCTGCTGTGTCTGAAATTAACATAGCTACTCCAGCTTTCTTTTTCCTTTATACATGTATATGTATATATATATAATTTATATCCTATAATATATTAGTTTCATTTAAATATATATATAACATTTGTATCCTATAATATATATTAGTTTCAGGTGTACAGCGTAATGATTTAGTATTATATATATTGCGAAATGATCACTGTAACAAGTCTAAGTTAATATCCATCCATACACCGTTGTTTTTCTTCCAGCTTGCTTTTGATTAGTGTTAGCATGATATATCTTCCTTCCTCCTTTTACTTTTAATCTATACGTGTCTTTGGGTCACCTGGGTGGCTTAGTTGGTTGGGCATCTGACTTCAGCTCAGGTCATGATCTCCCCATCCGTGAATTCGAGCCCCGCGTCAGGATCTGTGCTGACAGCTCAGAGACTGAAGCCTGCTTCGGATTCTGTGTCTTCTTCTCTCTCTGCCCCTCCCCCACTTGTGCTCTGTTTCTCTCTCTCAAAATAAACATTAAAAAAAGTTTCAATTTAAAAAAATGTTTATTTAATGTTTGTTCATTTTGAGAGAGAGAGAATACGCACGTGAGTGGGGGAGGGAGAGAGAGAGGGAGAGAGAGAGAATCCCAAGCAGGCTCTGTGTTGTTAGCGCAGAGCCCAATAAGAGGCTTAATCCCAGGACTGTGAGATCATGACTTGAGCCACAGTCAAGAGTCAGACGCTTAATGGACTGAGCCACCCAGGTGCCCCAGGCCTTGTTTTTTAATCTAGTCGAATCGGTGTTTTAACTGGTGATTTAGCCCATTGATATTTAAAAGTGATTATTGCTATATTTGATTAATATCTGTCATATTTTTATTGTCTATTTTTTGACCCTTTTCTTTATTCTTAATTTTGTCTTCCAGTCTTTGTCTGTCTTTTGTGGTTTTAATTGAGCATTTTATGATTCCATTTTCTTTTGTAGCATATCAGTGATGCCTTTTTACTTTTTTTAATGGTTGCCCTAGATTTTGCAATATACATTTACAATTAATCCAAGTCCTCTTTCTTTCTTTCCTTTCCTTCCCCTTCCTTTCCTTTCCTTCCCCTTCCTTTCCTTTCCTTTCCTTCCCCTTCCTTTCCTTTCCTTCCCCTCCCCTTCCTTTCCTTCCCCTTCCTTTCCTTTCCTTCCCCTTCCTTTCCTTTCCTTTCCTTCCCCTTCCTTTCCTTTCCTTCCCCTCCCCTTCCTTTCCTTCCCCTTCCTTTCCTTTCCTTCCCCTCCCCTTCCTTTCCTTCCCCTTCCTTTCCTTTCCTTCCCCTCCCCTTCCTTTCCTTCCCCTTCCTTTCCTTCCCTTTTCCTTTCTTTTTTTTTTTTCTTTTCTCTTTTCTCTTTTTTCTATTCTATTCTATTCTATTCTATTCTATTCTATTCTATTCTATTCTATAAGTAATCTCTGTCCCCACTATGGAGCTTGAATTTACAACTCCCGAGTTTCACACTCTACAGACTGAGCCAGCCAGGAGCCCTTAAATCCACTTTCAAATAACACTAGATACACTGTTTCACAGGCATTACAAGTACCTTGTAATAATCATGTATTTCTAATTCTTTCTTCCCATCCCTTGTCATTCATTTCACTCATATATAAGCTGTAATCATTGAGTATGTTTTTACTGCTATTATTTTGAACGGACTGTTTGGTAGATCAATTAATAAGAGAAAGGAAAAATAAATTTTAATTTTGTCTTCCCTTATTCCTCCTTTAATGTTGAATTCCTTTATTTGTATAGATCTAGGTTTCTGACCTAATATCATCATCTTTCCCTTTTAACACTTCTTGCAAGGTAGGTCTACTGGCAACAAATTCTCACAATTTTTGTTTGAGAAAGTCTTCATTTCTCCTTCATTTTTGAGGGATAATTTGGTGAGATACAGAATTCCAGGTTTGTGTGTTTTTTCTTGTGTCTACACAAAACGAATACCCTTTTTAGAATTTCCAAAAGAACAGAAGAGAGTTTTATTCCCGTCCGAGTTAGGACAGCTGCCTGGGTTACATAGCAGAGGGAGCTCTGGCGGAAGAATGTTTGGTGCAGGGTTATTTACATTGTTGGGTTGTTTTTTTTTGTTTTTTTTTTTTTTTTTTTTTTTTTTTACATAAAACGTTGCAAATCATTAGACAAAGGACATTTCAGAAAGTTGTTGACCTTATCTTTTTTTTTTTTTTTAAATTTTTTTTTTCCAACGTTTATTTATTTTTGGGACAGAGAGAGACAGAGCATGAACGGGGGAGGGGCAGAGAGAGGGGGAGACACAGAATCGGAAACAGGCTCCAGGCTCCGAGCCATCAGCCCAGAGCCTGACGCGGGGCTCGAACTCACGGACCGCGAGATCGTGACCTGGCTGAAGTCGGACGCTTAACCGACTGCGCCACCCAGGCGCCCCAACCTTATCTTAAGTTTCTAGTATATGTGGGGCTGTAGGACTTTCATGTTAGGGGAAACAGGGAAGTTTCTTCCTTTTTCTTTTGTGTTCAGAATGGTCTTTTCGGCTCATTTTCTTTAACGAAGCAGATGTACGATGTGTGCTCAGGGCAGAAATAGAGCCCTTGCTTTGAGGTTTTGCCGAGTTATTTTGACCTTGGTAAACATCAAAGTATTGGGCCCAAGACATTAAGTTGAAGATTTCCTTTATCACTGTCAACATGAAGTTTTTGTTTCCTTCTTGCTTATATAGTCTCTGGGAGAAGTCCGATGTAATTTTTATTTTTGCTCTTCTGTAGGTAAGGTGAACACCTTTCCTTGGGTTTGTTTCAAAGTTTTTTTCTATATCTTTGGTTTTTACCTTGCCTTACAATTTTTTGTTGAAAGCCAGACACGATGTGTTGGGTGGTAGAAACTGAAGCATGTACGTCTTTCATGTGAGGTTTTACGTGTCTCTGGCTAAGAGATGGTTTACTGTTTACTGTAGCTGGAGGTATCAGAGGCTTGAGTTTCTTCTAGTGTCCTTGTTTTTCTCTTCCCTGTTGCCTTTGAGTTTCCCTAGAAATTCTTTCTTAGGGTCTGTGCCTTGCACAGAATTGTAGCCCTGTTGACGTGGTGCAAAGGTATTGGGGGTGGGTGGAGTAGCCTTCTATAAACTTAAGATTGAATCTCTGGTATTTTATTGGGCTGCAGTTCCTAGGCTGCAACCTTCAGAAGAGTTTCTTGGCCTTTTTATTTTTTCCTTCCCGTATGTGTGAAAGGAAGGCTAGATTGAGCGGGAGTTGGCTCATGGCCCTTCTTCCAAGCAAGATAAGGCTCGGGTAGAGTCCGTGCTGAGGGCAGAGTAGTGCTCAGCGCTGTTTCAGAATGTTTCTTTTTGCCTTCTCCCTGTTTTGAGCACCAGGTTATGTGTGATCTCTGACCTTCACAATGGGAACCTGGTGGGGCTCCTGGAGGTAACACTCGTAAATGGGTGTGAGTTTTTATTTCTCAAACCCGTCAGCATTGAGCCTCCAGTAATTCACCAGTTCTGGCTTTTTGTTTTGTTTTGTTTTTTTAATGTTTGTTTATTTCGAGAGAGCACTCAAGTGGGGAGAGGGATTAGAGAGAGGGAGAATCTTTTTTTTTTTTTTTACTGTTTAATTTTTATTTTTTGAATTTATATCCAAGTTAGTTAACATATAGCGTAATAATGGTTTCAGGACTAGAATTTAGTGATTCATCACTTACATATAATACCCAGTGCTCATCCCAACAAGTGCCCTCCTTAATGCTTCTCGCCCATTTAGCCCACCCCCCAACCCAACACTCCTCCAGAAACCTGTTTGTTCTCTGTATTTAAAAGTCTCTTATGGTTTGTCTCCCTGTTTTTATATTATTTTTGCTTCCCTTCCCTTATTCATCTGTTTTGTATCTTAAATTCCTCATATGAGTGAAGTCATATATTTTTCTCTGACTGACTTCGCTTAGCATAATACCGTCTAGTTCTATCCATATGGTTGCAAATGGCAAGATTTCATTCTTCTCTCCTTTGTGTGTGTGTGTGTGTGTGTCCATCATCCATCGATGGACACTTGGGCTCTTTCCATACTTTGGCTATTGTTGATAGTGCTGCTATAAACATTGGGGTGCATGTGCCCCTTCGAAACAGCACACCTGTATCCCTTGGATAAATGCTTAGTAGTGCAATTGCTGGGTCGTAGGGTAGTTCTATTTTTAATTTTTTGAGGAACCTCCATATTTCTTTCCAGAGTGGTGGTAGCACCAGTTTGTATTCCCACCAGCAGTTGCAAAAGGGCTCCTCTTAGGGAGAGAGAATCTTAAGCAGGTTTCATGTTCAGTAGAGAGCCAGATGCAGGGCTCCATTCCACAACCCTGAGATCCTGACCTGAGCCAAAATCAAGAGTCAGACCCTTGACCAACGGAGCCACCCAGGTGCCCCTACCATTATGTTTAAGTGTTCCTGCCAGTATTGGCTTCAGAGACTTCTGTTCTGGGTAAGCTGTGACCACAGACTCTTGAGCACAGAAGGAGGGAATTAATAAATCTCTGCCTTAATAAATAGATGACAAAAATCAATAAGTAAGGGAAGGCTCTTGTTTATAGTTAGAGTGCTAAGTGCTGACTGGTAAATGTGGGAGTGCTGCTGGAATCAAAAAGTCATCATATTATAGCCAGATTCTCTAAATTCTGCATCAGCCAAGAATTAGTAGGTGTCAGTGAGAGTGGGAAGGTGGGGGGAGGGGATTTAGATTTAAAAAAATGCTAACAACAACAACAAAAAAATGAGAGTAAGTCATAAGGACACAGGGGGCTGTCACTAATCATTTTCTAATACAGTTTCAACACCTTGGCTCCCATGTCCTTGTGACTTGCCCCCATTTAAAAAAAAATTTTTTTAATGTCTGTTTATTTTTGAAAGAGAGAGAGTACAAGTGGGGGTAGGGGGGACTGAGAGAGAGAGAGAGAGAGAGAGAGAGAGAGAGAGAGAGAGAGAGAGAGAATTTGAAGTAGGCTCCAGTCTCTGAGCTGTCAGCACAGAGCCCCTATGTGGAGCTTGAACCCACGAGTCATGAGATCATGACCTGAGCCAAAGTGGGACACTTAACCAACTGAGCCACCCTCAGGCTGAGCACCTGAGCACCCTAGGCGCCCCACCCCCATTTGTATTTCAAGCTTTCTGCTATAACTAGATGATCTAGGCTGATCTTGTACCCCAGCATCGGTGTCAGCCATTTCTCTGAAGATTCGTTGAAGAAAAATATATATTTAAAAAAATTTTAATTGTATGTTTGAAAAGTTTATGGGATTTGCAAATACAAACTAGTATAGAGAAATTAAAATGAATCTGTCATTTCAACAATTGTGAACTTCCTTGTGTTAATTCTTTTTAAAGATCAGGGCAGTATTTAACTCCAAAGAGAGAAGGATGGCAAATGTTGAGAAATACGAAAGTGGAAATTTCATGTCCAGTGAGTTGCCAGCACTCTGAATGGTCTTCTGCTCTCTGGGTTGAGTATTTGAGAGTGCAAGTGGAAATAAGTGTTTTCAGGGCATCTCTTTGTTCTACTTGACCTTCCCTCCTGCAAACCCCAACATGTCACATAGACTTTAGGTCAAGTAGACTAAATTATGGCCTCCCTCCTGACAGCCTATTGGGAGGAGAGCCCTCTGCCTGCCTGGAGGGGCTGTTTGCTGGGATTGAGCTCTGGGGGCAGGGCCAACCTTGGAAATGTGAGGCCTGGTGCCCCACATCTCTTTGCCCTCGGGTTTACCGGCTGTCTCACTGAACATCGAATCCGAATTACTCAGTCTCACTGTGTGAATTAAACTAACGGGCACAGTGGGTACGGTTGGAAGGAAAATCATAGAGGAATTATGCTGGATTTATAGAAAATTAAGTTTGTAAAGTTATCAGTTTGGGATTTCAGTGTATTTGAATTCCATTTCTTTTCTAAAGCATTAGCAAATTTGGATTTGAAAATTCAGGATATGAAAATGAAACCCACATTCACGACACATACAAAAGGAATAAAGAGCTTCTGAAGAAAAAAGAATAATAGTCTCTCATTTTTGGTTTTTGTTAGGAGATGCCACAGAGAAATGTTTAAATTGGTAATACAACATACGAATTCTGTGGTGCCATTTCTGAAAGACTGTCGCTTGTCATTGGACTCAGATGAACATTTTGTGTTACTCGACAGACTCTCTCTTTGACCAAACTTTGGTCAGGCTCCTCTGAGCCCTCTTCTTGACTAGACCTCAAGCTCGGCCTATAAAAATTGCAGATTGTCTACACAAATGATTCTGTTCTCCCCAAATACCCCGCCACTCCTCCCACCCTGAGAGACTTGAACAAACACCAGCATAGTTTCTAACCACTTAAGCCCGTATCCCTAGGATTATGACTACAGCCCTCTTAAAATGCTTGCATGAGAAAGTGCAACAGTGCCCGGAGAACTCCCTGTTTGCTCAGGGAAAACCTGGTGATAGGCAGATCGGTCCCTGAACCCCCTCTTCTAGCAGTTACTTGAGAAAGCTTGGAATCATACATCCTTTCTCTACACCTTGGAAGTGTACAGCTTCTGTCTCTCAGAACTGTTTTCTCAGGGACCCGAGAAACTACTCTTTGACGTGCAGACGTTCGAGGAAGTGACTCTTGCTCTCAGTCCCGGCTCGGTGGGTGCCTTGCCCTGACTTGTACACTGCCTTTTGTTTGTTTCTCTTTTGTTTTTTTTTTTTTTTTAATTTTTTTTTTTTTTTTAACGTTATTTATTTTTGGGACAGAGAGAGACAGAGCATGAACGGGGGAGGGGCAGAGAGAGAGGGAGACACAGAATCGGAAACAGGCTCCAGGCTCTGAGCCATCAGCCCAGAGCCCGACGCGGGGCTCGAACTCCCGGACCGCGAGATCGTGACCTGGCTGAAGTCGGACGCTTAACCAACTGCGCCACCCAGGCGCCCCTGTTTGTTTCTCTTTTGAATAAGTGCCAGCCAACAACCCAAATGGCCTAGTCACCTTAACCAGCCATCTCCATGCCCAGTTTTTGTGGATTTCCACTTCCTGGACTCTGCTAGCTTAAGCCCCTGGTGTTCCCCTCCCTCCCTGCAAGCGCCCAGCCACCTCTGCACAGATAGAAGTTGACTGAGTTGAGTTCACCCTGGGCTCTCTTCCTTATTGCGGTAGTTACTGAATAAAATCTATCCATGTCACTTTATCTAGTGTCTGGCTTTGTTTGCCCCTGATACACTCCACAGCTTGGGACAGAATTGTACCCCATCTGTACCTTTCCTCTGTATGTAGACCTTTTAAATGTCAGTACTTTCTTCCTTAAAACAAAAGGGCTCTGACTGTTCTGCAAAGCTCAGAAGCCTGGAAGGGAACTTCTACTTTTCATTTCTTCTTGGCAGCTTTAGTTTGGAATGTAGGAGGGATTAAAGACCACAACAGAGTTTTGAAGGTGGTGGATGGAAATGGGAGGGAAGTAGCTCAAGGACTCTGCTGGCAGGCCCTGGAGACTCACTGGGCTGGTCCTGACTCCCCACGGTCATAAACCTCCCTGGCTCCTCGAGTGTGCTGCTGGTGGGCGGGTCCGTCTGCTTGTTCTCGCCTGTCCCCCACCTCCAGTTCTCTTCCAGTGCTGGGGAACAAGGGGCATTACAGCCCAGCCGTGTGGGAGCTTATAGATCCACAGAGGCGGCAGGATCAAGAGAAATCTATAAGCAAAAGAACTTTATTAAAACTCGTTCTCCGTATGAACCTCCTTTCAGATCTGCATCTTGTTGAAAAAAACTTACACTTTACTTTTCAAATGTATGTCATACTTTTGTTTACACGTTAGTACCCCAGCTCCCCTCCCCTGTGGATCCTAAAATAACTTTTGGATAGATGGTTGGGGCTTGAGGGGAGGGATCTTAGATTGAACTCAGGTATAGAGATGAGTCCATAAACTATAAAGTGTTACAAACTGAGGTGAGGCCTTCACCTGGATTCTGGTAGATGGATACCTTACTTTTCCTGTATGAAGATTTTTAAAGAAACAGCAAAGTCCTATTACAAAAGAAAAAAAAGAAAAGACCGAAACATAATGAATTTTAAACCTACTGTCTGGTAATTTATCATCCCAGACTGTCTTTCTGTGGGAGAGACTAAAGGAATCACGGGAGACGGGAAGAAAGGCCAATACCGAATGCCTCCCTAGGAGCTGGAGTGCCCAGGTGGCCAGCCACGGGCACTCAGATTTGGTTCCCTACACTCAGAGACCCTGAAGGAAAAAATGTGGTGACTGCCTATGTTTCCCTTGTCTCTTCTCAGAAAAACTGAGTATGGAGCATGCCACCGACATGGAAAATGTGAAATCCTTGGTTCACAGACTGTTTACAGCTTTGCATTTAGAAGAGTTTCAGAAAAAGAGAGAGCACCATTTACTGGAGAAAATTGACGACCTGAGGGGACAGCTGCAGCCTCTTGAACAGGTTAGGAAGCATCACGGTTGAGTCGATTGAGTGCGTGCCACGTGAGCATTTTTGCGAATGCTCCACATATGCTCATTTTCTCCTTTAATCCTCATGAGCCTGTGCCTTTGGTAGTGTTATCTTTGCCATTCTCGAGATGAGGAAGCTGGGGCAGCCAGCGCACGTGGCAGATACATGGCAGAGCCAGAACATGAACTCCGGTGGCCCGGCTGGAGCCGCCATCTTTAACTCTGTGCTGTGCTTCCTCTCCAAGGCCCCGGTGTCTCTGTAAATGAGTAGAGTGGGTGCGGGGATGCACTAGCTGGAGCACCACCAGTTTCTTTTTGGAGGCGAATAGGCCCAGGGCCGCAGCTCTGCTTAACAGATTTACAGCCAGAGGTTAGCGATGGCCTCCTCACATCTGAAGGTAATCACTGGTGGAGAAAAAATAACTTTTGGGGGAAGAACAGGCAGGAGTCTGTACGTTTTAATTTAAGGGAAGAAACTGCATCTTTTAAACCTTGGATCCCACTTGCGATTTTTAAAAATGGGTGGGTGGCTG
This sequence comes from Lynx canadensis, assembly GCF_007474595.2. Taxonomy (NCBI): domain Eukaryota; kingdom Metazoa; phylum Chordata; class Mammalia; order Carnivora; family Felidae; genus Lynx; species Lynx canadensis. The sequence goes on along the minus strand of NC_044306.2, from coordinate 114,014,565 downwards.
TGTATCTTTGTATCTGAATAGGAAGTTTCTGGAAATAAAAGAAACTTTTAACTGTGTCCTCTAAGATACATGTGCCCATATATCAAGGGGTTGGCAGAGAGACTTTTTATTTGTTGGATTGTGTACCCACATTTTTATTTTTTAAAAAGTTGGTGATATATTGTATCAAGATTTAAAAATCTAAAAAGGTGACCAGCGGGAGGTTTTCCTCCTCCTAGCATATCCCCCCACCCATGAGTCATTTTAGATTTCCTTTATCTGTATATCCACAAGTACAAATAAATTATCTTGTTCCTTTCTTCAGAAAAGGGCATATGCTATTACATATTTTTCTTCCCTTTTTTCACTAACGGTGTATCCTGGAAAGATCTCCATCTATGTGCATGGAGAGCTTCCTCACTATGGCTACGTAATAGCTTGGATATATAGATATATGGATCATTGTCACTCTTTTACCCTTAAGGATCTGTAATGAACCATGCGTGCACAAGTATATCTATAAGCTGCATTCCTAGAAGTGAAATTGCTGGGTCAGAGAAAATAGGCATGTAATTTTAGGTTTCAGAGGAGAATGTCTTGAGTTTTTCATCGTAAACCCTTCTATACTATTTAATTTCTCTCCCCACAAGTAGGTATTACCTTTATAATTTAAAAAGTGACTCATTAATGAGCTGATTTAGAAATCAGTGATCACTCACTAATGTGTATGTTTCATAACCTGTTCCTAAATCAGACCTCTTTAAAGTGGTGCAGATACATACTATTTTACTTTTGTTCCTTCTGCTTTTATTTCCCCTTACGTTGGTGCACTGTAAATTGAACTAAGCCGTTTTTCCCCTTCAGATAAAGGCTGGAATCGAAGCTCGCTCAGAAGCCAAAACCAGTGGACTTTTGTGGGCTGGATTAGCATTGCTATCCGTTCAGGGCGGGGCGTTGGCCTGGCTCACTTGGTGGGTGTACTCCTGGGATATTATGGAACCAGTGACATACTTCATCACATTTGCAAATTCCATGGTCTTTTTTGCATACTTTATAGTCACTCGACAGGTGAGTAGTTTGTTAGGAAAATGGTAAGTTTAGGACATGTTTTGCAAATAATTTTTTCTGCAACTCAAGTAATGAGTGATAAATCCTTTTTATTTACTGAATTGCTGAGTTTTTATAAGCTGATAAATTTTGTTGCTTTTCATGAGAATAGAGATTTGTATACAGCATGGAGAAACTATAACCTCTATAGGGAAATAGTACAGCCCACAAATTTCTTTTCTTTTTTTTTTTAAGTTGATTTATTTTGAGAGAGAGGGAGAGAGCAGGGGAGGGGCAGAGAAAGAGAGGGAAAGAGAGAATCCAAAGCAGACTCCAGCCATCAGCACAGAGCCCGATGCGGGGCTCGAACTCACAAACTGTGAGATCATGACCTGAGCTGAAATCAAGAGTCGGACACTTAACTGACTGAGCCACCCAGGCTCCCCCACAAATTTCTCTATTGAGATAAACACATCAAATTTTTTTCTCTGTCTTTATTTTATAAATAAAATTGAATACATATTGCAAAAACACTCAGTAACTTTAGCTTTATTACATGACTATTTTGCCAAAACAGTTTTCCTTTGCTCCTTTCTGTCCCAATATGTGTGATTTCTTTTCTCAGCTTGCTTGCTTTTGAAAGCAGCAGCTGATCTCAAGCAAGACAAAATGTTTTACTCGTGTTGCCTTATGCTTGCTCTGTTGGCCACTGCAAATATTTTACTCATCTGCCGCCTTTTGCTTTAGTGTTGCTAAGGCAAGTATCTTTCTTGCAGAGACATTATGTTCATTTAAAACATGTTTAAAACATGTTCTTTTTTTGTTTTTCCTTTTAGGATTATACTTACTCAGCTGTTAAGAGTAGGCAATTTCTTCACTTCTTCCATAAGAAATCAAAGCAACAGCATTTTGATGTGGTGCAGTACAACAAGTTAAAAGAAGATCTTGCTAAGGTACTTTAATGCAGATACAACATCTTCTCGCTGGTCTTATTTGGGAGCCGCAACTTAGTATGGGGGAAATACAAGTTAAATCTTGGTCCTCAATAGACTTCTGTGTATCATGCTTTGCTCAGTGAAAATGTTGACAAGTGTGATGCTGATTTCATATCCTAGGGTTTTGTTCTCGACTCCTGTATTCTATATGAGGATAGCTTTTAATGGGTATGGGTATGGGGAAGTGTCTTAAATGACTTTGAGATAGTAAAATAATAGTTTTCAATAGCGGTGTTATTTCTGTTCACTCTCTGAGTGTGTGTTTTTAAAGAAAACAGTCTAATATCAAGCTCAACTTTCAAGACCATAAAAGAAAGTAGACTTTTAGGAAGGTGAAGACTGATAAAGAATTTTAAGCTTTTTGAGGCACTTGTAAAAAAAAAAGTTTCTTCTCCTTAAAAATGGAAGATTCAATATGGTATTCATCCTTTCATCTTTTCCATCTTTCCGGTGAGAAAACAGAGGTGCTTAGTTACTTGCCCAGGTATACACTGTTAGAAAGTGGGGAAACCAAGGTATGAATCCAGAAGTTTGACACTGGAGCCTGTACTTTTAAGTCTTTCACACAATACGTCTCTCAGGCAGCTTTTATCTCTGGCCTACCAGCAGACTCCTTAGTTTTGTTCAGATGGTAGCTTTCAACATGTTTACTAGATTTTTAATTTTTCTTAGTAATTTTAGAGGAAAAGTTTTGGTAAAAATCTCTTCCCATTGCTCAGTGCATGCTCATTTAATAGCCAGTATTCATAATATCTCTTGTTATCTGTACCTTCTAAACTACTCATCCCTCAAATTAAAAAATATAGATCTATCGATCTATATATATCTACGTAGATATATATATCGATATATATCGATCTATATATATCTATGTATATATATATATCTATATATATCGATATACATAGATCTACATAGATATATATAGATCGATAAATCGATAGATTGATAGATATAGATAGTCCTGGAATTAAATTTGTAAGTCAAGAATTGGAGATAACCTTTAAATAATTTTTTATGTCTTTATTTTGAGAGGGTGCATGCACAAGCCGGGGAGGGGCAGAGAGGAGGAGAGACACAATCCGAAGTAGGCTCTGTGCAGTCAGTGCAGAACCCCATGTGGGGCTCGGACTCATGAACTGTAAGATCGTGACCCAAGCCGAGATCGATAAGCGTCTGACTCTTACCAAGAGTCGGTAAGCGTCTGACTCTTGGTTTGGGCTCAGGTCACGATCTCACAGTTCGTGAGTTCGAGCCCCGCGTTGGGCTCTGTGTTGGCAGTGCAGAGCCTGCTTGGGATTCTCTCACCCTCCCATCTCTGCTCCTCCCAACTTTCTATCTCTCTCTCAAAATAAACAAAAAAAAATTTTTTTTTAATTCTGTAAAATCACTACTTGGGAAAAATACAAGGATTTTATTTTTATTTAGTGTACAGTCTTACATTTGAATGATCTAATCCAAGAAGCCTAAGGGATGTTCTTCCAACTAGTTCATGGCAGTGGGCACTTAGGATTTAGAGTAGTACCTGTGAAATATTTTTTTTAGGTAATAAAGTTGAGGAAAAAGGGAGATTGATAGGTCACAAAGTGGTTTTCTTTTCAGATAAGAAACAGAAAAACCATTATAAAGGGACAATGAACATAAGAACTTGAAGGATGTATCAAAACCTTAAGTTCCTCTTTTCTAAAGGGTCCCTATTCACTGAAATACTGTAGACATTTGCCACTAGTCATTATAAATGTTTATTAAGCTAAGGATACACTAAATTTACATATACATTTACTCCTCTCATGCAGTAATAATGCCCTGTTTCTCATTCTCTCTGATCGTGTACTTTTTCTTTTTCCCATTGACAGGCTACGGAATCCCTGAAACAGGTGCGCCACTCGCTGTTTGCGAATGCAAGGAGAGAAAGTCAGTGAAAAGAATTAATCTTACATTTCTAAATGTTATTAAATTTTTCCAGTATGTGTTGATTCTGCAACTTAGAAACTGGAACTTTTAGTCCCTTAGTTCCTTTGGATTTGATCGTTTCAATCTCTTTTGTTAATTAAAAAAAAATGTGAACATAGGTATTCTTTGAAGTTCTCACTTGAGATTTTTAGTCTGTGGATTCGCGTGACTTGTCCGGGATTAATGTGGGGAGGAGCTTGGACGCGCCCATCAGAGTCCGAGCAGCTGCCGCTGTAGTCAGGTACTTGAGCTAAGAGTCCTTGTCCGTCTGGGTTGTGTTCATTCTCCTGCAGAGGAGTGGTCTGTGTGGCATTCGCTTTCCTTCTTAGGCTTCCTTTAGAATCGTCATGTCATTAATTTATTTTTAAATACATCATAATAATTGGAAGATCTTTATCATTAAATATAGTTTATGTTATCTGAAATGTTTCATCTGAACTAATATTTACTTAGATCCTACTCATATGTTTCATACTAGCTATGTATGCTGACTGGTGTGAGGTAATACCTCATTATTGGTTTTGATTTGCATCTCCCTGATAAGTGACGTTGAGCATCTTTTTCATGTGCCTATTGGCCATTTGTAGGACTTCTTTGGAAAAATGTCTATTCAGGTCCTGTGTCCATTTTGTACTCAGATTGGGGTTTTGTGTGTATGTGTGTGTTGAATTGAATGAGTTCTTAAATAGTTTCAATATTAATTTCAATATTAATCCTTTATCAGATATGTGATTTATAAATATCTTCTTCCATTCACTAGGTTGCCTTTTTAAAAAGTTTTGTTGGTTTCCTTTGTTGTGTAAAAGCTTTTATAGTTCTGTTTATTTTTGCTTTTGTTGTCCTTGTCTGAGGGCAGGTGCTCAGACCAGTGTCCCAAGAGCTTACCTACTACATTTTTCTTATATTCTCTTCCTAGTTTTATGATTTCAGTTCTCACATTCAAGTCTTCAAACTACTTTGATTTTATTTTTATATATGGCCCAGTTTCATTCTTTCGCATATAGCTGTCCATTTTTCCCAATACCATTTATTGGATTTAGGATTCTTTGTTCTAGTTCTATGAAAATGTCATTAGTATTTTGATAGGGATTACATTGAATCTGTAGATTGTTTAGGCACTATGGACATTCTAACAATATTAATTCTTCCAGTCCATCATCATGGTATATCTTTCCATAAAGGCTTTTTTAAGTGAGAGTTGAAACCTATACAAAAAGTGATAATTCATATGTAGATGAATTTGTATGACCAAATACAAGAGTACTCTGAATTATACAAATGAGTAAGAATGTGAATTAGAAAAATTAAGACATGGATTTCAAATATTTTATTAAGGAGAAACAACTAGTTTCTGGGTTTCAAAAACCTTTAAAAACATTATAAAACTTTTATAAAAACTTCACAGAATACAAATTTAAATCTTCCAGGTATTTTTGAGTAACCTTGAGATTTACTATAAAAATCAAGTATTACAAATGTTTATTTTTATTTATAGTAATTCCCTGAGGATTTCATTTCATATATATCAAACCCTTTCATCTAATATCAGCATGTCTAATACCAACATGAACTATTTTAAGTTCTCATTAAACCTTAAAACATTTTAAACTGCTATACCATAAGCTTCCACCTTAGTGATATTTATATAAAAGGACAAGAAAATCTGTTTTGAATATAGACAAGATACATAAAACACAATTATTCCTGTCATTTGGATTTTGGAAAGAAATACAGCTTCTTAGTAAGCATTGAGGCAAAGCAGGGAACCTGCTTCTTTCCAATTGCAGATGGGTCTTTGCAAAAGTCCACTCGGCGCTGAGAAACTTTCCTGTTCACCAGGGTGAGGAGCTCTGTGAACTCTAAGGAGGAGCCAAATTTTCCCAGCATCTCACACAAATCCTGAATGTACCACGAGCCATTCACAGTTTCCCGATGAGAATAATAACCTAAATGATAGGAGCAAAAAGGGCACTGAAGTTTCTCTGGCTTTCAGTTATGGTGACTGAAAAACACCTTTATAATTCACCATTACAGAAGTGTAAGTTCTCAAAAATTCTTGAAGACTAGGACGTGTCAATGACAGCTTTAAAATTTTTCTTGGTTGACTACTATGAGAAAAGGGATTAATTTATATAGTTTTATAGAAATGAGGTTAGCTCTATATAATTTCCTCCATTTCCTAAAAATTCCCAAGAAAATAGTTGCCAGGCAGTGATTTTTAACACAAGAGATTAGAAAGAAAAACACAGCTTACTGCACAAAGAACAACAGTCATCACAGGAGTTTCAACAACGCTTTCTTTGAATATTATTACAACACTATCAAAATGAATGTTAGCAGCCTATTACCAATTATTGAATGCAACTTGTAGCTTAAACCTAGTTCTCAGGAATGACTTTTCTAGAAGTTACTTTACACTTGATGTATCACCCTGTGCCGAAGATGTGACCGAAGATGTGAACTTCACGATCAAATCACCTTGGTCAGACAAATACCAGTCTCTCTAGTCAAGGTGAGGTGAAACTAATGGAACTCAAGTCAGGAAACCAATTCTGTTTGTACTAAACACACACCCACCTTCTGCAACTGAGTAACACATGAGAAAGTCTGCTCCAGCAGGCAGTGTGGAAACTGAGGCCGCATCCACCTGGGTTATGTTGACGTCCAGCATGTTTTTTTGATGATCCACTACATCCAGAGGAATGACTGGCACATCATGCTGGTCTCCCCGACATGCCTACGAGACAAGGAGGAAAACCATTTCCTTTTCTAACCTTTTCTTCCCACGGCTTAATGTTTACAGTGAATGTATAATTGAGCACATCTTAACATCAACAGAAGCTACTTTATAAAACTTCAAAAAACATGCAGTCAAGTTTTAGAGCAAATTCACCTGAGTTTTTCCCTACTCATGTTTTTGTTTTTGTTTTTGTTTTAAATGCTTGAGAGAGCATGAGCCGGGGAGGGTCAGAGAGAGAGAGAGAGGGAGAGAATCCCAAGCAAGCTCCATACTGTCAGCCAGAGTCGGGGCTGTCTCAGGAACTATGAGATCATGACCTGAGCCAAAAATCAAGAGTCAGACACTTTTGACTGAGCCACCCAAGCGCCCTTTTAATTAAGGCCTTTAAAAAACTGGCATCCTCGGGGCCCCTGGGTGGCTTGCTCAGTTGGTTGGTGTCCGACTTCAGCTCAGGGCATGATCTCACTGCTTGTGAGTTCAAGCCCTGCGTCAGGCTCTGTGCCGACAGCTCGGAGCCTGGAGCCTGCTTTGGATTCTGTGTCTGTGTCTCGCTCTCTCTCTCTGCCCCTCCCCCACTCGTGTTCTGTCTGTCTCAAAAATGTTACAAAATTTTTTTAAATTGTCATGCTCACCAGACTGTGTTGATTGAAAGGTACAGTGTGGAGGAGAAAGCCTCTGGTGTTGAGTTTCTTACGAAGTAACCACACCACAGCACCAGACACACCCCTTCTTTGAAAAGCTACAGTATTTGCCCAGCATTTCTGTTGAATCAGGGAATACATGCCCAGATAGGGTGGTGCTTGCCTAGCTGCTGCAATACATTGTCAAAGTAGGGCTAAAAGGACGCCACCACCTGACCTGAGAAGACCTCTTTTAATGTGCCCTTTTCCTTTCGCTTACACTGTATAGTGAGGTCTCAAATTCTTAGCCATTAATTTTCACACAAAGGCTAACGTTAATTTCTACTCTTAAATGCCTATTATGGGCTGAATTTTGTCACCCCTACCCATTTGTATGCAGAAGTCCTGTCCCTCAGGATCTCAAATGTGACTGTATTTGGATATATGGCCTTTAAAAAAGGTAAAATTGAGGTCTACAATGATCTTAATCTATAACTAGTGGTCTATAAGAGATCAGGACACAGATGCACAGAGGAAAAAAGGCAGCCACCTCCAGGCCAAGGAGAACGGGCACCTTGATCTCAGATTTCTAACCTCCAGAACCGTTAAGAAAATTTCTGTTAAGCCACCCGGTCTGTACTTTGTTCTGGCAGACCTAGTGAACTTCATCCAGTGACCTAGTAAGATTTGGTTGTGGTAAGTGCATCCCTCGTTCTGAAATGGGTTTTTGTAAGCTTTTAAAGAAAAAAGCCCAGAGTGATTTCAGAGTTACCTGATAAATAGAAGATCTCCAATATTCCATTTTTGCAGGGAGATTTTAATCTTAACTTCGTATTACCAAGCTTATTTTCAGACCTTATTTTTCACAGTCTTCCTACACCGAACACCTAGAATTTGATGCCATTACTTGCCCAATCAGTTGCAGTAGGAAAAAGAGCCAGCCTACTGAGGACTTGCAGGTGTTCGGCACTGTTCTAAGTGCTTGTTAGGCCACGCTGTTTTATCCTCACAACCAGCCCGTGAGGCAGTGCTCTTATACCCCCCTTTCACAGATGCAGTCAAATGCTCTACCCCTGAACTATACCCCCTCCCCTTTCACAGATGAAGAATTGGAGGCAGAGAGAAGTAACTTGGCAAAATATTTTCTTCCTTCGTGGCCATCTCCCCACAGCGGCTCGCCACTTTGTGTCTCTGACAGTGCTGGCCACTCCCTTTTTCCCTGAACTCCCCCCACCCCCCCATTCTCTGGACCATCCCGCTCAGTGTCTCTCCTCTGCTCATTCCTCAGTGGCGTCCTTCAGGGCTGTTTTGCACTCATTTCTCAAGCTATGCTTGGCGTGGGTAAACTCATCCACTCCCGTGGCTGCCACTGTCATTCATCTCGTTAACTCTCAAATTTACTTCTCCAGCCTAGCCAGGCTGCATGTAGAGCTGTTAACTCCCAACTGCATGTGACAGATACTTTAATGCAGTTCCCAACAAGAAACCATGATCATCCTTAACTTCTTAGAGATGCCCCTGCTCGCTTCCCTCAAGGTGTTATGGCAGGTTGAATGTGGCCATGCCCTCCATGCTGTTTTTGGAAATACCGAATTGCGCCACTGGGACATCAGGAATTCTCCTTTGTTCGAACTCCTTACTGATGTGGTGAGTGAGGTTATTAGGGCCAAAAATTGTCTTCATCCCTAATACCAGCTTGAAGGAAAAAGGTGGAGGGATGAAGCAAGCTAGAACAGGAACTCTGCCTGCGTTCTGCTCACTGGCCTCCAGGCCTGGTGCTCTTCAGTCAGAGACCCCTTCACTGACGGCTGCACCTGACACTGGGCTAGGCCAGAGGGTAGCACATTAGTTACTTTGAGTCCTTTCAAAAATTTTTAACATTTTTTTTTTGATTGGCGGGGGGGGGGGGGGGGGGGGAGAGGGGCAGAGAGAGAGGGAGACACAGAGTCCGAAGCAGGCTCCAGGCTCTGAATTGACAGCACAGAGCCCGACGCGGGGCTCGAACTCACAGACCGTGAGATCATGACCTGAGCTGAAGTCAGACGCTTAACCGACTGAGCCACCATTTTGAGTCCTTTCAAATGTCAACCCAAGTCAAAAAGAAACTGAAAAAAAAAGTTTAAATTAAAAAAAAAATTTAATGTTTATTTTTGAGAGAGAAAGAGCATGAGCGGGGGAAGGGCACAGAGAGGGAGACACAGAATCCAAGGCAGGCTCCAGGCTCCGAGCTGTTAGCACAGAGCCCAGTGTGGGGCTCAAACTCAAACCACAATATCATGACCTGAGCTGAAGTTGGACACTTACCTGACTGAGCCACCCAGGCACCCCAGAAACTGAAAATATTTATTCCTTGTTAAGAAGGAACTACTACTATTGGGGCGCCTGGGTGGCGCAGTCGGTTAAACGTCCGACTTCAGTCAGGTCACGATCTCGCGGTCCGTGAGTTTGAGCCCTGCGTCAGGCTCTGGGCTGATGGCTCAGAGCCTGGAGCCTGTTTCCGATTCTGTGTCTCCCTCTCTCTCTGCCCCTCCCCTGTTCATGCTCTGTCTCTCTCTGTCCCAAAAATAAATAAACGTTGAAAAAAAAAAATTAAAAAAAAAAAAAAAAAGAAGGAACTACTACTAATTGCAACTCTGGCTAGGAGGCCAAAGGGGCCTTTCCAGTTACTGGAGAAGGTTACTTTCAAAATTGGCTGGTTCTCTTTATAATTACATGTATATGGGGCACCTGGGTGGCTCAGTTGTGAACGTCCAACTTCAGCTCAGGTCATGATCTCGTTATTCGTGAGTTTGAGTCCCACACTGGGCTGTCTGCTGTCAGCACAGAGCCCACTTCAGATCTTCTGTCCCCCTCTCGCTGCCCCTCCCCTGCTTTCACTCTCCCCAAAATAAATCTTAATAAATAAAAAATAAAGCTAGAATCACATGTACAGAACCATGGACTTCATAGTTAGATTGTACCATAATCAGTCTTACCTGAATAATAAATATCTTGGGTTTTCCAACTAGGCTCTGACATTTGTCTCCTTTGAATAAGCCAGTCAAAGTCTGAATTTCAATCTTGGTATCTTGTGCATAAATGTGACTGCCTTCGCCATGACTCAGGAAAACACATAAAAAGCAATCGGCATCTATGTGGCTAGAAGATGATGCTATAAAAGGCCACAAAAGTTCATACAGAAATGAAGATAAGATGTTTACGGTCTACATAGAGAAAGAATTTACTAATACTAAAGTTACATATGATGGAAGAGGAAAATGTGTTATACTAAATGTAAAGAGTACATAATGAGAATGTAAGGTCTTAGTCTTTAATCAAAGGGAAATTTACATCATACCGTACCTGATTTTTAACAACCTATTAAAAGTTCAAAGGGTTTAAACAAATTCCATTAACTTTTCTACAATACAGAATAATGACACGGAAAATATAATGGGATTGCTGTGGCATCAATAAAAGTTTCTCTGAATTAGCAGAGAGCTTCTTCGAGCAGACTGGAAAGACCCAGCAACTACTACTTAGCAAGTGCTGTGTTCTGCTGCCCCTCCAGTGAATGCAGCAGCTTCATCATGTCTGTAGCACTTACAGCTTCCAAAGAATATTAAGACATGAGACTCATGTCCTCCAAAGCGGATGAGTAAGCGAAGTAGAAAACCTGGTAAGAAGCCAGTTAAAATTAAAGTGACTTACAGATTAAAGAAGTCTTGTATGGAGGTGCCTCAAAAAATTAAAAACGATCCAACAATTCCACCTCTGGGTATTTATGAAAACACTAATTTGGAAAGATACCTGCAGCCCCCTTGTTTATTGGAGCACAACAGCCAAGATATGAAAACAACCTAAGTGTTCATCAATGAATGGATGAAGAAAATTATATACATAGATATCTACCTTTCCATATATAGAGATACACATGCAAGAATATTATTCAGCCATAAAAAAGGAAATCTTGGCCTTTGCAACAACATGGATGGATCTTGAGGTCATTATGCTAAATGAAATAAATTCAAGAAAGACCTATACTATATAATCTCATATGTGGAGTTTAAAAAACAAACTTACTGATAAAAAGAATAGATGGGTGGTTGCTGGGGGGTGGATGGGGGTGAAGTGGGTTAAAAGGTACAAGACTTCCGATTATACAGTAAGTCATGGGGATATAATGTACAGCATATCACCTATAAGAATACTGTATTGCATATCTGAAAGTTGCTAAGTAAATTTTTAAAGTCTTTATCACAAAAAAAAAAAAAAACAAAAAACTTTTCGGGGCACCTGGGTGGCTCAGTCGGTTAAGCATCCGACTTCAGCTCAGGTCCCGATCTTGAGGCCCGTGAGTTCCAGCCCCTCGTTGGGCTCTGTGCTGACAGCTCAGAGCCTGGAGCCTGTTTCAGATTCTGTGCCTCCCTCTCTCTCTGGCCCTCCCCCATTCATGCTCTCTCTCGGTCTCAAAAATAAATAAACATTTTAAAAGAATTAAAAAAAAAAAAAAAAGCTTTTCTGTACCTCTGTATGGTAACCAGACACTGTGGTGACCATTTTACAATGTATACAAATACTGAATCATTATGTTGTATATCTGAAACTAATACAATGTTACATATCATTTATACCTCAATTTTTAAAAAGCTGAGGTTTAAATAATTATGTAAATATTATAATAGTCCATTGGCAAATGACTTGAAAATCCACAGCGTGCAGTAATTATTATAAACATAAGTTGTTAAAATACCTACTGCATAGTGATGCAGAAATTTAGAGACAATATATATAAATCCAGTTTTTGTTTTGTAAATCCAGTTTGTTGAAGCCAGTAAAAAAACCTGGGTATGGAAGGAGTCAATTAACACCTGACTGCCCAGCATCTGTAGTGTTTGCAGTTTAGACTTGATTCATTCATTTCTGGAATGACAGCCTGTTAGCGGGTGGTATGCTACATATAAATTCAGAGGCAAAATCCTTTGGAAGAGTCTCTGAATCCAGTAGTAACACATAAGCAAAGAGGTACAACCGAAACCTGTAACCCATGCTAAAGTAGTTGGTCAGACATTTTTCCAGCATAGTTAATTATCTGGATTCTAGAGAGGGTAACTGAAGCAATCCATCCCCTCAGAAGACGAACAGGAAAACTACTTACCCTCATGGATTGTGAGCAGGAGCTCCTCTGCTTTCAGATCATTAAAGCATTTCACTTCAAATCCTAGCTCTGAAAACCTGGTGACAAACTGGGTATTAGCTTATGAGCTGCTCAAAGTCGTCATATACCCCTATTTCCCTGAGGAATCTATACGTGTTTTTATGACCTCTAAGTTGACTTTTCTTTGGAGGGGGGAAGAAAAAGTGAAATATGACAATGATAGTTCTCCTTGCTCACCCACAGCAGGAAAGGATTTACTCATACTGAAAGCTGATTCAAGTTAGGATACAGCAATGTAAATATATATGTAACGAATCAAAGCCTGCTTACATCTAATAGAACAAGGTTAGGAAGAAAATTCAGGCAAGTTCTCAAGGGATGCTGTGCCCAAATGAGTCTCATCCTGATACTCTATTTCATCAGTGTGGACACGTTTTGGTGAGTGTCATTTTATTAAATAGGTCATCATCTTGACGTGTGGATAAAACTAGCACCTGTGGGGCACCTGGGGTGGCTCAGTCACTTAAGCCACTCTTGATTTCAGCTCAGGTCATGATCTCATGGTTTGTGAGTTCGAGCCCCACACTGGGAATTGTGCTGACAGCACAGAGCCTGCTTGGGATTCTCTCCCTCTCTGCCCCTACCCTGCTCACTTTCAAATATAAACATTAAAAAAAAAAAAACACAACAACTATTACCTGCGCCTAAGATTGTCTCTGTCTGCGCTGGTGCCCCGCCTTTCTGGCAGTGTTAAACGCCAGGAGAACCTCTCATGATTGAAGATTAAAGCGATTCCTCTCCTCTTGTGATCCATTTTGTACTTTTCTGCCGGATCAAATGTTTCACTGTTAACAAAAAGTTTATAAACAACAATCACTATGTCATATTAAATAATGAGCTCCTGCAAGCCCAAGATCAATGGGTAGGGTAGACAGAGGGCTCCTGTTTCCTCCTCCTTTGCCAGGGTGACATGATACTGGTGTGCACTGGGAAAGCCTGACAAATATTTCTGTACTGATGGGTAAACAGCAGCTACCTGGAGCTCCCCACCCCCAGTCACCCCAGGGATGTCTTTTCTCCAGGAACCAGGGACAACAGCCTGCCCAGGCCCGGCTCTGGCTCCAGGGCCCATGCCACACCCGTTGCTAAGTACTTTGGACATCACTGTAGGTCCTGAACCTCGACCAGGGGCAGCGGCCAACCCGAGGCTCTACAAGTTAGCTCTCCCAGCGCTAACACTCGCCATTCTCTGCTCTGCTGCTTCCCCGGGGCCATTCTTGCTGCTTACAGACTGATCTTGACCAGCAAAGGAAGAGACGTTTGTCAGGCAACAGCACGTTTTTACCTCATATAGAAGGCATCTGTTTCGGTCATGTTTTCCTCCACACCTATTTAAAAAATTGAATTTGGTTAATTTACTCTTTGACTTGTAACACACAGCGGGACTCCCACACTGTGAACCCTTCTCTGGTTTTGCTTAGTTTAAAAGTCAAAAGTATATGAAAAGGAAAGGAAAAGGAAGGGAACTTAATAGATAAATGAACCATAAATTAACAGCTCAATTCTTTCTCACCCAGAACTCTTATTTGCAAAACAGAAAAGAATATTATCAAGATAAATGGAGGAAACATTATGCAAATGCATTCATGCAAAATATACCTGCAGTAACACGGTTCTGTGATGTGGAGCACAAATGAGATACGGAATCGTTTAGCGGAAAATGTTTTTGCAGATATTCTCTAAAACCGAAAAGGAATTAAAAACACAGGAAAACCAAAACACGGCGTCTGGTTAATACCGGATCCCCCTCTGAAACAGAAACGGTAGAAGTCTGGGGTGGGGAAAGGGAAGGAGCAAGGGTAAGAGTTTAAACTTTGGGTCTCCCAAATGATTTATTTGCACTTACAACCCATCATGTGATGGAGAACCCTCTGCTCTCGACCCATGCTCAGACTTCCCCACCCTCTGGACCACCTTTCACTGCGTCCTTCTCTACTCGCTGGAACAGTGCTGTGCAGCTGAACTGTCTGTGATGACAGAATGGTTCTGTACCTGTGCTGTCCCATATGCTAGCCATGGACCACATGTGGCTGTCCAGCACTTGAAACAGGGCTAGTACAGCTAAGGAACTCAGCTTTTCATTTCAACTTAAATAACCATGGTGGCTGGTGGCTTCTGTACTATAGGGCACAACGGGTCTAGCATCTTCTACAATACAGGCCCATACACCCATAACTGTGTTTCTGCCTGATAAACTTAGCCCAGAGGGGAAGGAAAGTAATGAATAAACAAATATGAACACTATAGCAAGATGCTCCTCTCCACCGACGTCACTGAAGGAAACACAACAGACCCTCCCACCCACCCCTTCTATCCAGGAGGGTCCTGTTCCCTTCTCTTCCGGACACCAGATTGTTCTACCTTCACACCTCCTCCCTGATAGAAATCGGCCCTGAGATGAGGGTGAGGCTGGCATTCAATTCTGTGCCCTTTACCACTCACTTTCAGCCGATTCCTCCTGGAATTCCCCCAGTATCCAGACCTAGTGAGGACCCCACGAAGGCCCTCCTGCTGTCCGACAGACCCTCATCTGCTTTCCTCAGCCTTTGCATCAATTCCTGGCCTGGGTGATAAAATGCACATTCCTGGGTCCTAACCCTGATTTATAGAATCAGGATGCCAGGAGAGGGAGAAATCTGCATTTTTAACAAGGTGATTTGATTTTTATACCAGAGCTTAGGAGTAAAGAGCAGCCTCCCTAATGTATCCCCCCACCCCGCCAGCTCACCTGGTTTCCTTCCTATTCCATGCACTGTTCTATTTGGATACCTCCTTAAAAAATAAAAAATAAAAATTGAAGAGAGAGAGAGAGAGAGAGAGAACGTGAGTGGGGGAGGGGCAGAGAGAGGTAGAGTCCCAAACAGGCTCTGCGCCTTCAGCGTGGAGCCCACGAACCATGAGATCATATCTGAGCTGAAGAGAGTCCGATGCTCAACCGACTGAGCCACCCTGAAGACCCTACTAGGATATCTCCCAACTCCAGCCTGCTCTCTAGGGGACACCCCCTATTCCACACCCTGCTCTCCGGGTGACCTATCATCACCCACGCACCACAGGCTCTACCAGGTACCTGGCGTCTCCTACACTGCTTACTGGGGTACCACTCACACGTTTACCTACCCAGGACACATCCTACTTGCTCCACATACTACTCTACCAGGAGTATGTTCTACTCTTCTTACTCCAACAACTACTCTACCCAGAAGGTTTCCTACTCCAGACACCAGTCATACCAGTCATACTGCTGTATGGGGGGTAGCTCCACTTCACTCCCCGATTCCTTCTCTCCATACTTTCCTACTGGAGACACTTCCTATTCCGCACACTGCTCACCGGAGGTTACGTCCTACGCTTCCTACTCCACAAACTGCTTTACGCAGAAACTTCCATACTACCCGCCGCTCTCTAGGGGAGAGCACGCTCTGCATGCTACCCAGGATGTTTTCTCCCATTCTGCCTTACCTGGGATACTTCCTACTCCACACCTTGCCCGACGTGAACCACTTCCTGCCAAAACCGGGCTCTATCTAAGGACAGCTTCCTTGGCACACACCTCTCTGCCCAGATGTTTCCTCCTAGCTGTTGCTGCACCTGCACCTGAGCGAGCCTCGTCCTGCACACGGCGCTTCCGGGGGTGGGGGGAGGGGAGAAGGGGGGGCTTCCTACTTCACACACTGCTCCACCAAATAGTCTTCCTATTCCACAGGCTTCTGCTGGTATGCGTCCTATCGAGATACTCTGTGCTCCATACACGGAGTACTTCCTACACCACAGTGTTCTAGGGGGTGACTTTATACACTGCTCCACCAGGGACACTTCCTACTAAGCCTCCCCTCTACCTGGGGATACTGCCTACGAACACACTGCTCCACTCGGGATACTTTTTACTCCACACATTGTTCTACCTGGAATACTTCCGCCTCCACACACTGCTGTGCCCTCAACACTTCCCACCTCACACCCTGTCAACGGGGATTACTTCCTGCTCCCCACACTGCTCTACTAAGGCTCAGGAATTTTCTCACCTTCCATTTTCAAATGCACTCCAGGATCTACCTCCTTTTAATGGCCTCACCTCCTTCAAATCAATTACACAATAAAGAAACAACACAACTCAAACTAAACACATTCCATCTCTACGTGAAGGACAATCGCCCCATTCACTCCCTGGGAAGCTGCACAATTTGGGAAGCACAGATCTCTTACCACGGTGCGCAACATAGCAGGCCCAGCAGCTCACCTCTTCCAGCTTTTGCTCATCGGTTAGTGAGCGTCAGGCCGCTCAAAGGGCAGACAGAGGGTGGAAGCTGTGGCAAATGGCCCCGTCACCAAACTAACTCAAGTCATGGAGGGTGAAGGCACTGGAGATGTGTACTCGATCGGGTCCTTAAAGTTCATTGTTTATAGTCTAAGGAAGGAACTGTGCCGTTCCTCCCGGCTAGGTATCTAAGCTGTGCATCTGGGTTGTCTCAAATACTGCCTTCTGCTTAGACATGACCCACAGATTTAGGAAAGACAGCCAGTTTTAAGCAACTCAAGATAACTTAAAACAACATTGTTTCAGGGCGCCTGGGTGGTGGCTCAGTCAGTTAAGTGTCCAACTCTTGATTTCGGCTCAGGTCACGATCTCGAGGTTCGTGAGTTCAAACCCTGCGTCAGGCTCTGTATTGACAGTGCGGAGCCTGCATGGGATTCTCTCTCTGCCCGTTCCCCTCCCCCCCAATCAATCAATCAATCAATCAATCAGTCTTTTAAAACATAACGTTTCAAAGTCAACAGATTTGGCAATCTCTGAGGGATCTTCCAAAAGTGTTTTACTGTGAATACTGACACAGAAGGAAACGGTCTGAGAACTTTACTTCAGACCCTTGCCAGCTCAAACCCTGCTCCAATATAAATGTGCGCCCTGCATCCTGCACCCCCAGTTATGGATCAGGTCCAGCTGCCATTCTGTTCTGGCTACTTGTTCACTGAAAGCGATCGGCACACACATTAGAATCTAAGTTCGATACATTACTGGAGTTGATAAATTTTACCCAGGTGCCACAGAAAACACATCGGGACTCAGGCGGTATGTCCTAAGCAGACAAATTTTCAGGAAGGGCACACTTTAACAAGTGTCATTACACTGCAGGAACACAAGTTGCCTGCCTAAAAGGGTAAATGGCTCTGTCAACATGGAGAAATTTTTAATGGAGATGCTCTATATAATAGACTTGCACACTCCCGTGCATCTGCAATCTATCAAAAATGGGTCCGTCATCAAACTGGACTCTTGTCCTCTTTTCATTTCTCCTTGCCTCTGATGTAGGCAATTTTCCTTTCCACCATGATGCGGCCACCACCTCTCTGCCCCTTAAATCAGTTTAATTTTTACCAACCTAATCACTCGTTTTTTTTTCCCCTACCAGCCACTATTTGTTGGTGGCCCAGCACGTTAGATGCTTTCTCTGCCTCAGCTCCACAGCCCAAGAGGCAGCCAGTGCGTCAGGCTTGTCCCAGGTCCGTGCTGTGGAGTGGGATTGAAAGCCGGGTCCCCCTACAGACTCACGTCTCTGCACTCAGGTCGCCATGCTAACCCCCTCCAACTAGAGAAAACATCTACCTTCCTAAACGAAGTGTTCGTTTTTCCAAACTTCTCCAGTATCTACGGTCATCGCCATCATTCCCCGCAGTATCTATGAAAATCTACCCATATCAAGTATCTGTTTAATAGTCCTGTACTGAGTAAACCACGTCAGGCCTAGAACACAGTGAAAAAGGGGGTGAGACGGCAAAAAAAGGAAGGACGCAGGACGGAGAAGGAAAGCAATGGGATGAGAATGGAGGGGGAAGTGGACGGCATCCCGGAACCCTGCCCCTGCTCCCC